>NC_140580.1:34648373-35248373 GCF_964204655.1 Triturus cristatus
GGAGCAATCATAAAAAACGTGGCGGTCATTAGCTTTTATAAGATCGCATCTTGGACATTTGGGGGTGTGAGATGGAACAAACTTTGCTATCTTAGCCGGAGTCCAATACAGCCGATTGGTAACAAAAAAGTGATTCTTCTTGAGGTTAGCCGGCTTTACATATCTATATAGAAGCTTCAAGGAAAGTTCATAGGTTGCCTCGCTATCACACCCAAAAAAAAACTCATTCCATACTGAGTGTTGTGGAGGATACTCCTTCTCATCTGCCTCCAAAGACTTCTTATACCATTTAGCAGTTTCCTTACTCTTAAGATTTACTTTGTGAAGTGATTGCACCAATTCCCAGTCACCACAGATTTCGTTCTTCTCAGCTGTAAACCAATATACTAATTGCATGTGTTTGAATCTAGAAAAGTCACTTCCGATCCTAGCTCTTAGAACCTCCCATGGATGGACCCCCTCTGATGTTATCAGGTCTGACCATAATGTAATGCCCGCCTTTCTAATTGGAATAGTTAGGCTATCTTTAAGGCATAACTGGGTCCCAGGAGATTCCCAGATTGAGGCAAAATCAGAGTAGTAACCAACCCCCCAACTGCTTCTAACCTTATACCACAGACTGAGGGCAGACTTCAGTACTTTTAAACTTACTTTTTTAAAGTACCTTGGTGCCCCAAATTTGTACAGGAAACCGTCCCCACCATCCTGCCTTATCATTTCAGCAGAAGTCTTCCCCAAGTTGAATCATCAGGCTTCATGAGCAACATCCGGATGTTCTTAAGTTGAAATGCTACACAGTACCAATTGATATCAGGAAGGGCCAGTCCCACCTTTGATAAGCCTGCGTCTAAGCTTCTTCCAGGCCAGCCTAGCACCCTTGTAGGCCCAAACAAAACTTACTATCTTACTCTGGATTTTACTAATGCCCAGCTTTGGGAAATTGAGGGGGATGGCATTAAACAAGTAAGTTAATTTGGGGAGAATAACCATTTTAACTAGGTTAACCCTTCCATACATTGTTAAAGGAAGGTTTTTCCACCTTGCTAATAAACAATCGATTTCTTGTATAACCCTATTTAGGTTGATCTGCGGAATCTACTCGATGTCTTTAACGATTCTAATACCCAAATATTTAAAATCTTGACTTGTTCTCCCCCCCTAATAGCCGATATTCCAACACATCTCCTCGGTTTTAGAGGTGTTCGCTAGATACCCCGACAGAGATCCAAACTCTTCTAGCAAGGTTTCAACCGTTGGAACTGCCACTGCGGGGTTATCAGTATATAACAACAATTCATCAGCGTACAAAGCAACCTTGCTGCTATAATGATGGGATTTAAAGGGAGTTATTAAGACATCTGCTCTTATTGCCTGTGCCAAGGGCTCTATATAAATATTAAACAGGGGCGAAAGGGGACAACCCGGTCTCAGTCCACTAAGTAAGTTAAAACTAAATGTTAAAATCCCATTCAATAGTATTTTAGCAGAGGCCCCCTGATAACATTTTTCCAAAGTCTGGATAAAAATAGACCCAAAACCCATTATTCTTAACACTTCCCAAAGATATACCCAGCATACTCTGTTGAATGCCTTGGCTGCATGTAGTGCCACCATGGCCAAGGGTTCAGAATAAGTGATTGCCAAATCTATGTTACCTATGAGTTGCTGTGTTTGTTCTTGAATATACCTTTTAGGGATAAATCCTTTCTGATCAGAATTAATCAGCTGTGGAACGATTTTGACCAGCCTCCCTGGTAGAATGCTCGTAAAGATCTTATAGTCTGCATTCAGCAGGGAGATCAGTCTGTAGGAATCAGCCCTTAAAGGGTCCTTAGTGGGCTTCAGAATGAGCACTATTGTTGCCTCCTTCGAGGACCTAGGTACCTGGCCCCCTAATCGATAGACCGAATTAAACAGAGTGCCCATGATCGGAACCAGCTCCTCCACCAGGAGTTTATATACCTCGCTAGGAAGCGCGTCTGTACCTGCTGCTTTATTAGTTTTGCATCTCCCAATTTGTGCTCTGATCTCGTCCTCTGTTATTGGGGCATCTAGTTTTTTACAGCTTTCAGCTGTTAGTTAGAGTAGGCAAGTATTTCTCCCTCAACCAGGTTTTAAGGGTCTCGGTATTAGGTGAGATCTCCTCCTTATAGAGCTCAGAGAATAAAGAGAGTAGACAAGCTTGCATGTCCTCCGATCTAATAGATGTCTCCCCATTTTCATTTATAATTAGTTCATTTATATGGTTCTTTGCCCGATCCGTTCTGGCCTTCCAGACCAGAAGTGCTCCTGGCTTCTCTCCGTACTCGAAATTCTGCATGGACTTTGTCTGCCACTGTGCTTTACATTTCTGATCAAGCCGGATGCTGTAATCCTGGCGGGCATTTTCAAGCTTTCTCTGAGCTTGTTGTATTCTTTCAGGGGCGCCCTGATTGAGCCGGAGCAGGTCTACTTCAAATTGGGAGATTTTATCCTCCAGCGTTCTTAACTCTTGTGATTCCTCTCTATTTTTGGTACAAATAAGACTATGCAGAAAGTCCCTCAGATATGCCTTAAAGGTATCCCAAACATAGTTTATAGACGTAGATCCAATGTTTATAGTAAAATAGTCGAGGGATACACGTTTGAGCCCTATAGCTATCTCTGGATCCGCCAACATAGATCTTTTAAGTGTCTATCTAGGTCTTAATTTATACCTACTTCCCGCTAAAGAAAAAGCAACAGGGGAGTGATAGGACTTGGCTGAATAGTAACTGACATCGTATCATCTATAATAGACCTATCGGCTAGAACATAGTCGATTCTTGAGAAATGTTCGTGTTTCCTGCTGTGAAATGTAAAACCCTGTATGTTGCCCTTCTTAGCTCTCCATATATCAGAAAGCTCATCCATCATGTTCTTTAAAGCCTGACGGACCCGGGGCGCCCCTACATAGTGACTCTGATTCAATTTATCCAACAGGGGGTCAAGCAACACATTAAAATCTCCCCCGATTATTATAGGGGAAACTACTTCCAACAAGTTCCATTGTAGCTTGCATAAGTGCATAGGGTCATCGATGTTCGGACCGTAGAAGGATAAACATGCTAACTCTGATCCTCCAAAATCTAGTTTAGCTGTAATCCGTCTCCCAGTTTGATCTGTTTTGAATGATTTAATTATGCAACCCGCCCCCTGTTTTATCAAGATAGCAACCCCCTTACAATGGGCTGTCTGTTCTGCTGTACAGATATTTTATCCAAGGGTACCGTGAAAATACGACACGACTCTCTGAAAGACTCAAATGGGTCTCCTGGATTAAGCAGATCTGGGCTGGGCTTTGCTCTAGATATTTCCTTGCTAACCTCTGCCTATGAAGACATCTTAAACCATTAATGTTCCACGAAAGGAGATTTAGATCTCTAACTCCCATCAGAAAGGATCATCCATTGACGAGGCCAACTAGGCATATCTACAACTATCAAAAATTAAAACCCAGAACAGGCTAACTGATATTGAGAATGTAATAGAGGATTCTTTAAAAAAAAAAAAAAATTCCCACTGCTCCACGCCCCATAATCCACCCCCACTTACCAACCCTCTTCCCACCCACATGCCCCTCCAACCCTCCGGGGAACCCTCCCTACTATATTAGGCTAAAAGCCTAAAGGGCTTCAGTCCCTTAGGCAAAAGTAATTTGTTTCTTAACATTTTCCTTTCCCTGGTCTCTCTAAGCCACCCTCACTTCCGCATCTCACTACACCTATACCCCTGCTCCCTTCTTAATATTATCTATAAGATCATCTACCTCCTCTACTGAGCGGTGGACATGCATATGATTGTTCCACATAGTACGAAGTGATGCTGGGAACTTCAACTGTGCCCTAGCCCCCAGTTTGTTCAGTTCCTCCATTTGTTTGCCCATCTGCCATTGTTTCTGTGCGGTGGTGTGGCACACATCTGATCTAATAGCAAAAGAGAAAGAGTCGAATGTTAAAGTGCCCTCCATGGGTGCTGCCGATAGGATTGTCTCTTTTACGGTATAGGTAGGAAAATTAATCAGGATTTTCCTGGGCTTCTGTTTCGCGCGGTTTCTTTTATAAGGATCTTGATGCACCCGCTGTATCTCTTGGGATAAATCTACATTTGAGGAGTTTTTTTAAGACTGTATTTTTCAGTAATGATATCACAAACCCCCTGATATCAGAGCCTTCAAGAGCTTTGGGGACATTGATCAGTCTCTGATTGTTTCTCCTATAATGATTCTTGAGACGCTTTAGATCTTCCTTCATTTCTCTATTTTGACTCACTAATTTAGCCATTTCTGCTGAAGATATATTAAGTGCCTCTTTGATTTTCAGAATCTCCTGCTCCAAAGTATCCGTTCTTAAAGATACTTCTTCCAGCTTCTGGGCTAACACTGCGCAGGAGGCCTGGATTGCTACCTGGTTGTTTTCAGAGACTGTGAATCTATTCCCCATCACTTCCTTAAGTGCTAGGAGAATATCCGCCAGAGATCCTGGGCTTGTCGTAGGAGAGTGTTGGAGAGATAGTGCTTGTTGTGTTAATTCTGAGTGGAGACCTGGCTGGGCGTCTTGCACCTCCAACACACTAAAACGATTTGAAGATGAGACTTCAGGGTGTACAGAAATTTGGGGGCAACTGGAGTCCTCAGACAATGTCTCTGCCAATTGGTTAGGGGCCGTTGATGTAGAAAGGGAGTGTGGAACATCCAATGGCATAGTCGGCGTAGTCTGAGATTGACTCAATTCCATCTTGCTGACAGTAGAGGGGCGGGAGCCTTCTTTAATAGGGACTGAGGTTTGGGTGGGAGTAGCGAGAACTTTGTATTAAGACTTTAAAGAGGGTGTAATCTTCACTATAGGTGCCAATACTTTCTTCCCTATGCCTCCTCCTCTGGTTCTAGGGCTTTTGGTGCCTATAGAGGGCTCAATTTATGCTCCTTTTTCCATCGCTTTATCTTTTTTACCCCCTTCTTCTTTTTTGTATCTTAAGAGCGTTTACACTGGTTACGGAGGGGGGGTCTTGGTTGGTCAATCCAGTGTAGGGTAAAAGCTGTATGGCCCTTGTACGGAGAGTATATCTGCACACTTTCATTGAGGGATTGACTTAAGAGTGCTGACCCTCACTCCTCTCCATATACCAAAATTCTCCCCCTCCTCTTCCTCCTCCTGATCCCGCAACAGCCGCGGAGATTAGACTCTGCCAATGCCAGCTCGAACCGAAGGAAAGGTCTCTGGGTGTCCGTCTTACCTTCTTTTTCAGGCTCAATTCCTGCAATTGGTCTCAGCTCCTTTCCCCCTACCTGAGGAGTTTGTTCCCCCGTCCCAATCCTCGCATGTCCAGGCACTACCTCAGAAAAGCCGCCAGTGAGGAGGAGCCAAGATGGCGATCGGGACGGCAGCGTAGGCTCTCGGCTCCGTGAACCTCCGCATCCCGCACAGATATCCTGCATGAGATCCTTAGCCTGCGCTATATGCCCGTGTTGGTGATCGAGAGCGGCAACCGATCGCGTGATTCTGAAGTTTCTGGCGGCGGTACCGCCGGAGAAATGTTCACCTGAAGTTTGCGGCCTGTGCAACCCTGGAACCGGGACCTCGAGTGGACAACATGGCCGGGCGGCAGTTCAACAACAGCGGCCATTGGTGACTGGGGGGAGTCGGAATACCGGAGCGGTGCGGATATTGGCCTGACTTTCGCCGTGGTCATTCCTACCACTGGGCGTAGCGGAACGAGTGCATGCCCGAGGTGGCAATTCCAAGATTCTTCGGTAATTGCCTGAGCCCTCGCCAGTGAGCTGCTCGGACGCTGCCTGTAACTCGTCCCGATTTTCGCGGGCTGCTCCCGGATTTTCGCGGGCGCTCGTCCAGGGTGAGGATAACTGTTACCTGTGACCATACACCGGATACATATTTTGCCTGCCCCCGGAACCCTGCTTGCAGTACCATGGAACTTGATGCGCTTGTGCCTGAGACCCGGTCCCAATCTGGGGGGGAACTACCCTGCGGCCATCTTGATAGGATGGATTCTAACATCCTGTACACTGGGTCGCAGCAAGATTGGGAGTGTGTGGCTAAGAGGAGTGTAGCGCAGCGGGCGCAGGGAGCTGTGCTGGGGTACGGTGACCTTCTCGAAGCTCTCGGTGCCCTTCGTTCCACCCTGGTTCACGGCGCCTGGGTACTGGGGAGAAAGCTTGATGGTATTGCGTCAGCGTCGGAACAGTTGCGATCTGCCTGTCCCCAGGTAACCAGGGACTTGTTTTACTTCACACAGGAGGACAGTGTCGTGGCCGCCCCGGTGACTAGGGGGAAGCTGGAAATTCCTGACAATGTGCCAACGTGTGGTCGGCTGGCTGTAGGTCGGGTCTGTTCCGGAGGTTTTGGATCTGAGCAGAAGGTGGTGGCCTTGTCCCACGCACAGCCTCCGGCGACCCAGGCAATAATCAAGCAATGGTCGCCTGCTCTGGCTGATTCCTACATCCTGGACCTTGTGTGCAGTGCATGTCCTGGGGCAGTACTGGGAAAGATGATCCTTCATAATGATGACTGTGTTGGTATTCAGAGACGTCCACCCTACATGTGTGTGTCGCTTCCGGTTCTTTCTTGGACGCTCCTTTTCCTCGTAACATTGGACATGGCGCTGGGTCGATGGGTATGCATCGGTGGATTCGCAAAGAGAGGCCAAGGATAAGACTGATCCTTCAGAG
The DNA here is from genome assembly GCF_964204655.1 of Triturus cristatus. Classification (NCBI taxonomy): domain Eukaryota; kingdom Metazoa; phylum Chordata; class Amphibia; order Caudata; family Salamandridae; genus Triturus; species Triturus cristatus. The sequence goes on from NC_140580.1 coordinate 34,655,080, forward strand.
GTTGTCATCTGATAGGCGGGCGGGCACAGGGGTTGCGTGCTCTCACGGCATAACTAATAGTGTGATATGTGCATAACGCTCCCCATTTTTCTTTGACATGGGAAAATGTTTGTTGATTACTGTTTGCTTTGGGGAGGAACACATTGTGCGGGAGGGAGAAGCCGGGGGCATGTTTGAAGGCCCTCCTCCAGTTTATTAATACTCTCTCCACTCCCCCGTTAGGTGGGGTTTCTCTTCTTTCTCCGTTTCTTCTATATTTCGGGTCTGGTTCTGGGGCGACAGGCACACTGCTGGGGGGGGGGGGGGCCGTAGTCATCTGCAGAGGTGCAGGGTGGGGGGCTGGGGGAGGAGATTTTTTAGTTTTTTACTTTGTTTCTATGGCCTCTTTTCTCTTCTCTTATCTTTCTTTGTCTTTCTTTTCTGGGGTCAGTACGGTAGGTTTCCTTCGCTGTCAAACACTGCTCTTTCATTTGTGCCTCAATTTCCGTGGTGCTTTCTGGGTCTTAGGGCAGGGGACTGCAGGCGCACATGGCTCGTGATATTCTTCCACATCCTGAACCTCCTGTTTCAGCGCCATTGACTTGATAGATTGCTGTTTATTGTTGACGTTTACTATTCTGCCCGCCATTTTTCGCTACTGGGAAATTGTTTGGCACCTGATCCTTCCATTCTCTATTATAAAATGAAGACCTTTTATATCCTGGTTTCCTACGTGGGCTGCTAAGTGGCCAAGAGTATACTAGCATGGAGATTCTGCTCCCCGAGGTGCTGCCTGTGATTAAAATTTGTTTTCTGTTAATCCAACTGCTTAGCGGCCGGCCCCGGGGGTTGTAGGCCCATACTTGTCTTTGGTTGAAATGTCAATAAAGGTTTTAAAAAAAAAAAAAAAAGCCGCCAGTGCTGACTCTGCCCCCAGAGGTCTGGACCTGGAAACACGCCGCTCGGCAGCGACGCCACTTCCGAGCCGCGCCCTCCCACTGCGAGGCTCGGAGTGCTGAGGTGGCTCCCCGGGGCTCCGGAGCCATCCGCCAATCGCAGACAATCCTCAAGAACTGGAACGGTAAGGAGAAGGAACGGAGGTATTTGCACATGGGGGGGGGGGGGGGGAAGGGGTGCAGGAAGCAAAGATCAGCACATGAACATTGCGGAGAACCCCCTAGAGAGACCAAGGATCACAACGCCCGAGTGGACTGACGACCCACGGCCTCTTAGCTGACGGCCGCCATGTTCCCTCCATCATAGGATATTCTTGGCAGCAGGTGTGAAGGACAAATTGTGAATGTGCTTGGCATTTTTGGGACATTTTAATTTGCAGAATTTGGGGGACCGAGCAGAGTGGAGCATACAAATATTTTTCGACACTGCAGACTGGGTCGGTTTTGTGCTGTTTTGGCAAGGCAATGATGTGCAGAGAAGTGGTCAATAAAGAAATGTGGTATTTCTGTAGGGACAAGCACAGAGGAAGGATAACTCATCTGGAGATTACGTTTGAGGAATGGCACTTTATTTGATGGAGCCAAGAGACGTGTTGGTGGCTTTGTTGGGGGGGGGGGGGGGGGGGGGAGAAAAATGTTCTGAGTGGCAGTTTGTAGGATTTTAGGAGAAGCTACACACATAGTTGGCCATGCTGCCAGTTATGTAGATCAGCGTGAGTGAAAAAAAGTGTGGGGTTGAGACGAGTTATCAGGCTGCCACAGCGAGTTGAGAAATCTTGTTTAATGAGTGTTGCCCTTGGGGGGGCTGGAGTTATCAAAGGATGTTCTTATAAGGAGGAAATAGGTGAGTTTGGTCACAGAACGTATACCTGGGATGTTTAGGGGTAGGGGAGTTTGAGCAAGTTATGAGGATTTGTTTAGTCTGTAGGGGGACTGATAGGGTATTTTTGATTACAATATGCACTGGTCTCATTAAAGCGGTTTTTCCACATTCAGATAAGGTGTGGTACCTATGTCTGCGTCATCTTGCCCAATGTGGGCTTAGCAAAGAGGCAGCATTGGGGGCTCTACGTGTGTATATTTCATGTTTTCTGCAAGGATTCTAGAAGCCCTTTAGAACAGTGCTGGCTGAGAGTTGGAAGAAGATATCTTTATGGCTTCTAATAAAGATACCTAACACTTACACCTGGATTGTGTTTTGGTGTAACTTTTGGCAACAATGAAAATACCTATGTGTAGGATAGTGAGTTTCTGTTGCAGTAACCCCCACACCTTTTGCCAGATTTCTAATGCACTTTGACTTGATGTGCCTTGGGTCCCTGACAATCCAGTTCCCAGGCCTGTGCTCTTTCCCAAAACTGTACCTTTGTACCCCCAATTGGTACCTCTCTGGCCACATATCGGTCCCTTGTAAAAGGTACCAAGGGCACTGGACCAGGGAAGCCGTCTAAGGGCTGCAGCACATATTGTGCCACCCTTAGAGGTCCTGTACCTTAACACACACACACTGCCATTGCAGGCTGCATTTTTTGGTGCAGAGAAAAGTGAAGTCGATATGGCACACGTACCTGTGTGCCATGCCTGCAACCCACTGCTTATGGTGTAGGTAACTGTATGAACAAGAAAGGCTTGGGTCCCCCACTACCTGGTCTGGACCACTGTACCATTCCCAAACAAACATAATGGCCAGGTAGGCTTATTACTAATCAGATGAATGGAACTTTAGACAAACAGTTCTAAAGTGTCAGTGTTTTATTTCACTTCGATTTGTAACTTTTTTGAGAGCAAAAATTATGGCATTCGTTTCATGTTGTAAGCTGAACGACACATCCTTAGAACATACTGTGTGAAAAAACATTCACATGAATATTGCACCCAAACACATTAAAATGACACAAACGTGATGCGACATACTGTGGAATGTTCCCAGTTCACAGTAAGCGGAAGCATGAATGATGAGGTCTGACTCTTTCTGGAACTCAGGACCATTGTAGGAATGAAAGTGACGAAGCTGTTCCTCCGTTTAAATTCCAAAGGCGGCAGGCCACTTAAAGGCCTGTATACATAAAAAAGAAAAAGAATTCGCTTGTGCACACAACCGTGTGCACGTGTACAATTCACTGAGTCTGCCTGCAAGCGCTCTTAAGAGCCGCACCGTTTGTACAGTGGCATCACCACTTCATGGTAGTCATAACCCCGTGATTGAGGCAACGCCAACCGCAAGAGTCCTAGTCCTGAGGAGAATCCCCAACCACCCGGGGTTCGAAACGCGTTAGCTTTTGAGTACGGGGCTAAGTGTCACAGGGTGTGCCCTGGGGGAATCAGCTTGAACCTTCGTTCCCTTGTTTCAGCCCACACCTGTTTTAATTGTAATTGTGTAAGCCTGTCACTCTTTACACAGGCAGGACAGTAGGTGCATGCCATATTGTTGAAAACAAACTGTGTCCACCTTGTGTTATCATGTAAATAAGGACTGGTCATTTGTAGTGTGCATTACTGTTTATGTATGTGCATTTATGTCTTGAACATACCACAGTATGTCGCATCACGTTTGTGTTATTTTAATCTGTTTGGGTGCAATATTCATGTAAATGTTTTTTCACACAGTATGTTCTAAGGATGTGTCGTTCAGCTTATGACAAGAAACAAATACCATAATCTTTGCTCTCAAAAAAGTTACAAATCGAAGTGAAATTAAACACTGACACTTTAGAACTGTTTGTCTAAAGTTCCATTCAACTGATTAGTAATAAGCCCACCTGGACTTCATGCAAGTATGGTGTAGGTAAGACATCCCTCTAGCTGGGTGCCCTATACACCCCTGGTGAGGGTACAGTTGCATGAGCACTGTATCCCTACAGTGTCTAAGGCCATTCTTAGACATTGTAAGTGCAGTAAAGCCATAAAGAATATATGGTCTGGGATTTTGTCATTATGAACTCCAAAGCACCATTATGTCTTTACTGAATTCTGGGAAGTTTGGTAGCAAACTTGTCAGCATAATAAAACCACAGTAATGCCAGTGTTGGGTTTATTATACAATGCACTCAGAGGGCATCTTAGAGATTCCCCCTGAAAAACAACCAGCCTCTGGTTTCTGAACCCCTGGGCTGGGAGCCTTTGCTTCCTGAGCCCAGAAACAAAGCCTTTCTTGAGCGGAGGTGTTCACACCTCCCCCAGGTCAGGAAGAGCCATCTGTGGCAGGGGAGCTTCAAAGGCCTTGCCGCCTTTGTAACGCGACCCCAGCCTCTCCTGCTATGAGGAGCAGGCCCCCTTCCTGTCTCACCACCTTTTTGGTGGGAGGACTAGCTGGAGAAATTAGAGCAGCCCAGAAGGTGCCCCCACCTCTGCCAACCCCACCCATCAGGTCGGGAAGGCGAGGTAAAGCCCACTCTTCAGATCCCACCAGCTTGCAGATGGCAGGCCCTCTCCAAACAGTATAAAGGATTGTGTTCAATCTGCCATGTGAGGTGAGCACACCAAGGGTCTAGTCACCCTAGGGTCAGTAGCCCATTGGCTACTTCCTCGAGACCCCTAAAACAATACCTAAATATAGTATTTAGGGGGCAGTCCTGAACCAAGAAGGCAGATTCCCGTAACCTACGAAGAAGAAGGATGAAAGAAGATGCCCAGCAGAGAAGAACTGACTTGGTCCTAGCCCTACCAGCCCGTCTGCAGTTTCCAGAGATTCTGCGCCAAAAGTCACCTTGTCCTGCGGCCAGCGACCTCCAGAACCCCTGGGAAGACTGACTGCCTTCATCAAAGACCGGATCTCCTGTGAACAGTGGCTCTGTTCAAAAGAATCTTCAAAGAAAGACTCCGAGCCTGCTGAAGACAAAGAAACCCGACACCTGGAACCACCACTGCACCGGTCGCCAATGGGCCGACGAGTGGCCCACTGGTCCTAGCGAGGTCCCCCAGCGCTCCAGAGTCCAAGATCACCGTGGGTTGACCCCTCCAGGACTCCCCAACGTCACCTGTACTCTCTGCGCGGAGAACCCAACCGCGAGTGGCCAGGCAAGGTGAAATCCAACCTCAAAAGGAACCCCTGCATCCAGCTGCCCTGCAGAAGAAGACCTGAGGTGCACCTGCTCTTCGAGCCCTCCAACTTACCTGCCCAGCTGTTGGTTCTGGCCGGAAGACTTCCTGGACCGAGCCTGCAGCCAAAATTCAAAACCAGCAACTCCCATTGAAAACAGGGCATCCGACGCCAACTCAGCACTCTACACCCGGCCGCCCCTATGCCGCTGTGGGTGCACCTTGTGTGCTAACTTGGACCCCCCTTTGCCCTGAACTTAAGGCTAGGAGCTTTGCCACCACATCCAAGTGGTGTGCCCGTGAGCAGCCACAAACCGGAGGCCCCCTATCCCCCATTGGATAACATTGGGCCTCAGCACTTTACACCCGGCCGCCCTAGTACCGCTGAGGGTGCTCTTTGAATACATCCTTGACCCTGGGGGTAACCCTGGTTCTAACCCCAGAAACTCAACTTCCAAGACTGATTACTCACCTTTAAACCGCTAACCTGATTTTCTCCTATAGGACTGCATTGACTGTTTTTGTGGAGTTGAAAATTGTATGAAAACCTAAGAAACTGTGTTTTGAGAAACACTGTTTACTTACCTTTTATCCAGAAAATGTCCCAGTGTGATATCTAAGCATATCACAGTGAGTAGAAAAAGTAATCCTGAAAAAGTAATTCTGAAAAGTAATCAAAAGTAAATACAACTGTATTTGCACATTTTTACAAACGTGTAAGAAAAGTCATTATTTATCCAACTTTCTTTTTAACAACCTGTCTTGAAAAGTACAATCATATTTACCTGTACCAAGTCCTGCTTGCTTCTATAAATAAAAATACAACACAGAAATATTTTTGATACAAACAATTGGTCTGAGTTCAGTCTTTGAGTGTGTGACATCATTTCTTGCCTGAGTGTGTATAATAAATGCTTAACACTATCCTCTGATTTAGCCTTACTGCTCGCCCACACTACCACAAATAGAGAGTAAGGTATTATCCACTTTTACCTCTGTAAGCATTTTGGGAATCCACTGGACTCTGCACACTACACCTTACTTTGGTATAGTATAGACAGAGACAGCTTCCTACAGACAGCGAGTTATACAAGGTAAGGATCGGGAAGGAACTTTCATTGTAAGTCAGGAGTCTACTGGTCAAATTCTGTACGCGATCTTCGATGTACTGTGCATCTTTTTAATTTGAAATATTTGAGACAACTTTGAAACCATTTACCTTAGCAGTGACAGGGGTGCCGGTAGCAAGCACGAGGATTTTTTTGAGTGCAAGACGCCGATGAGTGAGAGGATCAAGGCATGAGGTATTTTCCAGTGCAAGGATCTCCAATGGTCCCCCCTGTTCATAAGGTTTCGAGTGACATTGGCATGGTGCATACCTCAGGCATTCTGATGAAATACGATTTTGCAATCTCTTGCTCCTACTGTGACGTGCGTTGGTTGGCAACCCTGTACCTCGCATCTGCGCAGTACTTGAATGATGTACATTTTGTGCCTCCAGCTTCCAAGGGCAGATGATTGTCAGTCATGTAACTAAATTCAATATAAGAGCTTGTGTGTTTCTGGTCTCATGTGTTATGTTATAAGCATTTAACAACCACGACTAATCACCTGAGGGCTATCCAGGTGCTGGGGCAGGTGTGAAGACCGTCTCCAAGATCTTAGTTGCAGTGCTAGGTCTTAAGTTTCCTGCAGAATTCCGGAAATGAGGAGGAGGACGTTAGTTTTACCCGGAGGTTTGTTCCCAATCAGTCGATCAAGTGAATTCAACAGAGTGCACGTGTTCCTGATCATACATATGATACTGGTCAGTTGAGTGAGTGAATTCAAAACATGAGGCGAGGGCAGTTAAAAAGAGTGCTTATGTGATTTAGTACATCTGTCAGCTCTTTTCTGACATCTCCTATAGTCCTTGTAGAGAACTAAGAATGTGTGCTAGTAATTGCATTATTAAATATACACTACACTTATCGACTTCCTTATGAAATAACGAGAAAGATACAATACATAGGAAGGAAAACAAAGTCGCAATTTGTACTTAATATATAAAATCAAAAGTTTACAATCAAATGAAAAAAAATTAGACTCGCTGGTGACTAAAATTTCTTTTTACAAGTTCTAGAAGATTTAGACACTTACTGCTCTGCAACACTTTGTGTTGGAATTGACCACTGTAAATGTTTACAGAGGAAACAAGGAAAACATTAAAATATAGAGGACTATGTTTATGCTTTAAGATATATCTAGTTGTTTCTGCATACTACATGATAAATTTATTAGGGACCAAATTGTGATGCATTGCAATAAACCAGATATACATGGTAGCATGTGGGTGGAAGATGAGTCTCAACTAAAGGATGTGATGGAAATTGTATGGAAGGCTGAGTTGACTGGTCGATAGGCTAAAGCTGTTTTAAGTAAGGAAGATGAAAGGTAAGTCTTAAGTAAGGTATCATTGATATGAAGATGTTACACAAACAAGATGTGGAAAGGATTAGCATGAGCGCTGGAAATTGGGTGAAAAATAAATGAGTAAAAAATAAGAGCAGGAATGTCTGGTAGACCTATGAGGAATAAAGACTATTGTGTGCTAGTTTTTAACATTACGCATATCACAAGTAGTGTCCGGCACTTACTTAGAGGTGTACAGGGTGGTGGAATTTTGGATAATTTTGTGTGAGTGTGTAGACGGAAGGAAGTGGGTAAAGCCAGAGTTAAGTTTGTGACAGAGCAGTCGGTCTAGAGTTCACCTGACTCTAAAGATGTCAAGGGTAACAACCCTCTACTGCAGGGGTCTCCAACCTTTTCAGTAGTAAGAGCTAATTTTGTGCAATAAAAATCATCCTGAGCTACTAATTTACACATCAGACAAGATTACATTATGTGCCAACCTATGCAAGATTGCCAGGCGCAGTGCGCTGTACCTCAGTGCAGGATTGCCAGCAGCAATGTAAAAAAGGCTTTGTCAATTCGGAGTGTCTGTACAATATTAATACATAACAACAACAACTGAAATTCAAGGTAATAATATTAGTAATAAGCCTCCCAATACTGCATTATTTATCATTCAAATTATGGTTTCTGAAAATACATAATTTTCATTTTTCTTATAATATATTAATTCAACCAAGCAAAAGGCTCTATTAGGCCAGGCTGCACAAAGGAGAGCTACTCACACATAGTTGGGTAGCTACAAGTAGCTCACGAGCTACTCATTGGAGAGTACTAATAACTGATGGCTATGGTGGACGGCGTGGTACAAAAGTAACCTGTATGCGAGATGATATAGTGTAGTGAAAATTGGAATAGTTGCAGAATCTGAGTCATCTTACACGATAGTCAATAAAAAAAAGTGGGGGAAGAGAAATTTGTGAGCAAGCTGTGAATGTAGTTGTGCCTGGAGGCATATGACCACAAAGATTTACAGTTGAAGAGTATTTGAATTTGTGGATACATGGAGATGGAAAGTTGTATATCACAGCTAAAGGGTCCTCTTTACTTAGGTGAATGGATCAAGGGGATCTGGGAATGATGCTTGACCCCAGTAGTACAAAACCTGTACTGGTGGTGGGTGAGTGTAGCAATTTATAGAGAAAAGTGAAGGAAGAAATTCTGTGTTTTCGGCCAAGATTGGTAAATCGCACTGTATTATTTTGAGAGAAAATATTGAAGTGTGTGTGCAAAGCGAGGAATGTCCCAGTGTCAGTAAAGAATGCAGTGGTACGAGAACTGGAGAAACTGCAGTCAGGAGATATTATATAACCAGTGAAGTGGTCTGAATGGGTGCTGCGATTAGTTATGGCCTAACTTGCGATTGGCAGGATACATTTGTGCGTTGAGTTAATAGATTTGAGCAAGAATATTATTGCCGATAACTTTCTTTTGCCAAGAATTTGAAAACCACTTGATGCCATTAGCCAATGATAACATCTCACATCTATTGATTTAACTGCTGCTTACCACCACATTCTATTTCAGATTCAGAAAATGCTTTATTCGATTTTAGAAAATTGATAAAATCATAAAAGCAACAGTTAAAAAGACAAATTCATACAGAGTATACATTTAAAAGATATTCCATAAACAAGCAGTAATCACATCAATGTATAATTTCATTATTTTCGTTCTTTTTTTTCTCTTTCCCTTCTCCTCCTTTAAAAAAAAAAAAAAAAAAAAAAAAAACTAGCAAGTTATGGATTTCCGTTTCCTCAGAATACTTTTTAAAAGGCCAGTCATAATACTAATACAGTACCCATTATCCAGTGTTTGTAAGAATAGGAAAGCCGGACGGCATTGCCGCCATGCTCCCAGATATGGCATAATCCATCTTGCACATTCCCTAGCATAAAATTTACAAAAAAAGATCACGTGCATTGTTGTTTGTAAAGAAAGATTATCTCATGGGCAGTGGCAAAGGTCCCTAGACCAGTCGTTTAAAGCTGGAAAAGTTACCAAGCGACGGAAGCTATCAAACCTAAACCTAGTCAAAATGTATCTATCGAAACCCCCTATACAACAGACTAGGTAAGGTTGGATACAATTGCTGGCCAGAGTCATTTGGTGCTGAACCACAGATTTTTTATTAATTTCCACTGCAATTCTGAGTGACTCGAAATGATTCAAGCATAGCGTTTTCAGATCTTTTCTGGATATGGAACAGATGGAATCTGGCTTAACGTAAAACTCTGGTCGATTCAGATCATTTAATTGTTTTCTAACATAGTTTAACCAGGGAATTTTTCTAACCTGGTTCAAACCCATTAAATCCTTGATGATTTCGCGATTCAACCCTAAACTAGGGGAGGTCCAGACTCTGTGCCAGAGTAAAATAGGTTGCATTTTAATAACGTCAGAAATATGCGAAATTCCCAGTTCACTATGACAATTAAAAACAGATGTGCTCTGAGGAACTGCTAGGCTAAACCTTAAAAAAGCATTTTCTACTACTTGTATAGGTGCCACATCATAAGAACCCCAAACCCCGCCCCATAGATTGCAATACTTATACATTTTGCTTGATAGATTTTAAGAAGGATCCCTGGGGGCCTTTTTCCCAATTTTTTTGAAAGGTTCATTACTGCCGCGGTCGAACTCTTGAACAAAAGGGTCCTTCTCTTGACCGCTGGTCCCCAGGAGCCTGTGTCCTCAAGCAAGATGCCAAGATAGGAGAACGTTTTTGTGGATTCAATTTTACCACTCCCAGCTGCTAAGCTTCTACATTTGTTCTTCCCCTTCCCACATGTCATCACAAATGTTTTCTTTACATTGAGTTTCAGTCCCCTATTGGCCCTAAACTCAATGTAGGTGGAAAGGGCTCTCTGTAAGCCAATCTGGTTTCTAGCCATTAACACCGCGTCATCGGCGTAGAGAAGGTAGACAATCTGCTTGTTGTTAAATCTCGGAGAATCTCTCGCACTGGCCCCCAGTTCCTCTTCCAATGCGTTGGTATATAATGAGAAGAGGAACGGGGCCAGAACGCAGCCTTGCCTAACACCCCTCTCCACGCGAAAAGACTTGGTGCACTCTCTCTTAAATCCATGTCTCACCTTTGCAGAGGCCCCCGCGTATAGTTGTCTTCAAGAATTGCACAATTGTGGGTTCTATCCTTAAGTCCTCTAAGATTTTCCATCGCTTACTATGGTCCACACAATCAAAGGCGGCGGTAAGATCTACATATACCGCAAACAGTTGCCCTGTCTTAGCTTGAGTGTATTTCCCATGTATTATAGTGAAATTTAAAACCTGTTCGATAGTACCCATCCCCTCCCTAAAACCGTATTGGACCGGGCTCAAAATATTGTTTTCTTCAGCCCACGATTGAAGCTTATTTAACACGACCCTTCCTGCAATTTTCATAAACGAGTCTAAAAGAGATATGGGTCTATAGCACGCTGGGTTATCCCGGTCCCCTTTTTAAAAAAAAAGGTATTATAACTGACTCGGACCAGGATTTAATAAAACCCTTTGCACAGCATGCTTCCAAGACTCGTGTTAGCAGAGGAGCCCAGAGTTCAGTTGTTGTTTTGTATAGGTCTACAGGAATCCCATCAAGGCCTGGGGCCTTGCTTCCTTTGCTCGCATTTATAGCCGCCAGGACTTCACCATGGGAGAAGTTGATATCAATCTGTAAAAAAGCGGGTTGATCTCCCGAGAGATCCAAGTCATGGTCTTAGATTGTAATCTCGCCGTCCTTATTTCCATATACATTGGAAAAGAAGTCGATTTTTCATCGATCTCTACCTTCGCACTCTCGCTATTAGCAAAAAAAGGTGCCTTAACTGCCTGCCAAAAAGAAGAACAGTCCCTGCGCAATGAGGCCTCATAAAGATTGTTCCATGCCTGCTCCTTAATTTCTTTTTTGCGTTTTTTCCTAGCAAGATTGTAAGCCTTCCTGCAAGCTCTGATTTCCTCACAGTCCCTCTCTGGGTTATGAAGTGTGGCCTTTAGGAGGGAATACGTTTTGGTACACAAGCTATCAAAACATCCGTAACTCCTATTAGGTGGCATCTTACAGCGAAAACTCAGAATGTTTTGTACAACCTGCGTAATTTGAGAAAACGCTTTTAGAATATCCATATGAGAAGTATCTTCTTTCAGGCATTCAATAATAGGTGCTAAGGCCTTGGAAATAATTTTTGTATTCATCGCCTCAGGATCTTTCTTGCCCCACCTCAACGAGTAACCATTTTGGTGGGCCAAAACAATGTCTTGGGTCCATGCCAAACTTTCAACAGTAGAGGGGGCATTGGTAGCTGGTAACACATGTTAATGCTTAGTGGGAGATGGTCGCTCAGACCGTTGGGATGGATCATGAATTTAGCAAACCAGTTAGCGTAGCGATTCGGGATAATAATAAAGTCAATCAAAGAATTAAATCCCCGTCCAATGAACGTAGGGCCAAAATCTACTATTGGAGAACACAACATATTGGCGAAACCAAGATCAAACGATGCCATAACTCCATTATACCTTTCGCCCCTATCAGAATGTACAAAATGGGTTGTATGGCCATTATCCTGTGTTTCAATGTCTCCAGACCCACAATCGTTCAATGTACAAATGCTAACATTAAAATCCCCGCCCCAGATCGTAATCACATCCATCCCTTTAGATACAACCAGATTGCTCAAATCATCGGTTAGACTTTTTATAACATCTGCAAATTTTCCCTTATCTATATTGTTATAGAAATTGATGACCACTACCTTGACTTGTGGGAGCATATGAATGGTAACAATTTGGTAATAGAAGGTGTATTTTGTCATTTTGATGTTCTGTACCCCCAGCATATTGGAAATATAAACACAAATCCCCCCTTTGTGTCTCCCGTGTACTGACCGCAGTGCTGGAATGTGGAATGTCTTAAAACCATCAAGATGTAACTCATTTAGTAACCACGTCTCCTGGAGACAAAGATTGTCAAAGTTATTAATAAAATCAATCCGGACTGGGTTAATGGCCTTCGAATCGAGGCCGCAAACATTCCAAAAGACTGCTCTTACAGACCCTTTGGCTGATTCAACTTGTATATCTAGACCATGTTTGCTCTCGTCCTGTCCCTGGGTTCCCCCCATCTGAATTTCTGTAACCATGCTGCAGTCATCTACTAAAAGGGGTGTGACAACTTTAATATGTCCACCGCTTCCTAATTCTTACGCGTTGTTTTTAGAATTCCTACCGGGGATAGATCACCCTTACTCTGAGGTTCTATAAAGAAGTTGTGATTATGCTGGTTAAGAATTATTTCGGGCAAAGCTACTGCTAACGAAGTGGTACCCAGACGTGTTCTGGGGCACAAGCCAAATAATCTGGGTGTAAAACCTTATCCTGTTCCAAGGGACAGGCTCTCAGTTCTAGTTTAGAGGCAGGGCTACCTGTAGAGTGATGATTTTCATGTGTTGCCAGAAGTCAATCCACATCCTCGAGGAATTGCAAAGGCCCAAACCTATTTTTTACCTCTAGATTGTAGGTCGGATTACTATTAAGGTGTGTATTTGTATGAGAAGCAAAATACTTGGCGGGCACACCTGGCCGATAGAAATAGCCCAAGGGAAGAACATTAATACCCTCTGCCCTAAGATTGTTTGCACTAGTTCGACTTAGAATTTCGCGAACTAGGGCTGGTGAACCCAGAGACAGAACTACACAATCTCCTTTACGGGTTTTTAGGTCTCGGCTAGCGAAGGCTGCGCTTGCGCAGTCTCGCTCGCGAGATTTATTGACTTGGAGAAGAGGGGCTTGAACCCGCCCCTCTTCTCTCCTCTTCTCCATTGGCTGGCTTCTTGAATGCTGGCAAGCCATTGGAGAAGAGGTTTGTCACTCCGAACAGGCCCCGTCCTTTTCGGATTCGGGGGCGTTTTTTTTTGTGCCATTTCGCCCGGGCGTGTTTTTCTCTCCTCCAGCCAATGGCAAGAGGAGAGAAAAGAAAAACACGCCCCCGAATCCGAAACCGCCGCTGCCTTTCTCCGAGGCATTTCTGCTTCGCCTCGGAGAAAGGCAGTGGTGTGGTTGTTTCCTGTTTCCTTTCTTCTTTTCTGCAGTACTGTTAGAGGGAAAGTGAAGGTGTTCTGGCTCAGAGAGGAGGTTTTTGCTAATGCACCACGTTTATGTGTATGTATGCCCAGCACTAGAAGTTTCTGAATGCGCCGTGCCCAATCATCTGGAGTGCCAACAGCTACCTCTGCTTTACCGCTGTCTCTTGCTTGTCCGTCTCGCCTTGAAGGGCTTGCGTTGTCTCGTCGCTGGTATCTCCGGGCCTGGTCGTGACTCGCCTTCCGTCATTTGCTCGCGAGGTTCCACGGGGTGGCCCGCTGGTCTGGCTGGTGCCCCTCTTCTGTGTGCGGTGAGTCGTGGAGCTTGTAGCTCGGAGGTTGTGTTGTTGGTATGGCCGTCTCGCATGCCCTGCCCCTGCTGGGGATTTTGGTGGCGGGGGTGTAGCAATCCAGCACAGTCCGAGTAGTCCGGGTGTGTTTTGCCCCTTTCGCAGAGCCTCCACGCCGTGTCGTTTCACGTGGTTCGTTGGTACCACAGGTGTCCAGGTTTTGCGTGAGGCCGGGTAGGATGAATTTTGAGCGACCCTCCCCTGTGACTTGTTGGTATTGGGGATGCTGCGTTTCTTTACGCGGCAATTACCAGGCCTCACATAAATGTCAGATAACTCGTGTGATTAATTATCTTCCTGGAGAGCGAGCAGGATTTTGTATAGTTGAGGTTTTGACTTCGGTGAAGTTTGTGCAGAGGGTTAATATGCCTGCTGCAAAGAACGTGTGCCAAGTAGATTACAGAGTGCGTATGGTGTGAATAGGTCAGCTGGTTACTATTTTCAAAAGAGGCATCCTTTTGTTACTTGCAATTTATAACTTAAAGTTCTAATATTCAACAGTGAGCTACAAACGTTCATCTAGAACTGCATACACACCGCAATGCATACATTATTAGAACATTGATGAATGTTGCAAAAAGGGTTAATTTGGCTAGAAATCGACTGTGAGCTTGTGATTCTTCACACCAAGCAACCTTTAACTATACTGCCTACCAATAGGGATGACATGAGATGGTCGCACTTATCTCCGTGGATGGGCCGCCCCCCTGTAGATGTACGTTTTCCAGATGTCGGCTGAAATAGGCTTTCACTTATCTCACCGGACTTTATTGATTATCGGTAACGATCATAAAGGCCTCATAGCCTCGACGTGCCATGCACGATTCAGGTTCTCGTCCCCCAGCGTTATTTGCCCGACCGCGTGATTCTTAAAAAGCCCGCAAGGGCAGTGCTTTAGTACAGGAACTACGGTGAGGTGGGGAGGATGTGGTCCGTCGGCTACGCTGTGAGCTCCAGTGGGGCAATCGGTTAGCGCGTGGAACTTAGTCAGCAGTACTTGCTTTCAGCCAAGCCGAGGTTGTAGCTCGGGCTTCACCTGGAGCAGCCGAGTGGTTTGGCTGACTGTGGTGCTGGAAACCTGAGTTCGAGCCTCGAATTCGTGTCAACATCCCGTGATGCTGGGCAAATTACTTAATCTCCCCGTGCCTGCATGTTGCTCTTGCCCCGGGGGGACTCATGTAAGCGCACCTCTACCTTCGGGTCGAGTTCACGCTATATAACATGCAATCTATATATTTATTAGACAACTTTTACTTGTGGGGCTAGTTTCATGTGTTACCCGGGACTAGGCCCTACCTGCACCCCGGTCATTGGTGCGCACTTTTGCCCCCCTCCCCCGCCCACGGTGTCTCGGCGGGTATGTCATAGCGGGCCTAGAACAGAAGGGGTGGTCTTCAAGGGTCTAAAGGTTGTGACCATTCTGTTCTGATCTGTTGGTGCTTTGTATGTACAGCGTGAAGCTCTGCCCCTTTGCCACAGCATTGCCGTTAACCGTGCGAGTGTGTGTGTGTGTTTTACAACACTTGAGTCATTCCACACACAGCAGGCACAATGCGCAGCGGAGCGTGTTTGCTTCTGTTATGTTACGCAACTCCTGCCTACCCCCAGGTCTTCCCCCTGTTGCTCCTGAGCACCACCGCGACCTACCCTCCGTTAAAGGCCGCATGGTTCCCCTATGCTATCACCAAGTGCAACCACCCCCCGCCCTCTCCAGCATTGCTCCCTGTACCGCGACCCTCATCCCTCCCCAGAGAGCGCTTCACCCTCGCCCTCCCGGCTCTTATGCACCACCGTGGCCCTGCAGCTGTCCGCACCTTTATGACACCCTGCTAAACGGCCCCCCTCCCCTGACCCACCGATCCCCCAGCCCCCCCCTCCCACCCTCACCTCACACCATGTAGCTCTGTGTGGGGGGTGGCTCTGTGTTTGTGTGTGGGGGTGGCTCTGTGCGTGTGTGTGTGGGGGTGGCTCTGTGTGTGTGGGGGGGTGGCTCTGTGTGTGGGTGGCTGTGTGTGTGGGTGGCTGTGTGTGTGGGTGGCTGTGTTTGTGGGTGGCTGTGTGTGTGGGTGGCTCTGTGTGTGTGGGGGGGAGGGTCTGTGTGTGTGGGGGGGAGGGTCTGTGTGTGTGGGGGGGAGGGTCTGTGTGTGTGTGGGGGAGGGTCTGTGTGTGTGTGGCTCTGTGTGTGTGGGTGGCTTTTTTTGTAGGTGGCTCTATGCGTGGTGGGTCTGTCTGTGTGTGGGTAACTCTGTGTGTGTGTGTGGCTCTATTTGTGGGTGGGTTGCTCTATGTGAGTGGCTCTGTGTGGGTGGCTCTGTGTGTGGGTGGCTTTGGGTGTGTGGCTCTGTGTGTGGGTGCAAATGCAATAGGTCTCGCATTTGAGAGTGATTAAGCTATTGACATTGTAAATAACAATGCCGTTTCTTTAAATGTTTTAAAAACAAAAACATAAACAAAAATAATGTCATGAGCAATGCCAATAGCTTTAACTTTAACAATGCCGAGACCATTGCATTGTAAATGCTTGTTCTACTAGTACCCACCCACCGGGACGCGTCTCACCATTTTAAAGGAGGTAAACATTTCCTGCGTCAAACCAGCATTAAAGCCTAAATAGTGTATGGCTTTATTCCTCAGGGTGACCCAAGATTCTTTACCACCCTCAGAGGAAGAAGGAACATTTACCAGGACCAGTGTGTAGGGGGCCGCAGCAGGGGGAAGGTTTAAACTAGTATAGTTTGATGGGGGCTCTTGATTAGAAGCCACTCGAATCCCTTACTGAGAGCAAGTATCCAGATGAGGTGAAACCCCCCCGTCTATCGTTATTTAATGTTCCTGTCCCCCCTCTTGCCCCAACATTATTTGGCCCTTGGCCACTGGGAATTAGGCTTTTTGATTTAATGGGGCACAAAACTCTACTGGTACTTTAACTCTGACTACTCTGTTTACTGCGTTCCGGGGTATTGGGTCGAGGTATCTGCCTGCAGACTTTATCAGGTACATCACCCCAACCTATCCCTGGCTGTATAATTGCAGCTTCAGTTAGGTGTCCTATAATCGACACTTGACCTACTTCAATATTATTCAGTCTCTTCTCTAAGGTGCCAATAGAGACTTTAATGAATGTGGTTAATTCTGTTAGTAAGCTCATAATTCCCAAAATATTATTATTATGGTGACCTTTACTATTACTGCTGTTTTTTGAGCAGCTGGCCCGTTTTTTAGCTTTGTTAGTGGTTAGGTTGTCCTTGCCTTGGGTGGATTTAGGGTCGAGTAGTAAACTATTAGGAATTGTGAGAATTTTATGAATCAGTGGCTGTAAACTTATGGGGGCGTCTATCTTCTTAGAGGTACAAACTCTTTTAGGTGGTGGCATTGACGCAGCAATTGGGTCATCAAACGAGATCTCATCGCCTCCAGTCTGGACACAGCCGTTTGATGATTCAGTAATTGTCCCATTAACGTTTTTTGCCCCCTCAAGCACTCTATGAGGGGGGGATGAGACCCTGCTAGTTTCAGCCGAGACTTGTAACTCCTTATCCTTATTCAGAGCCTCCTCTACATTAGAAATTTGTTTTTCAATAGCCCCCACCGCCCCTGTCAAGTAATTCATTAATGTCATATTAGTTGCTTTAGCCTTATTTACCAACTGGACAGGGTTTGAGTTTTGTAACTCCCTCTTCCCCATTTCTTAAATCAAAGGACAACCCCTATCAACCCCAACACAATCGGGGATAATGGGACTACTTGTGGGCCTACCAACATGTAAAACAAACCTCGCAAATACAGTATTACCCCCGCGATAGGAGGAAAAAACAATGGAAAAAAGTCACAAGGCTATTGAATTTACCAGAGTCATAGCTTTTGATGATTTAGTCCAGACCAGAGACCAAGAGCCGTGTGGCCCAGCCCAGCCTCCTCCGGCCAAGAACGGGCCCGCCCTTGGCCCGTGCGAGCCCGGGCAAGCGGGAGCCCTGCGCTATCTTTATGCACCGGCTGGCGCGAGATTGTTGCATGGCTCCTGCCGCGGTGACGCTATGCCCCCTGGGATGTGAAGTCCCGTAGCAGGAAGGACCGTGTTGCTGGAGCGGCAGTCCGCGAAATCGGCAGGGTGAGACTCCGTACGGTGAGGGTTTAAGACAGGATACAACAAGGGTAGCAGCAAAGAACAGTCGGGCGTCCTGCGCCGCGGGAGCTCTGCGCGATCTTTATGCGCCGGCTGGCGCGAGATTGTTGCACGGCTCCGGCCGCGGTGAGCTATGCCCCCTGGGATGTGAATTCCCGTAGCAGGAAGGACCGTGTTGCTGGGGCGGCAGTCCGCGAAGCCGGCAGGGTGAGACTCCGTGCGGCGAGGGTCTAAGACAAGATACAACAAGGGTAGCAGCAAAGAACAGCTAGTCGGGCGTCCCACGCCACGGGAGCCCTGCGCAATCTTTATGCGCTGGCTGGCGCGAGATTGTTGCACGGCTCCTGCCGCGGTGACGCTATGCCACCTGGGATGTGAAGTCCCGTAGCAGGAGGGACCGTGTTGCTGGGGCGGCAGTCCGCAAAACCGGCAGGGTGAGACTCCGTGTGGTGAGGGTCTAAGACAGGATACAACAAGGGTAGCAGCAAAGATCAGCTAGTCGGGCGTCCCCTATTTCAAAAGTAAACATTTAACTACTTTCCTTACAACAATAGGATGTTTCTAGTTTAAAAGGATTCCACTTGGTATTGCTCCTGCAGCCGCAGTATTCTAAACATTGATGTTAGGGTTTGTTTTTTTGATACATAGGTTTTGACAAGTGAAATACAAATGAACCAGACATCATAAAAAAAAATGTCAGAGAGATGGAAACACGCTTTCATCGGAGCAATAAATAAAGACACTTAATATGACAATTACCCTTCTAATTGCTGTAATAATCAGAATGAAAGATTTCACAGTTTTCCCATTATTTTGTCGGTGGGAACTACAAAACACACAGGCCAGATGGCAACCCTAGTCACAGATTGGCATGTATGTTTGTTTGTGCAGGACATACTTTGAATCAGGTGCAAAATAGGTTTGGTAGGATTTATTTTAAGAACATTCCTCGCTGTAGAGGTGGGTGAGCCACTGAAAGCTCTAGCTCAGATCAAGGTCCTGTTGGAACCTTGAGCCCATAACTAGCCGAGCTCTCATGTGGTTTCTCACTTCCACCCTCGCTCTACCTAGGATGTGGTGTACACTAGAGCTTCCTACTTTGGAACTGAACCGTCCTGATTCGAGTCTCAGTGTTGGCTTACATTCTTCTGGATACCCAGGAAGGGGGGGGGGCAGAGAGACCTTTATCATAGCTTGTCCAATTATAATATAATACTAGCTACATAGCACCAGCAAGACATCCAAGAACTCTGGGCAGTTAGATACGAGGTGTCATCCTGCCTTGCTTCATTCTCGCCCCTCTCCTACACACACAACCATCACCTCCACCAAATATGCCCTTTATTTCTCACTCTATCAAAGGAGATGTGCTCACAGTGGGAAATCCACACTCCTAAAATTAATGAAAATAACATTAGCATAAACACATCATCAAACGCGCCTCTTTACCGGTTATTGCAAAACCTTTAGGGCAGGTTTTCAAAGGCTTATGTGGTTCCATTGGTTTCCAGTACATTGGAAAACGCATATGGAGGGCTGGAGCACGGAAGAAGAAATCATAACACTGAACACACACGCGTATAAATGTTCATTTAGTAATGTGCTCCTTGTGAAAGAAAGCTGCTTAATAGCACATATGGACGTCAGAGTACAAACATAAAACATTACGACAACAAGAAAAAGCACTTGTCAATGCAACTTATTAAAGGTAGAAGGTTTATTTTATTTATTTGCAGTATTTATAGAGTGAAACTCTCCCCTCCCCTAGGGGATATCACGGTGATGGAAGGCTCCCTGTTCTTTCAACAACAAAAAAGCATTATCCTCTGAAAAACCATGCATTATCCTCTGAAAAACTATGTTTTTAGTTTTTTTTCTGAAACAGATATGTTTATCAGTAAGACGAAGAACTAAAGGTAAAGTGTGTCAGTGGGCCACTGCTAAATCAGAAAATAAATAGCAACCAACTCAGACTTTTTTTTCCCACTTAGCTTTGGCCAGTGCAAGGTTCAGAGATCTCAGGTTGAGAGCTAGATTATAAAATTCTACTCTGGCTAGTAGAGTTTCAGCCCCTTTGTTATATAA
Source organism: Triturus cristatus (assembly GCF_964204655.1). NCBI lineage: Eukaryota > Metazoa > Chordata > Amphibia > Caudata > Salamandridae > Triturus > Triturus cristatus. Next base: position 34,675,142 of record NC_140580.1, read on the forward strand.
TTCCTTGTGTGTATGGCAGAGAAGCTTGCTCTTTTTCACATTGGCAACCAATGTAGGGTTGCCAAGCACGTTAAAGCCAAGCTGTCCATATTGCAGATCAGCTTGGTCGCAGCATTTTGAATCACCTTAAATCTCATGAAATGTAATCCGCCACGCCCACACACGGGGCATTGCCATAGTCCAGTCTGCTAGTTATAAGGACCTGGACTATCATTCTCTTCTAGGCAACCGGTATCCACCTGAACAACCTTCTCCGAAGTTTGAGGATACCAAAGCATGGGTCGCAGGTGGCACTGACTTGCTCCTGCATGAAAAGTTAGTTGTTGATGATGAGCCCGAGATTGTTTTGCTGATTTCTCGGGATTGGGCACAACTCCTAGTTTTAATTCAGTGGATGGAATTCGTTTAGTTTTTAGTTTGTTTTCTTATTTTGAGTCTTGTAGGTGCTACAAGTGGCTAGAAGGTAGCTATCAGGTGAAAATAACCTGTGATAGGTAGAATGTGAATCGCCAGTGCATAAAAGAAATAAATGTGACCATGTGTAATGTAACTGATATTCACGTAAAGCGCCCCAATATCTTCGGGTCAAGTTTGGCTAGATAAAAACTGCTGAAAAATGCATGAAGAGGAAAAAAGAAAGCATGATCATAAAAAGTAGAGGCAGCTAGCCATTTAGTGGCTGATTTGTACAAAGTAAAACCAGAAGACCTGTGCTGGAGCGGGGATTCTTGAATGTCAAATGTCATGTGCAATCATCATTCATATTCCGCCTCTGGTTGTATTGACCTTTTTTCATTAGCCAATAGGACTCAACAAGAAATAGCAAAGAAGATATTAATGATTTTAAAATGATTTATTAACAAAATTTAGTCAGGTTAAAGTCACTAATCATTAAGTATTCAAATTTTAAGTTGTATTATTATGAAAAAGTGATATGATCAAAAAGTCTTTGTTTCTGCATGAGATAGAATAGCACATTCATTTTAATTGTATTTGTATACTGCTTAATACCTCTGATGAGTCGTTGAAGTGCTTTGCAGCGAGTAGCTCTCTACTCTGGAACCCAAGGTTCATGGTTAATTCAATGGTTACTGAGATTCTTCATTTTTCGCAAGAAAAATTGCATGCACATACTCCAGTTACTTTGTGATAGATTATATCAATACCAGTTAGGTTTGGTCATTAGTGGGAGCTATGTGTTTTCAGGTAAATGATTGGTGAGATAGATAGGCTGATGGAGATTAGGTAATACTAGGTTACAGGGATAGGGTTTTGAAGAGGAGAAGTTGTGTTTTCGGGAATGAGGGATCAGCCAATTGCAGAATTACAGTAAGGGAGATTAAGGCAGACAGCCATGAGACTGAGAGGAGCCTGTACTCAGAAATAGAAGGTATGCAAGGATGGGAAGTAAGACGAGGGTCACTGAAAAAATAGAGAGCAATCAAGCAGAAGTAAGCCGTGATCAAATTTTCATGCAGTGTTGTGGGAGTATGGAGGAAGAAAACCTTCGGAAATAGCAAGCATTCTGAGGATGTAAGATGTAGAAGGAAACAGCATTATAATTAGTGCTCCATATCCGGTATTATACCTCAATAATTTGATGTCATTTGTTTTCGCTGATGGAATAGAGAAAAAATTATAGTGGAACGCGGGTAGAGAGCCTGAAATATCTTGCACTCAATGAAAAAATTGATATTTTAATGCATGTGAGACATAATGTTTTGTCTTCAGATGACAAGTTTCTGATGTTAAAATGTATATTCAGAGCATTAGACATATTTTGTTTTAGCCTAATATGAAAAGTGACATAACTTATCCCTTATTACTAGTTTTGTTTATGATATAATGTTACAGCACATCTAAATCGTGTAATGTCAAGTCCGTGCCGTAAGGGCTTTATATTCTTTAACCATTTCTTACTGACCATAGCACCATGGTATTTTCAGAATGCCTGTAGTATTTTCTTAAAGAAAAACGCTACGTAATAGGTACAATGAAAAGGCTTTTCAACTTTCTAAACTCACACGGTGGAAAATTGTGAGTAAGGCATGATTTATCTATTCTGTGCACCAAGGCTGGGGCCAGTGTATTGTGGGTCGTTTTAACCCTGAAACCTCCATGTATGACAACGGCGTTTTTTTTTTTCCAACAGCTCAAGCACATCGAGTTGGTGTGATTTATAATCCCAAAGTGCTTGCGCATGGGTATGGCGTGTTTGTACAGATATTCCCTAGTTAATAGAGGTATGTACTGTTAAGAGACTCCCTGATTTACATTCTTGGTGTTCCTTCATGTTACGCCGCCTCAGTCACCACGCTGCCGGTTTAAATAAGTTAGTTGGAAGTGGTCTCTCTCTTCGAGAAGACGCGCTGCTGCGTAGGGTGACCAGACGTCCCGGTTTTTCCCGGACGTCCCCGTTTTGGAGAAGTGTCCCGGTGTCCCGACACTTTTCTCCAAGTCAATAAAATGTCCGGGTTTTTAAACAGTTTCCGGGTTAATGTCCCGGTTTTTAGGTCTCGCCTGAGCCAGTGCTTTAGCGCTGCTCTGGCGAGAGTTTTAGTAAGCGGGTTTTGGAAGTTCTAACTAGTGGCTTTTTTCAGGCTTCCAGATACAGTGCATGTGCGCCGGGCGCACGCACTATTTGTCAGCCTGCGTGACCACTTTCGCGGCCGCTTTGATGTTCTCAGTGAGCAGCGCGGCCACTGAGAACATCAGAGCGGCCGCGAAAGTGCACACCATTTGCCAGCCTGCATGCCTCTCTCCGCCTTAGTGCGCGCGACGTGCCCTACGCCCCTCCCATATCCCACTTCCTGCTTGTTGGGGTTAGCAATGGGGTGGTTCGCAGCTGCTGGTCCGGAAGCACCAAAATGACTAACAGCACGGCAGGAAATGTGATCTTTTTGATGGAAACGCACGCGCTCTGGTTTCCTTGCTTTCTCCGTGGCTTGCTATTCGCACACAGCTGTTCTGAAATGACCATACCGTCTAGAAAAACGAAGGCTACATATGGCTGCCACACTTCTCATGTGCTGAGCCATCACGCCATAGGGTCTTATGATACACAAAAGAGGATTCCTGCAGAAACGTGTAGATTTGCGTTCTTCCGGACACTGGGGCTAGTTGTGTACTCGGCCGATATGGAACCTCCTTGGACTCATCCAGTCACACGACCTGTCTATAGCCAGTACAACATTCTACAACTTCTATACTGAACCTCCTAGGCATCACCCCATCATACATTATTTTTTTATAGATATTGGAACATTCCATAACTCCATTTCCATGTTATTTTTTATTGTTTCAGCTAACAGCCTAACAATATTTTAGGAACATTCAGTATAAAAACAACTCAATGAAAGCATGTTCACAGCAACCTATAAATAAATTCATCGGAAACATTAAAATGAAAGTACAGTGAAGTGCTAAAAATACGCCTTTCCGTCAAAGGCATACAGCCTAAGGTAAAACAAGCATTGGCATAGCCAATAGGTCTCGCCTTTGGGACCTTATAAGTATTTAGTTATGCAGTACAATATCCTTACTGCAACAACATTAACTGTTGCATGGCTAAACACTTATAAGGTCCCAAAGGCGAGACCTATTGGCTATGCCAATGCTTGTTTTATTGGTGTTTCGGTTGAGCATGCGCGCATGCTCTCTTTACTTAACGTGACGTCACTTAGGTGAGCGATGTAGCAGGAAGGGAAATCCTTTGACGAGAGACACTTTCTCTCGGGATTTCCCTTCACTTTGTTCAACGCAGGGCCACCTACGAGTTAGGATCAAACTTGGTGATGGAAACTGCATATCCAGGAAGGTATAAATGACTTGAAACAGGGTTATATGCTTGCCCCAACGTTGTTTAATATCTTCATCTGTAATGTCCCGGCCGAATTAGACTTTGCAAACAGTCATGTTCCGAAAATAAGAAGGAAATCCTTAGCGAGCAGGACTACGCAGCCATGGCTGCCAAGGTTTTATATTGCTATGTGTGGCATTTTCATATTTTCAATGTAAATATGAGTGCTTTTTGAACGAGTACGAGTGACACTTTTTAGCGAGCAAAATCAAGCAATGAAGAGAGGGAAATATATTACATAAAATTATATTTGAGCAACAAAAAATGTTTCCGCTGCAGCAAAGCACCTGGAGGCGCAGAGAAGTCTCAGGTATAGCCAACCGCTAGTGCACTGTAGTGTTTATAATTTTACAAACGAGTCTCTCTCAACACTTAGACAGTTGTTTCCAAGTTCTTCAAGGAATGGCCTGTTCAACTTAAGGCCGCTCAGCACAAATGAGTTAATATTCAAAATAAACGTCCTGCTCTGTTTTCCATTCACATGCTCCAATAATTAATGTGTTTTTAATGCACTTCAACTTCAGTTTAGCTAGCAGTCCTGTACCACAGGTATACATCCGGGTATCAGCCGCCTTCACAAACATGGGCACTACCTTCGAGAGACACCTACAAGCCTCTTGTAAACTCTTAATTTACTTCCTATTATCATTCAAGTAAAGCACGGTTGGGCTGTTGGCGAGCCAGAGTGCAGTCAAGTGAAAACTGAGAGGAGCACGCCCCCCCTAGCATTTTGGACTAGGCAGCCTCAGGCCCTGTGAAGCACACACTTACTTGGTCACATTCTGTACGGCCGGCAGCCACGAGCTACTGATAAGCAATTATGTGGGAGATGATAGATCACGTGTAGTGGCATTAGTAAGCAGTGTCAAGTGAACATCTAGGCCAGCACAGAAAAATCATGTGACATCAGCCGGCCTGTGAAAGGTGCTGTGCCGTGCATGTTGTGTTTGCGTGTCACTGATGGCCGCTATGTGCAAGTCTGTGTGTGGGTGTGACTCGTGTGTGTGTGGAACATGGAGGTCGGAAGGCAAGCTGAGAACAGATTTGCCACTTGATTACCGACAACAACCCCTGTAGTAGGCCCCTCACTGACTCCAGTACTTAGCACACACTTACTTGAAATTAATACAGTGGCGGCCAGCTGGAGATCAGCTGCATATACGTGGTGCCGGCTGCTTGGCTGCTCTCTCTTTTATGGTGACCGGCTGCCCGAATCAGGCTTGCTCGGGCCTGCTCAACTTTACAGTCAGGACTTGCAAGTAGTAGACCTCTGATTTGTCATCTGTAATGCTTCATCTCGGTCTGTGGAGGGAGCTGTCATTGTAGTCCCTTTTCTATGTCTATGACAGCTGTTAAATAGTCCTACTTTTATGTCGATGGTTACTGCAAACCATAGTCCTACGTCTATGTCTATGACCTGTCCCCGTTTTTTGTTTTGAGAATCTGGTCACCCTATTCTTTGCACGCCACTTCAAAGGTAAGACCTATGCAGGAAATGTGTCAGTGTTTTTTAATCATGACACACTCCGTTCCGTGAACTGCGAGCTGGTTGTATTATAATATGCTGCGGGTAGAACGCCAGTTTAGTCAAGCTTTTATGTGTTGCCCTTTTTTCTGAGTTATGCTCGGAGATACTATGTTCCCAGTGAGTTTCGCTTAAATGAAACTTGCAATGAAGTAGGAGCCTTGCTTATGGTACTTGTAGACAATGTGCCTTTTACTATTTCTGCATTATCCTGTTTGAAAAGGATGTAGTTTCTTTAAATATGCAGTATATTATAGTGAGAAGTCGGCCTCTAATTCATATGCTCTATTTTTCTAACTCTTTTTATAGAGCGGTTTGATTAAATCAAATTTTAGATCTGAGTGGATATTCCCTTGAGACAAAACTAAATAAAGTGCCTTTGTGCCGCCTTATTTTGTAAAGGTTTTGTTTTTCACAATAATTAGTTATTTGGCACTGGCTGAGAGTGTCTCGCCAAGGAGCAGTCATATTTATACCCAGTTTTCTCACCTAATCCCATCCAAGTGTATGTTGTGCACAGTTGAGTATGTGCCCACTGTAGTATATGCATTGCACATATAAGCAAAGCAGAGTGATGGAGGTCTGTAGGCTCCATTTTTTTTTAAAGCCGCTGGCCTGTTCCTGTGCACAAGATGGGGTTGATGTTGTTTTCCCAGGCAGTGGAAGTGTATCAGTGGAGATGCAGGAGGGTGGAGAACTAGACATCGAAGTCAGGACAAAGGAGACAAGGCTCCTATAGTAATTAAATTGGGTTCTTTTGCTGTGAAGGGCTCTAGACTAGTCTTGCTGTTTAGCACTGCCACTTGGTGAATGGTGGGATGGGGTGTGCTGCTGTCTCTGCTCGGAGTGAGAAGCATCTTTTAGGTAAAACCACCCTTTTGTCCCCCACCTGGTCACTGTTTTTGTGGATGTTCAAAGCCGGTGCAAATAGTTCACAGCTCGTTGTGCCACTGTTGTGGGTAGTCCAGGATGGAGACTACCCTGCCGTGAGAAGCATCACCTCACACAAAGGCTGAGTCTGCAGAACAGGGTAGAGAGTAAGCCTGGGCAGAGTTCATGTAGACGCACCACGTGGAACTCCTAGAAGCGGTAAAAAACTTCAATGCGCTACACCGAGTCCCATGAGCAGGCGGAATTGCTTGTCCTGCCTGTTTGCTTGACGTTTTCGCCATCCGGCAGTGATGATTGCGTATTTGGGAGGGAAATATCGTGTAAACTGCACCAGGTGGTCGCGCATGGGCGCAGCCATCTCGTGTTTTTTTTTCTGTTAAGGTTCTAGGGCCTACTTTTTTAATCCTTCCTAATCCTTTCAATCCTTGTTTCCAAAACCTTTTTTTTAATCTTTTTTTATTTATTATCTTTCCCTCGTGCTTCCTAAGAGTATATTTTGCATTTTATTTCTACTTTTTTTGTGTTTTTAGTGAGTTTTGTATTGTTTTTCTCTCTACTTCCTTCCTAATTTTTTTTTTACTTCCATCCCTCTTCTCCCTGCTATTTTTTTTATACTTTCTACATTTTATTTGTAAAATGCCCCAGCATCATGGCAGAGAAGTACCCTTCCTTGCGGAAGGCGGCGCTCGGAAGGGTTGCAGCCCCTGGTCTTGTTTTCAGAGGTGAAGGTGGCAGTGTTTTTTTTTTTGTGCAGAGCCATCTCTCCTCCACCCTAGCAGCAGGCGGCAGGCCTGGGTTCGGGTAGGGGCTATGGGAGTGCCAGAAGGGCTGGGCGAGGGTGCACCGGGCAGTGTATCGCTGCTCTGGGGTCCGGCGCAGCCACAATCAGCTGGTGCACTGGTGTCCAACATCCTGGACCAGGAGCAGGACCTGCTGTGCCTGCTAGGGGTTGAGATCACGGGGCTTAGTGAGTAGCTAATTATTAATATTATTATTACTTGTGTGTTCTATGTTATTGCTAATATTTTTTTCCCAAATAGCTAACATGCCTCCCTCATCGCCGCCACTGACAACATCAGGACCCTGCTGGACAACGGTGAAACCACGGCCCTCATCCTCCTAGACCTCTCTGCCGCCTTCGACACCATCTGTCACCACACCCTACGCACACGCCTCCACAACGCAGGGATCTGCGACAAAGCCCTGGACTTGAGCACCTCCTTCCTCACTGGCAGAACCCAGAGAGTCCGTCTGCCTCCATTCCGATCCAAAGCCACCAAGATCACCTGCGGCGTGCCCCAAGGATCATCCCTCAGCCCGACCCTTTTCAACGTCTACATGACACCGCTCGCCAACATCGTCCGATCGCACGACCTCAACATCGTCCCGTATGCCGACGACACCCAGCTGATCCTCTCCCTCACCAAGGACCCTGCCACCGCCAGCACCAACGTCCACGAAGGAATGAAGGCTGTCTCCTCCTCCTGCTTCAACACCCTCCGCATGCTTCTCAAGATAGATGGATCCCCACCGGAACCAGAAGGATGGTCACCCAGGCCCTCGTCAGCAGCAGGCTGGACTACGGCAACGCCCTCTACGCGGGAACCACGGCCAAACTCCAGAAAAGACTTTAACGCATACAGAACGCCTCCGCACGGCTCATCCTCGACATCCCTCATCACAGCCACATCACTGCCCACCTGAGACCTGGACTGGCTCCCCGTCAACAAGAGGCTCTCCTTCAAGCTCCTCACCCATGCTCACACTCCACGACACCGGACCAACATACCTCAACAAACAACTCACTTTCTACACTCCCAACCGCCAGCTTCGCTCCGCTGACATCTCTTTCGCCACCGTTCCACGCATCCACCCAACGACCGCCGCCGGCAGATCATTCTCCCACCTTGCTGCCAAGACATGGAACACCCTCCCCATCCACCTGCGACAGACCCAGGACCTGCTGACCTTCAGGAGACTTCTCAAGACCTAGCTGTTCGAGCAGTAGCAGCACCCCTCCCCTAGCGCCTTCAGACCCTCACGGGTGAGTAGTGCGCTCTACAAATGTTGGATTGATTGATTGATGCAGGCAAGTTACGTTTACAAATATTATGTTTTGTAATTGTTATTCTAGATAGGGGCTCGGCGCTACCGAATTGTACTTATTTGCAACTTTGCTCTCACTTGGGCTGATTATGTAAGACTTTAGTAATGCAGACTAGAGAGAGCCTCCTTTCCTTTGTCCAGTCACTAAGATAGTGGTAGTTAGTATTAGTAATTTAGCGGTGCGCATCCTCTCACTTCAGTTCTTAGAACCTTTTTTGTAGCTCGTACAGTGACAAGCAACCAACCAATGTGGTGTATGCATGTGTCCATCTATGCATTTAAAGACAGAATGCAGACTTAGTGAATTGGCCCCTCAAAGGGGGTTGAGAATGATTGCGAATGACATCGGAACTTAGAATCAAATATAATTTGTTACATTTTATTCCAAAGTTTTGGGAATAGGCGGGCTAAGTAGGTTTAGGAAATGTGGAATAAATAGATAGGATAGATAGATACCTGTCTACTACCAGTGAATCTGATTTAGGAAAGTTCAATGTTATTGCAATTTCCATTTCCTGTCAAAAAATCTTTCTGCAGAGATACCACCAATTATTTTTTATCTCTTTAATTATGTCTTACATCAGCATCCAGGGGCAAGAGGAATCGCAGACTGGGGTGGAAGCTAGAGGTGCCTCCCAGGAAGAATGCTCCTCAGCCTATGGCTCTGCTGGCCTCAGTAAGTCCTGGTGTTAATATTAATATATATTTCCCTAACTTTTACCGCTCCTTATTTTGAACTATTTTCTACCCATTTCCTAATTTTATCTTTTTCCCAAATCCTTTTTGTTCAATCCGTTTCTAAGATCTTGTTATCCCTGCATATCCTATTTACTAAGTTATTTTATATTTATAGTATGTGTATTTTACCTCAAACTGTCTCTGTCTGTACTAGTCTGTCTATAGCTTCCTTTCTTATGGTTTTTCAGTCTGCTTTCCCTCTTCCCTTATATATTTTGTGGACTGTCTCGTGGTGGTACAGTAAGACTCAGAGAACCCATTGGTCATGGTCACTTACTACTACTCTGCTGTTCAGATTGCATGCCAAAGTAAGTTAATCTACGCATGTTTGTTAAGATGAAAAGGCTTTCTTTTACTTTCTCATGTTCAATCAGTAAAACGAGAGAGTGGCCATGGTCATGTTGGACACCCCAAAGTTGGGTCCTCTTCTTATTTAGGCCTAGTAGTATTAGCAGCAGTTGATAGTGAACTGATTACCGTGCACCAAGGCTGGACGGATCTATGAGGGGGAGGAGGACTGCCCCATTGCATTTGCCAACCAAGATGACCTTATGTCCGCCCAGTTGGCCACTCATATTTCTTTTCGAAAACTTAAATTCACTAATACCTCTAGCCACTCAGTCCAGTCCTTTACATGTTGTCTTCTTGAGAGGCTTTTCAAAAATTGCCAACAACAAAATTCCCAACCGGATATTTTTGATAGAACATACTGGCTGTATCTGAGTTGCAGTGATGTGTGTGGCGTATGTATTTTCAATTTTGCTACAGAAAACAATTAATGGGGAGAGGCGTATATGGCATCTATAAAATGTGTAATGTTTTTTCTAGCCGGTTCCAGCAAGGACTGCAGCACCAACCAGGGAGCAGATGCGGCACCTGCAGGGAGTGAGCCAGTGGCAGTGGCAGGGGGTGGTCAGTCATACTGCTTGCTTAGTGTCAATTTATATACTCGCTTCAAGGGTATACACTATACTGTTGAGACTTGTGAAGAGTTGAAGACACCGCTCTTTACTTAGCATGTACAGCATTGACTAACTAATGGCCTCTTCTATCTTCAACCCAGCAGAGGAAGTTTCATGAAGAGTCAATCCTTGATGGGTTGATGGAAAAGGAAAAGAAGGATGGAAGGAGGAAGGACGGGTGAAATGTAATATGACTGGCAAAGAAGGATGCATGGGTGAAATGATGCTTATAGGTGGTTGATAGGCTGCATGGGTGGGTGAAGGATGGATGAAAGGTTAGAGGATTCCATGCCTGGGTGGGTGAAAGTGTAAGGGTGAAAGGAATCCTCTGGGGGGTTTGATGGGTCAAAGCAAGGATGCATGGGTAGTTAAATGACAAGTGTATGTTGGTGAAAGGTTTGTTGAGAATAAAAGCCATGTTTGGATGGATGGATGGATGGTATTCATAGGTGAAGACTGGATGAAGAAAATGTAAAACTTAAATGGTGACTGAGTAGCAAAGCCAAGGGTGAAGAATAAAAATAATACTAGAACAATGCACGATACATGGAAAAATCCCTGGGAATAAACGAGGAATGTTTTTTATCAAGTTTTTTTAATCAGAGGTTTGATGTTATATTTCAGACAACTCCCTTAACTCACAGTAGTTTTCAAGCACAACATATATTATGTTCCCATCCAACATCATCATCAATCGCCTCCCTCCGAGTCCCTACTCATGGCATTTCGCCACTGACAGCAATAGGTGGCATATCGGCTGCATGGTTACAATAGTAGTACCTTATGTGACGTATATCATTCATGTATTGGTAACTATTCATCTGCCTTGTTGTTGTCAGAGTGACATTGAGGCATTTAACAGAGCATGGCCATGATAGGAAAAGAGATAATTGTCTGACTAGTTCAGCTGCCCCACCTGCAGACAGTAGCAAAGTAACCCGACACGAGTATCTCTGTCTAGGCAACAAACTTAGCTGTTATACCTACATTAATTTAGATAAACAAGAGAGGGAAGAAGAATACTTGTATACTCCATAGTGCTTAATGACTGAAACTCTAATCACATCAAAATTGAATGGGCAGAGGAATCGAGGATACCAGCAAATGTTATGTACTGCGAGTGCTACTGTGCCATTAAATAATTTTATGTGTTACTGTCTTGCTAAATGTATTGGTTACAATTTGTCTTTTTTCTTTCTTGATATAACTACTCCTGCAAATCCCTCTTCCTCCCAACCCAACAGGCAGGAGGTAGCAGACAGGACCTGGCAAAGGAAGCTGGAGGCCATCAGGGCGAATTCCAGCAGCTGGTGGCCGAGGAGGAGGTGGCACTAGCTGCAGCCTCCAATGCCCCGGGCCCCAGCCAGGCCCCAGTGCCTCCTGGTAGTATGTCGCCGTGATCAGCCAGCCGCCCGCCACCATTCAACCACTGCTGCTCCCCCTTATAGACTATATAGTGCTTTTCAGCGCTGCATGCTCCTGAGGATTGCACGCCTAGAAGCCAGGATGGAGGAGCGTTTCGACCGGTTGGGAGGAAGCTCCTAGACCGGTCGCTAGGCCTCTCTTGCCCCTTTTTTTATCTTTTGTTTGGTGGGTAGGACATGTTGGAGAGAGGGTGGGAATGTGGGAGTTGAGGCAATTATGTTTTTGGACTTTCTTTACTTTGGACATTGGTTGGGGTTAGGGAGAGGGGTGGGCCAGGTGTTCTGGGTTTTCTAGTTTATATTTGTTAGGGAAATCGTTTTTTATAGTTGTATACGTGATTTAAATATTTTTTGGGGGGTTACTCTTTTCCTTCGCACTGCTTCCTTTGCTGCAGGCCCACTGCCAGTTTTTAAAATCTGCCGATAGTGTAACATGCCAACAAATAGTTATGAGGTACACTCACTTGTCCTACTATTCTCTCCTCCTAGTTTCTGAAATCTGCAACTATATTAACCCCTGAGTATTTGGAAGGGGTGTGGGTGTTTGAATTTCCATTGTATGTAGATTATTGTAGCTTAACAATGAATCCCCCACAGTTCTTCTCTTACCTGTGATTAGGCGAAGTGATGGATGCATGGTTTCCCAAGGTGCCATGGTGGTAGTAGTAGCCAGTAGCAGCATACTGGTGCACTAGTCGAATACTAATGAAAGCACCAGATCCAGAAGCGGGGTTCCACTCCCTCCTAGCCGAACTCAAACTGTAGGATGATGAATAGTCATTGCAGGGAACTAATTAAATTGAAATAAAAACGGAGTTAATGCTGTTTTTTGTTTGTTTTTGTTTTTAGAGTTTTATATAGCGTGAACTCGACCCGAAGATATCATGTATGACAGCGCTTTACATGAGCACCAGTTTTGTTACAGATGGACTCATTCATCTTTGTTAGGTACGGGTAGATTAAGTGATTTGTCCAGAATTACAGGATGTTGAGCGTCCCTGCCGAGAATCGAACCCGGTTCCTTAGCTTCAAGGTCGACCGCTCTAGCCATAAGGCTACATCCTCTCCCCTGTTTTATATGCAAGCTTTACAAAAAGTGAGACGGTCACCAGAGGGAGAGTAGAGCATTACTAGTACACAAGAAGAAGATAGCCAAACAAGAAAATATCAAAAGCAACGCTAAAGTAAAATTATCAGAATGGTGAGCTAGTAAAAGTTGTAAAGTGAAGTTGACTCAAGCTATGAAGTGGTCAAACGTAATCTTTAGTGTCGGAAGGATAATGATGCTGGCAATTATTAATTTTTTCTACTCCCCCCCCCCCCAAAAAAATTAAATATCGAATACTGTGCATGGATGGGCAATCTAATACATATAATATTGCCAGTGAGGGCTATACTTAGAGCAGAAGAAGATTCTTGCCCTGCCTTTAGTTGGTGTTACTTTCACCACATCTGCCCCACCAAGTGTGTGATCAATTGATGGTGTGAATTTAATTTAGTCACACCTCAATAAATCACACAGCCTGAGGGAAGACGGTTAGGGGTTAGATGAATGGATGGGAAGGGGGAATTTCAGGGAAAGGTTTGATTAGACAAACAGTACACAAGGACAACATTCATTTTGGCAGCCGATCATCATAAATCTGTTATGAGAGAAAAAGGAAATGCATGCATTATGATAAGAACTAGTACAGGTAAACCAAATCAAATTGTCCATCTTCCCCGAGAGAGACCCAAGTTACATTATGTTCTGTTGTACCCAGCTTTGAAAGATAGCAAATAAAATTCAAATATATGTAGGGATCAAGTAAACAAACATAAACAACAAACACAGTTCTAATGATTAAAGAGAAAAGAAATTATACTGTATTGCCAAATTGGGAGTTGCCTCTGCATTCATTCCTCTTGGACAGTCTGTCAATCTTGGGTGCCTGGCGGATGCAGTTCAGTAAGGCAAGTGTGAGTATTGTATATTTTTTTTCCAGTATGGCGCAGGGTAAAGGGCCTGTATATTGAAAAACAAAAATGATACTGAAGAATTAAAGAGAAAAGTTAAACTGCATAAGGAGTGCAACGAGAAGACTTGGAGGCAGCATGGCTAAATGTCTGCTTTTGGCAGTTACCTCCAACAACAGGCCCCCCACACAACCACCTCTTAGCTTCGAATTTGAGCCAGACAGCACTAAGCACACACAGACCCAGCAACATCGCATTTTCCCACTCAAGTGAAAAATCAACGCACCGCTGTCAGTCACCACTCACCCACCACTACACAGACTTGTATAGGTCTGTTGTTTACCTTTAGGCCATTTAAAAGTCATCATCCAAATCATTTGGTTTCAGTGAATATGAAAGCTTCCATCTTCTTCTGGTGGCAGTTCACACTCACACTCTGAGTCATTTGATCATCTTTGATGCTCCTGAGTCTGACTCCAAGTATGGTGTTCAGCTCTGTACCAACTGTGTCCCGAGTCCCAAATCTAAATAGATCAGCCTGTAATAGTACAATTTTGTTGTTGAACACCAAGAAGGGAAAGATGGAGTCACTTTTTCTGTAGACTAGATTTGTGTTTATAAACTTTGCATTTTCTAAGGGACTGGTCGGGTCTGATTCTTTGAGGAGTATAAAGCAGAAAACAATAAAACAAAGCAATGTGGACTGTGGAGTTTACCCGGTGAAGGAATCTCGCTAGCCCTCAAAGGGAAAGGGAAAAAAATAACCTTCAGGGAAAATTATTGCTCAGCCGTCGGTAGACCACCAACATATTGAATCATCACCAAGACATTAAGCGTCACAAACAAATACCCAGTCTCACAGTGCCTGACACCACATGAATCATCTCTTCTCATCACACATGAAGATGACACATCACAACAAGTTCAGATCTCAACAAACAACAATCCCTCAGCGTGCAATGCATGCCAGCATTTGCCTGTTCTTCCAGTGTGCTCATGGTAAACGATTCATGGTGGTAGATTGCAGAATGCAGATACATTTGTTCATGAAGCAAAGAATTGCCAGTGTAAATCGAATTATAATGTCACATGTGGGGCAGTCCCTCTAGGGTAGTAAAGGATAGATAGTCACGGCCCAAGGTTGGAGGCAGGCACACATTTGATTGTATTCTCCATCCACTGCCTGGCTTGAGGGAAATGGGTCTGGGGGGGTGTAAGAAAGTGCCCTCTTTTTGCATGGTTGTCCTACTTTTTGCCAAACTGCTGATGTTCTTTGACTGAGTGTGCCCTGGGATCCTGCCAAACAGGTACCCAGGGCCTATGTTCTTACCCTAAAACTGCATTAAGAAAAAACCCAATTGGCACTCTTTGGCCACAGGTCAGTCCTTTGTTAATGGTACCACAGGTACCAACGGCACTGTGGCCTGGGAAGGCCTCTAAGGGCTGCAGCACTTATTGTGTCCCCGCAGAGACCCTGTACCTTTACACACACACTGCCATTGCAGGCTGCATGTTTTGGTGCAGAACAATGTGAAGAGTCGACATGGCACAGATCCCTGTGTTCCATGCCTACAACCCACTGCCTTGGCATAGGTCAGTCACCCCTCTAGCTGGGTGCTCTATACCAGTGGTGAGGGTACGGGTGCATGAGCCCTGTACCCCTACAGTGTCTAAGTCAATTCTTAGACACTGTAAGGGCAGTAATGCCATTAAGAGTATATGGTGCTGGGAGTTTGGCATTACGAACTCCACAGTACCATAATGGCTTTACTGAAAACTGGGAAGTTTGGTATCAAACTTCTCAGCACATTAAACCCACACTGATGGCAGTGTGGGATTTTATGAAAAATGCACTCAGAGGGGATCTTAGAGATGCCCCTGAAAATGACCTAACACTAGTGTCCCAGCTGAGTGGCTGCTCTGCAGCTGCCACCACCAGACATGTTTCTGAACCCCTGGGTCGAGAACCTGCTGCTCTTGGGGGACTGAAACAATGCACATCCTGGGACGAGGATGGGCATGGTCCTCGAAGAGTAAGCTTCAAAGGCTTGCCGCCTTTGTGAGCTACCCCAGACCTTTGCTGCTTCCAGCAACTGGCCCCCACTGGCTCCGACCCCCACTTTGGGTGGGAGAATTGGCAGGAAAACCAAGTGAGGTGAAACACAACTGTCAGTCCCCGCCATCTTACAGATGAGGGGACCCGGCAAACCAGCTTGAGGTATATGCCCCCCTCACACTTGATGGTGGCATAATAGGGGTGTACCCACCCCAAGGAAGGGACCCATTGGTCCCAACCTTTACCTACCTGTAACACCCCTAAATTTAGTATTTAGGGGCAACTCTGAACCTTGCCTCCTCAGACAAGAATAGACGAGTAGAAGAAAAGAAGGACCAAAGAAGCTGTGCTGAAACTAAGAAGAGGAGGATGCCCACTGACTTGGCCCCAGCCCTACCGGCCTGTTCCCAACTCGAACCTGCTCCAGCAAAATCCCGGTGTGTCCTGCAGCCAACAGCGTCAAAAACCCGAAAGACCTACCCTGCCTTCCAAGCCATAGACATTGTCTCCTGTGAGCAGCGGATTTGCTTAACCACAAACTGCACCACTCTGCACCCGATGCCCACGGCCCAAGTTCGAGTGGCCCAACACCACGAGGAGATCTCCCCGGCGATCCTGACCTGAGTTCTAGTGATCTCTGATCTGCCTCAAATCTCCAAACGAAGCGTGCAGCCCCTTTCTGGAGGATACCCCCGACCGCGACCAGAGCTGGTAAGAAAAACCTGATGCCTAAAGATACCCATGCACCCGACGTCCCACGGCCTTGGGTGGCCCAACCGACGTTGTCCCAGCATCCCCAGGCATCCCAACTTACCTCTCCGACCAGTGGTCACCACCAGAAGATCTTTGTCCCGAGCCTGCAGTCTTTGTTGCAACCAGAGAATCCCCATTGAAAACAACAGGGCACCCGATGCCAAAACAGCACCCTGCACAGCCACCCCTGTGCCGCTTCGGGTGCTAACTCGGATCCCCCTTTTCCCTGAGCCTAACACTAGGAGCTTTGCTCCCACACCCTTGTTGCCTTCTCATGAGCAGCCACCAACTGGAAGCCCCTATCCCTTATTTTATAACATTTGGCCTCAGCACTCTGCACCCAATCACCCTAGTGCAGCTGAGGGTGATTCAAGAGTGCATCCTTGACCCTGGGGGAACCCTGGAGTACATTGACTGTTTTTCCTTGAAAATTGTTCTACGTGTGGAGTTGGTTTGTCTGAAACACTGAAAAACTGCAAATGTACAAAAACTGATTACTTACCTTCTCTCTAGGAAATGTCCCAGTGTAATATCTAGGCATATCACACTGAGTAGAAAAAGTAACTTAAAAAGTCATCTAAAACATACAAAATAATTTCATATTTAACAGGCTGCGCTGCTCCCAACGAACACTGTTGCCTGAATTCCCTTTAGAACCAGAATCATACTTGCCTTTGACGATCTTAATCACAAGCACACAAGTAGAACATTTAGTTTCAAAATTATACAAAGCCTCAATGTCACTTATAAGAGCCAGAGATGCGAAAATCCGCACTATGTGGGTACGTGATTTGGGTCACTATATAGACGACTCGCAATGGGCCTTTTGTTGTTGACAAATTAAGGAAGTCTCACTGAACAGCGGACATAAACTGCTACATTTTATGTTCTTATGGCGGGCATATATGTCGCCGTCAAAGTTACACTCCTTTAACCACACAAGATCACATGTGTGTCCCATATTGTCGGACGCAATATGCAGATTTTGCACACTTGATTTGGAATTGCATGAAAGTGGCTAATTATTGGAGGTCAGTCTATGTGGAACTGTGTCGGATGACAGGTCTGGATCTCCAGCCTACCCCACAGATAGCCTTGTTGGGGTATGTTCTTAATATCCCTAGGCAATTTCGTCAATACACATGGATTGGATTGCTGTTAACCAAGAGGGAGATAGCTGTGGTCTGGGGGAGCAAGCGTACCCCTACTGCTAAAGCCTGGTTAAATAGCCTCATTAATTGCAACACAAACAGTGACATATACTCCTCTACACTGCTGGTCACCTCTAGACCTAGAGATGTTTGGGGCCCCTTGAAAACTTATCTGTTAGACCTTGAGCAGTCCTTTCCCCCCTCTCTCTGGCTGGGCTAGTCCCTACAGGGGAGGGGTGAAGGTCTCCCCACCACCCTAATACTATTCAAATAAGTAAGATATAATGTTCAGTTGTTATTTACAGGTGGGGGAGGGTCAGAGACGAAGCTGACGCAATATGATGTCATTAAATGTACATTGTGTGGTGGTATGTTTTTTTGGGGGGAATTTTGTTGGATTATGGAAATGTATCTATGAATATTGGTTTGTTTTTTGTACGCCAAACTGGTAAATAAACGTTACAAAAAAAACGTACAAAATAATCTGTAAAGTAACTGAAAAGTAATTTTGAAACATTGGCTTACCTGTAATTCAATCAACTGCATTTGAACCTGCATTCACCAGTAAAATATTGCATAAGGTTTTGCAAAGCATTTATTTCACTTACCTGCACCAGGCCTGGCTTGGTTCTAAGAAATAAAATACCTTGATAATATTTTTGATTAAAAAAAATTGGTTGAGTTCAGTCTTTGAATGTGTGGCATCATTTTCTGTCTGAGTGTGTACAACAAATGCTTAACACTACCCTCTAATGAAGCTTGCCCACACTACCACAGTAGAGAGTAAGGTGCTATCTACTTTTACCTCTGCCTACCGTTGGGTTCCACTGGGCTCTGTGCACACTATACCTCATTTTGGTATAATATATACAGAGCCAGCTTCCTACAGGGGGTGAGTCTGGACTTTTTCACTGCGCACAGTTGCAACTCCAATCCAGCAATAAAATATGTCTAAGAGTAAGACAGTGGGGATGAATTTGTCAGCCAGACACACACAAATAATAGAGTAAATAATTTTCCCTAACTAGATCTTTTTTTGTTGGCATCAAAGAAAGAAAGAAAGCAGATGAGCATTAGACTACAGACTGATAGAGAAAGTTTCTTGGTTGTTGTTGGCCTAGGCCTAGTAGTCAGGGAAGTAGAGCTCGTCCTCAAACTCTGGTGGATCGCCCAGAAATAAGTCATCTAACACACTACTTCCATGACCTGAGTCTCCCTCATCTTCCTCCTGTGGTACTTCAGGTATGGTGTAATCTGGTGGTATAAAGTGCTGATTTATTTTGATCATGGTTAATCTCTCCATGTTTTGGGACCAGACTGGTCTTTCTCACTGTGACAATGGTACCGGCAGTACTGAAAACACGCTCAGCTGAGACACTGGATACAGGGCAAGCCAGATAGTTTATTGTCAGACTGCTCAGCAATGGCCATTTGTGCCTCTTCCCATACCAATACACCAATGGGTTTTGATCAAGGTAGACCTCTGTTGCATCATCCAGATAGGCCTGGGCCATTTGCTCAATGTTCATTGCTGGTGCTCCACTTTGCTCAACCTCTTGAGCCTTTGCCTCTGCCCTGAATTTAAGCTCTGCCAGTAGAAACTACTCAGTTGCAGATTTTGGGGCTGATGATCCTGGTTTTGTTGTTCATGGTGTTCTTGTTGTTGGTTTTGGCTGCTGTGAGCCAACAGTACTTCCCTCAGGCTCCTAACTTGAAGGCAGTCCCACAGGACTTGTGCCCTGGAGGAGGGGGCCTCTAATTCCCTGCCATTCTTTTCTAGCTCACTGCATTGCTCAGCTATCCATGTTTTATATTTTTTAACATCCCCATCTGAAAAAGAAATGAAAGTGGACAGTAATAGTTTGTACCGTGGATAAAGAATTGTGGCACAGATGTAATGTTTGGAGGATACAATGTCTCTTTGCACCTATGTATTAGCAGGAAAGGGAAGGATTAAGCTCTTTACTAAGTCATACTCATCTTTTTTTCCCTCCACACCTGTGTACATTGCAGACACCTCCTTTAGCTGTTCCTGTAGCATGTGCAACAACGGGATAGCTTGGGCAATGGTATTGTAATCTTTGCTGACTTCCCGTGTGAACACCTCAAAAGGACACAACATTTCTATCAGACATTTGACTAGGCCCCCATTGGTCCATCTCAATGATCATGCCTTTCCCAGTTGCATCCGCTCTTTGCATTACATATTCATTGATAGGTCTGCACTGCTCAAACAGACGTTCAAGCATGTAATAAAAGGAGTTCCACTGTGTTGGTACCTCCTGTATGAGTGCTTTAACTGGCATTCTATTATCACGCTGAATGACCCTCAGCTGTTTCCGGGCTTTAAATGAAAGGCTGAACTGAGTGCAGATTCTTCTGCAGGAGGACAGTAAGTTGCCTACTTGGTCTTCTTATTTTTAGAGAGGCCAGTACAATGATGTTGATGCAGTGCACCAAACACAGTACCCTGAAATAACCACCATCGGCTATGGCCTCAACTATATTACTGCCATTGTCTGTGGCAACAAACCCAATCCTAAGCCCTCTTGGTCGCAAACATTCAAAGACCTTGTTGTTAAAGTCTTCCAAAATGTTTGCCGTTGTATGTGATTTCTCCATTGCGAACATCGCTACTGTTGCATGCTTCCGAGTAGCATTAAAAATCTCAGCAGTGTCAACACCTGCATATATTTTTTCTCTGGCCTCCACAAAAGAGATCCAGTTTGCAGTCATGCATATGTAATCAGTCGCTTGGCAACTGGTCCACATGTCTGTTGTCAGGCCGATACTGTGAACAGCACTCTGCTGTAAAGCTTGTCGAAGCAATTCAACCACATTGTGATGTAGCGCTGGAACATCAACTCTGGCAAAATAGGACCAGCTGGGAACCTTCCATTTCGGGCAAATTCAAGAAAACTCACCGCTTCCACAAAAGAAAAAGGGAGGAGGACCAGCACCATTAGCCAGCTTCACGTTGTACAAATGTGCCGTTGGATGGTTGCGTTCATACTACACCTCTGGCCTAAACATGGCAGGAATAGCAGCCTGAATTTCTTTCTTTCCTGATTCCACTGATGCAGGTTACTTTTTGAGAGCAGGCAGTGGGAGGCTCAATGTGCTTTTCAGAGGGGCAGTCTCTGTCCTCAGTTGCCTTGGTGTCTCGACCTGAGCTTTGTGCCATTGCGATGTTGCTGGTGTGGGCGATACTACTGCACTGCTGGGGAGGGAGCTGCTTTGCGTAATGAAGATGTCTTCCTCTTCTTCACTTTCCATCGTGATTGGATCGGATTCCCTGCTCAGCTGGATTTCAACCCCTTCACCAACAACACTTGCAGTTATTTGGCCGCTAAGGTGTGCCTCCCAAAAGATTGTATGGTGCTTTCTCAAATGGATTGTTTGGCACCCGGTACCATAGTTTGTACTAAGCTTAACCTGATTTACACTTGCTCCGCAAAGGGAGCATATGGCAATGTTCGTCTCCTTCTGGGTAACTGAAAAGAAGCCCTATACCGGGGAGCTCAACTTTTCGACACTGGTGCCACTGCTAATGTCGGGTGAACTGGCAGTAGGTGGGCGTTTTGACATTTGACTCTCTGCAGTACCTACGTTTACTGAGGTGATTGTGGATGTAGGTCGTTGCTGGGACTTGCAAATATAGGAGCTGGCGGTGGTTGGATCTGTGGTGCCACTGCCACATCTCTCCTGGGAAGTTGGGATGGGGTAACGTCAGTCTCCATTGGAGCTGGGCTAACATCCATTATGACTGGCTTGTTGTCATCCTCCTGTTCTACATTTGCCTCCATATCTCTAAGGCTTTCTAGAACCTTCCTTTTCCGTACTGTAGCCTTGTTAGAGTTGTCTTGTGGCGTGTCTCACTCTCAGACTGAGGCGGGTTCCAAGTGGTGCCTAGATCATCAGAAGGGGGACTTGAAGAAGAAGATGATGCACCACTAACCCTCCTTTTTCTAGCTGGAGATCTGGAAGACAATGGATATTCTGGAGCAGATTGCTCTACTTCTTCAGCATGAAGCTCAATCTCTGGAACTGCTCATACTTCAGAAGGAACTACTATTGGTGGTTGTAACTGTTCTTTTCTGTCAGGATTCCGCCGCCGGTTGGGCACTGACTGCTGCAGTGCGCACGGCCGGAAGAGCAGCTACCGGACTACAATTCCCGGCGTGCAACACGCGAGTCGCAGCTCCCGTGACTCGCGCGCGCAGCACCACGGGAATGAGTAAAGGGAGGCTCTACCCGGAAGAAGTCGCCGATTATTCAGGTGAATCCCCGCAGCAGTACCCGGCGACCTACGAGACGGCGAGAGTGCGGTCTGCACTATTCACGGGGCCGTCTGTCCCAGGAATTGTTCCAACGCCCCTCCAGGAGCAGGGGTGGTTCTTCTCCACGCCACCACAGCGCTTCCCTGTTTTCCCCTTTTGGTTGGTCTTCCACTGCCTTTCAGGTGCTTTGCATATCCGTGGAGAGCGTTTCCAAGGAGAAGGAGCTACTACTTTGTATCCCCCCTGTTGGAGAGACTGGTGAGGACGTGGTCTCATGTAGGGAGGAAGACTGCGAACCGTGAGTAACAGCTAGCTTACTGGAAGGGAGCGGCTGTTTTCTTTGCTAAATAGTGATGCATGAAAGCTGACAGTTTGGAAATCATGCACAGTACACTTATGTAACCGAGAGAACATTGTTCACCTAAAGCGTGGAATTCTCGTTTCATGAGTGCGACATTGTCCTTTACCTTGCTTTGAGTTGGCCGAGTCGTCAAGGGTATATGGATTACTGCAAAGGACTTTGATCATAGGAACAGTAGGGATTGTACAAGACTGTATTGTATCAAGACCCTATCATTCACGTGTGCTGAGAGTTGTTGTCCTTTTTTTTTTTATCTCCCCAATTATTTCGTCTAGGAGAGGGGGACCACAGAGGGGGTACGGGCGTTGTCTGCCTTGCTGATACAGCAGTACCACACATGTGTTTTGGGTATGTGATGCCAGAGGACTCTCTCTTTCTCTCTCTCTGTTGTAGCGAGACGTCTGAGGTGGAGAACTTCGGAAACATTGTCCAATGCGTGCTCTCTCTCTTGTCTTTTAGTACAAGTTGATCCTTGCAACCTCCCTCTCTCTCTCTCTCTCTCTCTCCAGGCTATTCAACCACCCACCTTCTTCCTTTACAGGTAGTACGTTCTAGGCCTTTCAGGGCAAGACCAAGTGTAAAAATCACAGTTAATTGTTCCACCTGATACATGCAGTAGCATTAACCTAGTGTACTTTTGTCATCTGCAGATCTCCCTCCACGCTGTCCCTACCCTTTTCTTCCCCCACTGGACTATCCCACTAGTCCGAGTATATTTATGTTCCAGACTTGGGGCCATCGAGAGGTGGACCCCCTTGAGCATCAGCACAATTCTGAGGACCCTGAAGGGTGGAACCCGACATTTTCCTCTTCTCTGAGTTTCCTGCAATTATTGGGTACTACTCTGTGATAGAGATAAGTCAATTTCAACATCACTGCTCATCTGCGTTGCTGTGATTAGACTGGCTGCCTCTGTGACAGACATGGGCTTGGGCCTAGATTGGGGTGACTTGGGGGTGCTGCTTCCTGCTTGCTCCTCAGAGGCCAGTGCGGCAGGCACAGCTTTTTGTTTTACAAAAAACATCTGGGGTGACATACCAGTAGTGGTGGTAAGCTCCACCTTCTCACTGGCCACTTTCTTGGTAGCAGTTTTAGCACCTTTCTTTGGAACCATCTTGAAGCTGTCAGTTAGCATTGGCACTTAGCTTCACAAGTTGAAGAGATATCTGTGATGTGTGGGTCACTCATCCGTCAGGCCGTGCACAGGCCTTATTTCTGGCAGTACTGTGGGTGGTGTTGTCTCTTGTTGTCTTGTCGTGCTCCTAAAAGAAAAGAAGCGTGAAGGACATCAGTGAAATGTGGCATTGTGGCTGTTCAATTAGTAGTACAAACAAACACAATATTATTTAGTGTGGTCACTGGTTAATTAACAATACAGTGTATATCTATTAGTAAAACCGAAAACCACACGAACATAAACTTTCATGGGGAATGACAGTACACTCAGGAAGGATAAGAGTGAGCATAAACAACATACAAATGAAACTGTTTGCTTTATGTGCTTCACGTGACGTCATTCACGTGTGATGTGGCAATCACGTAGGTGTCGCTGACAAATGACAATTGCAGGAATAATCCGTAGACAGTGAATGCTGTTGTGCACCTATAGCAGACATGGGGTTGATTGGTGACAGATGTAGTGGAAAATGGTATAAAAAAAAGTTTTCAAAATTATACAATAAAATGTAAAAAACATTAAAAAAATATAAAATATAATTTATGAATTAATAACAAAAATGAAAATATTGAAATAAAAAAATTAAACATAAGTAAAGTCATCCTCAATAAGTTATTAAACTACTATCTCATTGCTTCAACTATCCATGCAGCCAATGGCAAACGCCCGAATTTGGTTGGACGCACAAAATGTGTGCCAGCCAGTGCCACATTGTCATCAACAACAACACTGAGCAGGAAGGCATTCATTGGGAACAAAGAGAAGACATACAGGCCTATAGGGAAAGGACACTGGTTGCATAGCCTAGCCTACACCAAAAATGTCCAGGCACCGACCACATGATCACATGATTTCAACAAGAGAACACATGCAGGCGTATGGGGAAAGCACACTGGCTGACTAGTGGTAAACACAAAATGGCCACCAGCCACATGGCCACAACAAAGAAGTAATGCACACTGGCTGGATACACAAAATAGCTGCCAGCCACATGGTAACAGACTCACAACAAGAAG
This sequence comes from Triturus cristatus, assembly GCF_964204655.1. Lineage (NCBI taxonomy): Eukaryota > Metazoa > Chordata > Amphibia > Caudata > Salamandridae > Triturus > Triturus cristatus. Next base: position 34,699,397 of record NC_140580.1, read on the forward strand.
CAGGAGGCCTATGGCAAAAAGCACACTGGCTGCCTACACAAAATGGCCACCAGCCACATGGTCACTACAAGAAGCTGGAGGCCTAGAACAAAGAACGCATGCAGGCCTATGGCAAAAGCACACTGGCTGGATACACAAAATGGCCGCCACCCAGCTGGTCACAACAAGAAGATGGAAGCCTAGAATATAGAACGCATGCAGGTCTATGGCAATAACACACTGGCTGGATACACAAAATGGCCGCCACCCACATGGTCACAACAAGAAGCAGAAGGCCTAGAACAAAGAACGCATGCAGGCCTATGGCAAAAGCACACTGGCTGCCTACAAAAAATGGCCGCCAGCCACATGGTCACAACAACCAGCAAGAAGGCATGGCCACAACAAAGAAGACATGCAGGCCAATTGCAAAAGCACACAGGCAGGATACACAAAATGGCCGCCACCCACATGGTCACAACAAGAAGCAGAAGGCCTCGAACAAAGAACGCATGTAGGCCTATTGCAAAAGCACACTGGCTGCCTACAAAAAATGACCACCGGCCACATGGTCACAACAACCAGCAAGAAGGCATGGCCACAACAAAGAAGACATGCAGGCCTACGGCAAAAAGCACACTGGCTGGATACACAAAATGGCCGCCAGCCACATGGTCACAGATATACAACAAGAAGCAGGAGGCCAAGAAATCAAAGAACGCATGCAGTTCTATTGCAAAATCACATTGGCTGCCAACACAAAATGGTCACAATAAGAAGCTGGAGGCCTAGAACAAAGAACGCATACAGGGCTATGGCAAAAGCACATTGGTTGGATACACAAAATAGCCGCCAGCCACATGGTCACAGACTCACTAAAAGAAGAAGGAGGCCTAGAAACCTAAGAATGCATACAGGCCGGGTCGTGGCTTCTGCGCTGGTAAAGACGGCTGCCTGACGTAGTTGCTCTGCCGTACCGGGACCCGTTTGTGTCCTGTAGGCGCGCTCTCCGCTTCAAAAGACGTCAGAAACCTCTGTAACTCCCACCGGAACATGTCAGGACTATGGTGAGGTGCTTCTCAAACTAAAGCGTGCTGCGCTTCTATTCTTTTTCACCGCCGACGCGCATACCTCAGCGCGTCCGCCATTTTAGATAATTGCTGGAAAATGCGTTTCAACGGACACGGATGCTTATTCTCTTTCAAGTCTTCAGGTATTCTAAACCTAGAGACAATCTTTATGCTTGCAATACTTCTTTTAATAAAAGAGGAACTTTTAGATTCAATGCAACGAGGTGTATTGGGCTCTTTCTCTATCAGTTCATTCACCTCAGAATGCCCGCCATTTTGGCTCCTTCGTGCTTTCAGCTAACTCTACCAATTATTTACACTACTATTTTCTTCAAGTCCTGCATAAAATGTTTGCGACTTATGTGAAGTTCGCGTGCCCTCCTGGAGCGGAGTGGATACTGCTGCTTATGCTTTTTTCTGCCAAGATATTGTGCTCATTTTAACTGCTGATCCCTCATTTATGTTACTACCAACTCCAGTGATATTCCAGACTTTCTTTTATTAACAAGTGTATTCTTTCAACTTTATTGCCTTTTCTTCTCATTTTTACCGAATTCTCCTCAGTAGACTTTAATACTTGCACTGAGAGACTTGCTGTTATTACCTGCTCCTGAATAATTTTTCTTTTCAGGAGGTCTTTTGTCATCCCAAGCAGTAGCTCTACTTGCTTTGCTGGAGCATTTGGAATATCACGGCTACTCTCTAGTTTATGCAACGTTCACTGTACTACGTGGATGACAGCTCTCTATGGGAAGACTGCGCAAACTGCAATTTGTTTTTGTGCCCAAGAAACACGTTACATTGCCAACCTCATCCTCTTTATTACCATCAAACTCCTCTCTCATCGCGGAAACGATGGCTGGAATACCTTCCAATCGAAATTCTTCATCTCAATCTACTACAAGCAAGTCTTCTCCATCTTCTACGACTTCTAAACGTTTGAAGCATGATCCTCCCTCACCAGACAAATCGACATCTCCCAAATCTTTGGAGCTGCTGTTGGAGGAAATTCGGGCACTGTGCCCATTTGTAGAGGAAACAAATAGCAAAATGCAATTCCTTGAGGATAAGTGGTCTACAATAGAGAATAGAGTGTCTTCAATGGACTTTCAGAGGTCCAAGGTAACTCTCAGAGAATTTCTGCTCTAGCAAAAAAAGAGGTTTGCAACCTTCAACAACACACTGAGGACTTAGAAAACAAACAGGAGGAACAATCTACGTATTTATGGTTTGCCTGAGACTCTGGAAGGTGATGACCCGGTTTCCTTTTTTTTCCTCCTTTTTACCAAAATTCTTGGATATGCCTGCTACTACCTCCCTCAGTATTCAGAGAGCTCACAGGCTTGGTCCCCGTCCTTCACTTTCTACATCTCTGGTCAAACCAAGGGGTGTCATCATTTTCTTTTTGAAGTTTACTGACCTGTTATCAGTTCTCTCCGCAGCCAGAGCCAAACGTCAAATTTCCTGGCTAGGTCAAAAGGTGTTCCTTTCTCAAGATGTCTCTAATGCCACGGCGACCAGAAGGAAAGAGTTCCTTAATCTTCGTGTACCTCTTCGTTCTCTTGGGGCCCGCTATGGCCTTTTTCACCCCTGCATTTTTAAGGTGACTTTCCAAAACCAAACTTGGTCCTTTCAAGATCCTGCGGAACTGAAGAACACCATCCATACTCATACTACCAATGTTATGGATACTGCTGGTTCCTCTAATGGCCGATTTCATGGTCTCATTTCTTTACATGGTTCTTGTTATCTATTTCTCACTTCTGATTGTTTAGAGAAGAATTTTCTAAAATGTTCCTAACTTTGGTATAGTTTCTGCTGATCTCACTAAGGATTCAGCAACGATTTACCTACTGTTCTCTTGATCTGTTATTGTTCTATTCTCTTTTTTCCTCTCAGTTAGTCTAATATTGCTCATTTATAGAATCCACTTGTTGCTTATGGTATATATTCTTTGTTTGTATTATGTTTGATGAATACGAAATTCTTTTTGTTTCTTGATGTTTAATGTCTCTTTTCTGTACATTCATACAGGTTTGTCCATTTATTCTCCCTACATTTGGTCCGCTTCCCTATCCTATTTAGTCCTGGTGTGGTCAGACTCGTCGTGTTTGGATGGTTCGTCTTTTCGTGTGCTGTCCTTGCCCCAGTTGTCTCTCGGTTTGTCCCCCCAGGTGTGTTTTTTCAGTCATCCTTTCAGGATTTGTACTGTCTCTTCTTGATTTTCTTCCCTCTTTCCCTATTCCCTTTTCTCCCTTCTTTCGATTTTGTATTGATCATATTTTCTCATTTTCTTTACTTGGTTGTTTTCCCTGTCTTCTGTCCTCGTCTTCTTTTCCTTATTCTCATCTACTTCTTCCCTCTTTCCCGTCTATTGCTTCGACAGTTTTCTCTTCTTCGCTCCTTCTTCTACATTTTCTCCACTATATCCATTTTCCACATCTTATGGCTTTATCTTTATCATCTTTCTTTTCTATTCTTTCTCAGGCTCATTCTCGCTATTATGCTCATATGTATTTTTAAATTGTATTACTGTATATATACTGTGATTTCTTTCTATTCAGAGTTATTACATGGAATGTAAAAGGTTTTAACAATCCTATAAAGAGGCAAAGAATTATTTCGCATTTAGCCTCTTATAAACCTGATTTAGTTTTATTACAAGAAACTCATTTATCTGAGGCTGAAGCTTTCAAACTTAAGCAAAATTGGGTTGGCTCGGTATTGATATCTCCTACAAATACAAAAAAAATGGGGTTGTTATTTTATGCCATAAAAAGTTGAAGTGCTCTGTTGTAACACAAGATACTGATTCTCAGGGTAGATGGATTTTGGTCAAGTTATTAATTAACAATATCCCTCTCACTGTATTTAACCTTTATGGCCCTACTCAACCTGATCCCACGTTTTGGCCCACCATTACAGACAAGTTTTTTCAATACAAAGATGATTTCTTTATACTAGGTGGTGATGGAATCAAATTATGGATCCTTTTATCGATCGCAGATCCCAAGTTCGTTTTATTCCACATAAAACCCACAAACAATTTCTCCATACTATTACACAGGCTCATCTTGTTGACGCATGGAGACTATGCAATCCAGACCTATCAGAATTTTCCTTTTTTTCCCCTCCACATGGTTCCTTATCCAGGATTGACTATATATTCTTATCTAAACCCTTGGCCCAGAATCTTGTTTCCTCTTCGATCGAGGTCATTCTTGTTTCTGACCATTCTCCGGTGGTTGTTGATCTTGATTTACTCCCTCCTACCTCGAAGTCTTCCAGATGGAGATTTAACAATTATCTTTTACAAGATCCTGTCTTCTCCTCTTCCTTCAAATCTTTCGCTGAAGAATTCTTTTCAATACATGAGGATGCTTCAGTGTCCCCAGTATCGGTATGGGATAGTTTTAAAGCTACTGCTCGAGGTTTCAGTATAGATTTTGTCTCTAAGAATAAGAAACAAACTTTCACTAAACATAAGGCTTTATTAGCCTCCATCAAACATTTAGAACATCAATTTTATACTTCTTCATCAGATTACACCCTCCAAGAACTTATTCGAGCAAAAATAGATTTTAATAAAATTTCAACGGATAATGCATCCTTTACTCTACTCCGTAGTAGTGCCAGATATTATGGAGGTCGAAATAAGGTTGGACCCCTTCTTGCTAATTATCTAAAATCTAGAAAGGAGAGAACACTCATTGACTCTATTTAATCTATGGATGGTAAACACCTTTTCAAAGACAAGGATATTTTAGATGAGTTTACCAAATTTTACAATGATTTACACACTCCTGAGACACCCCCATCCATCTCGCACATCAATGAATATCTAAACAGTATCCCTCCCCCTTCTTCTTCAGATTTAAGTTTCTCCTCTTTGGACACAGATCTTTCACTCCAAGAAATCTCTTCCTCTTTGAATTCCTTAAAGAAAGGCAAATCCCCTGGTCCGGATGGCTTTGCGGTGGAATTTTATCTTCACTTCCCCAATCTGTTATTATCAAAACTTTTAAATCTTTTTTCAACACTTTTGCACTACAGGCTCAGCTAATGGTACTTTTCTGGAGGCTTCTATATGTCTTATTCATATAGATGGTAAAGATCCCAAATTTTGTAAAAACTACCGTCCCATTTCCTTGGTAAATGTTGACTATAAGATCTTCGCCAAATCCTTTCTTCCTCATTTGAAAGCTCCAGAACAATGTGGATTTGTCAAGGGTAGATTAACTTATGATAACTCTCGCTTATTCTTTAATGTTCTGAATAAAGCTTCCTCTTTATCTTTCCCTCTTTCGGCTATATCCATCGACACTGAAAAAGCCTTTGATAGGGTGGACCGGTCCTTCCTATTTAAATCCCTTCAATGTCATGGTTTTGATGCAAAATGTATTTCTTTTGTTTCTCTTCTGTATTCTACTCCTTATGCTTCATCCATCGTTAATGGTCAAGCCTCACATCACTTTTCTCTCCATCGTGGTGTACGTCAGGGTTGTCCATTATCTCCCCTTTTATTTGTCCTTTCTCTTGAACCTTTTTTCTCCCGTATTCGCCATAACTCCTCTATTTTTGGTTTCTCATATAAAATTGTAAATTGTAAATTGATACTTGTATAGCGCACTACTCACCCGCAAGGGTCTCAAGGCGCTTGTACGAATACCGCTGTGGAACCCATCCTGGCTTTCCCTGTGAGGCGTCCACTCCTGGGCACCCCAAGGTGGAGGCCATGCATCCTTAGCGTTGTGGGGGCCGTTGTGGAGATTAAGTAAGCTATTGCCCAGAGTTGCAGAGTGGGACTCCATGATTGGAATGGCACCGAGGCGAGAATTATCAGGTCCGTGGAATTTTTGAGCCCAAGACCCGCCGAGGCGGGGAATTGAACCCTGGTCCCGGGCTAGACCTCTGCATCAGGGTCTGCCGCTCTAATCATTGAGCCACATATGGAGATCATCATCTGAAATTATCTGCTTATGCCGATGATATGTTACTTTTTATTTGCAATCTAGATTCCTATATCCCTTCACTTTTACAAGAAATCTCTGATTTCTCAGCAGTCTCAGGGTATAAAATTAACTCTGATAAGACAGAGGTGTTACCAATTACAAATTTTTGTCTTAAACAGCAATTTGACTCTACTGGCTTTCATTGGAATAGTTCTAAAATTAAGTATCTTGGAATCTGGTTTTCCAACTCTATTACGGAATCTGTTAAAATATACATGACAGCTGCTCTGGATCGTATTTCCAAACTCCTTTCTTCATGGAATCCTCTTTTTCTCTCTTGGTGGGGTCGTCTTGATTCTATTAAGATGATGATCACTCCAATTCTATTATATTATCTTTCAATGATTCCAGTTCATATTCCTCTCACCTTCTTTAAAAACTAGATTCTCTTCTTTCCAAATTTTTATGGAAAAACAATAAAATCCAGGATTTCTTTATTTCACCTCAGGAAATCGAGACTTGTAGGTGGGGTACATTTTCCAGATTTTCGGTTATATCGCAAGGCTTTCTGCTTAAAACAAGCCTCTCATTGGCTCCTTATGGAACTCTCTCCCTTTACTCCTTTATACGTCAATATTGAACGCTACTTATTTACTACCTCTCAACTGTTGAAGTGCTTTCTTTTACTGCCAAAAATACCCTCACTTCTCTTCCACTTTTTAAACATACTTGCTCATTGTTAAAACCTTACTTTCAGCCAAAACTTCTCTCCAGAAATGATTTTAAACAATCCCCTCTCTGGTATAACCGTCTTATTACCATTAACAATAGGCATATATATTGGTCTTCTTGGAGAGCTAAGGGAATTATCTGGGTCAAAGATTTGTTTGATGGTACTTCTCCCTGTACATTTCCTATATTTCAAAGTATATTCAAGTGTCCTTGTTCATTTTTATTAAGATTCTCAATTCTTATGGAAACCATTCTTAATATTTTGTATTCCTTTCCTTCTGATGTATCTTCATCTACACAGGACCCACTTCTCAAAATGTTGGCATTATGTCCAAAAGCTTTCTTAATTTATACATTCTTCTACTCCACGACTTCAGAACGCGTTAAATCTAAAATAGAACTGGCTTGGGAATCGGATTTAGTTTTTCAGTGTACTACTGATATGTGGAATAAGATTTGGGCTCGGTCACTGAGGATTTCGAGATCTGCATCAACTACTCAATCTATGTTTTTTCTGTATCATAGACTATATTTCACTCCTACTTCCATAGCTAAATTCGCACACACAGATGATCAAAAATGTTTGTTTTGTGACTTTTCATCAGCAGATCTTTCACATATCCTTTTCTCATGCCCCCATGTAGTTTCTTTTTGGACGCAAATATGGGCTCATTTATCCATCATTTTTAAGTTCCATACTCCCATGTCCAATCTCCTTCTCTTTATGGGAAGTTTATCAGAATCTGTTATTCTACCCCCTGTGAAAGAGGGTTGTTTGATCTCATGTTAGCATTAGCATTTCAACAAATTGCGTTAGACTGGAAATGTGTGTCAAAACTTTCAACTAAGTCCTGGTGGAATACTGTATGCCAATATCATAGGTTAGATGTTGCTTATGCCTCCCAATGTAATCTACATGTTAATAGAGATGTATTTTGTTTGCCATTAACTACTCATTTAAATAAGGTTCCAATTAATGCTGTTTCTCATCACCGTTCTGAAAACTTCCAACCACCTTGAATTCCTTCCTCTTTATTCTGTCCTTCTTCTTTTGATTCAGATGGATTTTATTTAAAACAGTAAACTTGTTCACTATTTCTTATGTTTTCTGGAGCGTAATTTTACTTCTTATCTATAGTTTCTAAATATATTTTCTTCCCCTTCTTTCTCCTCCTCTCTCTTCCTCCCTTGTTTCTATTTTTATTTTCCTTTTTCCCATAATTTCCCTAAAATGTAAACAGCTTTCTACTATGTTTTGTTGCCTACTATATTTTACTCACCCATTATTTTGTATATTATTATGCTTTTGGCCTATGCTATATTTTATTGCTTTTATGTTTCAATAAAGCTTATTAAACACAAAAAAAAGAATGCATACAGGCCTATGGCAAAAGCACACATGATGGATACACAAAATTGCCGCCACCCTGCTGATCACATAAAGAAGCTGGAGGCCTAGAACAAAGAACGCATACAAGCCTATGGCAAAAACGCACCGCTGGATACACAAAATGGCTGCCACCCACATGGTCACAACAAGAAGCAGAGGCCTAGATCAAAGAAGGCATTCAGGCCTACGGCAAAAGCACACTGGATGCCAAGAAAAAATGGCCGCCAACCACATGGTCACAACAACAACAACCAGCAAGAAGGCATGGCCACAACAAAGAAGAAATGCAGGCCTATGGCAAATTCCCACTGGCAAAATAGCCGCCAGCCACATGGTCACAGACTCACAACAAGAAGGAGGAGGCCTAGAAAACAAAGAATGCAGGCAGGCCTATTGCAAAAGCACACTGTCTGTCTACACAAAATGTCCGCCAGCCACATGGTCACAACAAGAAGCTAGAGGCCTAGAACAAAGAACACATGCAGGCCTATGGCAAAAGCACACTAGCTGGATACACAAAACGGCCGCCAGCCACATGGTCACAGACTCACAACAAGAAGCAGGAGGCCAAGAAATCAAAGAATGCATGCAATCCTACTGCAAAAGCACAGTAGCTGCCAACAAAAAATGGTCTGCAGCCACATGGTCACAACAAGAAGCTGGAGGCCTAGAACAAAGAACACATACAGGACTATGGCAAGGGCACCCAGGCTGGATACACAAAATGGCCGCAACCCACATGGTCACAACAAGAAGCTGGAGGCCTGGAACAAAGAACGCATGCAGGCCTATAGCAAAAGCACACTGGCTGCCTACACAAAATGTCTGCCAGCCACATGGTCACTCACAAGTCACAAGAGGCAGGAGGCCTGTAAAAAAAAACAGGACATCCAGGTCTAGGGACAGTCCACTGACTATACAAAATGGCCCCTGGCCAGTGGCCACATGGCATCTGGAACAAAGGCCAATTGTGGCCTATGGCAAACACACATACACTGGCCAGACAAAGGAGGCATGGTAAAACAGAGAAAACAGCACTAATTCAGAAATTCCAAAAACGAAAATTACCAGGGCAACGTGCGACTACCTTGAGCTTTTGCATAGTTCTTTTAACAAGCGCAGCCGCGAAGGAATGACAGGAATGCAGCTGGCATCTGGCCACGCTGCTGCTCTCTCCCGAGCTCCCTAGGCCTGGGGAGTTAACAGTTGGAGAGAAAGCGGGGCATGCACCCGCCTTTGGCCAATTGCGTGCTGTCATTCTTAGAAAGACGAACGCAAAGGCCAATAGCCTGTCAGCAAAGAAAACCACACTCACGAGCATGTGGTCCGAGTTGGAAACCCTTACTAGAAGCCTCGCAGAGCAGCGCATGCGCGCTGGCCTTAGGCGTGTCCTAAAAAGTCCTTAAATCCAATGGGATATGCAGCAGACATAAAGAGTGATCCTTCCAGTTCCAAATCCAAATGAAAAGTCACCCGGAGATGGACAAAGCCCTGGGAGGAGCCTGCTGGACAGGAACAGAAAGTTGGAGACTCTGGGGCACTTCCTTCCAGTTGCAAACAAAGTTTAAAAAAAGACTACTAGCACAAAAAAACACTGCCAAATGTCAATTCGAGGAGGTTTTTAAATCCAAATCGTTGGAAGATTTTAATGCTTCTCGAGGAGAGACTATTTCCCAGATCGCAGCCACAGTAGATGCTGCACGTTCGGGATCACGAACAGCAGATTACATCTGTCGAACGTCGCTGGCACACCCGAATGAGGTGTTGGTGACTGCAAAATCTCACTGGAGCATGCGGCTGGCTAGCACATCTTGTGGCGCTAGCGAACAGCCTTAAAAATCTCATGAGCAATCGCAAGCACCCAGCAAGTCTCTCCCGCATGTGCTAATTGACATTTTGAGTGCGCGGACCCAAAAAATTACATCAGCTCCATTGCGGAGTGGGGAGTTTAACTATAACTCTGCGTTCTCAGGGGCGGCTGGTGACATTTGAAAGTGGTGAGGCGTAAAATGATTGGCATACTGCACTGTTGCGAGCGTGCGTAGCGAGCGAGCCCGATCCACCATAAGGGGGGTTCGTTGCGATTCTCTTCCCATGACATTTTTGAAAAAAGAGAAGAAAAATGGTGCATTTTCAATCAAATTTAAGAAAGCAGGAAGGTTAATAAAGCAATTGTGAAAGTGCCTCTGTGAACTCACACTTTTCTCTTTACCTATCTCTCTCCCAGAATTCACCACCTTCACCTGTAAGTGGCTGCGAGCTGCTCTATCGGCGTCACTCTCTTCCAGTGACACTCTCACTTTCCCATCATCTAAGTATCCCTTCCTACCTTATCTCTTTTGCTATCTCAGCATCTACCCTCCTCTGTCACTGGCTGGGTGCTGCTGACACTGCCAGGTGACTGTCTCTTGCTGCCCCTTCCATTGTCTCGCAACCCCCCATGCTCTCCTCTCCCTATCTTGCTATCTCTTCCTATCTTGTTGCTGTCACATCCATCTTGCTTGCTATCCCTCCCTACATCTCAGTATCCCTTCCTCCCTCGTCTCTTTCTCTGTCTCCGCACCTCCATTCCCCATCATTGCAAATGGCAAGTAGTTACGACAGAGCACATCTCACACAAGAATCGGATGAACTATCTCTAGACTCTACTATAGCGCCTAATATGTACCGGTGATTGCAGGTGTTGGGCGCTTAGCGCTGCCACTCTTTTAGGGTCCCGCGTCTGGTCCGGGGCGTATTTCCCATCATCGGCCTTCACCCCCAGAGCAAGAGAGAAAAGTCAGTTAACCGGGGAATAGAAAGAGAAGGAAACAGTGACATAAAGGAACGAGGGTGCAGAAAGGAACGTGTGAGAGCAACGGAGCTGACCTAATGTCCATTGCTCATATCATTACAAAACGAAAGCAGAATGGTTTCAAAAGACCACGTTTGTGAATACAGAGCCGCAGTATGCATTTTGTTTTCCAATGCACGCACCCAACAAGCAGGTATTTCAGTACCTCCAGGAATAGTGTGCGTTCCCACCCAGGGAAAACATGGTTGTTCAAAGAGCGAGGAGGCGACAAAAGTAGGGCTTCACTGGCAAACACCGTAATGTGGCGCTAATGTGTTTAGGTGTGAATAAATCAATATGGCCACCTTGCTTTAGTTAGTTAGTTATTTTTCATATTTTGAATGTTTTATTTCTCTCTACCCTGAGGCTGCACTTAGAAATTGAAAAATGTCAGCAAAAGCCTACGTTTCCAGCAAGTGTTTTTCTTTTTTGGATCCATTTCACAAGGAAGCAAATAAACGAAAGGAGGAAAGAGAAGGTAATACCTGTTTCTTGAAGACTGGACCAGTTTTTACTACATGAAGAGGAGGAGCGAGACAGAGAGGGAAGAGGGGGAACAAAGGAGGGGGGGCCGGCTGCCAGCAGCGGGAGAACTGGACTCTGTCCTTGTCTTCTTTGGGCATGAAGGAAAAGAGTTCTTTTCCTTCTCTGCCCGTTTCGCCCATCCCCAAAAACCGAGCCTTAACCATCGGCCTTGCCCCTTGGCAAATTCCGCCGTGGGGAAGGCATGTTTAAGAAAGTAGGGGAACGGATTCAAGCAGTGTCTTATGACAGAGCACTGAGGGCACAGCTTACTCTTCACCCGCCGCCTGCCCATTAGGAGACTGAGGGGCTCCTAATGGGCATGTGCAAGTCAGTGAAAACAAAAGTGTGCATGACTGGGCACGGCGAAAAATTCGCGCACCGTCCCCACTCATGTGCACTTGTGCTGCAGTGCTGCCTGTCCCTGCCTGGTCTGACAATGCATGTCAGTCAACATGACACCGGACCGCCCACGGTCCGACGTCATGCTGACTGACATGCATTGTCAGTTCTCCCTCAGTGTCTCTGAACTTAAGTAAACTAAGTTCAGAGACGCCGAGGGAGCTGCGGGCGTGGGGGCAATGCCCCAACGCCCCAATGGATGCACCGCGCCTGTGCGTTCTTCGCAGAACGCAGAGCTGTCAAATTCCGCAAACTCCACAAACGGAGGGCAGTGTTGCAAGCGGGCTTAGTAGAGAGACAATTGTAAATAGAAGTCACCCCAAACCAGTTTTCCTGCCTGCACGTCATAATTTCTTTCCAACTGACTAGCCCTCAAAAGAAAGAAGGGCACTTTTTGAAGACTGGATTCTCTTAAAATATCTCATTCTCATAATTAATTGGAAAATACTTATGAATGCATTAGCTATATAGGAACTAGGTTCAGAAGGTATTACCATGTGAAAGTGACAGCTGCATGTATCATATATTCAGCTATGCATAGAAAGTAACACTAGTGCATGGAAAAAGGAAAATAATTACAATTCCAAATCCAATTCTGTACTCAGCTTGTACAATAACTTTAGAGATTCACAGCAAGGAAAGACTTTGGATATAGGGTTGGTATAGGTGTTTGTAACTGTATTGAACATTTACAAAAATACACTGGGCAGTCGTGTTAGACTACTCACAATCCTGTTGATGTTCCAGCCAGTGACAATAGCCAGAAAACAATGGCACATACAGCAAGGCTAGAACATGAGCGCTGTATAGATCAATGTGGTAAGGAACTAAGGTTCTGAAGTTTGTAGTGCTTAACATTATTATAGGATACCCTGGCCCGAGAATCCATAGATTCAAAATCAATCTACCATTTAGAGTCAGCAAACCAATGTGCCCGAAGGCTGGAGTACTAGGAGACAGTGAGCCCTGGTACAGCAAGGCTGTGTTACAGCTAATGAGCAAGCAATGGCGGAAGAAGGAGGAGGTGAAGCCTTCAGTCAGACAGGAAAAAGTGGTTTAGGAAGCTAAATTGTAGGAGGGAAGGAGTGAGTATGAATATGGAAAGGCAGAGGTAAATCCTGCAGGGAGAAAGATGGAGGAGCGGATTAGGAAAGCTGAGGTGTAAGGGAGACCATACAGGGTATAAGAAGGCTAAAATGAAGCCTGCAAGGGAGACTGTGGATGCATAAGTTCAGGAAGGCTTTTGTGTAGTGGGAGACAGAGATGGAGTTCCAGCAGCACTACAGAAAGGCTAAAGCAGGTGTCTCCAACATTGTCTGCAGTACGAACCACTTATGTTCAATGAAAATTCACCTGGGCTACTAATGATAGAGATGTAACAGTAGCCAGATTGGACAGGGTTACATTTGTGGCAAGATTACCAGCAGTGATCCCCTCAGTGCATCAGAATGGTTGCCAGATATAATGTCAAATATGCTTTAGTGCAATGTGCCAAGTATTTAGGAGGAAGGTTAAGGACCGTAAAGTGAGTGACATTAGGCTGCTGAATAAGAAGAAGCTGTGCGGACAAACCCCTTTTTTTTTTTTAGGTCGAGCCTGAGCAGCGCATGCGCTGCTCTGCGAGGCACGCTGTATTGGAGTATGTACTTAAAGCCCCGCCCACTCTCCGCCCATATTTGCCATTGGCTTGTGTCATTGTCCTTCATTAAATGCTGACTTATGATTCCTTATTAGGCTTGTTAGTCCCTCCTAAGTACCGCCTTGTCTTCATTTGTAACCTCCCATGAGGAGTGGCCCTTTTACTTCAGTGGGTACACAGTACATCTTCTTTAGTCTGTAAGCACTATTTTCTTTAATAAGCCTCTCTTACTGCAGAAGGGCAGGAGGGTCTCTCATGCGCAGTTGTGACCACCGGTCCTATTTAACTTGTTGATTGTAAAACTGTTGTGGGGTTTTTTGTCAATGTGCACATCACTTGCAGTTAAACAAAGTCAGCTGTATAACTTGCATTTTTCTATGTTGCAATTACATTTTACATTTTTGATCGTTAATTACTGTACTTTAAACAAGCCTCTGTTTGGATTAACGGCACCTTTGTTCCACTCCATTACTTCGGCAGCAAGAGATAATTAAAATGCACAGTATGAATATGCTTCAGTGTAAATTGCCACTTTGTTTTGTTCTCCAAGTCTGGATGGTTCTTTTTTCTTTCTCACCCTGTAGCTCTGCGTGACTGAACCTTTGTTTTACCTTAAATGCTAGTGAAAAATTACAGGGACCCATCAGGCAATCTAAGCCTGTTGACCACTAAATGTTGCAAACTTGGGTTGCATGGCAGAATCAACTTTTACTCACTTTGAAGACGAGGGTTAAGTGTAAGAAACGAATTGCATGGATCAGTGTATACCAAGCGAAAGTGTCGTTCATAAGGTTATGCATTTGTTTCCTGTGGTTTGCTTCAACAGCTCATCCCTCAGCATAAATGACTGGGAAGTGGTTGCCAGTGTTTTTTTTAGGTATTGCCCGAGACAGTGCATGCACTTTCGTTGTGAGGTCTCTGGTAAATTAAACAAGCATCTGCACTGCAATAGGTCGCGAGTTTGAGCTATTGGCATTGTAAATGACAATGCCTTTTATTTATGTTTTGGTTTTTGAAACAAATAAATGGCATTGTCATTTACAATGTCAATAGCTTAAACTCTCGCAAATGCGAGACCTATTGCATTCCATATCCTTGTTAACAAGTATGTTCAAGGCTGATCGGTGGCTTACATGCCCGTGATGGAAGGACATCACAGGATGCCAAGCAAATATGTTTTTTTTGTTTATTTAAACATCATTTGAATGATTTTGGAGTGTATACTGCTCGTGTTGCAGCTGCAAACTGAAAGTGACTTTTAAATCCATATTGTTCACGTTGCAGATACGAATTAAAAATGCATCTGTAGTTTGCCCTGGGGGGCTGTATTCGACAAATATAATGAATAGTTTGTATTATTGCATTCTTGATTTGTGCAAATTCAATTTTTGGCAGCTGGTAAGTATCGGTAAAAACGTAATTGATTGATTTTACGTTTGCCCATTTGAGCCGTGCCAACTACATTACCTAAACTCAATACTTGTCACGTTGCACATGGGGGATATTTACAAGAAAATGCCGGAGTGCGGTGTTACGCCAAATTTGGCAAAGTAGCACTCTAACATATTTTAAATGCATGGATGCGCTGTATGTACAAAAATACGGCGCTCTGCTGCGTTTCCCTAGTGTTGGTGCTGAAACAGCTGCCTAGAGCCAGCGCAGACCCCCTAGGGCCATGTTGCAAGGGTGTCTGCGCTGCGTGTGTGTGTGTATATATATATATATATATATATTCACAAAAAAAAACGTAGGTTTCAGGCCTGATATAGTTCGGAATTAGCATTTAAAAAACCTTAGAAATTCACTGAAAAAACAATAGATTTTAGGGGTGTTATAGCTAGCTGGACATTTCACTCGAACAAAACCATTGAAATTCCTCCAATATAGTTAGTTGTACTAACTACATCTCGCGCGCCCGCAATCCAGTGCTGATGATGTCACATATTACATAATTCATGACATGGTCAGTGACATCACTGATGACATCTCAAATGACATCACTGATGACATCATCCATTGAATGTGGTTTGGTTTGTTACTTAAATATGTATTATATATCTAGCAATTTGCATTGAAGAATGAGTGGATATATAAATATAAATATCTGGATGGAGGATTTAGAAGCAGTGTGATTGACTGTTTACTTGACTAATTTATAGTGTCTCACTAAATATATTGGATAGTGACTAAACTGTGTGAATATCTGTATCACTTTGTCAGTTGTTGTGTAAACTGCTGCACTAGTTGGTTACTAGCTAGGTGAAAGTCTATATTATTTATTGATTAGTTAACTGAGTATTTGTATGGGAGAGTGAATGTGTGTGTGGTTCGGTGGGGGGGGTGTGACTGCCCAAAGATGTGTGAATAGTTGATTCAGTAGGTATATGAAGTTAAAACTACATGTTATAACAGTTGTTTGGGTGAGTGAATATCTTTATGGGTGTGGCGATGAGCAAATATATGTCTCAATGGTACATGTCCAACAAACTAGAAAAATAAAAGCCAGTGTATGTGTCAGTGTTGTATATACTACTTTATAGCTACTTTACCGGTTTTGCTTCTCCGGTATTTATGCTGACCCCTCCTTCGCAACGGGCTAAGCGGCAGGAAGCAGTTCCTTTCGGTGTTCCGGAAGGTCTCTCTCGTTCCTGTCAGGTTCAGCTGCTACAGCCCCCGCATCACCTGTAATACTCCCGAAGTCGGCAGTGGACCCGAGTTGCAGGTTGTCGGACGACATCTCAAGCGCTAAAGGATTCACTCCGGTAGGGAGCCTGGCTGTATTTTGCGGTGAAGGAGTGCAAAGGATTTGGGCAGTTTCCGATTTTCTCCAACTGCCCGTCGATCCTGTGAGTACACATTTGTGCTTTATTATATACAGCATTATGTCTGCAGACGCCTTGAGAAGCAGGGAGGAGGCAGCCATCGATGTGTTCGATGACTCACCGGCTGGTGGGTCAAACATCATAAATCCAACAGTTGAGCACATTAGTGGAACTTTTAACCTACGTGAAATCTTTAAACGTCTGGAAAAGCTGATGAAGGCTGAACAAGCCAAATGGTGGGAGCATCGCTCCTTGAATCGTTATTTAGAGGTGGGGCGCATCCCTCGGGGGCTTCGAATAATGCTGGCACCAAGCTATGAGCAACCTGACCCCAACATGCTCAATGAATGGGTGGAGTGTAATCTTGAATTATCGCGCAGGTTGGTTGTTATTTTGGTTAAATATGCGGAGAGCGACCGCGCAGCACTGCAGACTCAGATTGACATTGTCGAGAATGAAATCCGTGCTTTGGATTCCTCAGTTGACAGTGCCAAATGCAGGGAGGAGATGGTCTTTCGTTTACGCAAAGAGGAGGAAATAATCAAAAAACGCAAGGCGTTCAAATTTCAACGCGACAAAATTGATTATCAAGAAGGTCGGATTTTCACCTTTCCAAGGAAGTTCGATGCCATCAAAACTTCCAAACCACCTCCAATGCAAGTGTCATGCGAGCCAGGCCCAAGTGCCAATTTAGTACATAAAGGGGCATCTTCAATATCTGACCTGAGCTCAATACCCGACAGTGAGTCTGACAGTGAACGACATAGCAATCTAATGCGGTTGGGGTTTACCAAGCATTCCCTAGCGCAAGAGGTGGACTGCTTGCGACAAGAACGGCGCGAAACTTTGAGACCAGGACGCCAAAATTCCAACAGTGTAAAAGAAACAACCAAAAGCGCAGAGCGCGCCGACAGGCAGCCTCCAAGCGCCAAGCCAAAAAGAAATTACAACAGAAAGTGGAAGAAACAGTAGATGGGCAGCATTTGGAAGGGGTAGAAAGCAGCTCCATATCTGTTCTCAATCTTACAGATATTCAATTGAGCCAAGTTGACATCAAAATCCTCCATTTGGGCCTGTCTTACAGTCCAGTCAGTAATTTCAGTTATTCCAAGACACGAATAGATCTATACAAATGTATTCGCAAGCTGAAGTTGCAGAAGTACTTTCGGCTTAATCCTCCAGCACCACGACCCCAACCCCTGCCTATGGCTACACAATTCCATGGACTCAGAGCCAGTTATTTTCAATTGCTGCAAGATTTACAACAATTGCATACTGATGACTCCAGCTCCAGTAGTATCAATGATGAATTGATTCCTAACGTGTCAGGTCTCACCAAATTTAAGTCCAAATCAACATTTTCTCCTTTGATGCTGCATGATAATCTAGACATTTTTCATGAATTATCCATAGTGGGCATGAAAAAACTTTATGCATCCACGCTCCGTGAAAAAACACAGCACACCGCACAGAATATCTGGTACATCCAGCTGGTCAAAAAACTGCAGGCAAATAACAACATCATTATCCGCCAATCAGATAAAGGCGGCAATGTGGTACTTTGGCCCCGTCAACTTTACCTAGATGAAGCCCACAGCCAGCTTAATGATCCCCTGTGTTACAAACGATGTGAGGCAGCTACAATGAGGAAAGCACAGAACGACTTTAATGCACGTTTGGTCGCTTGGAGGAGTACCGGTCTTTTGAGTCAGGATGAATTCAAGTTCCTCAAGAATGAGCATCCAATCACCCCGGTGATTTATTTCATCCCAAAAGTACACAAAGACCCTGTCAAGCCTCCTGGCAGGCCTATCATCTCAGCCTGTGGGGGACTTCTGGAAAATACATCTGTGTACATTGACAATTTCTTGCAGGAGCATGTTCAAACCCTACCGTCATTTGTGCAGGACACAGGTGACTTTCTAAGAAAAATCGCAGACACCCCTTGGGACACTACATGTTGGTTGATCACTCTTGATGTAACAGCGTTGTATACAAGCATACATCATTCTGATGGCTTGAAAGCAATTGCACACTATCTGGGGAACAGACCCATCACGCTAGCCAATCATAATAAGATGTTACTTGATATGATTTCATTTTGCTTGTACAACAACTTTTTCATGTTTGGTAACCAATACTTCCAACAGGTCAGGGGTGTAGCTATGGGGGCCTGTTTTTCTCCCAGCTACGCCTGTCTGCACATGGGCTGCTGGGAGGAGCAGGTCCTCTTCGGCCAACACCATGACACCCTTTCCGAACATGTGATTGTATGGCTCCACTATATCGATGACATCTTTTTGATATGGCGGGGCACCAAACAGGCAGCCCTTGATTTCATTAGTGCACTTAACATCAACACTCTTAACCTTTGCTTTACGTCCAACATAAGCCAGGAGTCGGTGTGCTTCCTAGATGTAGAGATTGTTGCTAGCAATGATCAGTTAACAACACGACTATTTAGGAAGCCCACTGCGGGTAACACAGTGCTGCATGCCTCAAGTCACCATCCGGCACATCTCATACGCAGCATACCCTACGGGGAGATGTTGCGTATTAGGCGTATTTGCAGCACTGACCTAGAATGTGTTAAAGCTCAACAAGCTAGCAAAGCACGCTTTATGCAAAGGGGTTACACTGTAGCTATGGTTGAGAGTGCAATTCAAAAAGCCAATAGTGTCCCTAGGAGTGAGGCCTTAAAGAAGTCTGTGCCTATCGATACGAGCTTACCCACCATCCAACCGATCAGATTAATTGTGACTTACAATCGTCAACATCAGGCTCTACGAAAAATACTTAAGAAAAATTGGAGCCTTGTTTGTAATTACCCTGTCATTGGGGACCTGATGTCAGCTAGTCCGGTCATTACATTCAGAAAAGCTCGTTCGATGAAGGATGCGCTAGTTAAATCCAGTCCTGAAATTGCTGCGAACACAACATGGTTACAGACGAGTAAGGGCTTCAAACGCTGTTCTAGCTGCAAAGCGTGCAGGCATGGGGCTAACAGGTTGGAATATTGTATTCCGTTCTGTGACATCCCTCGCCCCATTAATAAACTCCTTACCTGTAGGACCGAATATGCAGTGTATGTGCTGGAGTGTCCATGTGGCCTGCAATATGTTGGTAGTACCAAATTGCAGGTCCACAAGCGGATACTCCAGCACATAAGGGCTATCAATGGCAGTGATTCAACATACCCTGTTGCACGTCACTTTAAGGAGTGCCATGATAACAAAAGTGAACTCCTTAAGTTCTTTGTCATTGACTCTGTGCCCCCGTTGAGACGAGGAGGCAATCGTGAGGCTCTTCTCCGGGCGTTAGAAACCCGCTATATTCTCGAACTGGATTCTAAGACCCCTGTGGGCCTCAATGCCAGCAAAGATTTCTTTACCTGTCTATAACTTTACATTCTTCATCAACTTTTTCCAACAGTTTTAAAGATGCCCTTACACACTGTTCCAATGAGGTTTAGCCTTCATATCTTTTTAGTATGCAGAAAAAATTATAATTTTTGTAACATTATTTTATACTATATTAAGTACGTTTTTAATATAGCACTATTTTTGCACTTTGCATACTTTGTATTGTCTTGATTGGCACTTTGATATAGAAATGCTAGTGTTCATATTTGATGACTATAGTATCTTATATACTCACTGAGTACGTACATGATGAGGTTTTTACCCACTTGGGTTCTATTTGCACAAATTGCGTATTTTGCACAGCGTATTTCATTGTTGCATATGTAGGCGCTCAGTTTTTCATAAAACATTTTAAGTTTTTTTAAATTGTCACTGCCCGTTGGTGTTGCACCTTATATTTGTGCCTTTTGTGCTCTTAGGACTGTGTTTACCAACTGCCTATCAATGCTCATCACTTTTTTGCATTTTACTACCAGTGAACTACAAATGTGTACATATATTGTTTTCAATGTATTTTTTCATGTCTATTACGCCATTCATGCGTTAGCCAATCAATGTTTGTTACACACCCTGCACTTGCACTTTAAATTGCTCCTGCTCAGCCTCGGCGTCATGTGATCAAGGCCTTTTGTAGGCTGAAACGCGTCATGCAGGCATTGCTGTTAAAACGACAATAAATTAATTTTCTCACTTGCATCTGGGTCGGCCTTCGTCTGTTCCTGGTTTCCTCAAGATTCTTGGTGCACAGGAGCACTTTTGACGAAATACTTTGTTGTATATAAATAAGTATACATAAGACTCAGTGATTGTATGAGTGAATGTATGGATAACTGTATACTTGTAATAGTGTTTTTATAACACACTAAGTATGAGTTATTATCTATATGAATAGATGAAGTGGTGTTTTTATAAGTGTATAGCTAAGTAAAAGTAAGTATGATCCATTGTTTGCATAAGTGAGTAGGATGACTTCATAAGTGATTAGGATGTGTGCTGGTGTGTAATGTCGATGTAGGTGTATAAGTATATTTGATAGTGTTCTATTGATCATTGACAGCATGTATGAGTGAATCTATAGGTAAGTGATTACATGTGTGTATAGATCTAGGAATCACTGAGTGGGTGTTTAGAAACTTGTATTAGTGTGTCAATGGTTTTAAATCTGGCACTCTGTATTTTACAGTGATTGTTGAAAGGTTATACTAGTGTATGATGAGGTGTATCTGATTGTCACGTGGATGATGTCATCAGTGATGTCATCAGTGATGTCATTAGTGATGTCATTTGAGATGTCATCACTGATGTCACTGACCATGTCATGAATGATGTAATATGTGACATCATCAGCAGTGGATTGCGGGCGCGCGAGATGTAGTTAGTACAACTAACTATATCGGAGGAATTTCAATGGTTTTGTTCGAGTGAAATGTCCAGCTATCTATAACACCCCTAAAATCTATTGTTTTTTCAGTGAATTTCTAAGGTTTTTAAAATGCTAATTCCTAACTATATCAGGCCTGAAACCTAGGTTTTTTTCAGTGAATTTCGAAGGTTTTTTAAATGCTAATTCCTAACTATATCAGGCCTGAAACCTATGGTTTTTTCAGTGAATTTCAAAGGTTTTTTAAATGCTAATTCCTAACTATATCAGGCCTGAAACCTATGGTTTTTTCAGTGAATTTCAAAGGTTTTGTAAATGACAATTTTTAATGTATTAACTGTTATACTGATTATTTTGATACTGATTTACTACATTTTGTAAACTGTTTATTTTTAGACGTTTTTTTTTTTTTATTCCATTATACATTACAATACAAAATATGCTTTCTCAGAATGAATTACTTTAGTTTAAATACTTTGCAAATAGGCAATAGACTTTTAAGTACAGTAGTTACAGTTGTTGCAATGGGCAACACAATTTCAAACACAATGCAACATTGAGCTCAATGTGAATTTCTACTCAAATGCAATTAGTTACTTTATGGATTACTTTTCTAACCAGAGGACTGGATCCTAGATTCAGTCCTTGGACATCTCCTGTAAACAGTTGAGTAAAAGCCTTTTGGTTACAGTAGTGATTTTTAAGGAATATTATTGTATTTTAAAAGTTGACACTAAGAAAGTTTTTAACATAGAATCACCAATGTTATCCTATGGCAGAAAATTCACTTAGCAGGTAAGTAGTATTATCGTTACTTTTTCTTACTCAGTGGTGGATCCTGGATCCAGCACTGGCCAATCTCCTGTAAACAGTTGAAAGAATGTGTTTAAGTCATACAGACGATTTTTTAGGAATATTTTTAGTTTGTGAAAATAGACACTTAGAAACTTTTCTGGTGAAAACCACAAAATGGATTCCTATGGAAGGAAATACAAGTTACTGGTAAGTACGCTTAGAATTAGTTTCCATGGTCAGTGCTGGGCTAACAGATGCAGCCCTGGGTTCTCTCCTGATAACAGGTGAGTAAATCAGAATTCGTAGTTCGGCTAATTTTAGAGGAATATTTGTACGTTTCAAAAATGGACACTTAGAAACTTTTCTGGTGAAAACCACACAATGGATTCCTATGGAAGGAAATACAAGTGACTGGTAAGTACGCTAAGAATTACTTTTCAGAGTCAGTGCTGGGCTAAAAGATGCAGCCCTGGGTTCTCTCCTGATAACAGGTGAGTAAATCGGAATTCGTGGTTCGGCTGATTTTAGAGGAATATTTGTACGTTTCAAAATTGGACACTTAGAAACTTTTCTGGTGAAAACCACACAATGGATTCCTATGGAAGGAAATACAAGCTATTGGTAAGTACGCTTAGAATTACTTTTCAGGGTCAGTGCTGGGCTAACAGATGCAGCCCTGGGTTCTCTCCTGATAACAGGTGAGTAAATTGGAATTCGTAGTTCGGCTGATTTTAGAGGAATATTTGTACAATGGTGAAGGAAGGGGGCGGGGCCTGAGGTGACGTGTGAAAACACGCCCTGTGGCACATTGTAAGTTGGGGAATTAATTCCTCTTCAATCCAGAGGTCCCCTGGGGGCCAACTAGCCCACCAGGTACCTCCAGTATGCACCAGGGAGCTGCGTTGCAGAGAGGTGTTCAGAGGCCACGCCCCTTTTTACAACACTCTGCAAAGCAGCTCCGTGGCGCTTACTGGAGGGGCCTGGCCTGGCCTCCGTTGGGGGCCGTGGGGGGTCCCCAATCCCCCCTCGGTCCCAGCCGGCTCCCCGCATACTGCAGGAGCCGGCATTGCTTTTCCACATGGCGAGCAGCTAACATGCTGCTCCCCATGTGGAAAAGCAATCAGCTTTGCTTCATTTAAGCGAGAGCAGGTTTCCCTGCTCTCGCTTCAATGAAGCAAAGCAGTTTGCAATGACAGGCCTTGAGCCCCGCCGGCACATACTATCTTTGAGCCCCGGGGGGTGGTTGTCCCCGGGGCAGTGTGGGGGGATTGGGACCCCCCACACTTTTTTTTTTTATTCTGCCCCTGGGATTTGGCCCCCCCTGGGTGCGCGAATCTCAACGATTTTTTTTTTGGCCCTGGGGGTCCTTGTGGGACCCCCTGAGCAGGCCTAGGGGGTCAGGGTGTTTCTACCCTGCCCCCTTTTTGCGATTTTTGCGTTTGTTTTATAGGTTTCTTGTGCCTCGGTTCTATCGAGGCACAAGATGGCTGCCAACACTTCCTGATCTGGAGTGTTGACAGCCAATTAGAATACAGCTCGTGCGCGCTGGGTGCGGGGAGGGTGCGCGGATCCTCCGAGGCCATAGATATATCTATGATTTTACTTTTAATTTTCTCAGGAGCTACTGAACAGATTTACACCATTTAAAGCAAAGGCACGAGTCTGAACTGAGGACTACTTCTTTGCCAAATTTGGTGTAATTCCGTTCAGCAGTTCGGGCTGTAGCTGCGTCAACAGGTCCTATGGGAAAATGCATGGGGAAAATGCGTTTTGGAACCCCCCTTTGTTTCTCGGCCCCCGCTTGACGAATCACCATGAAATTTTCAGGATAGGAGCGGACCGGAGCTGGCCAAAAGTTTGGAAAATTTCGCGAAGATTCGCCAATCGGCGCCAACGTTATTCCAAATAGAATGTTGCGGATTTCCTATGGAAAATAGGTCCTAACTATATCTACCTACTGGCGACCGCCAGTAGGTAATATATATATATATATATATATATATATATGCCCACAGCGCCCACAGCCCACAGCGCGCGCACGGTGAAAAACCTTAAAAAAAAAATATATATATATATATAAATACATAACTTAGCATTTAAAAAACCGTACAAATTCACAGAAAAAACCATAGGTTTCACACACGTTATAGTTAGGAATTAGCATTTAAAAAACCTTGCAAATTCACTTAAAAAACCATAGGTTTCACACATGTTATAGTTAGCTGGGCATTTCACTCGTGAAAAACCAATGAAATTCCCCCGTTATAGTTAGTGCAGGCAACAATAACTCACGCGACCGCAATCCTCTGCTGATGACGTCAGATATTACATCACTGATGACATAAGTGTTTTTCTGAAAAAAAAATATTTGTAATATATGTATAGCTAAAAATTAATGGAAGAAGACATGGGTAAATAAGTGTCTAAATACAGTGATGTAATATCTGACGTCATCAGCAGAGGATTGCGGTTGCGTGAGTTATAGTTGCCTGCACTAACTATAACGGGGGAATTTCATTGGTTTTTCACGAGTGAAATGCCCAGCTAACTATAACATGTGTGAAACCTATGGTTTTTTAAGTGAATATATATATATATATGACTCATGTATCGTCTCACATACTCTCCTTCCAGAAACAGACGATGCGGACCCAAAGTTTGGTGCAAATCATTTATTTGTGCCCTGCACCGCCACCATAACGCATTTAAGCCCTCATGGGGCCTTGATCACATGATACGCTGGTGGAGTGACTTTAACATTTTAAAGTGGCAGTGCTCATTAACGTGACCTATGAACTACATAGACATGGAAAAGTTGGTCTAATTCTCAACACTCACATTAATATTTTGATGTTTAAATACAAGAGAGACTGGTAAAATGCATTTGAAACAGTACTTGATATAAATATCAATAAATATGCAAATAAATAAATGAATATTTAAATAAATACATATAACACATGTTAAAAATGCCAGAATGAGCTGCGAGACTGTAAAAACCACTATGCTGGATAAAAGGCATGTTAAAAAGTAAAACAAATGTAAACTTTTCATATGTGAAACAACGCAATCCAGTCATAAATGGGTTTGTAAAAAATATAACTGGTCTCTTACCAATAATGTCTCGTATAGGAAGGTTGAGCGATTAAGCCCAAGTGGGCCTAGACTGATACTCCATGCCTAATAGTAATAAAGTGACAGTGCAAACTAAAGTGTCACCTAAAGAACCATGGAAGGTTCTAATGTGCCAATGTGCAAAAAAAATACATAAAATGAAGTTAAAAACAATGCTGAGGCAGAGGCAAGTTAAACAGTATCATATGTCCTTAAAACCAGAATGTTAAAGACTCGTGTAAAAATCCTCACTGTAATTGAGACCATAAGGTGTTTTGCAATCCATCTCTAATATATACCTGGTCTTGAGCTTCCTTAGAAGAGCCTCACAGTCACCTCCTCTTCTCAGAGGGGGGACCGAGTCCACAACAAAATATTTGAGCTCTTATGATTTCTTTGCGTGAAGCTCTTCATAGTGTCTTGCAACGGGATACGTCACATCACCATTGTTGATTGCCATGATGTGCTGGAGTATCCTCTTGTGGACCTGCAGCTTTGTACTGCCTACGTACAGCAGGCCACAGGGACACTCCAGCACACATACTGCATATTCGGTTTTGCAGGTCAATTTTTTATCAATGCGAGTGGGCTTTGTCTTGAATGGTGTGACGTATTCCGTTTTACTTATTCCCTGTTTACAGGCTTTACACATGGCACATTTAATTAACCCTTTGTTGGTTCTCACTTCAGGACTGCTTTTGACTAAGGAATTGCTCATAGAGCGGGACTTTCTGAATGTGATGTTGGGTGATTTTGTCAAATTGGCACCCAAAACTGGATAATTTTTCACCAACGCCCAAATCTTGTTCACAATCCTGCGAATTGTTTTATGTTGATTACTGTAAGTGGGAATCAATCGAGACAGTTGTGTTGACTGTGAGAGAGATTGTTTGTCAATGTTAGATCTATCAGCCAGAGCCTGGGATCCACCCGTTATGTTAGCTTTATCAATGGCTTTGTCAATCTCACCTGGAGAATAGCCCCTAGCCAGGAACCTTTCTCAACACTCTTTCTGAGAAATTTGACAGTCAAAGTCTGAGCTACATATCCTCTGAATCCGCAGCATTTCCCCATAGGGGATGCTGCGCATCAGATGCGGAGGATGGTGACTGGCGGCATGTAACAAGGTATTCCCAGCCGTTGTTTTTCTATACAACCTTGTTTGTAACCTGTTTCGTGTGGCTGTGATTTCAACATCAAGAAAACAAATAGACTCCTTTTTAACCTGGCCGGTAAAGTGTAAGTTGAGGTTGTTTTCATTGATTTGCTGAATATAATGGAGAGCACTTTCCTCCGTGCCTCTCCAAAATATCAGCAAATCATCAATGTACTTATACCACCTTATCACATGGGTAGACATTATTTCACCATAGGTGGGCTTGAGGACTTGTTCCTCCCATAGTCCCATATGCAGACAGGCATAACTTGGGGAGGAACAAGCCCCCATAGCCACGCCCCTGACCTGCTGGAACACCCGGTTCTGGAAAAGGAAAAAGTTATTTGCAAGGCACATTGTAATCATAGCCAGTAACATTTTGTTGTGCTGGAAAAAACAAATAGGTCTTGTATTAAAAAAATGCTCAATTACCTTCAATCCATCCCTGCTGCATTTCCCTAGTGTTGGTGCTAAAATAGCTGCCTACAGCCAGCGCAGGCCCCCTTGGGCCATTTTGCAAGGGTGTCTGCGCTGCAGGGGCGATTGTTTATGTGCAGGAAGGGACACATTCGAGTAATGGTTCTCTGTCTTATTAGGGAAGTATTTAAGTATCTATCTATTATCTATCTATCTATCTCTATAAATATATATATATATATCTGCACGGAATGATGCACTCTGGGAGATGCAGGCTACTATCAGTTATGTGATCAGAAACGTTACAAAAGCGTAGGCACAGAGGCACTTGGTGAAACTTCCTGCCTGTGATCAAGGCTGTAGTGCCAAAGCTAGTTAGATTGCAGGAAGCGCTGTGCTGAAAATCTTGAATTACAAGCGCCGTCTCCCAAAGTGGGCCTTTTGTGTGTCTTTCATGGAGAGTGAAATTGGCAGGCATCTCCGTGCCCGTCTTGAAGAGGCCACCCTGTAGGGTTGGTGGCTCCCTATTCGGAGGTCTTGTGTGGATGTGATAAGGGAGCATGACCGCCAAACCTACCTAGGAGATGCCAAATGGTGAAAAAACTCCCCCCTTTTTTTATCTGTATAGTACATTGACATTAAGTACTAAATCTTTGTTCCTACTGCTACCGTCCCCCTACGAGCGACGTCTATATAGACTTACGATTTATGGCGGGGCTCCCAAATGACTGTGTTCACACTCAGGTCTGTCTCAATTCAGACAAGGCTGTCAACAACGTTTGAAATTAAACCAAGGTGTGGTTATACAAATACGAATTGACATTATCCAATCAACCACTATGGAAGAAGACATGGATGCACGTAGAAGGCTGAGAGCAAAGTCCATGTTTACTATAATTACTGACAAGTTACCTGCCCAGGAAATGGGAACGACACCTACCTCCTTAAATCAAAAATACCAAAAGTTGGAGAAATTAATGAAGAAGGAGATTTCAAAGTGGTGGGAGGCATTAACATTAGAGAAATATCAAGAAGAAGGCAGAGTCCCAAGAGGTCTCCGCATTCTCATTGCCCCATCCTATGAGGACCAAGATCCGGAGCTTGCCAATGAGTGGGCAAGCAATTTAATGGAATGCTCCAACAGAATGCTATCGATACTAATAAAGTATGCCTGGAAAGAGCGTGCAACCTTATTGAAACTAATCTCTGATCTCAAGGAAGAAATACTGAAGGAGGAAACTCCGGAAAAGTTTACTACCAAATTCGAGGAGATCAATAAAAGGTTTGAAAAATATGAGGAAGAGATCATAGCCAAGAAAGAGCGGAAATTCCTCAGAGATAAGATCGACTATCAGTCAGGCAGGATCTTCACTTTTGGACGCAGATTTGATAACATCAAAGGCAAGGATGTGGGTGTACCTGAAGAAGACAAAACTGTAGCCAGTGGAAGAGAAGAAAGTGACAAAAGTGATGTGAGTGAAAGTGACATATCTGATGACGGAACAACAACTGAGAAAATTTTACCTAGACCAGTAAATGTTTGGGAGGAATTCCGTTTAATGAATCAAACACAGAACCAACAGAATTGGCAAAAAGATTGTGGTCGGGGAAGAGGAAGGGGCTACAGAGGACGAGGCAGAGGAAGAGGAAGAAACGCAGGAGGACAATCATCAACTGGAAACAAATCAGGCGTGGCGGATGGAGCAAGAACCACAACAACCCCCATGGGAATGGAAACAAGGGGTCAAAAAAACAAAAAATTATGAACTGTCAAAATGTGGTAAATCTTTCTAATCATTTGTTGAACTGTATTGAGTATGATGTACTACAGTATGGTCTGTCTTTTTGTCCTACTGCCCCATTTTCTTATTCTAAAGAAAGGGTTGACTTGTATCACTTTACAAGAAAATTACGACTGCACAAGTGGCATAAATTGAAAGTTAAAAATATTCAACCTCAGAAACACTCTACTAAGATCTGTCCTGTGAAGGACACTATTAATGAAGTCAATACTCTAATTGCTTTAAAAGAATTAGAGAGTGAAGACACTATCGACTCTGGTCCCATTACGGCCCAATCATTGGGTTTTAAGACAGATCTTAATTGTGAGAAGGATTTTGCCCCTATATCCAACTTTAATCCCACCATGCCTCCGAGTGGTATTGACATTTTTGAAACCCTTGTAATCACAGACTTGAAATCCCTGGCTAAAAGAAAAAACAAATGGCACAATGGCAACTTGAGTAAACAACAGAGAGCAGCTGTTAAATCCCTACAAACAGACAAGAACATTGTGATCCGACAATCGGATAAGGGGGGTAACGTTGTTGTTCTCAACACGTATGATTACCTCCAGGAAGGGCTACGACAGTTAGAAGTCAAAGAATGTTATGAGGTTGTAGAGAAAATTGTGATTGATGAATCTAACATGCGGTATCACAACATGTTAAAGACATGGCACACACAAGGGATCTTGGAATGGAATGAATATTCCTTTCTACTTAACCGTACACCCAAAGTGGCTTTATTATATCTTTTGCCCAAATTGCATAAGGATATGTCAAACCCTCCAGGGAGACCTATTGTGTCATCCATAGGCTCCCTGTTGGAGAAAACATCCAAATATATTGATTACTTCTTACGAGTATATGTAGAAAGGTTACCTTCCTATTTGAAAGATAGCCGGGACTTTCTCAATAAGATTAAGAAAGTGAACTGGCAGGAGAACTACTTGCTGATTACATTGGATGTGTGTAGTCTCTACACGGCCATCAAACACTCAGATGGAATACTAGCATGTAAACATTTCCTCATGTCACGTTCCATCTCATTCCTGCAGCATACAGACATGGTGTTGGAGATGATCAGGTATTGTTTGGAGAACAACTTTTTTGTCTTCAACGATGTCTTCTACAGACAAACCCAAGGTACTGCCATGGGCACCTGCTTTGCTCCTAGTTATGCTAACCTTTTTATGGGGTACTGGGAGCAGCAGGTGCCTAAACTGCACAACCTTTATCGTGGCCATGTAAAAACATGGCTACGATATATAGATGATCTTTTCATCATCTGGGAGGGTAGTGAAGATCTTGCCAAAGAGTTCATTGTTGATCTCAATAACAATGAGGTCAATTTGAAATTTGAAGGGACTTTAAGTAGGTCTAGTATTGAGTTTTTAGATTTACAGATTCAGGTAGTCAATGATACACTGATCTCCAAACTGTATCGCAAAAAAACATCAGGGAATACGCTACTACACGCCGAAAGTGGACACCCTAAGGCCCTTATTAAGAGTATTCCGTTTGGTGAGCTCCTCCGGGCTCGGAGGAACTGCAGCTCTGATTCTGATTTTGAACAGGAATGCAATGTAATGCAAGAAAGATTTCTGGAGAGGGGATACAAACTACATGATATCACGCAAGCACGCCTGAAAGCCAATGATTTTAAACATGCAGACCTGCTGGTCCCCAAAGATAACCAAGATGATGGTACCAACCAAGTTGTCAGGTACATAACAACTTATAATTCAGGATCATATGATGTCAAAAGATGTCTTAAGAAACACTGGGACATTTAAAAACCGAACCGACATTAGATGAAGTTGTCAAGGATGCACCGAGTGTAACTTATAGGAAGGCTAATTCCCTGCGTAATAAATTATGTAAAAATGAAGTGAGCAGTGCAAGAACAGTAACTACAGACATTCAGGGTTTCTACACCTGTATGGTGTGTAAAGCTTGCAAATTCAGTTCAAATGTGAAAAGAGTTTATTACCCTATCACAGATGAAGATAGACTCATTGAGAAACATTTAACTTGTCTATCTGACTACTGCATATATGTACTGAATTGCCCTTGTGCCAAGAGATACGTAGGAAGTACTATGTTTGCTGCCAAGAAACGAATCTTGGAACACATGAGGGCGATTCAGAATAAGGACAAACTCTCCCCAATAGCACGACATTATGAGGAATTCCACAAAAGCAACCGCAATTTGTTGAAATTCTTTGTAATTGACCGAATACCGGCAACCATCAGGGGGGGAGATAGAATTCGCAAGCTACGACAACTTGAATCCCATTATATCTTAGAACTCAACACCAAGATTCCATGGGGTTTGAATTCTGAAGAAGAATTAGCCTGGTTTCTTGGTGAATAGCCAACTTCTCAATTAGGTTGTTTGCAATATGTACATTATGTGAACATTATGTGGATTTTGACTTTTAACACTTCTACAAAGACATCCATGTTTTTAACAGTTTTTCTCAATTAATTTGTAATTGGCCTAATTTATAATTGTATCCTATTTTTGTTTACTTTTCTAGATGGTGCAGACATATGAAGGTTTACTGCTTAATCAGACTCAATATAAATTTTTGGCAAATTATTTTTGCCTTAAATCTGGTATGATGTTCATGCTAAGGAGTCCAATAACCCACTGGGGTTATATAATGCATTAAAAATCAAAAAACATAAATTTGAGTATATTGAAAAAATGGATAAGCATATGCATGTTACTAAATTGCTTAATCACTTAATATTCACCCACTGGGGTTTTATTGTGCTGTTACACCTTTCACATTCTTGTCTTTAATGCTGACATGATGTTTATGCAAAGGAATTCAATAACCCACTGGGGTTATATAATGCATTTATAAACTAAAAAATTACAAAATTTAGAATTTATCTGAACACATTGCACAAATTGATAAGCATATGAATGTTTCTTTTTTGCTTAATTTCTTAATGCTTACCCACTGGGGTTTTCATCTAGTTGGCATACCTCTACACATATGAAAAATTCTTATTTAATATTTCTTCATATACTTATTTTCACCCACTGGGGTTTTATGGAATTATTATTTTTACATATACTCTTAATGAGATATGTTTATCAATATATGGTGGAGGATAAATTATGCTTTATCTCTGCAGTAATTTCTGCTTTGACATTTGCAGCATTTCGAAAGCGTTTACTTTGATATTATGATATTTTAAGGTATTCTCG
This sequence comes from Triturus cristatus, assembly GCF_964204655.1. NCBI lineage: Eukaryota > Metazoa > Chordata > Amphibia > Caudata > Salamandridae > Triturus > Triturus cristatus. The sequence goes on from NC_140580.1 coordinate 34,731,030, forward strand.
TGAATTTCAGTATAAGCCAGAAATTTGTACCTAGCGTTTCAGGAATGTTTACTATAGCTCTCCTGTGACATTATCGTATTTGCAATACCTACTAAAGTGATGTCTGTTATTTACGATATGCTTGCACTTGATTAGAGGCCAGTACTTAGAGAGTAGGGATTTACCTAGATTTCTCTCTCTTCCTCTTTCTTCAGTAGAAACTTAACTATGTTTTATTCATAGGCAGCGCTTACTGTTTGTTACTACTAGAAATAAGTAATAAAGTTGTGTTGAAAGACCCAAAACCGATACTTATCGTAGCGCAGCTGATAGTACTCTCACACATAATTAAATTATGCTCAAGACATCTCCGAGACTTGATTATAAAATACAAGCATTTAGTTCATAACATGTGCGAGCTTAGTACATATTATATGTTTACGATCTAAGGTGACGACAATTACTGATGTTATGCGCAGGTCTTCAAATTATTGTATTTATACATGGATGAATGTTTATAAGGGTCATTAATAGAAGAACTATTATAATTTTGCAGTTCTTTGTATGTAAATTGCACCTCTTCAAGATGGCTGACAATTCAGGAACTATGTATTTGAAGTTCCTATGCATACGTCCTATTTCTGTTTTTATTATTTTCGTCACGTTTTTGTTTAAAATCTGTAAAGCACTAAGCGTGTAACTACCCGTGATCAAAGCGGTTACGCCGAAACGCGTTGGGTAAAAGTGGCTTGATTTTGATGAATAAACCACCGTGAAGCCGCAAGACTGTGTTTGGACTTTCATTGGGAAGGAGTGCATCGGATGCGTTGTTGCATTGTGGAACTTAATCTAAGACAGGGATTCTCGGACCCTGAGATGGCACCGCGGTATAAGCGTCTCGGTAACTTCTGAGAGTGTGGCTCGATATATATATATATATATATATATATATATATATATATATATATATATATATATATATATATATATCTGCACGGAATGATGCACTCTGGGAGATGCAGGCTACTATCAGTTATGTGATCAGAAACGTTACAAAAGCGTAGGCACAGAGGCACTTGGTGAAACTTCCTGCCTGTGATCAAGGCTGTAGTGCCAAAGCTAGTTAGATTGCAGGAAGCGCTGTGCTGAAAATCTTGAATTACAAGCTCCGTCTCCCAAAGTGGGCCTTTTGTGTGTCTTTCATGGAGAGTGAAATTGGCAGGCGTCTCCGTGCCCGTCTTGAAGAGGCCACCCTGTAGGGTTGGTGGCTCCCTATTCGGAGGTCTTGTGTGGATGTGATAAGGGAGCATGACCGCCAAACCTACCTAGGAGATGCCAAATGGTGAAAACAACAGCAGCGCTGGAAGGGATTTGGCTGGGGATGATTCCCACTCCAATCGTTCTGAAGACAGGAGCCTGCAAATCGAGATGTCTCAATATCCAGCATTACGCTATTTTAAACATTCAGACTGATTTCCATTGGGATTCATTTAACAACGTGTGCATCAGGTAGCTGAACAGAGTTCCACCTTTCTGACAGCACGAGTAATTCCTCAAAAACAACACTTACCTGCACGGAATGATGCACTCTCGGAGATGCAGGCTACTATCAGTCATGTGATCAGAGACGTTACAAAAGCGTAGGCACAGAGGCACTTGGTGAAACTTCCTGCTCGTGATCAAGACTGTAGTGCCGAAACTAGTTGGACTGCAGGAAGCACTGTGCTGAAAATCTTGAATTAAAAGCTCTGTCTCCTGAAGTGGGACTCTTGTGTGTTTTTCATGGAGAGTGAAATTGGCGGGCGTCTCCATGCCCGTCTTGAAGAGGCCACCCTGTAGGGTTGGTAGCTCCCTATTCGGAGGTTCTTGTGTGGATATATATATATATATATATATATTGCAGTATGTATGGTTTTGAGAATGGATCTCTTAAATTTTGAGTCGGTGTATCAAAGGTTATATTAGGGTGTGAGAAGATGTGGTAATTTATCACATGGATGACGTCATCAGTGATGTCATCAGTGAGGTCATTTGAGATGTCATCAGTGATGTCATGAGTGATGTCACTGATCATGTCATGAGTGATGTAATATGTGACGTCATCAGCAGTGGATTGTGGGCGCGCGAGTTATAGTTAGCTGAACTAACTATAACGGGGGAATTTCATTGGTTTTTTACGAGTGAAATGTCCAGCTAACTATAACATGTGTGAAACCTATGGTTTTTTCAGTGAATATATATATAGTTCAGCTAACAATAACTCGCGCCCCGCAATGCACTGCTGATGACGTCACATATTACATCACTCATGACATGGTCAGTAACATCACTGATGACATCTCAAATGACATCACTGATGACATCATCCAGTGACTATGTGTTTCTGTAAAGTTTAAATATGTTTAATATATACAGGGAAAGCCGTATTGAAGAATGAGTGGGTGTATAAGTGTCTGAATGGATGATTTAGTAGGTGCGTGACTGACTCTATAAGTGAGTGATCAAAACGTATCTTACTGAATGCACGGGTTAGTGACTAAACTGTGTGAATGTCTGTATCTGTCTGTCTGTTGGTGTGTAAGCGGCTGCACGGGTTTGCAAATAGCTACATGAGTGTCTATATGGGTTATTGATTGGGTGCCTGAGTGTTTGTGTGGGTGGGGTGTGGGTGACTCTGTGCATAGATGTGTGAGTGGGTGATTCACTGAGTGCATGGTTGCAAGAGTGCATCTGTGATGGACTGTGTGGGTGAGTGTGTGTATAGGTGTGTTGGTGAGTGAATGTATATCTCAGTGGTACATGTGTGAGTAACTACATATGTAAAAGGCAATATATATGTGTGTTGGAGTATATAAATGGCTATAAGTGAGAGTGTGTGATTGTGAGAGTGGCTGTATGGATGAGTGTGTGCTTTTATCAGTGATTGTATAACAGCGTAAGAATGTGCTAGTATTTGTATGAGTAATTGAGCTGGTGTGTGTATAACTGTATAGGTGAGTAAATGGCAGTGTGATTAATTATTTGAATGACTGACTAGGTGTGTGAGTGTCTAAATAGGTGTATGAGTGCATATGATAGTCCTGTACTGAGTGACCATAAGTATGAGTGACTGTACGGTGAGTGAGTGGATGTGTGTGTAGACCTAAGAACCAGTGAGTGGGTATGTAGTTATTGGTGTTGGAGTGTCTATGGTTTTGAGAATGGCAGTCTGTAATTTAGAGTGGGTGTATCAAAGCTTATATTAGGGTGTGAGAAGATGCATCAAATTATCACAGGGATGATGTCATCAGTGATGTCATCAGTGATATCACTGACCATGTCATGAGTGATGTGATATGTGACGTCATCAGCAGTGCATTGCGGGGGCACGAGTAATAGCTAGCGGAACTAACTATAACGGGGACATTTCACGGGTTTTGTACGAGTGAAATGTCCAACTAACTATAACTTTCCCTAAAACCTATGGTTTTTTCCATGAATTTCTAAGGTTTTTTAAATGCTAATTTCCAACTATAATGTGCCTGAAACCTATGTTTTTTTTCAGTGAATTTCAAAGGTTTTTTAAATGCTAATTTCTAACTATGCCTACAGAGGTGGAACATGTAAAGAAAGAAGAAAAAACGCACAGAAAGAAGCAAAAGAAATGCAGAAAGAAGCAACAGAAGTCCACAAAGACGAAGAAAAGTGCAGGAAGAAGCAAGACATGTGCAGAAATAACCAACAGAGGAGCAGAAAGAGGCCTTCTTGCAAAATCATCCTGTGCCCACAACTTTTTCAGACGGGTACTGGTGGTAACTGAGTCTGACTAACCAGGCCTAGAGCCAGTGCTATGCTAAAAGACACTTAGAATACAGTGAAAACACCTACATACACTAGGGAACTTATGCGTTGGGGTACACCTGTGATTAGCATGACCTCCTCTGTAAGGCCCTAGTACATAATAGGGCAGGGGGATTAAAACTACCTCTTGTAATGCGCTACAGGGCGCGTTTGCACAGTGGTGAAGGGAGGGGGGCTTGAGGTGATATGTGTGCAAACACGCCCTGTGGCCGTTTTAAGTTGGGAGATTAAGTCCCCTTGAATCCTGGCGGTCCCTGGGGTTCAACTAGCCAACCAGGTACCTCCAGTAAGCGCCACAGAGCTGCGTTGCAGAGAGGTGTAAAAAGGGGCATGGCCTGGCCTGGCCCACCTCTATGCAACGCAGCACAGTGGCGCTTACTGGAGGTACCTGGTGGGGTTGTTGGCCCCCAGGGACCCTCAGGATTGAAGAGGAATTAATTTCCCAACTTAAAACACGCCAGAGGGCGTGTTTGCACACGTCACCTCAGGTCCCACCCCCTCCTTTCACCACTGTGCAAACAGGCCCCGTGGCGCGTTTTAATTTGGGAGAGTAAGTCCCCTTGAATACTGAGGGTCCCTGGGGTCCAACTAGCCCACTAGGTACGTCCAAGTAAGGGCCACAGAGCTGCGTTGCAGAGAGGTGTAAAAAGGGGCGTGGCCTGGACCCCCTCTCTGCAACGCACCCCGTGGCGCTTACTGGAAGTACCTGGTAAGCTAGTTGGCTCCCAGGGACCCCCAGTATTAAAGGGGAATTAATTCCCCAACTTAAAAATGCGCCACAGGGCGCATTTTAAGTTGGGGAATTAATTGGAGGGGAAGGGGGCGGGCCTGAGGTGACATGTGTGACATGTGTGCAAACACTCCCTGTGGCGTGTTTTAAGTTGGGGAATTAATTCCCCTTCAATCCTGAGGGCCCCTGGAAAAATGTTATTTTTTTGAAGGAGGGATTGTGGCCCCCCTTCTTTTTACTTTTTGGTGCCCTGGAAACCCCATCCCCCAGGGCCTGACCCCCATTTAAAAAAAAAAAAGATGTAAACGGGAAGGGGGCTGCATCGGCCCCCCTCCCGTTGCCAATTCCGGCCCTGGGGATCCCATCCCCCGGGGCATCACCAAATATTTTCTTTTTTTATTATGGAGGGGAGCTGCGTGGCCCCCCTCCTAAGGCCTCTATTGGCCCCGGGGACCCCATCCCCTGGGGCCGGCCTTTATTTTTTTGGTTTTTCCTTCTTTGGGAGGGGTGCCGCGTGGCCCTCCTCCTCAGGCCAATTATGGCCCCGGGGACCCCATCCCCTCGGGCCGGCCTTTTTTTTTTTTTGTTGGGTGGGGGCTGCATGGCCCCCCTCCCGGGCCACTTCTGGCCCCGGGGACCCCATCCCCTCAGGCCTATCCATTGGGGACCCTTGGGGGGGTCCTCATCCCCCCACGGTCCTGCCGGCTCCGCACATCCTGCGGGAGCCGGCATTGCTTTTCTACAAGGGAAGCTGCTGACATACAGCTCCCCTTATGGAAAAGCAATTCTGCTTTGCTTCATTGAAGCGAGAACAAAGCCCCGGAGGGTGGTGGTCCCAGGGGCTGCGGGGGCCTGCCAGGGCCCCCGCAATTTCAATTTTTGACTTGGCCCACCCGGGGGCTAAATCATTTTTTTTTTATTTTCGCGGCAGGATCCGCGGATCCTCCACGGATTTTTCTGATTTTGTTTTTTAATGCTTTTTTGGGCCCTTGGGGTCGTTGTGGAACCTCCTGAGCAGGCCTAGGGGGTCAGGGTATTTCTACCCTGCCCCCTTTTCTTGTTTTGCGCGTTTGTTTTACTGTTTTCTTGAGCCTCGGTTCTACCGAGGCACAAGATGGCTGCCAACACTTCCTCGTTTGAAGTGTTGACAGCCAATTAGAATGCAGCTCGTGATCTGCAGGTTGCGCGGATCCACCGCGCCATAGATATCGAAACTTTTATTTTTGTATTTTCTCAGCAACTACTGAACGGATTTACACCATTTAAAAAAAGGGAGCTTTCTAAACCACCACTACCTTTTTGCCAAATTTGGTGTAATTCCATTCAGCAGTTCGAGCTGTAGCCGTGTCTAAAGTTTACTATGGGAAATTGATTTTCCGACCTCTATTTTTTGAATTTCTCAGAAACTACTGAATGGATTTACACCATTTAAAAAAAAAATGTCTCTTTCTGAACCAAGGGCTACCTTTTTGCCACATTTGGTGTAATTCCGTTCAGCAGTTCGGGCTGTAGTCGTGTCTAAAATTTCCTATTGGAATTAACATGGAGAAAACACGTTTTGTGACCCTCCTTTTTTCTCAGCCCCCGCTTGCCGAATCACCCTGAAACTTTCAAGATAGGAGCTGACCGTAACGGGATATATGTTTTGAAAATGTCGCGAAGATTCGTCAACCGGCGCCAAAGTTATTGCGAAAACAAAAATTGAGTTTCCTATGGAAACTAGGTCCTAACTATCTACAGGCGACCGCCAGTAGATAATATATATATATATATATATATATATATATATATATATATAAATACATACATATATATATATATACACACATTATCTTTCTTCTTTAGGCAACACTGGTGAAGTTTGTTTATGGTCACTTCAGTCCAGACACAATTCACCAATGAGCAGGTAAGATTAATGTTGACATTTGATCAAATTCAGGAACCAATAGCTATTACTGTTGTGGCCCATCATGGGGGCTCAAGTGGTTGCACTCTCAGCTCATTTTGGTCATAGATTGTCGTATTGGGCACACTGTCTGTGTAAGAAGTACATTTAGGTGCTGAATATCTGCAACAAGGTATTCTTTCTCTCTTTTATCTTCTGGATGTCTGTTGATCTCCTTCAGTGTCACTCACACCACTTCACTCTGTTTCTTTGATGATGGTTTGTGGTATGAGATCAACCCTCACAGTCTCTCTCGGCTCCTTGACCACTCTTCTCTTTCTCTGGCTCTCCTTGGCTCTCCCACTTCCTTGACTTGTTCCTTCACCAGGGTCACTCGCCTATACCTGTGGTTGCACTGCGGCATTCCCCCACTCTGGTCTCATCTCCTCCTCCTGAGGCCCTTCTACACAATTCTGAGAGATTTTTGGAACTTGGACAGCTGGGGAACTCCGGTGCACAAAACCCCACCTCTCGTACTTCTGGACGACCAGGCACAGGAGGTGGCAAACTTCATTAAGTGGACACACCACTCTCTAGGTGTGTGAGGCATATATCCAGTTAGGAAGTCCTCCACACTTCACAGCTGTGTGGGTGATCAGGATCACTTGATAGCGTCCTTTCCACCTCGACTCCAAACACGACTTCTGAACATGGTTCTTCACTAGAATCCATTCACTAGGACTAAGGTCATGACATTCCTCTTGATGTGGAAGGGTATTAGTAGTTCCAACCTGATGAGACACAGAACATACCACATCAGGCAGTCCTTCACATCAGCTGAGAATCACGCCATCTCTGATATTTACAAGGGCATTTGCAGGCACAGCAGGCAGTCTTATGGGACATTCCATGAGTATTTCATGCCGCGAAAATCCTTGTTGGGGTACTGTAGACTCATCAGCACCAAAGGCAAGGCATCTGGCCATTTTAAAGAAGTGGACACACACACTTTGGCTGAATGAGACTTCAGTGTCCCATTAATCTGTTTCACAATACCTGAAGCTTCTGGTCTGTAGCTACAGTGTAATCCTTGTTCCACTTGTAGTGCCACACACAGCATTCTAAACACCTCATTATTAAAATGAGTCCTTCGGTCGGTACCAGATAAACTGGATATCTGAACCATGGTGTGAGTTCACGCTACAGCAGTTTGGTTTCAGTGAGACTGTCATTCCTCCCTGTTTGGTAGGCTTCCACGTAGGACATACCTCGGCCCATTACAAACAGGCATCTTGATGAAGTCCAACTGCATTCTGTTATTGGGTCCTCCTGCTCTGCTTGCATTACTCATGTTTACTGGTGCCATTCTCCCTGCATTCATTTGCTGATAGGTTAGTGTCATTCTCCCGACAGTCATTTGTTGAGAGGTCACACATCTGTGGCACAAATCCTCAATTATGACTCTAATTTGAGGATTCAAATAATTCTGTACGAACAATCTAGCCATGGCATCTCTTCCAATGTGTTCGGGACCATGCAAACGTCTAGTCATTGAGAACAATAAACTGTCAGGCAACACAGCTCTTTCATCAGCTTAGGCCCAGATCTCATTTGCATTCTTGATATATCCTGCTCTGACCTATACTTGTTGTTCAGCTTCTGACACTTCCTCCTGTAATCTTTTAACTCCTCCCAAGTACCAGCCACAGATAATAGAATAGCAAAATGTGTGTTGTCATCTGATTTTTTTGTGGATTCCTATTAAATGTGCATGCCACAGTGGCACCAATACCGAGCAATTTTATTGGTGCATCTCTTACAAGAAGTGGCATAATCATTTTGACTCTTGTGGGCTACGAATTTAACCACAGCAACTTCTTGTGGCAACTGTAAAGCTTCTAGTAATATGCACAAGATCTGATGTGTATAATATCTATGTATGTCAATGAAAATCCAATAAAATCTGGTAGTAAAAGAAAAAAACTGTAAAGCTTACAACAAGCACACCACATATTCCCAGTTTAGTATGGGTGACCCAGATGAAGTCATGAATCCTCTCCATGACTAAAACTGTCCAAAGTCATAGACCACGCTCAAGCCATACCGACTGTCAGTAACTATTTTCACCCCCAATTGGTCTGAAAGATGACAAGCTCTAGTAAAAGCAACCAATTCTGCTATTTGGGCAGAAGTAACACCGCGGAGACAGGAGGCTTCCACCATTTCATGAATTATGCAGACAGAATAAGCTGCTCTCAGATCTCCCATATCATCTCTTATGCATGAGCAGTCAACAAACAATATATAGTCAGGCTCATCAAAGAGTTCATTTTTAATATTGGGTCTTGCATTGGTGCATAACTTTGTTCCCATCAATTTCCTTTTCAGACAATGGTAACAGTGTAGCAGGGTTGTGGGCCTGACACCTCTTTGGACTAACATTTTCAGTAGCCAAAATTAATTGATCATAATTTGTGAGCCTGCCATTTGTCAGGTATTGAGTTTTTGGGTGTGTAAGGAAAATCTCCACTGATTACGAGACTATCACTGTAAGAGGATGTGCATGACTATACTTTTGCTTCTCTTAATACTTACACCAACCACCGCAACCACTTTATGACAGCTGGGAAGTTCTGCGGCTACAGGATCAAGAGTGGTCAAAAAGTAAGCCACAAGAGAGTCTACATGCAACGAGTTAGCACTGAGAGAATACAGCCCTCCCTCTCACTGAAAAACAGAGTAAATGTTTTACTGTAATCAGGCATTTCCAGTCCCAGGGAACGATAGACACTTTCGCTTAGCTCTAGGAATGTATTTAAGCAATTGTCCCATGGAAGCATATCAAGCACATCTTTGTGCATCAGCCTCAGTAAAGGCTTAGCCATTAAGGAAATGTTGAGTATCCACTGACTTCAGTAGCCCACCATTCCTAAAAGCATTTGTGCGTGTTAGGTGGATTCATTTACAGGATGGCAGTAATTCTCTCTTGTCACACCTTCTTTGCTTCTTTCTCAATGTGGTGTCCTAGGTACAGGACTTCTTTCTGACAGTACTGCAACTTGCTCTGGGACACTTTGAGTCCATTCTCAGCCAAAATATTTAACATGACAATTGTATCCTGTTTACAGGCTTCTTCTGTATATGACGCCAAAAACAGGTCGTCAATATACCGAACAAGAACAGAGTTACACGGCAATTGTAAAGACTCAATATTTTTCTAAAGGATCTGATTGAAGATTGAAGGGCTCTCTGTATACCCTTGTGGAAGTTAGAACCATGCCAAAACTTTATTCGGTATCTGAAATAAGAAAAGGATGTGACTTTCCTTATGCAAGGGAATAGCAAAAAACAGCTGACACAAATTGATCACTGTGAAACCACTCAGCATCAGAGGGTATCTGAAATATTATTACAACTGGATTCAGTATCACAGGACAACATGAAACAACAATGTATTAATCTTTCTTAAATCCTGTACAATCCTATACTTGCTGTTTGGCTTCTGCAAGCCCATAATTGGCAAATTGCACAGGCTTCCCATTATTTCCTTTGAAGGTCCTATGTGTTCAATCACTGGGGTAATTCCAGCCACTGTGTGGGGTGTGAGAGTGTATGGTGGCATTCTCATATACTCAGCATTGGGTTTAATCGTTATTTACAACAGGTTCCTCACCTTTATTGAGTCTGATGTCTTTTCCTGAAAAATCCTACACTTGAGGTTCAACAGCATCTCTTGAATTGGAAGGCCATCCCACATACCTAAAGGTGAGGGCTGCTACTTGTAGCCTTCTGCGGCCTAAAGGACACAGGCCGGCCCATCTCACAAGAACCCTCTCTCTCCTTCCCACCGTGCTCCCAGCCTGCCCCTTAAACAGGGACGATCACTGGTCACACCCCGCGTGGGGGAGCGCACGGCTAGGGTTGGTCAGCCATGGGACCTGGACCGAAAGTGACTGTTGAGACCAGTCGGTATGACAGGGGTAGGGGTGCATAGGGAGAGTGTAACCCCCCTTTCTCGGAGCACTATGTGTGGTGCGGCCTGCGGGGTGACCTGCTCTTTGTCGTGATGTCCTCCCATCGCATGTCAAAGAAAGACCCCACAGTCAAAGACATGTTCACTAAAACGGCTAAGAAAACGTCTGAGTTGGGTCTGGTGGGTGGAGGGGCAGCTGCTAAGCTTCCGCAGGAGGGAGAACCTAACAGGGATGAGTACTCTATCACCAAAATTTTCCTGGAGCAGCTATTCCGCCTTCTCCAAGAAGACTTTGTAAGTCTCAAGAAGGACATCACAGCAGATATTAAAGGGATGCGACAAGATGTATATGATATAGACCAGAGAGTGACAACGATGGAACAGAATCAGGATGTCAGGGAGAAGGAGCTGGATTGACACCGTCAGGAACTACTGGAACTCCGTGACCAGAACTTAGACCTCCGCTACCAGTTAGAGGACTTGGAGAACAGATCCGACACTCCAATATACACGTTAAGGGTGTCCCACTACAGGCTGTCTCCAGCAGCCTAGAGGATTTTATGATCTGACATTTCAGGCATGTAGCACCTAGCCTACGTGACCAGGAGATCGAACTTGACTGTACACATCGGGCCAGCAGGCCAGCCACCACACCAGGCCAACCACAAGATACCCTTACCTGCCTACATTACTATCGGCAGAAGGAGGTTATTATGGCAGCTGCAAGGGAGTTGAAAATTATTGAATTTGAAGGCCTTTAAATATGGCTTTATCAAGATCTCACACTACAGCATCGTAGGGCCCTCAAGCCTCTCACAGACTTCCTGCAGACACAAGAGATTAGATATAAATGGGGTCACCCATTCCATCTGAAATGTGTATGGCAGGAGGAAGTCTGGACAGTTCGCACCCTTGAGGATGCCTGGAGCTATTGTCACCCGGGGGCCCGTAGGAGGAAGCGGTGGGTCGCAATGCTCATCTCAAAGGTGGAAGAAAACACTGAGCATGCCCCCTGCGGCCGACAGCCATGAGGAACAATCACATCTGCTCCAGCAACTGCAGGGGGACAGAGACCGAGTGGGCCCAAGCAATGATTTGATAGGTTAATCGGGAACAAACCCCCGCTGGTGTCCTGACCACGTCTGATTTCTTGGTCATCAGCTGAGAAGGATGATTCCGCTTTAGCCACCTCAACTCTATCTGAATGGCTTATCTGGCTGAGTTTTCCTATGAAGACATTGTGCCGAGCTGGAAGAAGCCTGTGACATTGACCCCAATATCTGTGTTTTAAAAGCTCCCCAACTGGGGAAGCTGCTTGTTTCAATAAATACTTACTGCCCTTTCTAGAAATCTTTCTCCGATTTCCCTACCCTTCTTACTATGTCTATCCCACAGTTTTATCCCTTCCTGGGAGGGTGAGTGGGCACGCTCTGCGAATGGGAGGGGGGAAGAAACAACATTTAGGTATCAATGGTAGTGTCTTTGCTTAGTCTCAATGTCCAAGGTCTTAATGCCCCAGCTAAGCGACTGGCAGTCTCTCTTTCCTCAAAGATTCAAAGTGTGATATATGTATGCTTCAAGAAACACAGCAAAACCAACTTCAGAATGACTGTCGCAGAACGCGCTCTCTCTGGTTTGACCGGCAGTACTTTTCATCTGGTCCTACTAAAAAGGCAGGAGTGGCAATACTCCTTGCCTCTCATTTCGTGGGAAGAGTGGAACAGGTTCTTTTTGATATCCCAGGTCGACTATTAGCTCCTCATGTCTATATATTAGGGGCGGCAAAGCAAATCCTCCTTGCTAGATGGGGAATAGAGAGGGACCCACACACATGGATTGGATGCATAAGATATGGAAAGTGCTGGGGATGAAAAAGCTGACTACAACCTCTATGCAACAACTCCCCCGCTTTCACAAAATGTGGCAATCTTGCATACAGTACCTAGCGGATGAGTTCAGTGAGTTGACGTGTCCACAATATCTTTGGATATTGCGCTTGATCTCTCCAACTGACACCACAGACACTTAAATAGGAACACCCTTGCATCTGACATTTTCACTAAAGATGCGCCCCCACACACCTCCCGTCAATCCCTAACCCCAATGCCCTCTCTATCCTTTTTTGCTCTTCTTTCAATGCTACATATCTCACCTCTCTTAGCTTAATGCAACTACCACCAGCTGATGGATGTAGGTTGGCTTTAATGTAACATGTTTATTTGCTATAAGACAGATTAAACCCAAACCAGTGGGGCAAAATTCCATTATCAAAATGTCCTGTCCCACTTTAGGCATCCAATGTCATGAAGACAAGTGTTAGACCGGTCATCCTTAGGGTGGTCTTCCCCCAAACTTTTTGCCTGCTTACATCCTCTTTTTGCTGAATATTTTTGTTGGCATTAGGACTCTGAGCACTTTACCACTGCTGACCAGTGCTAAAGTGCATGCACTTCTCCTTTAAACATGGTAACATTGGAGTATACATAATTGACATATTCCGCTTACCTGTAAGTCCCTTGTACAGTGATATACCATGTACCCAGGGCCTGTAACCTAAATGCCACTAGTGAGCCTGCAGCACTGATTATGTCACCCACACAAGTAATCTTTCAAACCTGTCACTTTGACTTGGCATTTAAAACGACTTGCTAAGCCTTAAACTCCCTTTTATTACACATAGTTCACCCTTATGGCCTTAGGTAGCTCAAAGTGTAGGGTTCAGTGTAAGTAAAAGGTAGGACATGTACTGTTAGGTTTTGCATGTCCTGGTAGTGACAAACACTCAAATTCATTTTTCACTACTGTGAGGCCTACTTAACTTTAAATGATTGCTCTTTCCTCCCTTGGGGTACTTTTTGTAGATTTGTTTTTGATAGGGCGACAGGCACACTGCAAGTTGGGGGGGCTTTGTAAGCTGACGCAGGGGTGCAGGGAGGGGGGGGGGGATTTGGGATGTTGGGGTTGTTGTTGGGGGGTGTGTTTCTTTTCTTGCAAGGCGTAGCAATTGTTGTCAGCATTGTCCGATCATGGTTCTCCGGGGGGGGGTGGAGGTCTCTTTGTGTTCGGGGATGGGGGATAGGGGCTTAAGCATAATCAGCTGGAATGTTAATGGCTTAGGGGACCGTATTAAACGGGGGATAGTCCTGCAATTCTTGAAACGGACCTCGCCAGATGTGGTCCTCCTGCAGGAGACCCATCTTATAGGGAATACGTGTTATGCACTCAACAGAAAGGGCTATAAATTCATTGCTCACTCGGGGTTCTCCTCGGGTTCCAGGGGTGCGGGCATACTTGTTAGAGCTTCCCTACCATTCGAGGTTGATTCCACCATTGCTAATGACAGGGGGCGCTTTGTGGCTGTGGCGGGGAGGTGGGAGGGCAGAACGTTGGTATTGGTTTCTGTTTATGTCCCTCCTGCCCTGCAGGCCTCCACGTTTGCTGATCTGGGCAAGGCCTTGTTGGAACTCCCCGAAGGGACGCTGGTGGTGGGAGGAGACTTCAATGCGGTTGGTTCTGAAATGCTTGATAGGTGTCCGCCCAGGGACACCGGGGGTGCTCAGAAGTGGCTTCCCGATTTTATAGATACTTTTGGTCTGATAGACTGTTGGAGGCTACGGCACCCCACTCGGAGACAATATACCTTCCATTCCGGTACCCACGGGAGTCTCTCCCGGATTGATTACTTGCTCACTCTGGCTGCGCACGCCTCCTTGGTATCTGAGGCTAGGCACCTGGCCCGGGGCATTTCTGATCATTCACCGGTGTGGGTCCGCTTGAATATTGTCCGGGTGGCGGGGGGCAGGGTGGCTCCCATAAACCCCTGGTATTTTCGTGACCCCAAGCTGCGCAGTGCGTTGCTGAAGTCAGTTGACCGTTATTTTCAAGAGAATCAGGGTTCAGTCGAATCTGCGGTGTCCTTGTGGGAAGCTTTTAAGACTGTGTTGAGAGGGGAGGCCCTTTCCCTGGTAGTGGCAGCCAAGCGGCGGAGAGATGCCGAGGTGACGCAAGTAGAGGACGAGATAGCGGCCTTGGAAGTGGCCTTGGAAGAGGATGTTACACCGGCCACACTGCATAATTTGAGTCTGAAGCAACGGGAATATAGGGATCTGGTGACGAACGCTGCTCAGACCCTTCATAGGGAACAGCAGGGTCGACTGTATGATGTCGGCGATAAGGCCGGGAAATTGCTGGCGTGGCTGGACAAAAAAGAGCGTGTCAATCCAGTGGTGCCGGAGTTGTCTACGGATGGGGGAGAGGTTGTTACTGACCCTGACGGTATAGTTCAGTGTTTCTCGGACCATTTTCGCACGGTATACACCTCGGACTCGGATAGGCCGACTGAGGATTCGTGTGACCTGTTGCGGGATATCGCTCTGCCCTGCCTTTCTGCCATTGATAGGGATGACCTCGATGGTGATATAACTGTCGACGAAGTGGCTGGTGCCATCCGCGCGTTGCACTCCGGTAAGGCCTCGGGCCCAAATGGTTTGCCGGTTGAGCTGTATAAGCTTCATCCGGATAAGTTGGCTCCTCACCTGCGCGCCATGTTCGTGGAGGCGCGGGTGAATGGGTTTCTTCCGCTCAACCAGCGGCTGGCGACGATCGTGGTAATACATAAAGATGGTAAGCCCCGTGACAAGTGTGGCTCCTATCGGCCGATATCACTTCTCAATGCCGAGCTGAAAATCCTTGCTAAGCTCCTTGCTAACCGCCTGGTCCGGGTGCTTGGCGACTTGATCCACCCGTCGGGCTTTATCCCGCACCGTAACACTGCACTGAATCTTCGACGCCTTCAGGGTGTGATTGCCAGGACGGGCACGATGCGGGAGCCGGCTGTGGTGGCGTCCCTCGATGCCACGATGGCCTTTGATACGGTGGAGTGGGCGTACCTGTGGGCTGTGCTAGCCAAGTTCGGCTTTGGGCCTGGATTTGTGGGCTGGGTGAGGTTGCTCTATGAGGGACCTCTCGCCAGCGTCGTGGTGAACGGGCGGGCGTCGGCACCGTTTGAGCTCGGGAGAGGCACCCGGCAGGGTTGTCCCCTGTCGCCGTTATTGTTCGCTCTTGCTCTTGAGCCGCTGGCGGCGTGGATACGATGGCACCCGGACATACGTGGGATTCGCTGGTCGCCTGACCACGAAGACCGTATTTCACTTTACGCCGACGACATTCTGCTATACCTCGCCTCTCCTAAGAAATCTCTGATTGTGGTTTGTGACGTCTTGACTTCTTTTGGTAGAAACTCTGGTCTTGTCATTAATTGGGGGAAGTCCTACTTGTATGTCCTGTGTGGTGATGTCCCGCCTGTCCCGCGCAACTGCCCGCTCCAGATAGCCCAGCAGGGCTTTTTGTATTTGGGGATCTATATTTCCATCGATCCCATCTTGCGGTACGAGAAGAACTTGCTCCCTCCCTTGGCGCGTCTGCGGCGGGGCTGGCGGCGGTTGCCGCTTTCCCTCCTTGGCCGTGCCGCTCTGTTCAAGATGGTGTCTCTTCCCCGTTTCCTCTATGCCCTGCAGAATACTCTTGACTGGGTCCCGGCCAGTTACTTCCGCGAGGTTGAAAGCCACCAGCGCGCGCTATTGTGGGAAGGGCGTCCGCGTATAGCGATTGCTAAGTTGACGCTTCCGTGGTACGACGGGGGTATTGCGCTTCCGGACATCCGACGTTATTATTGGGCCACCCAGTTGAGTGCGATTAACCATGGTGTATATGGTCCGGCGCTGAGCCCTGGTTTCGCCATGGACCGATGGTTGCTACGTGGGGGTAACTACTCCAGAGCGCTGTATTCGAAGTCGTCAGACTTAACCCTAACGGGGCCCACTAGGGTTGCTGTGCATGTATGGAAGGTTGCGAGGGATTCGCTGGGTTGGAAGGGTAAGCTTACCCTCGCCACCCCTCTATTTGACTCCGATATTCTGGGTAAGCTTTGGCACACAAAAGGGTTTAAGAAATGGGACCTGATCGGCATATCCAGGGTTGGAGACCTCTTGGTTAAGGGTAGGATAAAATCATTCGAGGAGCTGCAGAAGGAGTATGAGCTGGGGAGCAAGGAGTTCTTCCGATACGCTCAAGTGTTCCACGCCTTGCGGTCAGTTCTTGTAGACGGGGAGAAGGTGCCCGAGTCCTCCCCGTTGGAGGACCGGATCCTGGATGGCCATATGCCACAGAGTACGATCTCGCTCATTTATAAGAAACTTATTAATGTTCGGGCAGATCTTCTTCTAGGGTTACGTGCTCAATGGACCAGGGATGGACTTGAACTAGATGACGAGGACTGGCAGTACGCAGTTTCCTCTCCCAAAGAGGTCGCGATCCCCGCGCGCCTGCGGTTGGTGCAGCTTAAAATACTCCATAGGGTCTACGTGACGGGGCCCAGGCTGGTCCATATGGGTTTCTCTGAGGAGGGCTTATGTAAGAGAGGCTGTGGTATGGTGGGCACCTTCCTACATATTATTTGGGAATGCGGTGCGATTATGGAGTTTTGGAGGCGCATCCACGAGATGATGGGGGAGGTGACGGGCATTGTCATGCAGCCTGAGGTGCGGTGTTGTCTTCTGAATGTTTGGGGTCCTACTGACCACGACGCGGCACAGACTCAGTGGGTGACCCTGGGTAACATGATTGCCAAGCGCGACATTGCTCGTCTGTGGGGCTCTACTGGGCCTCCTACATTGACAGCATGGATGGAAAACATGGATTGGAGCATGTTTAGGGAGAAGACAGTGTATTGTGCTCGAGGGCGCCCTCGGAAATGGCATTCTGTATGGGGGCGCTGGAACCAGTACAGAGGGGGCATATGCCTGCCCCCGGACCCGGATCCGCCCGAGGAGCAGCTTTCCCCTTAGCTTTCTTTCCGGCTTTGAACTTCTTGCTGATATGTGTATGTTTTCTTGAGTCTCTGACTTCCCCCCCCCTTCCCTTACTACAGACCTGTGCCTGTTAGACGAAATGGGGCTCGCCTCCCCTGATGAGAACCCCTTCTGGTGCTTACGGTACTCATCGCCTTGCTTGTGTTTAGGTTTGGATTTGTTTTTATTTAAAACAGAACCTTCGATTCTTCTGTCATTGGAATGTTGACGCTAGCATGTGTTGTGTTTTTAAAGCTGCCGTACCTCCGGGTTGTCGGCTGAATAGCTGTGTCAATGATTTTACAGAATAAAGGTTTAAAAAAAAAAAAAAAAAAAAAAGTCATATTCCAAAAATAGGACATTGAGGTGGGATATTTTTGATTTTTTTTAATTGAATTTGTAGCCCTCATAGGCGAACCCCAAGATTATGTTGCTCACCCTGGTTAAGTGATTCTTTAAATCATGCGTCAGATAAATATCATCTACATAGGACAATGCCTCTTCATCCAAATTCTGAAGTAACTCTGTTAGCGTAGCGGAGAACAACCCAGGGCTATTCTTTTACCCTTGGGGGAGTCGACAAAATTGACGTTGAGAATGCTGTTAAATATCTGCTTTCAGTCACTATATTTTGGCAGAAAAATCCATTTGAGAAATCTAAGGTTGTTTTGTATTTCTTCCGCTCACTGTTATTTATTAATGCAGCACTGTGTGCATTCTGTACTGCAAATGTTTTAGTGCATGTGTTCAGATGTCTATAGTCTAAAACTAGACGGTATGAATTGTCAGGTTGCATTACAGGAAACAAAGGATTATTCATTGAAGAGGTGCTACTTTCAATTACACACTGGTATTCAAGTTGATCTAAGATCTCCCTGACCTGTTTATTTGCTTCTTGTTTTATTGGGTACTGTCTCCGTAGAGTTGGAGTAGTTTTTACTGGGATTTCATGGTGAGATGACTCAGTATCCCACCCAACATGGTTGCAATTTAATGCTGAAGCTAGTTCTACCACTCCCGCACATATATATGTTTTAAGTATTTTGGAACGAGGTCAGAAAAAGGTGGTAAAATTACCGTTTCCCCCTTTGGGCAATCCATAACAATTTCAAGTGGCCAATCTTTTATAGCCAAAAGAATGTTATATACATAACTCAGATTCTCTTAAAATAGACCTTTAATTTTCCTGGGTTTGTCCCCCTCCATTTGGAATGTTATTTCATGTACCTTCTACAGGACACTCCCCCCGCGTATTAGGTGTCCCTACCGTGATACGTTAGTTCAACTCTGCTGTCACCAGAACTTGCATCAGGTTCTGGCGAGCTATTGTTACTTCTGCTGCGCTGTCTAGCATCATCAGAGCCCATTCCCCGTTCAGAAGTTGAGTCCTCAGAATTCTGGGCATGTCTAACTTTAAGATCTGCTACTTTCTTCTTTTTAAGTTGAGGTTTTGATTTTGGTTTTTCTTCTTTTTTGGAAGTATAGTCTGAAGTGCGTTGCGTGTCTCTGGACTTTGTACACTCTTCTTGACTGTGTTCTGACCGTCCTTCCCTCTCAGAGTTTTTTGATGCACCCTGAAAGGAATGAGAAGAACGTGTATCAGTATCCTGATACCTGTCAGGTTTTTTTATGTGATCAGGATTCCTACGGTTGTACCTCCTTTCGGAGGGCTCCTGCTGAGGAGACCCACCCCTGGATTGTGATCAATTCTCTCTGTTATTTTTAAAAAAATGATTATCCCATTTCTTTCTAGAAGAATCAGGTGCATGCTTGGTGTTATCTTTTTCAGGACCACCCATGAGTTGAGGTTTTGTTGCTCTATCTTCCAAACTATCTCTGCCTAATTCAGCATAGGCGTCTTATGATAATTTTAGGTAATTCACATTCCTGCTGTAAAGGAGTGAAATCCCTCAGGCATTGGCATATTGCCACTGCTGCTGCCTCCCCTTTTATGTTTGCTAATATAATAGCTGATACCTGGACAAAATTACCTAACAATTTCATCCCTAAATTCTGAGCAGGTTCTGCTCCATACTCATTCTGTATTTGTCTTAAAACATCTGCTGTTACTGCTAATGAAGGGATGCCATGAGTTCTGGTATATATGGCAGTGAAAACTTTACCCTAGGAGGTACAATCCTCTATCTGGGGAGCTATCTCCATTGGCAAGCAGATTGCTAGCATTTTGTGTTTTTCTTGAGGGCTTGTGTGTGGAAATACTGCCTCTAGCAGTGTTTTGTTTTGAGCTATCCAGGATGGCATTTGCTCATGTGTAGTGGGCATTGTACCCATAACTGCGTGTAGCGTTTATGGAGTTATTTTTGTTGTAGATCCTTGAATTTGTCCTATAGATGTAGCCCTTGCTGGCTGAAGTTTACTGGCATTGTGTCAATTACTGGATGTGGTGTGTAGGCCGATAGGACTGGCCAAGTTGCTCCAACTCTTCCGAGCGGACCGAGTCTCACGTTTTCTTTTGTGTGTTGGAGGGCGCCTTTAAACGAGTTTATGTGCTCCTGGTAGGTGAGCGGAATTTCAATGTCCTCATACGGAATAGGCAGGACACTGCCTATTCAAGTGTAAGTATCAGCCCCCACCTTCCTGTCCAGGAAGAGTTATCAGA
Organism: Triturus cristatus; assembly: GCF_964204655.1. Taxonomy (NCBI): domain Eukaryota; kingdom Metazoa; phylum Chordata; class Amphibia; order Caudata; family Salamandridae; genus Triturus; species Triturus cristatus. The sequence goes on from NC_140580.1 coordinate 34,750,905, forward strand.
ATGCTGATGAGTTCTCTGTCACACCTACCATTCCTGTGTTTGTGGCTATCTAGAAAATTGTAGCTGTCACCCACCCCAGACGTGTATTGGAGACATGCTGCAGGCACACAGAGCAGTAAGAGCAGAGAATGGCCACTTTCTAAAAGTGGCATTTCTAAAATAGTAATGTTAAATCCAACTTTACCATCAAAGAGTATTTATCATAAACATTTGAAAGATATGAGACGTGATGGAGCTACTTCTTTCTAATCAAGAATTATAGCTTAAACGGGTATTAAGGAATTCCCAAAGTTAAGTAGGCCTCACAGTAGTGAAAAATGAATTTGAGTGTTTGTCACTACCAGGACATGCAAAACCTAACAGTACATGTCCTACCTTTTACTTACACTGAACCCTACACTTTGAGCTACCTAAGGCCATAAGGGTGAACTATGTGTAATAAAAGGGAGTTTCAGGCTTAGCAAGTCGTTTTAAATGCCAAGTCAAAGTGACAGGTTTGAAAGATTACTTGTGTGGGTGACATAATCAGTGCTGCAGGCTCACTAGTGGCATTTAGGTTACAGGCCCTGGGTACATGGTATATCACTGTACAAGGGACTTACAGGTAAGCGGAATATGTCAATTATGTATACTCCAATGTTACCATGTTTAAAGGAGAAGTGCATGCACTTTAGCACTGGTCAGCAGTGGTAAAGTGCTCAGAGTCCTAATGCCAACAAAAATATTCAGCAAAAAGAGGATGTAAGCAGGCAAAAAGTTTGGGGGAAGACCACCCTAAGGATGACCGGTCTAACACTTGTCTTCATGACATTGGTTGCCTAAAGTGGGACAGGACATTTTGATAATGGAATTTTGCCCCACTGGTTTGGGTTTAATCTGTCTTATAGCAAATAAACATGTTACATTAAAGCCAACCTACATCCATCAGCTGGTGGTAGTTGTATTAAGCTAAGAGAGGTGAGATATGTAGCATTGAAAGAAGAGCAAAAAAGGATAGAGAGGGCATTGGGGTTAGGGATTGACGGGAGGTGTGTGGGGGCGCATCTTTAGTGAAAATGTCAGATGCAAGGGTGTTCCTATTTAAGTGTCTGTGGTGTCAGTTGGAGAGATCAAGCGCAATATCCAAAGATATTGTGGACACGTCAACTCACTGAACTCATCCGCTAGGTACTGTATGCAAGATTGCCACATTTTGTGAAAGCGGGGGAGTTGTTGCATAGAGGTTGTAGTCAGCTTTTTCATCCCCAGCACTTTCCATATCTTATGCATCCAATCCATGTGTGTGGGTCCCTCTCTATTCCCCATCTAGCAAGGAGGATTTGCTTTGCCGCCCCTAATATATAGACATGAGGAGCTAATAGTCGACCTGGGATATCAAAAAGAACCTGTTCCACTCTTCCCACGAAATGAGAGGCAAGGAGTATTGCCACTCCTGCCTTTTTAGTAGGACCAGATGAAAAGTACTGCCGGTCAAACCAGAGAGAGCGCGTTCTGCGACAGTCATTCTGAAGTTGGTTTTGCTGTGTTTCTTGAAGCATACATATATCACACTTTGAATCTTCGAGAAAAGAGAGACTGCCAGTCGCTTAGCTGAGGCATTAAGACCTTGGACATTGAGACTAAGCAAAGACACTACCATTGATACCTAAATGTTGTTTCTTCCCCCCTCCCATTCGCAGAGCGTGCCCACTCACCCTCCCAGGAAGGGATAAAACTGTGGGATAGACATAGTAAGAAGGGTAGGGAAATCGGAGAAAGATTTCTAGAAAGGGCAGTAAGTATTTATTGAAACAAGCAGCTTCCCCAGTTGGGGAGCTTTTAAAACACAGATATTGGGGTCAATGTCACAGGCTTCTTCCAGCTCGGCACAATGTCTTCATAGGAAAACTCAGCCAGATAAGCCATTCAGATAGAGTTGAGGTGGCTAAAGCGGAATCATCCTTCTCAGCTGATGACCAAGAAATCAGACGTGGTCAGGACACCAGCGGGGGTTTGTTCCCGATTAACCTATCAAATCATTGCTTGGGCCCACTCGGTCTCTGTCCCCCTGCAGTTGCTGGAGCAGATGTGATTGTTCCTCATGGCTGTCGGCCGCAGGGGGCATGCTCAGTGTTTTCTTCCACCTTTGAGATGAGCATTGCGACCCACCGCTTCCTCCTACGGGCCCCCGGGTGACAATAGCTCCAGGCATCCTCAAGGGTGCGAACTGTCCAGACTTCCTCCTGCCATACACATTTCAGATGGAATGGGTGACCCCATTTATATCTAATCTCTTGTGTCTGCAGGAAGTCTGTGAGAGGCTTGAGGGCCCTACGATGCTGTAGTGTGAGATCTTGATAAAGCCATATTTAAAGGCCTTCAAATTCAATAATTTTCAACTCCCTTGCAGCTGCCATAATAACCTGCTTCTGCCGATAGTAATGTAGGCAGGTAAGGGTATAGGCAGGTAAAGGTATAGACATCTGAACACATGCACTAAAACATTTGCAGTACAGAATGCACACAGTGCTGCATTAATAAATAACAGTGAGCGGAAGAAATACAAAACAACATTAGATTTCTCAAATGGATTTTTCTGCCAAAATATAGTGACTGAAAGCAGATATTTAACAGCATTCTCAACGTCAATTTTGTCGACTCCCCCAAGGGTAAAAGAATAGCCCTGGGTTGTTCTCCGCTACGCTAACAGAGTTACTTCAGAATTTGGATGAAGAGGCATTGTCCTATGTAGATGATATTTATCTGACGCATGATTTAAAGAATCACTTAACCAGGGTGAGCAACATAATCTTGGGGTTCGCCTCTGAGGGCTACAAATTCAATAAAAAAAAATCAAAAATATCCCACCTCAATGTCCTATTTTTGGAATATGACTTTTTTTTTTTTTTTTTTTTTTTTTAAACCTTTATTCTGTAAAATCATTGACACAGCTATTCAGCCGACAACCCGGAGGTACGGCAGCTTTAAAAACACAACACATGCTAGCGTCAACATTCCAATGACAGAAGAATCGAAGGTTCTGTTTTAAATAAACACAAATCCAAACCTAAACACAAGCAAGGCGATGAGTACCGTAAGCACCAGAAGGGGTTCTCATCAGGGGAGGCGAGCCCCATTTCGTCTAACAGGCACAGGTCTGTAGTAAGGGAAGGGGGGGGAAGTCAGAGACTCAAGAAAACATACACATATCAGCAAGAAGTTCAAAGCCGGAAAGAAAGCTAAGGGGAAAGCTGCTCCTCGGGCGGATCCGGGTCCGGGGGCAGGCATATGCCCCCTCTGTACTGGTTCCAGCGCCCCCGTACAGAATGCCATTTCCGAGGGCGCCCTCGAGCACAATACACTGTCTTCTCCCTAAACATGCTCCAATCCATGTTTTCCATCCATGCTGTCAATGTAGGAGGCCCAGTAGAGCCCCACAGACGAGCAATGTCGCGCTTGGCAATCATGTTACCCAGGGTCACCCACTGAGTCTGTGCCGCGTCGTGGTCAGTAGGACCCCAAACATTCAGAAGACAACACCGCACCTCAGGCTGCATGACAATGCCCGTCACCTCCCCCATCACCTCGTGGATGCGCCTCCAAAACTCCATAATCGCACCGCATTCCCAAATAATATGTAGGAAGGTGCCCACCATACCACAGCCTCTCTTACATAAGCCCTCCTCAGAGAAACCCATATGGACCAGCCTGGGCCCCGTCACGTAGACCCTATGGAGTATTTTAAGCTGCACCAACCGCAGGCGCGCGGGGATCGCGACCTCTTTGGGAGAGGAAACTGCGTACTGCCAGTCCTCGTCATCTAGTTCAAGTCCATCCCTGGTCCATTGAGCACGTAACCCTAGAAGAAGATCTGCCCGAACATTAATAAGTTTCTTATAAATGAGCGAGATCGTACTCTGTGGCATATGGCCATCCAGGATCCGGTCCTCCAACGGGGAGGACTCGGGCACCTTCTCCCCGTCTACAAGAACTGACCGCAAGGCGTGGAACACTTGAGCGTATCGGAAGAACTCCTTGCTCCCCAGCTCATACTCCTTCTGCAGCTCCTCGAATGATTTATCCTACCCTTAACCAAGAGGTCTCCAACCCTGGATATGCCGATCAGGTCCCATTTCTTAAACCCTTTTGTGTGCCAAAGCTTACCCAGAATATCGGAGTCAAATAGAGGGGTGGCGAGGGTAAGCTTACCCTTCCAACCCAGCGAATCCCTCGCAACCTTCCATACATGCACAGCAACCCTAGTGGGCCCCGTTAGGGTTAAGTCTGACGACTTCGAATACAGCGCTCTGGAGTAGTTACCCCCACGTAGCAACCATCGGTCCATGGCGAAACCAGGGCTCAGCGCCGGACCATATACACCATGGTTAATCGCACTCAACTGGGTGGCCCAATAATAACGGCGGATGTCCGGAAGCGCAATACCCCCGTCGTACCACGGAAGCGTCAACTTAGCAATCGCTATACGCGGACGCCCTTCCCACAATAGCGCGCGCTGGTGGCTTTCAACCTCGCGGAAGTAACTGGCCGGGACCCAGTCAAGAGTATTCTGCAGGGCATAGAGGAAACGGGGAAGAGACACCATCTTGAACAGAGCGGCACGGCCAAGGAGGGAAAGCGGCAACCGCCGCCAGCCCCGCCGCAGACGCGCCAAGGGAGGGAGCAAGTTCTTCTCGTACCGCAAGATGGGATCGATGGAAATATAGATCCCCAAATACAAAAAGCCCTGCTGGGCTATCTGGAGCGGGCAGTTGCGCGGGACAGGCGGGACATCACCACACAGGACATACAAGTAGGACTTCCCCCAATTAATGACAAGACCAGAGTTTCTACCAAAAGAAGTCAAGACGTCACAAACCACAATCAGAGATTTCTTAGGAGAGGCGAGGTATAGCAGAATGTCGTCGGCGTAAAGTGAAATACGGTCTTCGTGGTCAGGCGACCAGCGAATCCCACGTATGTCCGGGTGCCATCGTATCCACGCCGCCAGCGGCTCAAGAGCAAGAGCGAACAATAACGGCGACAGGGGACAACCCTGCCGGGTGCCTCTCCCGAGCTCAAACGGTGCCGACGCCCGCCCGTTCACCACGACGCTGGCGAGAGGTCCCTCATAGAGCAACCTCACCCAGCCCACAAATCCAGGCCCAAAGCCGAACTTGGCTAGCACAGCCCACAGGTACGCCCACTCCACCGTATCAAAGGCCATCGTGGCATCGAGGGACGCCACCACAGCCGGCTCCCGCATCGTGCCCGTCCTGGCAATCACACCCTGAAGGCGTCGAAGATTCAGTGCAGTGTTACGGTGCGGGATAAAGCCCGACGGGTGGATCAAGTCGCCAAGCACCCGGACCAGGCGGTTAGCAAGGAGCTTAGCAAGGATTTTCGGCTCGGCATTGAGAAGTGATATCGGCCGATAGGAGCCACACTTGTCACGGGGCTTACCATCTTTATGTATTACCACGATCGTCGCCAGCCGCTGGTTGAGCGGAAGAAACCCATTCACCCGCGCCTCCACGAACATGGCGCGCAGGTGAGGAGCCAACTTATCCGGATGAAGCTTATACAGCTCAACCGGCAAACCATTTGGGCCCGAGGCCTTACCGGAGCGCAACGCGCGGATGGCACCAGCCACTTCGTCGACAGTTATATCACCATCGAGGTCATCCCTATCAATGGCAGAAAGGCAGGGCAGAGCGATATCCCGCAACAGGTCACACGAATCCTCAGTCGGCCTATCCGAGTCCGAGGTGTATACCGTGCGAAAATGGTCCGAGAAACACTGAACTATACCGTCAGGGTCAGTAACAACCTCTCCCCCATCCGTAGACAACTCCGGCACCACTGGATTGACACGCTCTTTTTTGTCCAGCCACGCCAGCAATTTCCCGGCCTTATCGCCGACATCATACAGTCGACCCTGCTGTTCCCTATGAAGGGTCTGAGCAGCGTTCGTCACCAGATCCCTATATTCCCGTTGCTTCAGACTCAAATTATGCAGTGTGGCCGGTGTAACATCCTCTTCCAAGGCCACTTCCAAGGCCGCTATCTCGTCCTCTACTTGCGTCACCTCGGCATCTCTCCGCCGCTTGGCTGCCACTACCAGGGAAAGGGCCTCCCCTCTCAACACAGTCTTAAAAGCTTCCCACAAGGACACCGCAGATTCGACTGAACCCTGATTCTCTTGAAAATAACGGTCAACTGACTTCAGCAACGCACTGCGCAGCTTGGGGTCACGAAAATACCAGGGGTTTATGGGAGCCACCCTGCCCCCCGCCACCCGGACAATATTCAAGCAGACCCACACCGGTGAATGATCAGAAATGCCCCGGGCCAGGTGCCTAGCCTCAGATACCAAGGAGGCGTGCGCAGCCAGAGTGAGCAAGTAATCAATCCGGGAGAGACTCCCGTGGGCCCCGGAATGGAAGGTATATTGTCTCTGAGTGGGGTGCCGTAGCCTCCAACAGTCTACCAGACCAAAAGTATCTATAAAATCGGGAAGCCACTTCTGAGCACCCCCGGTGTCCCTGGGCGGACACCTATCAAGCATTTCAGAACCAACCGCATTGAAGTCTCCTCCCACCACCAGCGTCCCTTCGGGGAGTTCCAACAAGGCCTTGCCCAGATCAGCAAACGTGGAGGCCTGCAGGGCAGGAGGGACATAAACAGAAACCAATACCAACGTTCTGCCCTCCCACCTCCCCGCCACAGCCACAAAGCGCCCCCTGTCATCAGCAATGGTGGAATCAACCTCGAATGGTAGGGAAGCTCTAACAAGTATGCCCGCACCCCTGGAGCCCGAGGAGAACCCCGAGTGAGCAATGAATTTATAGCCCTTTCTGTTGAGTGCATAACACGTATTCCCTATAAGATGGGTCTCCTGCAGGAGGACCACATCTGGCGAGGTCCGTTTCAAGAATTGCAGGACTATCCCCCGTTTAATACGGTCCCCTAAGCCATTAACATTCCAGCTGATTATGCTTAAGCCCCTATCCCCCATCCCCGAACACAAAGAGACCTCCACCCCCCCCGGAGAACCATGATCGGACAATGCTGACAACAATTGCTACGCCTTGCAAGAAAAGAAACACACCCCCCAACAACAACCCCAACATCCCAAATCCCCCCCCCTCCCTGCACCCCTGCGTCAGCTTACAAAGCCCCCCCAACTTGCAGTGTGCCTGTCGCCCTATCAAAAACAAATCTACAAAAAGTACCCCAAGGGAGGAAAGAGCTCCTAGCTTCCCCCCGCCGCCCTCTCATTACTGCAGGAAGGTGCGAGTCACTGTCCGGGGCTGAGTCAATACGTGCCAACACCGGAGGTATCACTTCTGTCCATCACGATCGCCTTCCGCTCCGTCCACGCTGTCCCGGCCGGGCCGCCTCCGAGGGAGCGCATCCAACCAGTCCCCTGCCATGTCCGGTGATTCGAAGAAGAAAGTCCGGTCCTCATACACCACACGTAACCTGGCGGGGAAAAGCATGGCATACTTCAGGTCCATATCCCTGAGCCGCCGCTTCACCCCCAGGAAACTCTGCCTCTGTTTCTGCACCATCTGGGTGAAGTCAGGATAAAAACTCACAGAGGCGTTCTGAAAAGGGACCGGGCCTGTCACCCTCGATGCTTGCAGGATAGCGTCTCGATCCCGAAAATTAAAGATCCGGGCTACAATCGGTCTCGGGGGGGCTCCCACCTTAGGCCGTCCTCCAGGCACTCGGTGAGCCCGCTCCACCGCAAAGAACTTGCTGAGGCCCTTAGGCGCGAGATGATTCACCACCAAATCCTCGACGAGTAAATCCACAGAGACATCCTCTGAGGTTTCCGGGACCCCAATAAGGCGCACATTATTGCGCCGGGCCCGACCTTCGAAGTCCTCGAGCCGGCGGGCGGAGAGGTCACTCGCGGTTCGCAACTTACGAACCTCAGCCTGAAGTTCCGAGACATCGTCCGCTAGACCAGTGGTCTTGAGGTCCAGGGACTTGACCCGCTCGTTGGTTTTGCCCAGGTCCGCGCGAATCAAGTTGACATCGATCAGAATCATGTCCACCTTGTGCGCCAGGGTCTCAAACTGTCGCCCAATCGAAGATTGCATCCCATCTATCGCCCCTTTGATATCCTGCAGCGATAGCTCCGAGGCAGGGGGTGAATCGGCCTTCTGCGCTTCCAGCGACTGTCCTGATCCACCGGGCGACCCCTTCTGCTGGGCATAACAATCCATATTGTTGGATTGGGTATAGCCTCCCCGCCGGGTAGTCTTAGACTTCGACCTGTCCGCCTCCGATTTGGTCGACATCCCGAACAGCAGGACAATCAAGTGCCAAAGGCCGTCCCTCACGCAGCTAGAGGCAACAGGGTCAAATAGGACTACCACAGTCAATCAGGACCGAATGGAGGTCCTCCAGTCAGAGGAGGATATGCGTGAAGCGCTCCCAAGCCAGAGCAAACAAAGGGCGAGAAAGCGAAAGCGAAAGTGCAGCGGCATCCGTCCGTCAGTTCACACCTCCTAGGGCCGCTGTTGTTCAATTAGTGGCCGGGCATCCTGCCAACGCAAGCCCCTGGCATCCTTCGGAGGTAGGCCGCAGTCTTCCGCCACGCACAACTTCGGTCCCCGGTGGGCGATCCTCGCCCGGACAGCGTCAGTCGCCCCAGCTGTGACTCATCTGCAAGATTCCGTGCATGAAATTCAGGATTTAGGACAGGATAAGTGCCGGAGGGCGCGAGGGTAGCGGGAGCTCCGGGCTCACACGGCCATCTTGGTCAAGCGCTAGGCTCCTCCCCCGGAATATGACTTTTTAAGTGAAGGGAAAAGCCTGCCAGCTAACTTTTTACAAAAGTGTGCGCTGCCCTAACCTCCTAAATCGTTGAAAAACTTACAATCCATATTGGGATTCCTAAATTTTGGCAGAACATACATTTTAGATAACGCAGAAAAAGTGAAACCTTTCTACGTCCTAATGAGACCTGAATTTCAGTTAGGCATTGGACACAAGAACACACAGATATCCTTTGTTCCTTACAAGCTAACATGATAGCTTCCAAACACCTACACACATGAGTAAACACCACAAATTTGGTCTTCCGTGTCATAGCGGGTCAATAAGGGTATACTTACCTAACCTTCAATGAAGGCGAAACAATACCCATAGCATACAAATCACACTTGTATACAAATGCTGAAATGCGTTTTGCTTCTACAGGAAAATTCTGACAGCAGTACAGACTGCTGTAGTGAGAGAAAGCAAAAGACACACAATTGATGGATGGATGGAAGGCAGAACAAATCCATACATTTACCCCCAGTCAAGAGATCTGGGTTAGAACCATCATTCTTTTGCTCATCATGCCACCCCAGTTTAGAACTGGCCTTATGTGGAGGAGTGTGGCTCAATGGTTAGAGTGGCAGACCCTGAAGTGGCAGACCCTGAAGCAGAGTTCTGGCCAGGGACCAGGGTTCGATTCCCGCCTCGGCGGGGCTCAGGCTCAATTTTCCTCGGACCTGTCTATTCTCGCCTCGGTGCCTATTCTAATCATGGGTCCCACGCTGCAACTCTGCGCAATAGCTTGCTTAGCCTCCACACCGGCCCCAACAGCGCTAAGGATGCCTGGCTTCACCCTGGGGGTGCCCAGGAGTGGACACTTCACAGGGAAAGCCAGGAGGGGTTCCACAGCGGTATGAGTATCAGCGCCAGGAAACCGCAAAGGCGACACCGCAAGGTGGCCGTCTGGTGACAGTGCGCTCTATAAGTACCTTGACATTTACATTTTACATCTTATGCAAATCAGTCTTGAACCTGTGCCTCATGGGAACAGTCCATCCCGAACTGCCAAGCCAGGTGCTCCCTGGTCCAGAAACAAGCATCCTAGGACCGATTTTGGGGTTTCACTCCTCTTCAGCCAGGATAGCTTGATTCCAGTGACACAGTGAGCCCCGGGACCCACGTCTGGGCATACCCGGCTCACTTAAGGCAAGAAAGCAAAAGACACACAATTGATGGACGGAATGCAGAACAAATCGAAACATTCACACCCCAGTAAAGAGATCTGGGTTAAATCCATCATTCTTTTGCTCACCATGCCACACCAGTTTAGATCTGGCCATATGCAAATCAATCAATCAAGAATAGCTTTATTCAACTGTATAAGTCATAAAAGCCTTGCAGATAAAAGATTAAGACATTCGAAATTACAAGAAGTTAAAATCTGAGTTAAAACAAACAGGACCGTCATTGTGTTACACATAGAATGATAACACAAAATTAAAAACAGAATTAAAAAACAGTATCAAAACAACACATGTAAAAACAGTCTCTAGCGCATTGACAGGCATAAAAGACCCCATGGGCTGGGTGGGCTCAATCCTACACAATTAGTGGGTGATTTAGTCATGTACTTTGTCCACTCCTGATTTGTTTAGAACGTATAAGCCACATCCACCTCAGAAATTTAGCCACCAGGCTTGTATACCTGGGAGATGGATCAGTGCAGAGGATTCACAGGGCTATGTTAGGAGATCTTGTACCCAGGTTCTTGCAGATCTGACCCAACCAGGTTTTCCGTGGGCCATCATAAGCAGGGCATACAAAAAACACATACCCGAATGACTCTACGTGTGTGGCGCATATGTGACATTTGTTATCCCTATTAGGGGACCATTTAGATGTAAAACACTTCAGGGGCAGAGATCCTGATCTAAATCGAAAATAAAGTTTACAGTCCAGGGGCTTCTCAATGATATCCCATTAAGACTCAAGATTTGGGCGTGGTTTAATCTGGAGAGAAAAGCCACTAGAGGGAAGTCAGGTCATAGTGCCTAAATTCATCTTGCGCAACCATTTCCCAATAGGTTTCTTTAAGAATTTTTTTTGTTGGGAACATAGTGTGGAGAGGGAGTCCCACAGATGTGATAGGCCCATTTTATTAAGCAAACTTCTCAGATCGCGCAGCCAGCTAATTTTATGAAATCAGTCCTGATTTAAGATGTCCCTTAAGCCCTGTGTAAACACGGTCAGTTTCTGTGTACACCAAATTCTATGCCAGAATAAAATTGGCCGTAGTCTGCCTAAGTCCATCAGGGCTTTCCTACCTAGATCATTCGTTAATGGGAGGGTGGGTGCACTTTGTGGCATACTAGTGATTGCGCGCAGAAACGCATTCTCGGCGGTTGTTAGCTGGACCAAATTTTCAAGGCCCCACAGATCGGCCCCCATAAAGAACTGAACTCACCACTTTGGTGTTATAGATTTGGAGTACCGGGCTCAGGGGCTTTGTAAAAGAGGTTTTAAGTTCTTTTCTGAGGGTTCCAGCTAGCTGCTTATGCTTTAGTGCCATAACTTTGAAATGTGGCTTCCACCTCATGTCCTTCTGCAGTATGATGCCTAAATAAACGAAAGAGTCACCCTGCTCAAGGGGTAACCCATCCATCATCATTCTCCCTTTAAATGATCTGTGCTGATTGAATGCCATGAACTTTTTCTTAGCAGAATTGACTTTAAGACCCCTTAGGAGACAAAACTCTTCAAAGCGCTGGAGGGCACGCTGCAATCTGCCCGGTGTTTTCGAGATTATCAGCGTGTCGTCCGTGAACATTAAAATGGGGTTTTTTCTTCCAGCTAAAACAGGGGCATCAGTATTGATGGCTTCAAGGAAATTTGTGACTCCATTAATAAAAAGAGAGAACAATGTGGGAGCCAGCACACATCCTTGGCGAACACCCTTTCGCACAGGAAAAGGATCTATCTTGTTTCCAGCCGCCCCCCAGCCTATTTGCGCATAATTATCCTCATGGAGGCGAATAATCAAGGAAAGTAAATCAAGTGGCATTCCCATCTCCTTCTGGACCTCCTACAGCTTATTCCTTGAGACCAGGTCGAAGGCGGATTTAAGGTCCACGAAGGCAGCATACATGCTGCCTTTGCCGAGAATAATAGTTTGCCAGTATATAGGAACAAAGTGGAAGACCTGGTCAATTGTACTGATATGTGCCCTGAAGCCTGCCTGAAGTGGGGTGAGGATTGAATTAGCCTCAATCCATATCTGGACCTTGGTCAGAACAAGCCTGGCGATCATTTTCTGTATGGAATCTATAAGGCTTATCGACCTATAGTTACCAGGTATGGATTTGTTACCTTTTTTATATATGGGGATTATCTCCGCCCCGCCAGGTAGCCGGTAATCGTGCACCTTGGTACCCACGTCTGGACATACCCGGCGCACTTAGGGCGGGAAAACAAAAGACACACAATTGATGGAGGGAATGCAGAACAAATCAAAACATTCACCCCAGTCACAAAGATCTGGGTTAAATCCATCATGCTTATGCTCACCACACCCACCCGGTTTGGACCCAGCCATATGCAAATCAGTCTTGACCATGTTCCTTGTGGGAACAGTCCAACCCGAACTGCCAAGCCAGGTCCTTCTTGGACTGGAAACGAGCATCCTGGGACCGGATTAAGGGTTTCACCCCTCATCAGCCAGGATAGCTTGATTCCAGTGGCACAGTGAGCCCGGGACCCACATCTGGGCATACCCAGCGCACTTAGGGCGAGAAAGCATAAGACACACAATTGATGGACGGAATGCAGAACAAATCGAAACATTTACCCCAGTCAAGAGATCTGGGTTGAATCCATCATTCTTTTGTTCACCATGTCACACCAGTTTAGATCTGGCCATATGCAAATCAGTCTTGACCCTGTGCCTCATGGGAATAGTCCAGCCCTAACTGCCAAGCCAGGTGCTCCCTGGACCGAAAACAAGCCTCCTAGACTACCTCCGAGTGGTTCGCCCTGAATAAGTGGGAGGACACTAATGCAATGTACTTGTGGGGTTAACGTATGTGTATAAGGTGTTACGTGTTATGTTCCAATTTTTGTAATTTTGCACATAATTTTGTATAGATGTTTTGTTAATTCTCACCTGATTAGACGTCACGTTTTATGTAGATGGCTAAAAATGTTTTGATATATTTCTGTTAGATTGATTAACTAGAGAGAGGGTAATTAAAATGTGCTCTTTTCAAAAATAAATTGTGTATTAATTCCTGTATACCATTGTTTTTCTGTACAGATCTCACTGTATGACATTGTTCTGCATTCTGTCCATCAATTGTTCTTTTTGTGTAGTGAGAGAAAGAGCACTGGCTCAGGGGAAACGAATAATTGTCGCAACTCCAGTACCGGCCCTAGAGGCTGTTACAAAAGCAAGCGTTCCGAATGCGAAAGCTTTACATCCAAGATGGATACAATGGGGTAATTCTCTCACTACAACAGATGTAGATTACAAATTTGACTCTACACTGAAAACACAAGCATTCCTGCAATATGAGCAAGAATATCCTCTCCCAAATGAAATAATGCCTCTAGATCAGTACGAATACATTATTTACACTGAGGGTTCTGCTCAGCCAGCCATGGTTAGTAAACAACAATACAGCGCCGCATGTGCGGTTGTGAAGGGTTGTATGCAGGAAGGCAAGTTCCATCCTAGCAGTACGAAGACACAGTCTCTAGGAGACTGCAAAACGCAGCTGGAAGAACTAAAAGCCCTGTTACTGGCACTAATAAATACGGATCGAGAATTCCCCACACTGATTGTGTGTGATTCTTTTTACTGTGTCCAGTCATACAATGAATATCTTCACTACTGGGGTCAAAATGGGTTCAAAGACACAAAAGGTAGCACAATTAAGCATAAATTGCTATGGGAACAGGTAGCCGAGTTGAAACACTAACTACCGAGAGCTCACGTGATACACACGCTGAGTCACCAACATGATGGCGTTCACATTGAAGGGAATTTATTGGCTGATGAAGCAGCAAAAGGGGCAGTACGAACTGCTGCCGTAGCGGCAATCACTCTTCTAGTACGAGAACAGACGGACAGATAATGGTAGCTGTAATTTCTTCACGCAAAAACGGCACAGCCTTACCAAAAGTTTTTCCACTCAAGTACTTCTACAAGTTAGATGCAAAAAATATTCCATATGCTCAGATTCCAGGAGTGGGGAATAGAGTAATACCGAACATTGATCGCAGATTAGCTTGATTCTAGCTGCACACCAGGGTCTAGGTTCTGCACACGCAGGAGTTTCTGCAACGGTTTCTTTACTGAAACAACACTATTGGTGGCCAGGATTAACTAAACAGATGAAGAATTTTGTCTTAAATTGCAACATCTGCCAGCAGATAAAGGGTTCCACCGTAGCACGTTCAGCGCAGAACAATTATTGACATCAGACAGGGCACTCGCTTGTGTCTATTTGGACCACTGCAAGTATATCTTGGTGGCAGTGGATTCGTGCTCTAGATTCCTGTGGGTTTGGCTTCAGCGTTCGGCTGACGCTGGAACTGGTATAAAAGATTTGCGAGTCTTTATAGGGACATACGCAGTAGGCACATTATATTCTGACCACGGCTCGTGTTTAGCTCTAAGGCTTACAAGGAAGCCATGGGAAGTTTGGGTGCTGCATTGCGGTACTCCTCTCCGTTCCATCCTGAGGGAAATTCGGTTGTGGATTGGAAAAAGCGGGACTTAATGCAATCTTTAACAGCAAGGGTATTAGGTTCAGGTGGTAGTTGTTTCAATCACCTATATGGAGTCCAGAAGGCTCTCAACAATATGCTAAGTAGTTCCCTAGGAGGTGTCACTCCTTATAAAGTCCTATTTGGAACGAGAATGTGGGTATCTGATCTCGATTGTGAAAGCACTTATTCACACTATACATAAACAATCTGGGAGATTCCCTAATAGCCAGCTGTAGAGACATTCATAGATTTGGCGACAAGATGATTCCTGCATTATTATATGCAGATGATACGGTTATATTAGCAAGAACAACAAAGGGCCTCCAATCACTTTTAAATGCTTATATAGTTTTTATCGACTCTTTAGATTTATCAATAAATTTTAAAAAATCCCATACTACGTCCATTGGCCCTGAAAAGTCCCAAAAAAAGAAACAAAATTATTGTCAAGGGATAGAGCTAACAAAGGTCCCAACTTTCCCTTACTTAGGGGTACTTTTTGACAAAAACGCGTCATGGTGCCCACAAATTATGCAAGAAAAGAATACCCTTGCAAGGGCTACAGGGGCTATGCTAAATTTTGCTAAAAAACTAGGGACCAAACCCATTGCAGCCCTGATGAAGATATACAAGGAAAAATGCATTTCAATGGCAACCTATGGCAGTGACATCTGGGGATACATAGAAGGGAGGGGTATTCAATCAATCACTGCATTTGTAAAGCGCGCTACATACCTGAGAGGGTCTCAAGGCGCTGGGTGCGGGGGGTGCTACTGGTCGAAGAGCCAGGTCTTGAGGAGTCTTCTGAAGGCCAGCAGGTCCTGGGTTTGTCGTAGGATGGTGGGGAGAGTGTTCCAGGTCTTGGCGGCGAGGTAGGAGAAGGATCTGCCGCCGCCGGTGGTTTTTCGGATGCGAGGGACTGTGGCGAGGGCGAGGTTGGCTGAGCAGAGGCTTCGGGTGGGGGTGTGGAAGCTGAGTCTGTTGTTGAGGTAGGTGGGTCCGGTGTTGTGCAGTGCTTTGTGTGCGTGGATCAGGAGCTTGAAGGTGATCCTTTTGTTGACGGGGAGCCAGTGCAGTCCTCTCAGGTGGAGTGTGATGTGGCTGCGGCGGGGGACGTCGAGGATGAGTCGGGCCGAGGCGTTCTGGATGCGTTGGAGTCGTCTCAGGAGCTTGTTTGTAGTTCCTGAGTAGAGGGCGTTCCCGTAGTCGAGTCTGTTGGTGATGAGGGCCTGGGTAATGGTTTTTCTCGTGTCGAGGGGGATCCATTCAGCAGGAGGAAAACTAATTTCTATGTAAGGTTTTGGCAGTTCCGTTTTCCACGCCCACTTACATAATACATGAAGAACTAGGGCTGGGAGACATTACAGATCAGACAGCAGTGGCTCCACTGATGCGATGGTTGAGAATTTGGGCAAGTCCCACTATAACCTTAAATCAAATAATAATTACTGACTGTTTAGCATTAGATAGAGCCAAACACATCCCCTGGTTTAGGTATCTAAAGGAACTGACAACTTGGCTAGTTCACCCTGATTTATTTTTAAGCCCCAAACCCATGGATAAACTTTTAATTGAAAATATTAGACTGCAGTTTTTGTCTAAGCGCCAAGGTTTGAGGGAAGAAGAGGTGCTGCAAAAACCATCTGTAAGACGTTATGTCACATTATCTATGAACAATCAAGTCCAACCTTACTTATTAAGTGTTGGCAAACCTTTCCATCGTTTTATCTTAACAAGATTTCGTCTGCAGATGGCTCATTGGCTTTTATCTGTACCTCAGGGTTTTTCCAAACCTGGCACTCTTAAACCATGTCAGTGTGACAATTTTTCCGAACAGGATATTATTCATTTTGTCTTTTTTTGTGATTATTATGTCCTTTTACACAAGAAATTTATACTACCACTGCTTAGACATTGTCACTTTGTCCAAACCAAGCCAGCCTTACTGTATCTTCAGATGTTAGCATGCCCCTTGGTTTGTTTTGGAGTGGCAAGTTTCCATACTGGAGCCATTAGGCGTAGGAATTTTTTGTTTTTTAAGTGATATTAAGGCTTAAAATTTGTTTTTATATGGAGGCCCATAATGTGTTAAGATTTTAGGGATCATCTTAAAATTTTGAGTTTGTCCTACATGCACTTAGCACTTTATATAACGTTTCTATATTGTATGTAGAGCAGCCCTTGGCACCCTATATGGCCGTTAGGAACGAAATTTCTGTAGCTTACCCCGTTTGGAGTACATTTTTTTAGCACTTTGTACTCTATAAAACCTTTTGCACTTGAAGATGTATTATAGGGAAAGAAACGTGAAGTTTTGTGTTTTAATATGTTTGCCCTTTTGCACTTTGAATTTTTATCTCGAGGACTAACATGTGTTATTTTAATTTATGAGCTCGTTTAACTGCACTTAGCACTTTATATAAAATTTGTACTGTATGCTTAGCAAAGCTTTAGCATCATAAGATGGATCATAGGAAAAGATAAATGTAGTTTTGTATTTTAACACTGCGCATTTGCATTTTTGAATCCTGCTCACTAAGTTACTTTTTCGCATAGATTGTTATGAGTTGGCAACCCAGCTGATATTAGGATGGCCTCTTCTTAAAATGAAATGTAGTTTTGAATGTAATGTTTACTTTTATGACATTAAGATGTCGAATAAAGCATCCTTGACTGACTGAAAGCACAGTGGCGGATGAAAAAACATTTGACATCAATAAACGTTTGGCTGTTTTACAGGATCTCTATGAATTCAGGGCACTACAAAGCAATGTGCAAGTAAAACGCACCGCCACTGGGGAGGTCAAATCAGTCACGGAAAGATCTGCCTGGATCCCAAAAGTAGGGGATCTGGTCAGAGAAAAGATTGTGGACAAGAAAGAATTTGGGTCATCATACAGACAATAATACAAAAAACAAGACCTGGTAATATTAAGGCACTTCTTTTGATTACGTAGGATTAATAGGAGGGTAATGTAAACAACTATTACGCCATCAACAGTAGTTCCTATCATGAACTATCATTAAATCCCTCGTGCCAAAAAAACTTTATATTTATAGATTTCCAAAAGTGAAAAACAACCAACCATGTGACAGATTATTCCACCAACTTCTGTGGAAAACAGAGAAAGAAAAAAAGGTGTGAAAAATGAGAAAGCATCTCACGTGCGCAACACCAGAAGAGCTGCTGGCAGGTTCTCACCAGTTTGCTCACGATTTTCTCATCATCGATATCTTTCTCATATAAATGATTATGTGTCCCAGTCAAAGAAAGAGAAAACAGGGAGGTTTTTTAGGCAGCCCAAAACCAAAAAAGGGGAGAAAAAAGAAAGACCTGTGAAGTCTTACAAATAAAATTAGGTCTGGCTCACGTATATAATTCCAATTGCTTTATTCCATTCCGTGAGTCATCCCAAGGTTAAAACCACGGTCATGTTATGTAACCACATTCAGGAATGGCCAACATGTTTCATTGCCTACTCATCTTTGCGGCAAATTCATCAGGGCATCAAGGGTCTGCAACCACTTCCCTGGGTTTTTTTCTATTTGAAAAAAAGAATAACTGCACATATGCAGAAAACATAATAAACACACATGGTTGGTAAGTGCATGAAAGATAATAACTACACCCCACTTCAAACTTCAGAGACATCTTTTCTGATATAAAAGTGACAACCGCGAGGTCATCAATAAAAGTTACCTAGTGAGAGCCACGGGCCCGCATACCAGCTCTCAGTTTGTTTAGGAAATTAGTGCTAATCGCACTCCGTGTCCCAGTTAAAAGCACATCCGTTGCTTACACCTTCATCTGGAGAAACAAGTATGTCGAGTCAGTGAATTCACGTTTTTGTGCTAAGGATTGTCCCCCTACATTAGCCTTTATACAAACGGACTCTTAACACTCACTCTCGTCAGCAAAGAAACGCAGTGTCCACTATTCATAGCCAAACCCCTGGTGATACCACCATCGCATTATCATTAATAAATGGCAGTATCCACAAGTACTAATGTAATTCGTAAGGTCCCTTGCCACCATGCTTTCGTCAGCATCTTCATGGCGACGCAATTCGCCGTAATCTATACAGACTAATTGTCACCCCCTCACAATATCTCCTTCTCGCTGGCTCCAATGTCCGATAGTGCCCGGGAGTTTCAGCGTTATACAGAGGATCCTTTACCACACTACATTACAGACCCTGTTCAAAATTGTCTATTCTCACCGTAAGGTTTTCTAGACGTCGCCGTCACTCGTTCCAGGATCAACATGAATGGATACGCGGCCGAGATTTAAACCGGCAACGCGTATCCAGATCTTTAAAAGAGATTCTAGAATTGGAAGAGAGTATAAAAGCAGACTCTAGTATTGTAGATGCAAAAGAACAGCTTCAGAGGATACAAGAAGATCTGAGCGAATATAAAAACTATATGGTTAATCAAAAAATCAAGGGGTTAAGGAGAAACCTGGAAAGATATTCACACGAGTGGGCGTTCCCTTACACTGAAGATAAATATTATCAGCAAGGCAGTGAACAGGTACCACAGAATAGGTATCATCAGAGGGGAGGCCGAGTACAAGCTAGGCGTACTCCTCAAAACTGGACGTTTGACAACACTTCTAGTGAGGAGGAAGAGGGGGCACAGGCCTCTGAACAAGGGAGGGTGAGATTCAACCCCCAGGTGCAGTCAAATCAGGATCTGGGAGGTTTACTGCGTTCTTTTTTAGTCCAAACCCAGAGAGGAAACAGAGGGGGAGGTTCGAGGGGTCGAGGTCGAGCACGTCCGAATCAGCCCCAGACATGGCAATCATTCTCCCCCCGTGTAACCAGGAGCAGGGGCAGGATGCCAACGTAAATAACATTGTAGTTAATTTATCAGATCACCAGTTAACGGTAGAAGAACTGAGAGTGCTTAACAAGGGGTTGGGATATGTTCCCACTCCTCGGCATGACTCATTTAAATGTAGAATGGAGTTGCAGGAGGCAATGAGGAAGATAAAACTCAAAAAGTTCTTTGCACAGAAAGACTCGGATCCCCCCTCAGTCTTTTCAACTAACCTTCACCGGCCCTCCCACTTCTGTCCCCCCAGTCATGCAGTAGGTCCTGAAGTCATTGTTTTTGAAAGAAAGGTCTTGGATGAGATTAAGTTGCTTGAAGAAACAGATCAGAGAAATGTATTCAGTAACATGAGTAAGAATGACTGGCATGCTATGAAATCTTTGCAAGAAAATATCTCTCTGACAATAAAATCAGCTGATAAGGGTGGGGCTATAGTCCTCATGAATACCATGGACTATGAGAGGGAGGTTTGGAGGTTATTGGATGATAGAAAGAACTATCAACCCTTAGTTAGAGATCCTACGACTGAATTGTTGGGGATTATTACAACTATGGTAGGACAAGCCAGAGAAAAGACCTGGATCACAAGTAAGGAGGCTGACTTCCTAGTTAATACAAAACCAAGGATTCCGGCATTTTACATCTTGCCGTAAATCCACAAGACACAACGCCCCCCCCAGGGCGCCCCATAGTTTCGGGGATCTCCTCGGTGCTTGAACCCTTATCCCAATTTGCTGATTTCTTTCTTAGAGAATCAGTACTTAAATAGCTATCCTATGTCCAGGACACCACGGACATCTTGAATATTATTCAAGATCTGCAATTTGATGCGTCACAACAGATACTTGTGACTATTGATATTGAGTCTTTGTATACGAGCATCCCCCAAGACGCTACGCTGGTGGCAGCAGCACGCGCTCTTGGGGGACAGGATTGGTTTTATGACACACCCCAATCCTTCGTGATGCAATGCATTGAGATTGCGCTAACCCGCAATTATTTTTCCTACAAAAATGATCTGTTCCTACAAACATCCGGTACTTCAATGGGTGCTAGTTTTGCACCTAGTCTGGCCTGCATTTATGTGGGCCAGTTTGAAGAACATTATCTATACCATCCATCAAATCCCTTCCAGAGGCACATCAGCCTCTGGAAGCGGTATATTGATGATGTACTTTGTATATGGACAGGTACCCGGAGCCATCTTTGTGAGTTCTTGGATTGGTTGAATAATTGTGATGGATGTTTGAAATTCACGTGGAGTATGAACACCGAAAAGGTGACTTATTTGGATTTGGACATCAGTGTGACTGGTAATAAGCTAACCTCGAGTGTTCATCAGAAACCTACAAATAAAAACTCTCTTTTACATTACCAATCATTTCACCCCAGAGCATTGAGGGATAATCTCCCGGTAGGACAGTTTCTGCGTTACCGTAGAAACTGTTCATCGACTGCTGACTTTTTGCAACAGTCTGAGGATCTCACTGAGAAATTGGTCCAACGAGCTTATCCGAGAAAACAATTGTCAACAGAGCTCGCAAGAGGGCTCATAATACCCCTTGTGAGGTTCTATTGGAAAGGAGTTCGAAAGAGGGAGCTGAGTGTTTACCTATAGTACTGACCTTTGATCCTTTGGCTACGAAAATTCGCCAGGCCATTAGGAAGCATTGGTCCTTGCTTTCTACTAGTGAGTACAAAATGCCTGAACCTCGTTTTGCGTTTAAAAGAGCTCAGAAGCTCAAAGATAGACTCGTTCACACGAGGCCTCCATTACAAGTAACAAGCACCTCCATCCCCCCTGGGCACTACCCATGTGGTGGATGCTCAGTTTGTGAACTCACTGAGAAGACAACAAGTGTACAGTTGCAGAGTGGACGAACTTGGTATTTGAACAAGTTCAGCAATTGCAACTCGACCAATATCATTTATAGACTAACTTGTCCATGTGGGCTTCATTACATTGGCCTCACTACAAGAAAAATTAAAGTGAGGATACAAGAGCATCTCAGCACCATTAAGAATGGTAAACTGACAACGAGGTTGGTCCAACACTATAAAGATAGTCAACATAACTGTAAGGCAGTGAGATGGGTGGTGCTAGAAAAAGTACTGGGTGATGCGAATCAGATTGAGAATACACTCGCATTAAAAGAGGCACGTTGGATCTATTCAGAAAAAGTTGATCGGATTGGTATAAATGATCAGATTGAATGGAATAAGATCTCCAGGCAGGGAGAGTGTCTGATGATGCTGTTCTTTATGTCACATTAAGACAGCTGGGCGACTTCAGGCTATTTTTCCTTATTATGCTTATCTATGCTATTTTATAGGCATGACATCTTTGAGGAATTACTTGCAGCCCTGTGTGAAATGATTAAGCAATGTGCTAAATTCATGCTCTTTACTTTACGTTTTCACAATATGTTTCCTAAATTAAATAGACTGGCTCCAAATGAACTGGGATTTTGATCATACATTGTTACTTCTGAAAACGTCATATGCATGGCAGTATGAGTGTGTTTTAGACTCTATATGCTGAGCAATCTTATCATTGATCAACATAGGTTTTGCCACTCTAAGATGGCCGCCCTGATGGTCCGTTTGACAGCGGTGCTTGGTTGAGCCGAGTGCACAGCCTCGCTTTCGAGTTGTGACCGGAAGATCTGGATACGCGTAGCCGGTTTAAATCTCGGCCGCGTATCCATTCATGTTGATCCTGGAACGAGTGACGGCGAAGTCTAGAAAACCTTACGGTGAGAATAGACAATTTTGAACAGGGTCTGTAATGTAGTGTGGTAGTGTGGTAAAGGATCCTCTGTATAACGCTGAAACTCCCGGGCACTATCGGACATTGAAGCCAGCGAGAAGGAGATATTGTGAGGGGGTGACAATTAGTCTGTATAGATTACGGCGAATTGCGTCGCCATGAAGATGCTGACGAATGCATGGTGTCAAGGGACCTTACGAATTACATTAGTACGTGTGGATACTGCCATTTATTAATGATAATGCGATGGTGGTATCACCAGGGGTTTGGCTATGAATAGTGGACACTGCGTTTCTTTGCTGACGAGAGTGAGTGTTAAGAGTCCGTTTGTATAAAGGCTAATGTAGGGGGACAATCCTTAGCACAAAAACGTGAATTCACTGACTCGACATACTTGTTTCTCCAGATGAAGGTGTAAGCAACGGATGTGCTTTTAACTGGGACACGGAGTGCGATTAGCACTAATTTCATAAACCAACTGAGAGCTGGTATGCGGGCCCGTGGCTCTCACTAGGTAACTTTTATTGATGACCTCGCGGTTGTCACTTTTATATCAGAAAAGATGTCTCTGAAGTTTGAAGTGGGGTGTAGTTTGAAGTGGGGTGTAGTTATTATCTTTCATGCACTTACCAACCATGTGTGTTTATTATGTTTTCTGCATATGTGCAGTTATTCTTTTTTTCAAATAGAAAAAAACCCAGGGAAGTGGTTGCAGACCCTTGATGCCCTGATGAATTTGCCGCAAAGATGAGTAGGCAATGAAACATGTTGGCCATTCCTGAATGTGGTTACATAACATGACCGTGGTTTTAACCTTGGGATGACTCACGGAATGGAATAAAGCAATTGGAATTATATACGTGAGCCAGACCTAATTTTATTTGTAAGACTTCACGGGTCTTTCTTTTTTCTCCCCTTTTTTGGTTTTGGGCTGCCTAAAAAACCTTCCTGTTTTCTCTTTCTTTGACTGGGACACATAATCATTTATATGAGAAAGATATCGATGATGAGAAAATCGTGAGCAAACTGGTGAGAACCTGCCAGCAGCTCTTCTGGTGTTGCGCACGTGAGATGCTTTCTCATTTTTCACACCTTTTTTTCTTTCTCTGTTTTCCACAGAAGTTGGTGGAATAATCTGTCACATGGTTGGTTGTTTTTCACTTTTGGAAATCTATAAATATAAAGTTTTTTGGGCACGAGGGATTTAATGATAGTTCATGATAGGAACTACTGTTGATGGCGTAAAAGTTGTTTACATTACCCTCCTATTAATCCTACGTAATCAAAAGAAGTGCCTTAATATTACCAGGTCTTGTTTTTTGTATTATTGATTGAGTGGAGGTTGGCCTGGTAAATTTTCCCTCTTTAACTCCTTTTTTGAATATCATCATACAGAAAGCCTGTCCTAGCTGTTGAAGGAACAAGAACAGAACTTCTTCTGCCTCTTGCGGGCAAAAAAGAAAAGAGATTTGTATCCATCGATCTGATCAAACCACACTACGGGGCTGATACTGAATAGTAGGCCTCATGGGCTCCTGGGTAGCCGACGCTCTCCTCTCGCTACCATACAGGAAGTTCAGACAGAAACACTCATATCATTTGAAGAGTCACCAATACAAAATAATGGAATTTCCAACAATGAAATGAAACTCGTTCATGTTGAAACAGAACATCAAAACACAAATGAAAGACAAATATCAATTCGGCCTAACACCGATATCTGCATCAATATGCTTCTACAAGAGACATCTGGCAGTTCAACAAAACCTGCTGAGCTACCAAAAATAGATCGAACTGCATCTAGCTACCTTATCGATTTTAATATCTTATCTCTGGATCCCAGTTAGCCTGAAACAATGCCAGCTCAGGTTTCCCGTAAACAACAACTTCATGACTTCTACATTTTTCTGACAAAGACTTACCTAGTATCACCTTGGCTACAGCTCTGGATAATAACTGGAATTTTGTTTATTCTATTCTGGTTTGGCCTAGTGACTGTCTTTTGCTTACCACTGAATGGAATCTATCTCCCAGAACGCTCTGCAGTTTCAAATGTGAACTCATACGTCATCTCATAGTGAACAAAGAGACCTGTCCTTCGTGAACATTACAGCTGTTCCAATTCCTGATGGTATAGTTTGGGACAGAGTATCATATGATGTATTTGGTTCTACAGAACTTTTGAAAATACCTCATATATTCAAATTGTATTTAAATGATATCATTACCTCCAGTACATTTTCCGACTATTGGGATTTTGTAACGGTAAATAATATGTTGACTGATTTAGAACAATCCGCTGCATTGTCAAGCATTGAAATGTTAGAGGACACAACTGACCAACATTATGGTCACCACTTTTTACATAAATCCAGTATCCCACTAAATGTTTTTACATACCACCAATGGGAACATTTCCCGACACCACCGAAAGGTAGTTCAAGAACATTTGCACAGAGATTTTCTTATTTTTCAGGGTTTAACACTTCTGACCTGACCTCATATTACTATAAGGTTGCACTTACAACTGCACAGAGAAATATGCTAACCTACACCAAACAGATTTACTCTACATCCTTTATTTAACAACTGTCTGAACAGGGTTTCAAATTAAGGAAGGACACTATTGACATAAAATCAGTCTGGGGTTCAAAGGAATGGCAAGTTCAGGGAACAGAAGCATTATTTCAAGCATGGCTCATTCCACAGCAAATAATATTTCTGAACGACACTGTGCAATAGACCTCATGTATTGGACTAGCCACGAACAAAGACTTGAACACACCTCGGATTCCCTCACCATCACACTTTGAGGGCTGGTAAAACTTTACAACACATGGTGGGGATACAGTAGAAGACAGCATACATTATAATTCATCAGACCCCGATTGGAAGGGGTGGTTAGTTTGGCCTATAGACACAAATAGATGTCAGACAAGATTCGGACGTACCACCAAAGGGTTTAGTATCCATAGGCCAGACCAACGCTGTATACAACGAGAACATCCGGGGGTGGTGACATCATACAGTGTTGGGAAGTTATGCTTCGATTGGCTAAAAACCTCGACACTGTCCCAGGTGAAACAACACTTATCCTTACTATCAGAAGACATGGATCTAAGGGACTTTTTATTGAGCCCCCGAAAGCCACGTCAGAAAGTTTCTTATACAGTGTTTATAATGAAATCTAGAAAATCTCTCAACAAGAAGCCGCGGACAGACTCAGGGAAATTGATAGAATTAACCTAGAAAAAGCATTAGCTGTAGTCGATAATGGTATGACTACATAAACATCCAGGA
Source organism: Triturus cristatus (assembly GCF_964204655.1). Lineage (NCBI taxonomy): Eukaryota > Metazoa > Chordata > Amphibia > Caudata > Salamandridae > Triturus > Triturus cristatus. The sequence goes on from NC_140580.1 coordinate 34,776,331, forward strand.
TGTATTCACTGGGCAACATTGTATGTTCTGCTATAGATATACTAGAAAAGGATTTGTCCATACTACAGCACGGACAGTCTCAGCTATGTTCTATTATGTTATTAAGCTGGACGCTGCAATCATTCTGCGCTGGTTATGTGCCTTGGCAATTTATCAACAGTACGTCCTTGTTCTATGCATACAATGTAACTATGGCACAAAGGGGAGCAAAATATACAATGCTGCGTATTGAAAAACTGGACCAGTTACGTTTCACTGTGGCAGAGTCACCATCCACAGAATGGTTAATCCATGGCCATATAACATTACCAGTCACAACTTTCTAGTTTTAGTATTGTCTAGAACAACAAAAGGCAGGCAGATGTAAATCGATTGGTAGGGAATTCATCAAGGAATCTTGGGAATTGCCATACAGATTTCGATGCAGGAGTGGGGACATGGACGTGTTTCTAAGTGGTACAAACTGCGAGAACTCTTTTAGTGTATCTCTCATATGCCAGGATATCATGCTTCACAGGTCTGCAATGGTTCAGTTGCAAACTTATCCTGTCATTTGAAACGGTCCCTGGCTGCTGTGATTAATCCGGTGTTCAAGTTGCTCTCAAATGAGAGTTACTTGATGCAGAATGATCAAGGTTGTTGTAGGATGCTTCCGGGCATCGCATATCTTGTCACTGTAAACTCCAGGGTTACTTGTTGCATGCAAGTATTGTTTCCACCGAACCACACAGTCAGGGAGGCGCTGTTATGCCCTTTGTGGAATGTGTCCTTTTGTCAAGGCTAGCAACTAGGTTCTAATGGCACGGGAGCAGAACAACGCTAGTTTCCAATACCCCTCTTGGAACCTCCCTGCTCAGTATCTCAATAAACCATTGCAGGTAAGTACCCAGGGGGGAAGGGGAATGGACAGAGAAGAGACAGCTCCCAACACTCTGCTTGTTCTGCCAATCTTCTATTCTTCTTCGTTCTTGTAGTGCTAAAACATATATGTAATGTAACTTTACATTTCCATTTATCTAATAATAACTTACTTTCCTTAACATTTAGGGTTGCTTGTCTTACCAGGATATGATTGGGAGCCTACTTCTCTTCTTACTTCTCTTTCTGCTTTCTTCTTTATTTATGAAGAGAAGTGCAGTTCAGTAATCTTCTTTCTTCTTTTTAAGGGGCGACCTGCACCTATCCTGCTTCAGCTTCCTTCACAAGAAATGATACAGGGAAGTCTAAGTGTATTTTATTTAATTTGGTAATGGTGTGCCTCTAATTTCTATTAGTATACTTACAGTGTGTTGAACTGAACTGGCCGTATTAAATGGGGTTCTGGGAATTCATGTCTCTGCCTTTCTTTCTAGTTCCACAAATTTAGTAAAGGCTTTTTAGCTTCCTAGTATAAATTGCAGTTATGTGGTTTTTTTTTACCTATTTTCCATTAAGGTCTTCTGTGCTTGGAAAGAGTCTTGATTTATGGAGAGCTAATTATTACCCACGAATATCACTGACTCTGGTAGGAAGTTATTTGTTTAAGGGATGTCTTTTTTCTGTTAGTTTTAATTAGCTACATGTCCTTGAAAAGAACCTTGATTTATAGTGTGCTAATCGTCATACTGGAGTAACTCTGACACTGGCTAAAAGTATTTTGATTAAAGAATATTCCTTTCTATTTAGTTGAGAGGAAACTCTGTGTGTTAAAAGAATAGATATTTTGCCTCAGCTAACTGAAAACAGCTGAAATTAGTTGCTTGCAATTCTCACTGGTAAACACTGTGTGTTGAAAGGTCACGTCCGCGTTAAGAAACTAAATGGTTCTGACAGAAATTGTCTAATGAAAGCCTTTGAAAATTCACGGAAGGTTTAGAGGGGAACTGAGGAAGCAGTTTTAAATACTTTTATTTAACCTTTATCCTCCCGGTGATATTTAGAATCTATGCTATTAGCTTTTCACAAAGTATTTCATTTTTACATGACAAGAACTAAACAGTTCACTGACCTTGACTCTGGAAATATTACCAACCATTGAATCTAAACCCGGTGTGCACGCAAACTACCCTGACTGACTTCCACGACGCCCATGTAAATTTGTTGCTCTTCCTTGAGGTACTTTGGTGAAGTGCACAGTGGAATCTTGGAGAGTGCTTCACCAGAGTGTGATTAACCTAAATGACTAGACTGCTACACAGCGATATGCTGCAGCAGTGTTGGAATGTTGGTGGCGAGGTTGGAATTTCTACGATGCCAACTTGCTCTCCAACTCCAGGGATCAAATGCTTTTTGATGGTTTTGTGAGGGGGAAATGGTGGCCAGAGTTAAATAAGGAGGAAACCTACCATGAGTCCTGACACCTTTATACGGTTTGATACAATGAGCCGAATTAAAGCTACGCTTTTACAGAAAACCGTGCCCTTAACCTCTGCCCGAGAGACTTTTGATCTTCAGGTCGCAAGATCCTCAGCTGAGGTATAGTCACTTGTACGAACAAACTTCTCTTTCCATTGTACAGAAATGGTACAACGTATCTTTAACATGTCTGATACGACTGTTAGAGTACACCTAATTAAGATCGTAGGTTCTGGACTGTTAAGCACCTTTCAGACAGTCTTCGGAGTGATGCCAGCCTTCATACACTCCATATTCAGAAGCATTTTTGGAGGACTTCCGCTAATCCTGTTACTAATAGCAGGAATCCTGATTGTAATTTTTCTGCTACGCAATGGACCTCCCTGTCACCAAAGAGATGGAAAGAACGCTCTTAATAATAATAATAATAAAGGCATTTGTAGAGCGCGCAGCTACCCCAAATGGGGTGTCCCGGCGCTATTACAGACAGTAGGCAGGATAAGGGGCCACGCAGAACTAGTCATGCCGACTAAAAAGCCAGGTTTTCAGGGACTTTCTGAACTCCTGTTCGGACTGCATCGTGCGAAGATGCAGGGTGAGGTTGTTCCAGCATTTGGTGGTACCCACCTCGAATGTTCTGCCTCCCATTCTAGCTTTCACAAAACGGGGTATGAAAAGAAAACATTTGTTGTTAGACCTTAAAGATCTGGTTTGTTGATAGGGTCGGAGTCTCCTCCTCAAATAGATCGTCCCTCTTCCTTTATCTGCAAACGTCAGGGCCTTGAATTCAATCCGTTTGGCTATTGGCAGCCAATGTTGTTGCCTAAGGTAAGGGGAAATGTGGTGTTGAAGCGGGACGCCACAGACCAGACGGGCAGCGGCATTTTGAACAATCTGGAGTCTGTGGATCAAGCCAAGCGGATGGCCCATATACAGGCCATTCGCGTAATCAAGGTGAGAGGTGATCAGAGCATGGACCACGGTTTTGCGGGTTGCAACAGGCAGGAAATTAATAAATTTCCTAATAGTTTTAATTTTGCCAAAGCAAACCGCCGAGACAGTTTGAACATGAGTCGAGAGGGACAAATCTTTGTCCTATCTCACACCTAAATTTTTGACCGAGTCCTTTGGATTGGGAGCATTGCCCACTTCCGAAGGCCACCATGCATGAGGCGGGGGAGGAGAAGGTTGATTAAAAACACAAGACCTCGGTCTTGTCCGCGTTAAGTTTTTAAAAAGTGCGGGTCATCCAGTTGGCAATGTTTTTGAGGCATTCTTTTAGAGGGTCAAAGTTGGAGACTGACATCTCTAAAGGTGAACAGTAACTGAGTGTCATCCGCGTATGATGTTACTTTAATCCCCGTTTCGGAGATAAGCTCTGCCAAGGGTGTTAAATAGACATTAAAGAGGAGCGGGCTCAGGGCCGAGCCCTGAGGTACTCCCCATTTAAGAGGTTTGGCGGGTGAGGTGAAGGGGTGAGTCAAGACCTGTTGATTACGGTCACATAAGAAGGATGATAACCTTTTCATAACTGTTCCCTGGATTCCTATGTCCTTTAGTTGATCTAATAGGATTGGGTGAGACACTGTGTCGAATGCTGCAGATAAATCTAACAGCGCCAACATGGCCTTTGAGCCTCCATCCACTGCCCAACATATGGAGTCAGCCATTTCAATCAAAACAGATTCTGTACTAAATCCTGTGAGGAAGCCCGACTGAGATTCATGAAGGAGGCTGTTGGACTCGATAAACCCTGCCAGTTGCTGGTGCACTAGTTTCTCCAGAACCTTCGTCGGAGCAGGGAGCAGAGAGATAGGCCTGTAGTTGCTAGTGATTTCAGGGTCAGCGTTGGCTTTTTTCAGAATAGGAAGAAGAAAGGCATGCTTCCAGGCTGCAGGATAGATACCTTGTCTGAGTGAGGAATTTCAAATGGCATTTAAGTGGGGGTTAAGACACTCTGCCAGGGCACTGTATTGTTTTGCCGGCCAAGGGTCGCCAGGGGACCCTGATTTACACTTCTGAAGCTCTGTCAGTGAGGCTTCCATAGAGATCTCCACAAATTCTGAGAAGACTTGCCTATCAGTCTACTCTAATCTGTGAGCATTAGTCATCTGAGGAGCGTCGGGTACACCAGGATAGGACGAGTAAATGAGCGCGATTTTCTCCTCAGAGAAATCGGAGATTTTGTTACATAGTATCTGTGAGGGAGGACGAACATGGGTGAGTGCTAGGGGGTTCATGAAATACTTCACAATTTTAAAAATGTCCCTAGATGAATTCCTAGAATTAGTAATCCGTTCGGCCAGAGAGTCTCTTATTTCCAATTAGGAGTTTACGACATTCATTAAGCGCTGCCCGATAACAAGTTTTACTTTCCTCAGAGTAGGTTAGTCTCCAACTACGTTCAAATTTTTTACATTCAGGTTTTTTTGCTCTGATCTCCTCAGACTACCCCAAGGTGCAGAGGGGGACGTTCTTGAAGAGTTTACTGGTTTCAAGGGGGCCATGGAATCAAGGGCCTGGCTAACCCATTTATTTAAATTTGCGATTTTGGCATCTAGATCATTTGAGAAAGAGGTCTTGGAGTCCTTCAAGTGTTGGGAAAGAGACTCAGGGGTAACCCTACTCCAATTCCTTCTAAGATCTTTGGGGATGGAGGTGGCTCTCCCATCGCTTATCAGATGTAATTGAAAAGGGATCAAGAAATGATCTGACCAGATCACCGGAACAGGAGGGTGGACTACATTGTCAGGTAGATTAGAACAGATAAGGTCCAGTGTATGGCCAGCCTTGTGTGTAGGAAATAGCACATGTTGTATTAAATTGCAGCCGGCCAGTGTGGGAATAAAGTTGGTACTATGGGGACAGGTAGGATCATCCACATGTAGGTTCAGGTCGCCTAACAGTGTAAAGTTGGAATACCACGTGCTGGCCTGGGCAACGTAATCCACAAGGGTGGGGGCAAATTTAAGGCTGGAGTCAGGTGGTCTGTAAAGCAGGAATCCTGAGCAGGAGGTGGACGCAGAGAGTTTGACACAGAAGGGCAATCCTTCAATTGTATCAATCCGCTCGAAGTTGGAAGTAGCAATCTCGCATTTAGGTTTATGGATGATTGCTAACCCACCCCCAGGTCTCCTGCTATGCCTATTGACACAGACTATTCCATAATCCTGGGGGATAGCTAAAGTCAGCACGGGATTGGAATCATCCCGTAGCCACGTCTCGGTCAAGAACATGAGGTCCCAGCTGTTATCTACAAGGGACTGATGTATGTCCAAGGAGTGTTTGGGCAGGGCTCTGCAATTGATTAAGCAAGCTTTTAACTCCACTTCCGTAGGTGGTTTAGCAAGGTTAAGGCTGAGAGCCTTGCATCGCTTTGTAATACAGCTAGTAGTAGGGACGAACCCACAACAAGGGCATAGGTAGTTTCTATTAGGCCCTCCGGGTTCCAAGAGAGGCAGGTTACTACAAGAGGGGGTGTCTGAGGGCAAGTATCACTGCCTTAGGCGCGCCCACTGCGCGCGTCAGCTGCGTGTCGGCGCCATAAGCCCAGAAATAGACAGACCCAGGTGGAAAGCTAGAGCATCACACTGCCAAGATGGCCGCCAGTAAACATCCCTACCCGGAAGAACTGAGGGTCAAACTATTTGCCTCGGGCTCGGTTATCTCCCTCCACTCAAACAGCATAGGGATAGCTGCGGTGGACTGGGGAGTCGGCGAGCACAGAGGCGGCGAAGTGAGAGTGCAGTACAGTTCACAACAGACACAAGTAAGAATAAAAACAGTTTTCCGTGATTTTTAAAAAACAGACTCAATGAATGAATTCACAGCGCTAGTGTGACCTCTGCCAATCTGTCCGCTGCGCGTCGGCGCCATAAGCCCAGAAATAGACAGGCCCAGGTCTAAAGCTAGAGCGTCACCCTGCCAAGATGGCTGCCCGTAAACGTCCTTGAGCGTCAAACTATTTGCCTCAGGCTCGGCGCTCTTGAAGCACCGATACCGTGATCACATATTACTCCATCTGGGCACATCTCGCCTTCGAGAACTAATCGAGTCTTGGTTCCTATTGTTATGACCAGTTAAGATTGACTGTGTTCTGCCTGTCCTCCGATGCCGTTCTGCGGACAAGAATGCGTATTGGATCTCCGTCTAACACTACCATTAGTTGCGCCACCAGACGTGGATGCTTTACTGGACCCGATAACGGCCCATGTACTGCTGTGTCCTCAGCGTATTCCTATGTTGATGTCTGCATTCTTAGAGCCACCACAGTATGCTTCAGCTCCTGTTGGAACAGATACTGTCTCCTCTACAAATACTCAGGCCTTGGATGTCATACAGGCTTCCCCAGCATCGGCTGTGTGGAATACAGAAGATCATCTGTGCTGGATTGACCTGATCTGTGAGGTGTTGCAGGGACCGTCATCTGCAATGGCAAGCTACAGTGATTTTGTGTCCCCCAGCCAGGACACAAACATTTGGCTCATCCTGTGCTGGGAAAAATGTGGCCTTCTTCAAAGCAACCAAATTTGGAATTGTAAACAAGTAATACTATTCTTTTTACTGAACAGCATGGCTTTCAGACACTCATAGTTGTTCGAGCTATATGTACGAACATATTTTAGTAAGACTTCTGCTGCTAAAAATACAATTTTAGCATTTTAAATTTTTTTACATTTTTTACGCACAATTTTATGGACTAATTAGTTGTTTGCGTATAATGGTTAGAAGTACATTAACATTTTAGTATGTTGTCCAGTCGGATGAGGAGTGGGTGTTATGTTTCATATAGGTACCCCAATATAGGCTCAGGTAATAACAAAACTTTCACCTATATTTCCCCTGCCATTACACTACATAACGGTACTTGGGACTGACCTTTTACCTAGTTACGGTACTGCTTACAGGATGTTGATCTTTTCCTGAAAACTAGCCTAATTCCTTATGAATGAGGATTCTTGGAAACTCAGCAGGACTACCATCTCCTGCATAATAACTATGTATAAGGGTCATTCCTTCCGTCATCCTAAGTCTGACATGACACAGCAAGGTAGATCCCCTGAGGGTACCAATTTGGGTATATAAACACCATATCTTCACTGAGGCAGGGAGAGGAGAAAAAGGACTTCCATGCTGACACACTGACGCAAGACACTGAGGTTCCTGCACGCAGAGAATCCAGCTCGCAGTAGTCTGACATCCCTCACGGGGTGTCCATCTCGAGACCAAGACAGGGTCCCACAGTCTCTCACTTCAGGTAACGGGGTTGACTTTACCCTAAAGGGATTCTTGGCTCTACCTACATACATGCTAGGTACACTTAGGTACATCTAGTTAGGGTTGTTTTGTAGGAGTACGCATTATTACTGTCATGTATTTTTATACTTGCTTGTATTCATTGTTTTAACACTATGGTAGGAATCTATCATCCTTTTACTCTATTGGTGCTTATAGTCATTTATATCTGTTTCTATCTTATCTTAAATACTTAAAAAGTCTTGTTCAAGCCTACAAACCTACCCGCTTGTTAAGATCTTCGGCAAATGGCGATTTTGTTGTTCCAAGATTTAAACTTGTCAGAATGGGTGGGCGGTCCTTCTCTTATCTAGGACCCAAATTTTGGAACACATTGCCTACTGCCCTTAAGTTGGAAGCCAACTTATTAGATTTCCGAAAAAAATTAAAGACCTTGCTTTTTTAACTGCCTTCTTGCTGTTTTAACTGGTGTTGACATGGTAACTGTGTTCTCTCTTTCTTCTTTAGTCTATCCCTGGCGCCGGGAAACCCACTGCGGGTAGCTGTTGCGCATTATAAGTTCTATAAATAAAATAATAATATGGTAGTTTCAGCACACCTATTTTACACTAGAATGACGCTGGTTCAATAAATGCTTATTGAAAACGTCCCCAACGATTATTCTGTGTATCTCTGGGGGGCGCTAGGTGGCGCACGTCCAAGATGGCAACACACCTGTGAGGCTTGGGATGCCTGGTGAACTAATCTGACATTTATCCTCACTTCTACCAGCTGAAACTATGCTCAACCACTGCCTACGTGATCCTTAGACCACCAGACTGTGCTGGTGAAAAAACTGAGGCTCGACTGTGTTCCGGTGACTGCCTGCGGGACACTGCCTGTAGCGGGCGCCTCAGGGGCTGTCGCGGCTGGAGGCTTGATCGGCTGCCGTCTGAACTCGAGCCCCGGGGATCCCACGTGTTGCCAGGCCGGACCGGGATGGGCACGTACCTGAGCCTTCCTGGCGCGCGCCAGCCTCGGTTTGAGCTGTGAGGCTTTCTGCTAGGCTGCTGCCATCTTCAGACCCACACGACTACAAGCTCCACTGGCAGAGAGATGAGTGAGCGCGAGCACATTGCGAGACTTTCATCCTCTGCGCGCGTTGCGCCACCTTCTCGCTGCGTGGCACCGTGAAAGGCGCAAGAGTGGGTACGCGTGGGATACGGCACCCAGCTGCGATACAGAGGGACAGTGGCAGCTCTAGGAATCTCCGGTAAGCCTACGTGAGGCACTGACTGCATTAGGCACGGCTGCTGGGACTGCAGTGGTGGATTTGGTCGGCTGCCGCCCCTACCTGAGCTCCGGGATCCCACGAGGTGGTAGGCCGCAATTGGGGTGAATCTGCGCTGAGGCCTCTCTGCGGCGCTCCAGTCTCCTCCGCATCAGGGGGTCCCCGGTCACGCTACTGATGCCTACAACTTCAAGGCGCCTCCATGCCCAAACAGCGGAATGATACGTGAGCATAAAATCAATGCATAACTAGTACCCCCGGTGCGTGACGCGCCATTTTTGTCCACCCCACAGCACTGTCACAAACGCATGAGAGGGAGCGCGTGAGGTCCTCTACTGATCCCTTGAACTATTGCTGCCTGATACGAAGCTGTGGATATCATTGTTACTTACTGCAGGTGCCACCAATGTACCCCCAATGCGGCCATAAGATGCCCAACGTTGTTGGAGGTAGGACCAGTTATTTTTTCTCCTCCACTAGCCTTTGCATGACCAGACTGCACAGCATGTCTCCTGCAACGGCGTCAGTGTTTAGCCGATGATCCACTACACCATAACTTCTATGTCGTCGTTCCTTACGACCCCTAATATATCTCAACCCATGTCTGCCTGCTATGCAGCATTTGCGAGCAAGATAAGTCCGCCACAGCACGTCTGATTCCGCTGGTTACTGGCTCCCTGATACTTGCTCACCACCCCTTGTGCCACACTGCCCATTGGAGCGCTACTGGAAGGTGGGGGCCCCGACTGCTACTCGCTGGAGCGCACTGAATATGCTTGGAACCTTCTGGTGCTATCTACTCCTGGATAGAGGCCACCACACTCCTATCATTGCACTGTTCTACGTTGTCCCCCCTCCCAGGGATATTCCGCGTCACTGTCCAGTTGTGCAGACGCCCGCGCTTGTAACGCCTACACTGTACCCACCTTTAGAGGCAGTGTGAAGTCTGGTTACTCACACTGTGTTCTCGCCTGAGTGGGGGGAATAGAGGCATGGGGAAGCCTGACAGGCGTCAGACGAGACTGACTTTAGACACCAAAAAAGCCGCAATGCGCTCGACCTCTACAGACCCTGAACCTGCCGATATGGACCAAACGCAACCGTCCTCACAATCCTCTGCAGACGATGTCAAGACACTACTCCTGGCTGTCCAGCAGAGCCTGTCCGACCTGTCCGGGAAGATGGACACTATGAACAATCGCCTGGACTTCCTGGTACAAAAAGTAGACAAGTATGATGGGCAATTGAAGGAGGCTGAGCGCCGTATCTCCGAGAACGAGTATGTCACTTTACAGGTACAAGCTCAGGTGACGCAAATGGACAAACTTTTGAAAGTTATTGCGGCTAAAAATTAAGATATTGAAGCCAGAAGCCTGTCGCAATAATATTCGCATAATAGGAATACCTGAGAGTACGAATACAGGGTGCATGGAGGAGTATATTGAGCGCCTTCTAAAGGTCTCTTTTGGTGCGGACTCATTTTCACCACACCTAGTAGTCGAACGTGCACACCGTTCCCTGCCTGGGCCCATGCCGGGCGACACCCATCATTGCCCGACTTCTTAATTATCGGGACCGTGATGTTGCACTCCAAAAGGCCCGTGAAATAAAGCCACTGCAATTTGAAGGGAATACCTTTACCATCTACCCAGATTTCACACTGGCAGTACCAGAAGCACGCCGTAAGTTTCTCAATGCCAAACAGAAACTTCGCAAGGCTCAAATTGAGTATGCTCTCCTTTATCCCGCAAGGCTTCAAATCACGCGCACAATGGCAAACAGATTTTCTGCACGAATCCGCAGCAAGTTGAAGATTTCTTAAAAAATGCCTTGAAACGTTCGCCACGCCGAGATCGCCCCCCCCAGGTCTCCTTCACCCTCTGTTTGCTGAGCGGGAATGATGCGCTCCTCACCGGGACCTCTTGTTGCAAGTAACATTCACCCTAGATAGACTTCACCAAGACTAAACGGGGCACGGCAGGCCCGTACATCACTCTTCGGTTCCTGGTGTGCCTTGCAGACATTGCCTCTGGATGGAACTGTCTCCCAGCTGGGTGGTCACAGACAGATAAGTGCCCTGGCAGCTTTGACTACTGACTGTGGTTTGTGTTACATTCCAATATTGCCCTGTCTGTACTGCTGATAGATCTCCCTGCCACGTCGCCTCGCACCTTCCACCCCGCTCTATTACCCCACATGGGTTCACACCCAGGGTCTGTACTGCAGTTAGAGTTGGGACATGGGAAGGGATTACTGCCCCCTTGTGCCCCCCCATGGGAGATCCCCATACTATTTCTATTTGTATGTTTTTTCTTGTTCTATTTTTCTTTTATGCTGCAGACCTCGTCTGATTAGACTAGACTGGCCGCGATGTTGGGTGGCATTGGGAGGACAACCAAATGCCGGTTACGATTGGGCTGCCGTTGTGGGTGGGAGAGGCATTGATGTTGGTGGGTTGTTCTGATAATTTTTCATTGCGGGAGGGGATGGGAATTTTTTTTTCACTGCTTTGTCACATATTGGACGATTACAGCTCGACATGACAGTCACCTTATGAGAAGACGTGCTACATTTACGCACCCATATACTCACCATTATGCCCCACCATACCGGTAATGGCAACACAAACTAATCAGCTCTGCATCAAATTAATCACGTGGAATGTCAGCGGCATCGGTAATCCCCGTAAACTGAGACAAATATTGGAGTATTTAGACAGGCATCACATACAAATAGCCATGCTCCAAGAAACTCACATGGACCCCCGCCGTCCTTCTTGCTTTGGCAGTAAATGGGCCTCTGTAAGAGTGTTCTCTTCATACTCAACATACTCACGGGGCACGCTTATATTGGTCAAAAGAAATACACCGTTCATATTGGGTGGTATGCACAGCGACCCCTCCGGCCGCAGCTGCATTCTCTGGGGAATGCTGGGCATGCAATCAATCACTCTCGCCTGTAGTTATGGTCCGAACACAGACGACCCTGACTATTTCACCGCCCTCTGGGGGCACATACTTCAAATAGGCTCCACGCATATCGTATGGGGCGGGGACTTCAACACTGCTCTATGCCCATCAATGGACCTTTCCAGCTCTCTTCCGCACCACTATACCAATGCACGTAAAGCCTTGTCGGGATTGCTTATGGAGCAGGGTCTCGTGGACTTGTGGCACTATATACACCCCGCAGACAGGGAAGGCACCTATTATACGGCAGGGCACACGACCTGGTCCCGCTTAGACTACTGGATCTGCTCACGAGGAGTGACCCCTTGGATCCAAACTGCTAAGCATCTGGCACGCACGTACTCCGATCATGCGCCTGTGTACCTAGAACTGACCCTCCCTAACTCCATTGCCAGCCCACGATGCTGGAGGCTAGTGCCGGAGGCGCTTCTAGACGCAGTCTTCCAAGCTGAACTGGGGAGGAAATTGCGGATTTTTTTACTAGAAACAAAGGCTCTGTAGAACATATGGGCACGTTCTGGGAGGCTTTTTAAGTCACTGTCAGGGGTATATGCATTTCTAAAAGCTTTGGGGTTCTCTGTGATATTGGGAGAAACCTGAGGCGCCTAAAAGCTGAAATCAAAAAACTTGAAACGGACATGTGGAATACCACTTAGGGTGCCCAGAATGCCGAGCTTCGCAAAAAAATCACAGACTATACTGCTACTGCAGAACGTGAGGTGAAGTTCCGGGGCAAATATTTCACAGCTCGTAGATATGGGGAAGGTGAGAGGCCTGGTCGAGCGCTGGCGAATACTATCAGACAACCTCGCTTTTCTAACTACGTCCTAGATGTGATAGTTAGCGATGGGACACGCCGTAGAGATAGTCTGGACATTTTGAACACATTTGCTACATACTATGAAGAGCTATACAGCTCAAAACGCACATACCCTCCTGATTTCACTCCCTATCTCGAAGACATAGCTCTCGGGTGGTTAGGTGATTCTCAGCGTGAATTTTTAAGCAGCACCATTTGAAGATGATGAGTTGCATGAAGCCATCATGCAAATGAAGTCGGAGAAGGTGCCGGGATCTGATGGCCTCCCCATCGAATTCTACAAAACTTACATTGACCAGCTGCTTCCAGTATTGAAAGAAGTTTTTTAGAAGCCCAAGAAACACAGATTCTGCCAGCCTCAATGAGGGAGGCGCTAATTACATCCCCTACTAAAACCGGGCGAACCTGCAGATCGGTGCGAGTTTTATAGGCCACTTTCCCTCATAAACACGGATACAAAAATCCTTGCTAAACTGGTGGCGAATCGTCTCAGCCTGCTGATGGACAAGCTGGTACTCCCAGACCAGTCTGGCTTTATCCACGGCAGAGCTACTTCCCACAATCTTAGGATGTTGTTTTCTATCCTACAGACTGTAGACCCACAGTTAGCGCTTGTAGCGGTGTTCCTCGATGCCTCTAAAGCCTTCGACTCAGTGGAGTGGGATTACCTCTTCACCGTCCTGAAGTGTATGGGCCTCCCCATAAGCTTCATATCATGGATTCGGCTTTTATATACTTCTCCAACTGCAAAGGTTTTGATCAATGATCACACTTCGTCACCAATATCTCTCTCGCGGGGCACTCATCAAGGGTGTCCACTTTCCCCGCTCCTTTTTGCTCTGGTCATGGAACCCTTGGCGTCCAAAATCAGACAACACTATCATCATGTGGGTCTCCGTTTTCTCCTCCGCCCAATACTCATTTCCCTTTACGCTGATGATGTCACCTTATACATTAAAGAACCTCTTCAAAATCTTAATCCGCTGCTCCGCGAATTTGTTAAATTCGGAGGTCAATCTGGAATTCATATTAACTGGTCCAAATCACAGACCTTCCTGTTGACCAGCTCCGTCACTCGGTTTGACACAGACTATCCCATTGCCTGGTGCGATGGTGGAAGTTAAATATTTGGGGATCCGAGTTACGACAGATAGCGGTGAGTTAATGGCGCTCAACTATGGGTGTACAATTGAGCACATTGAAGGATGCATTAATCGCTGGATCACCCTGCCCTTGACCATGGCTGGACGCATATCCCTTATTAAAATGATAATACTTTCCAAGTTTTTGTATTTATTCCTAAATATCCCCTATAACCCTGGACATTTCTTCACCTCCCTCCGCTCTGAATTGATCCGACTGGTATGGGGTGGTAAACAACCGTGCATACAGTGGGACACACTCATGCGGCCTTACTCACATGGAGGCTTTGACATACCTAACCTTGAGCTCTACTACATATGCGCCCAGGCACACTACGCCCACTTTTGGTTCCATCCACCTCGCTATACTCCCCATGTCGCCACAGAACACTGGCTTGCGGACCATATCCCACTTGATGGTATCCTACTTACTCAGGCTGAACCTCGAGGGCGTTGCCCATCTTCCATAGATTGTATGATACAGGCCTGGTCCCGCATACTTGCTCGTACACATGCTCCCTGCCTCTATTTTCCCCTCCTCCCGCTCACCTATCACCTAGAGATTACATTATTGCAAGAAGGACTATTTAAGAAAGTTGCACGCACACGAAACATCCACTGTTGGGGAGACTTATATGTACACAGTAAATTTCGTACCCTCCCTCAACTCTGCCCTGATCCCCCGCCCAACACCATGGAAACTTTCCTATACGCTCGCCTTCAACATGTCGTTCAGGTCTTCAACCCCACATATCCATCTGAGCCCACGACATTGGTCCCTCTGCATCAAGTTTTGCGCGCACCCACTGCCTCACACTTAGTCTCCACACTATACCACACCTTATATGTAGATATTGACTACCCTCCATGTGCAGCCCGAGGTAAATGGGTGGCAGAATTGGGACAAGACATCACTGACGCGCGGTGGCTTTTCTGCTGCAAATAGACAGAACAGGTTTCCTCCAATAGCAGACTCAAAATAATCCACTATAAATTCTCATATCGTAGCTACTACACCCCGACTAGGCTTCACAACTTTGGTTTGCGTGACACAAGTAGGTGTGACAGGTGCAAAACAGGCAGTGGTGACCCCCTTGCTAAAAAAAACATCTTTGGACCCTAGAATACCAGCAAATTTCAGACCACTCTCCCTCCTGCCGTATCCGATTAAAATCTTAGAAAAGACAGTTAGCAAAATGTTATCAGGCTACTTGGAGGAACATTCCTTGCTGGATAGGGACCAATTTGGTTTCCGCCCAGGACATGGCTCTGAGACTGCCTTGGCAACCGTAATGAACAATCTAAGAATGCGTGCTGACAATGGGAATTCATCTGTCCTGGTACTAATGGATATGTCAGCCGCATTTGACACGGTGAGCCATGCAGTATTAGTGGAAAGGCTGAAAGGCATAGGAATCAAAGGATTTGCCTTGCAATGGTTACGATCCTATCTGTCAGGAAGACAACAGACTGTATATCTGGCCCCGTTCACCTCTGATAAGTCTTGGGTACTCCATGGGGTGCCACAGGGCTCGGCAATCAGCCCTGTTCTTTACAACATCTATTTACGCCCGCTATTCCCTATTATCAAATCGTATGGCATTGATCTGGTCAACTATGCGGATGATACCCAATTGGTGTTTTTCCTTGAGGGGACACAAGCAATATCCATGGACACTTTCCAGGAGTGTATGCACCAAACCGCGGGTTGGCTCAGAAAAAATTCCTTGCAGTTTAATGGGGGGAAAACAGAGGTAGTGTACTGTCCGGCCACCAGAATATCTCGACCTATACCGGTGGAGGTTAGGCTCACCCCTGAGGATGAACCCCTGATCCCTGTTAAAACGGTGCACAATTTGGGGATCATGGTGGACGACAATCTCCAAATGGAATCACAGGCCAATAAAACCGTGGGTGTCTGTTTTTCTCTACTACGCATGCTTCGGAAGGTCCTTCCGCGACTACCAGAGGATTCTCGCGCACTTGTAGTAAGGAGTACAATCTTGAGTAGACTGGACTACTGCAACTCCCTGTATTTGGGAGCACCACAATATATTTTGCAGGGCCTGCAGAGAGTCCAGTCTACAGCAGCCAAGTTGGTACTAAATAGACAATGCAGGTCCTCTACTTTGGCCCTGAGAGACCTACATTGGCTGCCCATTAAGGAGAGAATTTGTTTCAAATTAGTATACTCCTGGGAGGCATCTTCGCTCCTCAAATACAAATTTGATTACAACCACCAAATTCAAAAAATCTAAGATGGGGGGTAGAGCATTTAGTGTGGCCGCTGCGCGTCTTTGGAATGATTTACCACAGAATCTTAGACAGGCTAGTTCTTTGACCTGTTTTAGGAAGGAGCTGAAAACCTTGTTATTTCCTAGGGGCGAGTGATGGATCACTTCATTGACAACTGGTCTCTACTGTTATAGTAAGTAATTCTTCAACCGAAGCGCAAGGATACCCATAGGGTGACAGTTCGCGCTATACAAATCTTTATTCCATTCCATTCCATTCCATTCCAAAATGGACAACGCTGACTTCCTGCACCTTGCTTGAGAGTGTCCAGCAATACATAATTATTGGCAACGGACCCTCTCGGCTGTGGACTGTATGATTGCCATACCCATCTCGAAGACCCCACTTGTAGTCATTCTGGGGTACACTGAACAAATTCCTGCTGAACACCGTAAATTTGTGTCGTTTTGTCTGGTCCTGGTGAAAAGACGAGTTGCCTGCAGATGGGGTAGGGGCGAGCACCCAAATTTAAAGAATGGCTAGGAGATATGATACTATGGCAAGATCAACTTTGTACTTACTCTGAATTACTCCCTAACTCCTCATGCCCTCGTGACATTGGGGGCCCACTAGACATATCTGCTGGAACACCCTGCCGATACTGCGGGTACACCCTGAAGCCAGGACTCACCTTCCTATGAACACGCCAGTCAATGTAAGACGGGGTCCTCCCCTTTCCCAGTTTTCCCGACGGACTCTACGCACCTCATGGATATGCGTAGAAACCTGCGTTCCATGCTTACTGTAATCGGTAATGGTGAAATGGTAAACTTTCGTTCCATTGTTACTCTTTAGTAATGTATCTTCGACATCACTGTCTGAATGTAGTTGATTGCATAGATATGTATGTAATTCGAGACATGGTCTTCCATGCCTGCTCATGTTATTGCTGTACGCCCGCTGAATATGCTGAAAATTTGACTGTACACTTTTGACAAAAAGTTTAATAAATACATTTCAACATTTTTTTAAAAAAAGAAAGAATTCTGTGTATCTCTCCGAAACAAAGTGAGCACGAGTGACTGAGCGAAAAGTACTGTATTGTTTCCACGATCCCTGATGGGACAGAGTTGTTATGTCTGATAGTTGCCAGTAACTATTCTCTCCTTGGTAAGAGGAGTTTTACAATGGCACTGTGAGCTAGCTGGTATACAGGTGAACATACCCCGTTGGGGTGTCTGGAATCAGTCTGGACCCCAGTCCCACAGTCTATGTTGTCTAAACGTGCAGATCCTATATTGGTTTATAGGAACTACATGAAAGGAAAGCCAATGAAGCTGTTTAATGGTGGGGCAACAGGTTTGTGTTTGGGTATTTAGTTAATGCTCTAGCTGCCACATTAACACTTGGAGTTTGTTGACATGTTGTTCCTGCATGTTAAGGTTTAAGGCATTACAATAGTCTATTTTTGCAAGTACTAGAGCTGAGATAACAGGGATGAAGCGAAAAGATCTTCTTCAGAACACGCAGTATAAATAAAGCAGAGGAAGTAACTGCCTTTACCTGTGGTCCAAGAGTCAGTTTAGTGTCTAAAACCACACCTAGGTTCCTGACTTTGTTCTCTGGAGTGGGAAGGATAAATGGGCTTCCTTCCATTTCTTAAGGCCACCAGGATGGGGCCCATAAGGTTGGGTTGTTCCTGAATATAATGACCTCAGTTGTAGACAATTGTGGCTCATTCATTGCTCTACTGCTACCATACAGTTGTTAACATTTTGGCCAGTAGGATTGTTAGCTGTGGACATGGCAACCACTATTTGAGTGTCATCTGCATATGAAGTCGGGTTAAGACCAAAAGATCTGATCAAAGCCGCCAGTGGTTTAACATAAATGTTAAACAATGTGGGACTGAGGGAGGACCCCTGTGGAACTCCACATGGCAAACTAAAGGGTTCTGATACAAAGGGGTCAAGAGCCACCATAATTTTCCTTTCTAAAAGAAAGGATACCAAAGGTTTTAGAGCAGACGCCTTGATACCGACAGCCCTGATCCAGTCGATCAAATTCTTATGACCAAACTTTAAAGCAAGCACAATAAACAAATAACTCTGGTATGCACCACTAAATAATTCAGAGTATTCACTCACACAAGAGACAGCTAGAAATAACACTTTCCAACTTCCACACACACAGATGAAATTTCAACCAGCGAGAAATCATCCTTACTAATGCAGCTTCCCCTCTTCACAATAGGGTGTACCAGCACCAATCATTATTAAAACACTCAAAACAATAAATTACAGATCCCTATCTCAATTGTGCGGTGATGGTACCTCAAGAACCGACACCACAAAACCTAGCTGACAAGTTTCACCACAATGAACTCTTATCTGTCGTGGGATCTTGGATTGTGATGAGCCCAATAACGACTTAAAATGCTCAGCATCACGTGCATGTGCACATTTACACAACTAGACCATAGGTATCACCACAACGCAAAACACCCAACTTCGACACAACACTGTAAGTCCGACATAAAGAATTGCAATGCACAAACCTTAATAATACTCACTCCTCCACTGCAGATGCCTTTGGAACTGCCAAAACCGTTGATCTTTAAAGTTGGGCCATGGACTTTAGGAACATAGGCAATTTGGGCTGGATTTTTCAGGACCTTTCTTGCTTCTTCTTTCCAGTAACATAACCGTCACTCTGCTACCATTAGATGGAGTGGTGATTTCTGAATACCAAACGTGGAGTGTAATCATCATACATATCAACAAAATAGGGACATAGGGGTAGGTTTAACGAGGTCCAGTGTACATACCCCACCAAGTAGTAATGCAAAAAGGTACAGAGTTCCTCTAACAAAGACAAGAGGGGGAAGAGCAATGTATTGTCATGTGTCAAGGGAAAAGGTGGGCCTGGCTGTCAGTGAAGCAGGTCAAACAAAAAAGAGGGCGGGGAGGAAACCTTGTTGGAACTAGGGCTCTCACACACCCAGCAAGCTAGGTGTCATGCTTCATCATTTGAGCCTGCCCCTCGTCAGGTCGGCGCTGCAATACCTGACGGGCACCCAATAATGGGGCTCTTTGGCGGGGATCTTTTGTTCCTGCCGATGGGTGCAGTGGGGGTAAGGGGCCCTAGTGTGTGTAGATGTGAGTGATAAGTGTGTGAATATAAAATAGGTACTGTTAGTCCACAAGCAAAGAGTCTTTATTATGGTGGTAAACAGCCTAAGTAAAAATAGATTGAGGTGGGTATTGAAACTAGTGGTTTACGTAACTAGTCATGCAAGCCCTACTCTCAGAGAGATCATCATACCCACCCCACCACTAGTCGTATGGACATTTTTTAATCGATAAGGAGAAAGTTTTAGGAGCAATAATTTTCTAACATTTCTATAAACAGTGAAGACTAATAGAAGTCCACAAGAAATAGTAAAGAGTATTCTAATGATTTTAAAAGGATTTATTAACCAACTTTAGTCAGGTTAAAATCACTAATCATTAAGTAATCAAATTTTAAGTATTATTATTACAAAGTCAAATGATCAAGAAGCCGATATTTCAGCATGAGATAGAATAGAACATTATTAATAACAAAAAATACAACATATATAGAAAGCGTGTTCGATAAAGGAAATGCCCTATTTTATGTAGAACTAGGGTGATAAAAGGACATGTGGCTTGGCCAGTAAAATTAAAGTGAAAACAAAATAATGGTCTCTGACAAGAGAATATGAATGCTACGGCATAAAGCCTTTGCACTCAGGCTGTGGCCATTAACAGCGGGTGAGAGGGGTGTTCTCAGTTCAAAGTCGGCAAGCATCTCCTCCCTCACCTAAGGAACACACACTATTACTATTCAACAAGGTCTAGTTTGTAAGATTACAGCTTGTTTCCACCTTCAAGAGCAAATCATAGTACTCCAGACTGAGAGCAGGTAAACTCCCCTCTTTCTCAGGCAGCAGAATGGTCCATACATGAAGATGTCCATGAATCATTAAACTGGACAGACTGTCAGATACAGTCAGCTCTTCCCACGAGTTGCTCTCCCATCTTGGCACCTTCTTCTTTCAATGAGAACCTCACTATCAGTCGTCTAATACATAACAATAACAGGCACAGCCCATACAGGCAAGAGTGTTAGGGCGGGGGGATTTGACATACGACAACGAGGGATACTTAAATTAAAAAAAGAAAACCATGGGTCCACCGCTCTTACCTGCACGGGTTGGGCCTGAACAATAAACTATTCACTATCTAGTAACAGGCATCTGGGAAAACACATAGGATTTGCAATGGAAAAACACACATCGTGCAAAAGAAGTGAGAATGAAATGTTCAGGCCTCTCAGCCTTACACGTGTAAAAGTCGACATTCAAGATGGCAATAGAAATACTCTACTGATTACATAGCGTGTTTACTCAGATGCTGCTCATAATGGCTAAATGAAGTCGCCCACTACAAATTATATGGCTAATATGCACGTGTTATTTAACTATGAACATCACATTTTCCTCTTAAATGCATTAATTATGCAAATGTGAATTTTTGCTTCCCCGCTTGGTTAAATCGCTGCTACCTCGCTTAAATTCTATTAGACAAATATTTTATTTAATCAAAACTCATTTTTCCTCATATTCGCGGATAAAGGTACATTCAAATGCATGAGTTCAGAATACAAGTTGTACAAAAACCTATTGTGTTTAATTTAATAGACTAATGTTGCTCTATAATAATCTGGGCCACATATACGGTTCACATGACCACTGTCTTGCCTCTAGGTTCACTAATGGCACTGTTGCCAGTGGTAGGATGGGGACAGGAATTGCTTGAAGTAAAATATTTAAAACAATCACTTTGAATAAATACTTCTCAGCATCTCGTGTGGGCTATAATGTAACATATTTATCTGATCGCAAACAACAAGTTCGGACGCATCCTTTCATCTCTCCTATTAAACCCCTTAAGTGGGGTGTGCCTCAGGGCTCTGCCTGGAGCCCTCTCCTTTTTAATGTTTATTTGACCCCCTTGGCGGAATTGATTGCAAAAACTGGGATCAAAATTATATCCTTTGCGGATGATACCCAGCTTTTGTTCACCTTTCGGGATGCTCTCACCGCTACTTTTGATCCGTTAAAAGAATGTTTAAAAAATATTGCGATCTGGATGGATCAGAATTTTTTTTAACTTAATGCTGACAAGACTGAGATCTTGTTTTTTAATCAACCCTGTCCCCTCTCTTCGAGCTTGTGGTGGCCGGATGAATTGGGCACTGCTCCCCTGCCCAAGGATTCAATTAAGAACCTAGGTGTTAGATGGGACAAACATATGT
Source organism: Triturus cristatus (assembly GCF_964204655.1). Taxonomy (NCBI): domain Eukaryota; kingdom Metazoa; phylum Chordata; class Amphibia; order Caudata; family Salamandridae; genus Triturus; species Triturus cristatus. The sequence goes on from NC_140580.1 coordinate 34,797,697, forward strand.
CCTTGTCTACACAGGTTCAAACAGTGTCGGCCGCTTGTTTTGGCAAAATCAAAATCATTAAAAAATGTATCTATTATCTCCCCAACTCTACTCGTAAAAGGGTGGTTCATGCACTGATAACCTCCCATTTGGATTATGCTAATGGGCTATACCTGGGTCTTTCACTTGGCCTGATGCGTAGACTGCAGACAGTTCAAAATGCGGTAGCTCGGCTGATTTGCAGGGCTCCTCTACGTCATCACATCACCCCTTATTTGCGTCAACTTCATTGGCTACCCATTGTCAAACATATCGAATTCAAGGCTTTAACCATAGCCTACCGAGCCAGTAAAGGTAAAAGCCCACTATATTTAAGAAAGCGACTTCGTCCCTACCATCAAGCCAGATCTCTCCGATCAAATAATAAGCATCTGCTTGTCATCCCTCGCTTCATAAAATCTAGAATGCGAGGCAAATCCTTTGAGGTGGGAGCTGCTCAATACTGGAATAATTTACCGCTTGAGCTCCGCCTGATTCAATCTGAATTGGAATTCTGCAGGTCCTTAAAAACCTGGTTGTTTAGTCGCTCTGTCTAGATCTTCGTCTTCTTCACTTGCCCTTGTCTACCTCAGCGCCAGAACACCCCTCTTGGGGTAGCTGTGAGCTTAACAAAATTAATTTTATTATTTTATTTATATTAATGTTGAGAATTCCAGGTGTTAAAAATACACTTTGCTTTCTAAATTTTGTGAAGACTGTTGCATGCGTGCAAGCGCAATTTCTTTTACGCTTGGATCTTTGTATTTTTTTTGTAAATGTAGCACCGTTGTGAGGTTGACACGAGCGTGACATGTTATTTGCACTCGTGTCGTTTTTCAAATGTGACATTTTCTGTTGGTAACAAGCTTGCTCGTGTTGTGGGGAGGGATGTACTTTGAATGCGATTGTATATATAGGGTGCGACTTTCCATTATGGCTGCTTTATTGGAGGATCGCCCTATTCGTTTTTTGATTGGCTACTCTGGAGCTGAACTTTTCTGGCTCTGCATTTGAGTTGGATGAAGCGGCGTTGGTGACTTCTTTTGGATTCGGGTTGGTAACTGTGGGGCATAACCTTTCTGGCACCGCATTGGAATTGGCAAAGGCAGCCGTTCCGTTCGCTATCCGATTCAAGGTTTGGCTCTGCTAATCAACTCTATTGCAAAGAGAGGGGCCCCACACACCAAAGGGACCGGCTCCGTGCTAGACTTAACAGTTACAAATAATTCCCTTGGAGTTCACTTATCTTTCAACTCAACCTACAAACATCGTCACCTCACATTAATTCACCCAGTCTTGAAAGAGCAGAGTACTACACAGATTTTATATCTCCAAGTTTAATTTGAAAAAAATCCTTTTGTTTCTTCAATTTATCAGTTACAATTATGCATAAATATCGCACATGGGACAATCACATTTGTCATGAAATCAAGTTAATTTGTAGGAATTCATAAGAACAACACATTGTAGAAACCAATTTCTTTTCAAAATGTGATACAATGGTCAACGTGTTTCGGTGGAGAGTGCAGAATGAAACCACCTTCTTCAGGACAACAAGAATATTCCCCTCCTAAAGATTTTAAAAAATAGAATAACCTGTGTAAAAAACATAAATGTACATAAGAATATATCCTTCCATCGATTTTCTCATGAGACAATAAAGCATTTACATATATCTTTGATATTACCTACTGGCGGTCGCCAGTAGGTAGTTATAGTTAGGACCACGTTTCCATAGGAAATCCGCAACATTCTATTTTGAATAACTTTTGCGCCGGTCGACGAATCCTCGCGAATTTTTCAAAATAGGTGGGGCGCTATGCTCCGCTCCTACCCTGAAAGTCTCGGGGGGATTCGTCAAGCGGGGGCTGAGATAAAAGGGGGGTCCCAAAACGCGTTTTTCCCATGCATTTTTCCATAGGACCTTTAGACACAGCTACAGCCCGAACGGCTGAACAGAATTACTTGAAATTTGGCAGACAGGTAGTCCTCAGGTCAAGGAAGTGCCTTTTGTAGGTTTGGTGTAAATCTGTTCAGTAGATTCTGAGAAAATAGCCTTTAAATCAATATATATATCTGAGCCAGCTTACGGTGCGCTTACGGTGCGCTTACCGTACGCGTACGGTGATGTGCGCGAGCGCGATTCTGATTGGCTCTTAGATCTTAGTAAACATTCGAATCGGCCGAAACCAGGAAGCGGCGGCCGCCATTTTCTCTCTCGCACTCTGAGTGGGGCAGCATAAATGAAGCCCAAAAATGTGTAAAGGGGCAGTATATTGAGATAATAATCACCCAGCAGTGATATACGGGCCCCCAAACAACCCCCAAGGCCCAAATATATATATTTTTTTTTTTCGAAAAATCGCCGATTACGCTTACCGTATGCGTACGGTAAAAATTTGTTTAAAAAAAAAAAAAATTATCAACACTCTCCCCACCCCATGTGCAAATGGTGCCCGAAGGGCACCATTTATGCATGGCATATCAAACCAATGAAAATAATAAACAAAACATTTCACAACGATGCGCATAATATGTCCCCTATGTGCGCACGGTGCGCGAAGCGCATAGTGCGTACATGGCCCATCCCGCATAATGTGGGAACGCGGTGCGCGCAGCGCACCGCGTGACCACCGTGCGTGCATGGCACTAACTGCGTAAAGTGGGCGCTCGGTGCGCGAAGCGCACCGTGCGCGCACGGAACGAACTGCGTTAACTGGGAGCGCACGCCACGAATGGCGTAAAGTAAGTTAGCATTTAAAAAACCATACAAATTCACTGAAAAAACCATAAGTTTCACACACGTTATAGTTAGGAATTAGCATTTAAAAAACCTTGCAAATTCACTGAAAAAACCATAGGTTTCACACATGTTATGTACATTTTACTGATAAAAAACCAATGAAATTCCCCCGTTATAGTTACTGTAGGCAACTATAACTCACGCGACCGTAATCCTCTGCTGATGACATATGTGTCTTTATGAAAAAAAAATATTTGTAATATATGTATAGCTAAAATTTCATGGAAGAAGACATGGGCAAATAAGTGTCTAAATACAGTATTAGCATCAGCAGAGGATTACGGTCGCGTGAGTTATAGTTGCCTACAGTAACTATAACGGGGGAATTTCATTGGTTTTTTATCAGTAAAATGTACAGCTAACTATAACATGTGTGAAACCTATGGTTTTTTCAGTGAATATTACATATAAGCATAGTTGCTGTAAATGATGACCACAGAACAAAAAAAAATCCTTATCACACACCCCTAATGCTCATGGAGATATCACAAATTACAAGCTTTATACACATTTCATACCATCCAATCGATGCGAGATAAGAATCCCACATTCACACATCCAGTGCCCTTAATATAACTGACTTACTGAAGTGAGATATTAAAATAAGAATTCTATCTGTCTCTGAGATGGTAAAAAAGAAAAGAAAATATATAAAGCCTCTTTTTAAAAAACATATAGGGCTTTTTTGCTGTTTTGCATAAGACCGAGCTTTATAGGTCAATACACATTTATGTATAGATGACAATAGGTAGACCTAGATGGAACAGGAATGATTTTTCATGTTGGATCCATCTTTGTAATAAGAATCTCTGTTCAGCATTTACCATTTAAATATGGTGTGACTGATTGGCATACAAGCCGTGAGTGCACTATTAACGTATGACACGCTTTACACGTGATCGCATCAGTCACCAGTGCCAGCCTTTATTTACGGCACGATCTCGCAGCAATTGTTTCATTTTGCTCTGTACCAGACGCCGACCACACGTGGAGAAAAATTAAAGAATAGAGAGCTTTTCTGCCTCTAGGTAAGCTATATTGTGGGTTAGGCTTGATAAAGATTGGTACCTATGTTGATAGGGACCCAGTGCACAATCTGTAGGGATATCCCAGCCATATTCAAGAGAGGGTACCCTCCATGGAAACATGTTACAAATAAAAACAAGGGGGGGAAGGGAGGTTGCTCTTACTTACTATTCTGGATATAAAGTGGGTACTTAGAGAATTACTCAATTTAAGAGCTGTAGGAATAGATTGAATTAATCAAGTTGTTTGTTTGTTTGTATAGGTACTGGGACCGATATAATAATTTAGTTTTAGCCCCAGTAAAAATATTGCAAGAAAGCTTTTTAGCTTCTCCATTTATGTTTTGACATCTCAAGGAAGATTGATATTACTGATGTTGGAGATATGTTATTTAAATACCCCCTTCATAATTATATTTACAAAGCAATCACAGGAATATATCAAAAAGGCATTTCTTGATTTTCTCTTCAGTGAGATTAGGGAGGCTTTATATTGTGGTCCCCTATGAGGTTGGAAAGAAGATATAGCGATTTTTAGAACCTCTTCGTACATTTGAACATTCAGATCGTAATTGGATTTACCATTCAACATAATAAGAGGTATGTCCTTTTGGAATATGAAATAGAACTAATTCTCATTATAGTAACATCTTCGGAAGACGGGTTGGACTAATTATTGTTGTTCCACCCTTATTTGTCCACATTTAGGTCTTCATTTCTACTTCCCATATTTGATAACCGTCCAAGTGAAGGAAAGTTTTGTACCAGAGTGCTTCGCACCGCTAGGTCAGTTATATTAGAGACACTAGATGTATGAATGTGGGATTCTTGTCTCACATTGATTGGATGGTATGAAATGTGTGTGAAACTTGTAATTTGTGCAATCTCCAGTCTTGAAATGAGCATTAGAGGTGTGTGAAGAAAAACAATTTGTTCTGTGGTCATCATTTACAGCAATTTTGCGTAGATGTAATTCATCAAATATATATGTAAATGATTTATTGTCTCATGAGAAAAATGATGGAAGGGTCTATTCTTATATTCATTTATGTTTTTTACACAGGTTATTCTATTTTTTTAAATCTTTAGGAGGGGAATATTCTTGTTGTCCTGAAGATGGTGGTTTCATTCTGCACTATCTACCGAAACGCGTCGAAGCTTAGATTTTGTTAAATTTGAATGTGATTTAGGAAAAATGTGTTTGTCTTATGTGTTATTGCTCCTTTTCAGGTCTTGCTGAGCCCAGCGCATGCGCTGGCTCAGAGAGACATTTTGTATGTGGAATTTTCAAAGTGCTGCTGGCCAGCCTAGCGCTTGCGTTCACGCGAACGTGCGTGCGCGAACCGCTAGCCTTCAGCAGCACATTGAAAACTCGTGCGATCACTTTCGCTTTCAGAGCGATCGCGATGACTCGTTTTTATGGCCGCGCGGGGTTACTTTTACTGCCGCGCGGCCAATGCTTGTTTTAAATCTCCTACAGTGAACCATGTTTAATGTATGTACTGTGATCAGACTGACTGCAGATCATGTTCATCCCACGTTAGCTGTGGCCATCTGCAAGGATCAGAAGTGCGGAGATGCCGTCAGCGAAGACTCAATCTTCCATCTTTCTGAAATAGGGAAATTTAGAGCAATTAAGTAAGGTTTTACTAACACCCATTACTTATAGCGACTAGAAACTGCAGAAGTGCCGTGTGAAGGACTATATATGAAAAGCTTCTCATTGTTGGTGCAGGGCGGGCTGGGATTTCCGCTGTATCTGGAGCCGTGCAGTAGGACACGCCCACTTGGCATTTTACTTGATATATCTATAAACAGAGCCAGGCACAGTTAAACAGACCTCCCCTTTCTACGCTGTTTTTTTTTCTCAGAATGGTTTGGGCGGGCTCAGCAACTGTTTGCGTCTATCATCCTTTCACCTTTCACCTCTGCACCACGCGTTTCATATACACTTCTGGCTAGCGGAGAGCGGCTTCTTGGCGCCGCTGTTCTCTCTTTACTAGGCTCTGTAAGTGAGCATTTCGGCCGCTTTGATGTTCTCCGTGAGCCTAGCTTCTAAACCCCATGTGCCTAACCCAACTGTGGAGGTGCTTTAATTAAAAGTCAGCAATCAGTAATAATGAAACATTTAAGCATTATAAAACATTTCTTGTCTTATTAAAATACACACACTGCTGAAATAAAACATTGAAACAGTGAATATTTAGCTCACTCTTAATCTTGCATGGAGCACATTTGTCATTGTCTATTCATTCTACTGACTGAGACTGCTATTCTTTGTTATCTGATACCTCCATCTTTGTCCTCTCACACTAAGTTTTCGTCTCCTCATATTCTCTTGGATCAGTCCACTGCCATTGACACTTCTAATCACTCTTTTATTTCCACTACTCTCACATCACTTAGCATCTCAAGCTCCAATCTTTCCTTGCTTGCCTCCTATCTTCCTGATGCTCCAGCTTTCCATTTTTAACTCTCTGTTCTTTTCTATTTACACCATCCAGCTATCCTACATTAACTATTCATTCGCCTTTCATGTAATTTCTAGGTTGATGAATCTAAAAGGTTTGCTGCATTCTATTCCTATAGCACTTCTTCAAGCACCTCGATTTCTGTTTTTCGTCTGTGCAACAAATTCTCGTCCCTTCTCTACTTTTCAAATCTCATGCTTCACTATCAGCAATGCTTTTAAGTACCTTCTCTTGCGTTTATCTAGTAAGGCGCACACCTCTCCTTATTTTGCCTCCCATCACAGGCTTCCTTTTCATTCCTGTGTTCTCTTCTACTTATTATCTATCATCAAGACAATTCTTTACTTTTGAAGCAATCTCCGAACCCGACTTTTGCTTAAGATGTTTAAGCTAAAGCACGGGTGCCGCCATTACCACAGAGCAGTAATAAACAGAAACAAGCATTGGCATAGCCAATAGGTCTCGCTTCTGGGACCTTATAAGTATTTAGTTATGCAACTGTTGCATGGCTAAACACTTATAAGGTCCCAAAATCGAGACCTATTGGCTATGCCAATGCTTGTTCATTATTGTATTCATGGGGGTTTTATGTACCTGTTTTTGTATTGATATTTATGCATAATTTAAACTGATAAATTGAAGAAACAAAAGGGACAAAAAGGTTTTTAAATTACATTTAAAGATATACAATTTTCTGTGTAGTGCTCTTTCAAGACTGGGTGAATGAATGTGAGATGACTTGATGTTTGTATGTTGAGTTGAAAGATAAGTGAACTCCAAGGGAATTATTTTTGACTGGTAAGTCTGCTAATCATCTTCCAGCTTTGTATTTTGTTACCCATTACCAATGAGTATTTTGGTTTTCGGCACACGTTCATATGCGGCGTTTCTTTGTGTTGTTTACCAGTGGTTTCAGTTTCAGGAACATTTGCAGCCACAACTAAGTTCATTGAGGAATTCGTGGTGAAAGGAGTTCTTTTTTTTGCACACTGTTTTCTTTGGTCTTTCTATTCTTCTTTTGTGTTTGGTGGTCGTGGAGGGCAATATTTAATTACCTAAAGGAGTATCAAATTGTGAGTTTCCTTACCATCGTCTTTGACACGGTGATGTGCACACCTGCCTTTCTGCTTTCGAATTCCCTTAATGAATTCAAGTTGCAACTTCACAATCAAGAGTGTATTTCTATTATGATGAGGCGCACACCCTTCTGACTGACTTCCACTGTGAAAACGGAGGGTACATTTCTTATTTTTGGGGCATTACATATTGTGAGCTACTGTTCAATTAGTTAGTGCATATGTCTAGTTAATTGGCACTATGTTGGGTATTGTGCCAACCCCTTTGTTTCTCACAGTTCCAGGAAAACCACCCACGGATTGGGAAATTTGGGATCCTGTGTTTTTAGCTTTCATAGAGTAATTAGAAGGGGAGGAATGTGAACCAGAAAATAAATTGGCGTTATTAAAACATTGTTTGGGTGGTATGGTTTTAAAGGATTTTAAGACCTTACCTGCTTTAGCTAATCCTCGCAATATCAATGTGTACCAATATGCATCTAAACAGTCGGCCTTGAGATATGGTAAGAAGACTAATATTGTAATGGAGAGGTTTATATTTTCTTCTAGGAAACAACACACAGATGAATGCATTGAGGATTACGTTTCTGTTTTGAGATCCCTTGCTGTCACGTGTGACTTTATGCATATTTGATATGAACAGGCTTTAAGAGACCACATTTTAATGACAACATTTAGGAGGGATTATGGACCCTGAATGCTGCTATTGATATTGCAAAAGCTATTGAGCATTAAGAAACATTTGTACATGAAATAAGAGGTACAGAGAAAAATTAGGTGCATATTGTTCCAAAGGACTGTAAAAAAACAAGGAAATCTTATCCATCTAAAAGTGGGGTTACGTGGGGGGCGTGGCTTGGACGGCAGTCGAGATGGCCGCCTGATTCCGACGCTCCGTTGGTCCGGGGGAAGATGCTGCCCTTCCCGTGTCCTGTGGGGATTGTTTGTGGCTCAGGTTGAGCTTATCCCGCCGCGCATGATGCCGGGCACAAGAGGAGCCCTTTGACGCCAGCCGCTGTCCCTGCATTGGCGAGCTGCGGATCATCCTGCCTCGCGGTGAAATCCGAGGGGAAGGAAACAAGATGGCGCCTCCCCGCTAACCCGAGCGAAATCTCCTCGAGCATAGACTCGTGGTCTGCCCGCAAGTACCCTGCTTGTTTCTCTGATTGTATGGCTGTGTGCTCTCACTGTTGGTGCCTTGCTGGCACGATTTCATAGGCTCCTTGTCTCTACGAGCGGATCGTCTCTAGTCGACATGCCTGACCTTAAAATGGCGGCGGAGGTGACGACGAGACGGAGCGATCCTAATCATCACAAGCAGTCCTAGCATGGATTTCACCACCTCAGCCACCGTTATCCTGACAAAACCTGCCATAGAGAGGGTTGCCCACAGAATTGCCAGCGCGACCCCGGTGCCAGTCTGTCCCAGACCACGATCGATGTCTGTCTGCCCAGTTTCGCTTTCAGACAGCAGTGCACAACAGCGGAATTAGACTCCCACTCCCGGTTTCATGAGCTGTGAAGCGCTCTTGGGTTGGAGACTGGGGGAGAGAAGGATCTGTGAGTCGGCCTTTGCCGCGCTGGGTCCCGTGTCCAGTGCGCGCTGGGGGAGATTCAATCGGCGATACATCGGAGGGCAGGATTGGGTCACCGGACTGGGTGCGACTTTAGCCCTGTAGCTAAGGGTATTTGACCACCTCATTAAGGCTCCTGCTGCCTCAGAGGCTTCGTCATACGGCCTTTTGGTGGCTTACCCTCCAACGCCCCTGTGTCTGGTCGACCGTCTGCAGAGTTGTGGTCATTGGCCTGCAGGTTTCACGGATAGCATGCGACTCCCTTAAAAGTCAGCCTTTCTCTTCTCCAGTGCTCGGCGCTGTTGGAAGTCGACAGTCAATTTTGTCAAATAGTCAACACTGTCAATATTGTAATATTGCAGACCGGGTTCACAAGCCAGCTACACAAGACAGTTTCTCCTCCACTTGTTGCCACGGCCTCCAGAATGGCTGACCGCGAATCGAAACTGGTGCATAAGAGGAACAAAGGTGAACCTGCTCAGTCAGACTCTCCTGTCAAAATGAAACCAGATATCAATAGCACCTTGGAACTAATTCTGAAAAAGCTGGCCGACGTCCATGACTTAGCCAAGTCGACCAAACAAACTACTGACACCATACAACTGGAGATAACAGCCATCAGAGCAGACATGAACGCAGTAAATAACAGACTTTCCGCTGCTGAACAGAGGATCAGTGATGTTGAGGACATTGTTTCCAAATCAAGTAAGGAGATGAAAGCCTTTTCGAACACATCCTCCATGCTCCTGAGACAGACGGCCGAGTTGGAGGACCGCAACCGTAGGGGCAATATCCGAATTCTTGGGATTCCGGAAGGTTCAGAGGATCCTCTGGGCTCCTGTTTAGCCTTCCTGGAGGATTGGATTCCTAAGTTCACTGGCATATCGTTCGACCAGCCCTTTGAATTGGACAGAGCACACAGAATCCCTGCATTCAAATCTTCCTCTAGGCAGGGTGTCCGCCCAATCATTTGGGGTTGGGGTTGAGAGCGCCCATGTTTATACGACCATTTTGATGGTTTTCACAGTTGCTTCCTCAATTGCTCTCCTTCTACTTTCCTGTTGTCTTCTTTTCTCTTCCCTTTCCTCCTTCTGCCTGTCTCCTCTCTCTGCCTGGCGCCTCCTACTCTTTAGTTATGACAAGTGGCCTATGTACCGTATGCTTTGCTCGGGTTGGGGATGTCCGTTCTCCAGATGTGGAATACAGTTATGGTTGTATGTTTATATTGGCGTCCACAGTGGGCCTGCGCCGGTGTCATTAGAACTCTCACATTTGTTCCTATGTTACGACCCATACTTGTTGAATTCACCATATAGACACATTACTCATGTCCACTAACAAGCAGGGGATCCTTCTGAGTGATCTGAAGATAGCTTCCCTGAATGTCAAGGGCCTTAACCACCCTGTGAAGAGACGTAAGGTCTTGGAGTATTTAGCCAAAACCAAAAGTGATATAGTTCTCCTACAGGAGACTAAGCTCTCCGAAGTAGACAATAATCTGGTAAAGGGCAGCTGGATTTCGCAATTGGCATGCTCACCGGCAGTTAAGAAGAAGCGAGGGGTCTTAACCTTGATCTCGAGATCTGCGAACATCACGCTAGAATCCTCCCAACACGATGATGAGGGCCGTTTCTTGCTTACTCACTTGAGAAGGGGCGAAGACGTATTCCATGTGATCAATATTTATGGGCCCAACACAGATGATGCCACCTTTTGGTCAGGCGTCTCCGACAAGTTGGATGGTATCCCTCGGGAAGATTTGATAATAATGGCAGGCGACTTCAATCTTCCCCTGGACCCGATAATTGACAGACAGTCCACTTGCCAATATCATCCCACAAGCGCGCATGCTGAGCTCACCTCTATTTGCTCAAAATTTAACCTTAAAGATCCCTGGAGACTCCAACACCCAGACTCAAGGGATTATACTTTCTATTCGCCCCCCCACAACTCTTACTCCAGGATCGACTATATCCTTGTCTCCGGTGCATACACCAGCCTCATTGAGTCCTCTAATATTGCTCCACGATTGATTTCCGACCACTCATGCATCTCTCTCACCCTGACCGGTAGCCACAGAGAACAAACTCCCAAACGGTGGCGGTTTAACAATGATGTCCTATCGGATCCTGAAGATAAAAAAAAGATTACTGAGGCCCTCTCAGAATATCTTGAACACAATAAGGTGTCTGACACTAATATAAACACACACTGGGACGCTCTTAAGGCCACTATACGGGGTACAATCATAGCGATAAAAACAAAAATAAATAAACGATTGAACCAGGGACTCCTTCAATTGGAACGGGAAATTAGAGACTTAAAGTCCGCACATATTGCATCCTTGAATGACTCCAATCTACTCTTGACTCTGACACAGAAGAAGTATGAGTACAATAAGATACTGAGTGAACGGGCGGGGGTGTGGATTAATAAATTTAAAGCACTGAATCTCTGCGAAGCCAACAAGGCGGGGAAACTCTTGGCTTCATACCTTAAGCATAGACAAAATCAACACGTAATCTCTTCCATCAAGGACGCTAATAACCGAGCCCACACATCTCACAAGGCCATTCTTGACACTTTCAAACAATTCTATCAGGACCTATACTCAAATAACCAGATTTTCGACACTGAGAAGTGCTCTGCCTTTCTCCGTGATCTTAATCTGCCATGCCTTTCAGACGATGACTCTGCCATGCTAGCAATGAAAATCAGTAGTTCGGAACTGGATAAGACGGTCAGGTCTTTGAAGGAAAATAAAGCCCCAGGGCCGGATGGCTTCACGGCATCCTTTTATAAGTCTTTCTTAACCCAGCTAGGTCCTGTGATGTTGCAGGTTTTTAATCATATGGCCGACTCTGGACATACACCCGATTCCATGACTGAAGCAAACATTGTAGTTATCCCCAAGGAGGGGAAGGACCCTGTTCTTCCAAAAAACTATAGGCCAATCTCGCTTATAAATGTTGACTGCAAATCTATGCCAAAATTCTCGCAGTCAGACTCAATTCGGTCCTCCACAAATTGATAAGCAACTCCCAGGTGGGGTTCCTCCGTAACCGTTTATCTAATGACAACACACGACTGTTATGCCACGTACTAGAAAACGCTGCAACCAAAACTGTGCCCTCGATTGCCATCACATTAGATGCCGAGAAGGCCTTCGACAGAGTCTCCTGGCCATTCCTGGAGCGCTGTCTGCACTCCTTTAGGCTGGGTAAAGACTTTATTAAAATGATTATGTCACTCTACCTAAAACCGACTGGGCGTATAGCTGTCAATGGGGCTCTCTCGGAACCCTTTCCCCTATATCAGGGTACCAGGCAGGGATGCCCTCTGTCTCCATCACTTTTCCTTCTGGCGCTAGAACCCCTTCTACAGGCTATCAAACTTAACAGGGATATTGCGGGTGTGGATATCAATGGCATCCGGGTCAAACTGGCTGCGTACGCGGATGACATTTTGATTGTTACAGAGCGTCCAGACTCCTCCATTACTGCTCTAATGGAGACGATTGCAGAGTATTCTCTGCACTCTGGATACAAACTTAACAGAGATAAATCGGAGGTTAAACCACTGAACATTTTTTGTACTAGCAACATACTGGGGGACTCTGGGTTAGCTTGGCAACCGAGTTTCATCAAATACCTGGGGATTGAATTTGGTAATAACGTCTTGGAAACCCTGTATCAAAATGAGAAGGTACTCTTGCAGAAAATCAAAACACTTCTGGAAACCTGGTCCCCTAAATTCATCACATGGTGGGGGAGAATTGAAACTATTAAGATGATGGTTACTCCTTTAGTCAATTATCTCATCAGTATGTTGCCATTGCTACTTACCGACTCCTTTCACCATAAACTAGATACTCTTCTAACGTCCTTTTTATGGCGTGGTAAAAAAGCCAGAATCAGTATCCGTAAACTGAGGCTTGACAAGTCTATGGGCGGTGTTAACCTTGCGGACTTTCGTTTATACCAATATGCCTTCCTAGCGAGACAGGGTTTGCTCTGGGTCTCTCCTCCTGCTCACTATACGCCGGTGTGGCTAGAGGTGGAAGGGGCTCTCTTACAGAACATACGTCCTCTGTCGGTTCTCACGGCCAACCGCCTTACTGCCACCCACTCCAGATCCATCTTTAGGAACACTAAACTGGCTCTCTTAAAGGTGGACAGGTCCTTGGAGGTTGGTATGAGGGGATCCGATATGGAGTCACTCTGGCTTAATTCCAAGTTCCTTTATAATGGCGAACCTTTACTCCTTGACTCTTGGTGCAGAAGAGGTATCTTTTTTCCACACCAATTGATGGAGGGCACATATCCTCTGACATTCAGGGAGCTCCAAACCCGCTTCCACTTGGCTGATATCGAATTCTATAATTTCCTGAAAGTAAGGGCTGCCATTACGAAATCCAGAATGTCTCCCAGTTCCCCTTCGCTTCCCAACTTTGTAGCAAAAATTAATAGGCTTGGTCACCATGTCTCCCAAATCTACCGACTTCTGCGCCCCAAATCCTCCAAACTCAATTCTAAGGTGGTAAGCTACTGGAACGATCTGTCTAATTCTCAGCTATCTGACGCTGCTTGGCCCCAGTTATGGAGATCAGTCACACGTAATAAGATTTCCCCAGTCCTCTCCCAAACGAAATTTTGGCTATTACACAAAGCCTTTTGGACACCAGCCAGGCTATTTTCCGTGGGGATCCGGGATGACGATGTGTGCTGGAATTGTAAGCAAGACAAAGGGGATTTGGCTCACCTTATTCTGCACTGTCCTATTGTGAAACCCTTCTGGGATAAGGTCTATCTGTTTTTGTATAAATTATTTAACTGTCTTCTTCCTAGGTCCTTGTCATCCGTGGTAACTGCTTTTTCACAGGAGGATTTGCATTTGGAGAGGGATCGTGATCTCCTTGATCTGCTGTTGATTTCTGCAGTTAAAATGATACTCACCAATTGGAAGGACACTAGCAAGGTCTCTTACAAGTGCTGGATGAACTGGGTCATTCATCTCAGGGGAGCAGATAATATTGTCCTACAACAGTCACCCTGGAAATCATCCACGAGGAACATTTGGTCTACCCTGGATAGCTACTTTGCTTCCCAAAAGCCGCCATGACTTTATTTTCTAGAAGAAAAGTCGCAAATTGTCATCACACCACGGTTACTGTTAGATGGTTACTTGTTGTGGCATCACGGTATTTTATTGTGTACCTTGAGGCGCCGGATAACTCTCCCATTCTTCTCTTCCCCTCTTTTCTGTCTCTCCATTCACCCTCTCTCCTTTCTCTCTCCTTCTTTTCTTTTCCTCCCCCTCTTCGGGAGTTGGAGTTTCGGGGGGGCATCACTGGTATGGTGTTCGTCTAATGTTGACAACTATCTGCTGATCCGGTGAAACACAGTCATGAGTATTGGGGGCCCGCGCCCTGAGTCCAACTCCTGTACTGTTTATCTGTTTTGTTTCATAAAACTTTTCAATAAAGATATTTTGAAATCAAAAAAAATAAAAGTGGGGTTACGCAAAGAAATGATGGGAAGAACAGGGAGATGAGACAAAAGGGTGAAAGGAATATCAATTTATGTCATAAATGTGCTAGTAGTGGTCATTTAGGTAATGCAAAAATATGTCCAGCAGTTGATAAAATGTGCTCGAAGTGTGGCAAAAAAGGCATTTCAGTAGGGTATGCAGATCAGCTCCCAGGACAGTAAATTATGTGCATTGGTTATGATGATTGTGGCAGCTCATATAACAACTATGAACAGGATGTTAATACTTTCTTGAACATCTGTGGGAGTGATAACTATACCAAGTTTCCTTTGTGTGTCATTAGTATTAGTATTGATGGGATTGGTATACATGTGTTTATGGACTCGTGTGCTTGGTACACCATCCTTTCACATGATATTTCCAAGAAAAAGTGGCCCAAAAAGAGTTTAATTACCCCCTGATATAGCTCCTGGTGGATATACAGTCCCCAAAAATGATTTAGTTGGGTATTTGTGGGCCAATTTAGAATTTACAAGACGTCACACATTTGGCAAGGTTTATGTGGACAAAAATGGGCAATCTCTTTAAGTTTGTCCACATCAAGAAGAATTGGGGATAAGATTAGACCCTAAAGCTGATCCTCCCGTTTTTGACATAGGATTTCACACAACTAATGTTGGTGATGCTTCTAAGTTCATTCACGAGTTCAAGTCAAGTCAAATTAGCTTTATTCGATTGCTATTACATACGATCATAAACGCACGTAAAAATCTCATGCAATTATAAAATACATTGTGGATTTCATGAAAAACAAAATTGAATTAAAATACAGATAATCATCCAATATTTACATTAAAATTCTCTACATTAGAAGACCATGGATTTCCTTTGCCAAAGAACCTTCTTTAAATACATAGACGTCCTCAATACATTATGTATTTCACCCAGGAATTGCAGATTAATGACCCCCCGACGGCACTGCCGAATCCCCTTGGACATTAAAATTGCAATTAGCCAAAGTTTCCTTAGTTCTGTGTAGTATTTACAAAATAAAACTACGTGTATTGTTGATTGTTCAGAGAGATTATCACAGGAGCATACTTGTAATTCCCGGGTCCAATCATTCATCTTGGGGACACTAACCAATCTATGGAAAATCCCCAGCCTGAATCTAGTCAATATAAACCTGTCGTATCCACCCGGTACGAACTTTAAATACGGATGGACCCTGAAGGTAGTTAGGATTAGCTGGTTATGCTGGACAGACGACTTGGGAATCTTGGCCGACAATCTCAGTGTGTCTAACAACATAAGAGCCTCTTTTTTCAGCTGTTTTCTCAAGATTGACTGGATGGTGTTTGGGTCGGTAAAATACTCTAGATGATCCATGCATAACCTCTCACATATTTATTCCAAGGTATCTTTAGGGCCCCCTCCAGGTTCATACTGTCCAAGAGAATGTCCCTATTTAACTTTGCCTCTTCTTTGGACCAGATTCTATAGGCTCTATTTTAATAAGATCAATAATAAATGGTAACCCCAACTCTGCATGGCAAACGTATGAGGAGGTGCTCATCGGTACACTTAAAATGTATTTTAAAATGGAATTTCTACCACCTTCAATGGAAGTATTTTCGTAAAGCCCCACAACCCTGCCCCATACATGGCAGTGGTGATACATTTTGCCTGGTAGATCTGAATAAGCTCTACTGGTGGTCACCTACCGAGCTTTTTGTCCTTAAAAAAGCAAATTTTTTAGTTAAAACAGTCTGGGCCCATAGGCCGTTGTGGTTAAAAAGTATACCAAGATAAGAAAAACTCTTGGCAACCCCCAGCTTCTGGCCTTCCACAAACATGTCCCTGCACCTCTAATTACCACTGCCACACCTCATAATGTACGTCTTTGTAATGTTAACTGAGACCTATATTGCTAATAAACGTGGAGAAGCTGTCTAGCACCCTCTGCAGTCCCAATTGT
The DNA here is from genome assembly GCF_964204655.1 of Triturus cristatus. Classification (NCBI taxonomy): domain Eukaryota; kingdom Metazoa; phylum Chordata; class Amphibia; order Caudata; family Salamandridae; genus Triturus; species Triturus cristatus. The sequence continues at coordinate 34,814,132 of NC_140580.1, forward strand.
GTGTGTGACATTAATACCGCATCATCTGCGTACCGGAGGGCTGGAATGGGGCAACCTGCTACCTGGGGGAAATCTTGATTCCCTTTAAGCAGCGCCTCTCCCACGCCATTAACATAAAGGTTAAAAAGAGAGGGGGCCAAAACACAACCTTGCCTAACCCCCTTCCTTATTGGGAGAGAGGCCAAGCACTCACCAGGCATGCCAAAACGTACATGCGCCCTTGCATTACTATACAGTCGCCTGAGAAAATGAATACTTTTTTTATCAACCCCCATGTGCTCGATGATCTCCCACAGCTTATCATGCATCACTGAATCAAAGGCGGCGGTGAGATCAACGAACGCAGGGTGAGACTAGCACGTTTTTGCAAACAGGTGGGTTTTCAAAGCTTTCCTAAAAGCCAGCCGGTTATTATTTTCTCTGAGGGCTAAGGGGAGGGAGTTCCAAAGTCTCGCAGCAGTATGGGAGAAGGAACGGCCGCCCCAACGTGCTTTGTTGATTTTAGAAGTGGTAACTAGGTGCAATGATCCCGAGCGAAGGGCTCTGGATGGAGCGTAGGGCACAACTAAGGGGGACAGGATGGCAGGGCCTGTTCGATGGAAAGATTTGTGCACAATGCACATAGCCTTAAACTGTGCTCTAGCAGCCATCGGGAGCCAGTGCAATTCTTTTAGAGCTTTCTTGGCTGACTGCCAGCGGGGGATGTTGAATAATAATCGGGCGGCGCAGTTTTGCGTGAATTGGAGCCTGTTGGTCACTGAAGCCGGGGCACCCAGATATAGCGCGTTTCCATAGTCCAGGCGGGAGAGTATCAGTGCCTGAACCATGATTCTCCTCGCCTGGAAAGGAAGCAGAGGGAGTACTTTGCGGAGCATTTTCATTAGGCCGACACACGTGGAGGCAGTTTTGGTAGCCTGGACTGAGAAGTCCAGCGCTTTATCGAGCCAGATTCCCAGACTCTTTATCTGCGGTTTGGGAGGGGGGGGAGCACCAAGGCAGGTGGGCCAAATTGATGTCAAAATGGTCGGAGGAGGGTTACCCAATAGCATAATCTCTGTCTTCTCCCCGTTAAGTTTGAGACAGGACGATTGCATCCACTTAGCAACGGCCTCTAGACAGAGGCCCAGGGTGTTGGACGGCTCCTCAGTGTGGTCCAGAGAGACCACCAACTGGGTGTCGTCCGCGTAGGTGACAATACGCACGCCAAAGGGCTGGACTATCTCCGCTAGAGGTCGCATATAGACATTAAAAAGTGTGGGGCTCAGGGAGGAGCCCTGAGGAACCCCACATCTAAGTGGTTGCTTAGGGGAGACTGCTTTGCCCTCAAACACCTGGAAGAAGCGCTCGTCCAGGAAGGAGGTCAGCCACTCCAGGGCCGCGCCCGACACGCCCATGCCTTTCAGACGGTGTAGCAGTGTGGCATGGTTGACAGTGTCGAACGCGGCACTGAGGTCGAGTAGTATGATGGCTGCTTTTCCTCCCCGGTCCAGCACCAATCTAGTTTCTTCCGTCACTGCTAGGAGAGCAGTTTCAGTTCCATGCTGCGGAAGATTATTTCTGTAAAAAATGCAAGTGCTAAAACTTATAATGAATTACCATCGTGAAAATATTAAGATAAACGTGTTAAAAAAGGTTTCATAAGGGAGGCCTAAATAGACGTGGACTGAATGCCAACATGCTAAAATCAGTTATGTACGCCAGAATGTAAAAATTCACCATCATCATTATCATCTTAGTTGTCATAGGAAGTGATATAGATCTTCTGTGTTATTGAGACCATTTGGAAATTTACTGTCTAATTCGAGTATCATTTTAGACTCCATCCTTCTCAACATCTTCTCCCTGTCACCTCCTCGCCGAGGTTTGGGAATAGCTGCCACAACAAAATACTTTAAACATTGTAACTCGTTGTTGTGCGTTTGCTTAAAGTGTCGAGCCAGAGGGTAGGAGCTATCCTTGTTGACAATTGCTCGCAAATGTTGGAGAATTCTGACATGCAACTGTAGTTTGGTACTGCCAACATATCTTAAGCCACAGGTGCATGTCAGGACATAAACTGCATATTCAGTCCTGCAGTTATAACTTCCTTTGATGGCGATCATATCTGGACTGAAAGGGGTAGAGTAATGTGTGGTGCTAACTCCGAATCTGCATGCTCTGCAAGAGGAACATTTTACAAACCCCAGCCGGGCCTGTAACCACATCTTAACTTTATCCAATTCTGGACTACTCTTAACAATTTGAGTTTTCATGGATAGACAACTTTCTGTATGTAATGGTAGGGTGTGTAGGGAGTCTAGGGGCTAACACCCCATCAGTGAGAAGTATCGGCCAATTGCGTGTTATTATGGATCTTATCTTCCTTTCTTGTTTTTTATATGTCGTCACAAATCTGGGAACATCATTCTAACCTTCTTCATCATTGGGTGTGACCACATCACCTCTGGCTGTAAACAGAAATTCTCTAGATCTGCCATCCATTTTTCTGACTGCCTCTTTCAATACGGAGTCACTGTAGCCTCTCTGTTTAAATCTGACTAATGCCTGTTCTGTGCAACTGGCCACATCGTCTTTGGTGCTGCAGATTCTTTTCAGGCGCAGAAGTTCACCGTATGGGATGTTTTTAATCAAGTGTCTAGGGTGTGCACTGCTGGCATGCAGTGTAGAATTGCCAGCAGTGACTTTCCTATGTAAAGTAGTTGCTATTTTTCCATTTTGTATATACACTTTTACATCCAGAAAATCTACGCTGTCCTTATTTATGTGAGATGTGAATTTAAGATTGGCGTTATTAGTATTGATTTGGTTAATAAAATCAATTGCACTTTGCTCATTCCCTCTCCATATAATAAAAACATCAACAATATATCTTATCCACTGTAAAACATGGCTAAAATATTAAGTACTGTGTGTGCGTTTAAGTACCTGCTCCTCCCACCCGCCTAAGTGCAAGCACGTGTAGCTGGGGGAGAAGCAGGCTCCCATCGCCACACCTCTCTTCTGCAGGAATATATCATTTCCGAATAGAAAATAATTATCATGTAGACACCATGAGACCAATTTTAAAATCATCTTATTGTGATTGTAACAATCCAAGGGCCTTTTGCATAAAAAATGTTCTAATGCTATTAACCCAGTGGTGTGCTCAATACTGGTATAAGGGGATTCTGTGTCCAAGGTTATGAACACCGAATCCTCAGCCCATGGAACATTGTTGATTTTCTTAAGGAAGTCCCACGTGTCCTTGATATATGTTGGAAGTTGTTTTACAAGATCTTACAGGAAATAGTCAATATACTGCGTAATGTTCTCTCCCATACTGTGAATGGCTGATATTATGGGCCTCCCAGGGATGGGCAGTGTCTTTTTATGAACTTAGGGTATGAGATATAGCCTGGGTAAAACAGGGTGCTAAACATGTAGGAACCGAAATTCCTCGGTGGAAATCATACCCTCTCTTTTCCACTGTAGAAGTATCTTTTTCAATTAGTCTTTTGCAGAATTATATTGTTTCAACGTCGATTTTATATAACATTGTGGGTCATCAAGGTGTCTGTGTGCTTCCAAAATATAGTCTTTTTGCGGCCATATCACAATATTTCCGCCTTTATCGGATTTAGTCACAACTATCTCATGATTGTTACTGAGTTTCTTGATTAATTCGGCATATTGAATTTCATTCTTGCTTTTGTACTGCTTTCGGTGCTTGATTTGATGGTGCAACTTTTTGAGGTCCTCCACTATCACCTCATGAAAGATATCAATGGCATCCTTTGGCATATTAGGTATGAATTTAGACTTGGGCTTCAATGGACTGATACTAGCCCCTCGTTGCGTAATGGTCGCCTCTGATAACCTTTGTTGTGTTGATTGTTCTTCTGATAATGTCTGCTCTCCTACTGGGCTATTGTTACTGAGGTCGTGCAGCGTCAGCAACATAGAAGCATCCGATGCTAGGAGTTCTATGTTCGATTGATTATCCAAAGCGGTACTTTGCTGATTGCCCTTGAGCCCTTCTTGAATACTGAAAAACTTCTTCAGTTTGAGCTTCCGGATATAACAAAAAACATCAATGTGTGTGCGTGTGTAGTTAAAGTCACTTATGGGGCAAAATGAAAAACCGAGGCATAGTAATTGTTTTTCCACCTCCGAAAGATTTATGGTCGATAGATTGATGATAGTGTTATCACCCGCTACTGCTTTTTGCGCCAATACGGCCTTTTTAGTTTTTTGTTGTTGTTGCTTCCGCCTTTTGCGGCGTTCCCGTCTTCTTGCATTCTTTCTTGTTCTTTTTTCTTGTATTGATTCCTTGGTCTAAGGGTTTGGAGGCGGTCTATCACTAAAAAAATCGATCTCTTCTCCCAAGTCCAAAACATTTAAATTATCCACTGCCCCCATACTGCTAATACTTTCATCCTCCGATGACATTCCACTTGTCAGCGAATCGCTGTGGATGATTATAGAAGTTTCATCAGTTGTCACCTGTGGTTTATATCCCGAAGCTGCTGCTGTATTTGAAGGTTTCATGTTGAGCTTTGTTCTCTTAGGATTTTCATATTTGCGAGCAAAGGTGTATATACGTCCCTGCTCGTAATCCGACTTGTCATGAGAAAATGTATATATATGTACAGGGGAATGGTCTCTCATCACAGATGTGAGTGCATTTCTCCATCTTAATTTAAACCATGAGGATTTAATGATTGGAAATCCAGGATGTGGCGTGATTCTTTTTGTCTCAAAATTCGTTCCCTATCACCACCTCTCACGTGGCGTTCTACCGTTTCCACTGCATAGAATTTCAATTGTTTCCAATCTCCTCCCTGGCTTATTTCCATGTGCTTGGCAACCGCGTTGCTTCGATCCGTATTGATCTTTGCCCTTACATGTTCAAGTATGTGCTTCTTGAGTTCGCAGATTGTACTGCCCACGTATTTAAGCATGCAGGGACATTCAATAAGGTAGATTACATACTGGCTATTACATGTCATTAGTTGGTTAATTTTCCAAATTTTTAAGTTTGCCTTACGAATCTCTTTGGAATTTTGCGCAATCTGGCACACTTTACAGTTGTAGAGAACCCCTTTGATTTCAGCCATGTGTCATGTTATTCTTTTGCTTTAAAGTGGCTGTGGACCAATTGATCGTTCAGGTTCCTTGCTCTCCTGAAGGTAATGCTTGGATGGTTTCCCACAATTTTTGACATAGTTGGATCTAAATGCAGTATGTTCCAATTTTTTATAAGATGTTTAAAATTTGTTTTGATTCAGTAGAAAATGTGAGTAAACAAATTTTGCCTTCATTTGTGTCTGGAATTCACTCTTTGTTCTGTTCTTTTATTATTTCCGATCTTGTTTGAGTTGATGTCCTTTGTAGGAAGGTAGCTATAACTTTTTTGTTGTACTTTCTTTTTTTGAAACGCCTGACAGTTTGTTGACTGTGTTTCTGCCATTCCTCCTCTTGGGAACATATCCGTCGTATCCTCAGGAATTCACCATAGTGTATGTTGTTGATTAGTGTGGCTTGATGGAATATATATATATATACACACACACACATTTAGTGGGAGACTTTACTTTTGTGACTTATTTTATATCCACAGTTAAGGAACTGAGGTCTCCATCGTATCTAAAGTTTGGAGTTGCACGCTACTACTTGGGTGTTTACATTTACTATAGAAGAACTGATCATCTTGTAGACTTTTAGTGTATTGTTTCAAAAGAACTGTTGGTTTGATTTATATTTGGTCACATTTAGTGCCACAATGTGTGCATCTCATAATTTTTCATTAACACCTCCATTAACACCTCTTCACCCATTTTAACTGGTATAGGAGATTCACCTATTAAGTGGAATAAATGGAAACAGTATTTTTGTAAAATTATATTGATACAATTGAAGACGAACAGTTGTCAAAAGTGGAAAAAAAGAAAATCCTTTTACATTCATTGGGTCCACAAGGGATCATTGTGTATAGTACTATAGAAAAGAAAAAGCCTCAGTACTTAAACTGATGTATTTCAAATTGCTTTGGAGGATTTAGATAAACATTATTCTACATCAGTGTGTATAGCTATTGACAGGCACAATTTCTTCAATAGGTAGCAAGGGAAAGATGAACCAATTGAAGAATATGTGTCTGCTTTGAAGACATTGGCTATAGGTTTAGATCCTTACATGATGAGTTGATCAGAGATCAGATCATCATGCATGTTAATAATAATCATATCCAGGAACGCTTATGGTGAGGCTTCGCTTGCTGATTTGGTTTCAGTTGTAAAAAAAAAAGCTGAGATTTCTAAAAAATGTGCCAAAGCAAAGGAAGTGAGTTCTAAAGCAGAAGGGAAGGCATTTATATGTGAGGTTAGATCAAAAAAAGGAGATTCACTTCAAAGATGATAGTATGAAAATTACAGTTCAGTAACCATCTAAACCGTTTGAAAAAAAATGCTATAGGTGCCCCAGTAAGGATCACCTAGCTTACAGTAAGAAGTGTCCTGCGCGTAACCAGAATTGTGGGGAATGTGGTACATTAGGTCATTTTGCCAAGGTTTGTAGGAAAAGCAGATCCAATAGGAAAGTAAATGTAGTCAGGTGAGTCAGATTTTGATTTGGACGTACAGTCAGGCATTCTGTGTCTGAAGGACCTTTCCAACAGAGTGTTTGTGTCCTAGGTGTGATGGAAACACAAGGTGAAGGTAATGTGAGCCTTCTATCAATGACCTCTTGCAACAAACCTATGTGTAATGTAAAGTTGGGTGACGTAGAATGTAGAATTGTGGCTGATTCTGGGTCTCCCTACAACATCGTTGACAAAACTGTTTAGGAAAAGGAATTTTCTGAAGTTTTAGGCAGACATTTGTCTCCATCTGATGTGGCACCTGAGAGTTTTACTGGGCAACCTATTCCCATGGTACGGTTTCAGAAGTTAAAGTTCAAATTTAAAGGGAGAAAGACCATCAGCAAGTTGTATGTTGCAGAGTATGGTCTGTCTGTATTAGGGTGGGTGGATCAGAGAGCGTTATGCATAATTCTAGACCCTAATAGTTATGAACAAGTGTTGGTTACTGGAGATAATGGTGCTAGTAGTAATTCATTAAAATAATACTACCCTAAAGTATTTTCAGGGAAAATCGAAATGTTGAATTCACATAAAATTGTTTTAAAACAGAACGCTGTTCCAAAAGTCCCCAAGGTCAGAAATATTCCTTGGGCTGTAAGGAAAGAGGTTGACTGTGAGATCGAGAGATTATAGAAGGAAGGAATTATTGAAACGGTTGATGCTGCTGAATGGATTGCTCCAATTGTTGTAGCCAGACGTGCTAATGGCAAAATTAATTTATGTATTGATTTGAGGAATTTGAATGATATTATTGTGGAAAGATTTCCCCTACCAAAAATTTGGGAAATGATAGCGCAAATTAAGGGTAGGAAATTCTTTACATCCATAGATTTGTCCTCAGCATACCACCACATTAAATTGCATGAGGAAAGCAATGATTTGACAGCATTCATGACACCTTCTGGATGCTGTAGGTACGTGTGAATGCCGTTTAGTCTGGCATCAGCAGCAGCTGTTTTTCAGAATTTAATGTATAAATTACTGAAATAACATAATGGTACCATTTTCTTTCAGGGCAACATTTTTATCATGGGGAAAGTGAGGAGGTACATGACTCTAGAGTGGAGGAAGTGCTTATCATTCTTTAACCGCTGAGTTTTCAAAATGTAAGTTTAAAGTCAAAAGTTTTGAATTACTTGGGACATTTAGTCTCAAGCAATGGTATCAAACCTAAAGATGAATTGTGTTCAGTGAAAGAAGCTCCTACACCTACCTGTAAGGATGAGTTGAGTTCATTCCTTATATTGACCGAATTTCATGCCAAATTTGTGCGTCATTTTTCTGAGAAAGAAAATTGCAGCAGTTGTTAAAGAACGGAGTAAAATTTGTTTGGAATAATGTGTTAAGGGTGGATTTTGAATGTATCAAGACGTGCATTTGCGAGGCTGGAAATTTGCATGGATTTGATCATAATTTGAAGTGCATACTCACCACTGATGCGAGTATGAAGGGCATTGGTGTGGTCTTCAATCAGAGAGATGACAATGGAAAGGAATTCACAGTAGCATTCGAGTCTAGAGTTCTATTGCCACCTGAGGAATGCTATTTGGTCATCGAAAAAGAGACTTTAGCCATTGCATGGGGTCTTGAACATTTTAGGCATTTTCTTTTGGGGTTTGAGGTGGAAATTAGAACTGATCACAAACCTTTGTTGAAGGTTTTGACTCCAGTAGGTTCGTTGAACGCTACTCCACATATTGCAAGGATGTCTGTGAGATTGTTGGATTTTTAGTATAAACTATCTTATTTGCCTGGTGTGAAGAATAGAGTGGCGGATTGCCTTGGCAGACTTCCTTTGCCTTTAGAAGAAGTTTCTGGTGAGAGTATGGAAGATGTTAATGTTGCATGGACAAATACAGGGAAAATAAATGCCATTACCAGAACGGATTGGGAAGAAGCTTTCAAAGATGACACTGTTTTAGTAGCAGTGTGGAATTTTGTGATGAGGGGTTGGCCAGTCAAAGGTGCATTGAAAGAAGAGTGTAATGTTTATTAGGAAGTGCAGAATGATCTTACTGTTATGGGTGAGAATGTGTTAAGACGTGATAGGATAATTCCACCTAAGTCTTTACATACCTCAATTGTAAAGTTGTGTCATGAAGGACATTTAGGCATTGTTAAAAGTAAAAAGAAAGTAAAATAATGTTACTGGTGGCCAGGTATTGATGTGGAGGTAGAGAGGGTTGTCAGAGAGTGTAACATATGTGATGGTGCAGATAAGTCACAAGTGTTGTTGAAACCCAGTCTAAGTTCCTTGCCCCAGTATGGCTTGGGAAACCATTGAAGTTGACATTATGGGTCCAAAGTGAAGAGGATGGTATGTAATTGTGGCCATGGATTATTTTTCCAAATGGCCTGAAGTTGAATTTGTTCGAAGTGCCAATGCTGAAGCAGTGGTACTGTTTTTGGATGGCGTGTTTCAGAGAGAGGGCTCTCCCAAGAGAGTAATATCCAGGAGTGAGGTTTAAGAGATATTCTTGAAACACAAAGGGATTGAACACAATTTTACTTCTCTCTATCATCCGAGCGGCAATGGTGAAATGGAGAGATTTAAGAGAGTTATTAAATATTCCTTGCAAGTTGCCAGAACTAAGAACTTAGTTTGGAAAGTGAGTATCAAGAAGATGGTAAGGATGTATCGCACTATGTCAACTGATACTGGTTAAAGTCCTTTCACCACTATGCGTGGTAGAGTGCCTCTCACGAAAGACAATCAGGGTTGGTTAGTGGAATCAGGATTAATACATTGGTCTCCTGAAGAAGTGTAGAGAAATATTGTGGAGGCTCAATACAAATACAAATCGTATTAGGACTCTAGGAAGGGCTCTAATGAGTGTAAGCTCAATAAAGGCTCAATCAACCAATCAATCAGGGGTTTGTAGAGTGCAGCTACTCATCCAAAAAGGGTCTCAAAGTGCAAAGGGGTGGATAAAGGGGGCACGCAGCTCCCGGAAGATCGAGGAGCTCTGTCAAAGAGTCAGGTCTTGAGGTCCTTCAAGAACTTGGAGAGTGATGGTGTCTGTCGGAGGTGGAGAGGGAGGGAGTTCCACGCCTTGGCAGCAGGGAGGGAGAAGAAGGGTCCTCCTGCTCTTGTCTTCTTGATGCGAGGTACTGTCGCGAGGGAGAGCTGCGCTGAGCAAAGGGAGCGTTCGGGTGTGTGGAATGTGAGACGGTGCTTCATGTAGGCGGCTCGGTGTTGTGAAGTGCCTTTTGGGCGTGGGTGAGAAGCTTTAGGTTATTTTCGATGGGGAGCCCATGTAGTGTTCGTAGGTGTTGGCTGATGTGGTAGTGGCACTGTAGGTTTAGGACTAGTCTGGCAGTGGTGTTCTGGATGTTCTGGAGTTTGCTGGTGAGGTTCTTGTTGATCCCAGCGTAGAGTGCGTTGCCGTAATCCAAGCTGCTGCTGATGAGGGTGTGAGCGACGGTTTTCCTGTGTTCTGAGGGAATCCAGTTGAAGGTCTTTCGGAGTAGGTGGAGGGTGTGGTAGCAGGAAGAGGTGATGTTGTTTAACTGGCGTTCCATTTTGAGTTCGGAGTCCAGGATGATTACAAGGTTATTTGTTTGGTCTGTGGGGAAGGGATGGTTTCAGAGGGCGGGGCCACCAGGTGTCGGGGTGTGGGCCCACGATGAGTACCTCGGTTTTGTCCGTGTTGAATTGTAGGCAGCTGTTCTTCATCCACCTGGCGACTGCTTCCATACAGTCTTGAAAGTTGTGTTTGGGGATGTTGCATTCGTTGGATAGTGAGAGGATGAGTTGGGTGTCGTCTGCGTACAATACGATGTTGAGTCCATGTGATCGGACGATGGGTGCGAGCGAGGTCATGTAGACATTGAACAGGATCGGGCTGATGGAGGATTCTTGCGGGACTCCGCAGGTGGTCAGCGTGGGTTTCGAGAGGAAAGGAGGGAGTCTGACCTGTTACGTTCTGCCAGAGAGGAAACAGCGGATCCAGTTGAGGGTCTTGTTCCGGATTCCCGCATCGTGGAGTCTGCGGGCTAGGGTGCGATGAGAGACTGTGTCGAAGGATGCGGAGAGGTCCAGGAAGATGGGGGCCACAGTCTCTTCTCTGTTGAGGAAGTAGTGGTTGTTGTTTGTTGCCGCGAGGAGGGCGATGTTGATTTCTTCTATGAAGGCGGGGAGTTGACTGTTGACGATTTTCTCCATGACTTTGGCCGGATATGAGAGTTAGGAGATCAGTCTGAAATTCTTGAAGTCAGTAGGTCCGCTGAGGGTTTTTGCAGGAGAAGGTTGATCTTGGCGTGTTTCCAGTCGTCGGGGAAGGAGGCAGTCTCGAAGGAGCGGTTGATGATTTGTTGAAGCTCGGGTGATGATGTCTACGGCTCTGTGGTAGATGTGCTGGGGTAGGGTTTTGTGGCGGCCCCGAAGTGGGTGGTCTTCATAGTCTTCAGGGTGTCTTCGATGCTGAGGGCGGTCCAGCTGTCTAGTGTCGGCTGCGTGATGCTGAGAGCGGTGGGAGGGGGTTCCTCGTGGAGGATGATGTTGTCGAAGTTGTCATAGATGGTCTGGATTTTATGGTTGATGAAAGCGCAAAGTCTGTCGCAGAGGTCCTGGGAGGGGGGGAAGTCTGTAGTCGCACTGTTGGGTTTGGGTGAACTCTTTGATGATGCAGAAGAGTTCCTTGCTATTGTGTGCGTGGGTGGAGATTCTAGCCTGGAGTGCTTTCTTCCTTGAGTATCTGATGAGTTTGTGTAGGGCGGTGGTGGCTGTTTTGGAGTTGTCGAGGTCTGCTGGGGTTTTGGAGTTCCTCCATAGCTTTTCGACGCATCTGCAAGTGCGTGTTGAAGTTCGGTGGAGAACCAGCTTTGCATGAGGGTTGTAGGCTTTCTTGAGGGGCGCGATGTGTTGGCACAGTAGACTTGGTGAGGGTCAAATTTCCTTTTAGGATTTGCAAAGGACAAAGCAAATTCTCAAAACCAGTTAGTGTGGAAGAGATCTTCACTAATTCTGCAAGACTGAGCGATGGCAAGGTGTGGCATATGAGTAGGTGTGGTGTTAGCATTTTCATCTTCCTCTTATCATTTGTGGGCTCTTCTATTCCTCATTTTATGGCTTAGAGTGTATGTAACCTGTTGGTGCTTCTATTATATGTCATTCTGTAATTAGAATGTTTGGGACAGGGGATTAGAACTATGTTGTGCAGTTGGTGCTGATCCTCTGGGCCCGTTAGACTTGTAATCTTCTGCTGCAATAAACTTCAAGAGAAAACTACTTTATTTGTCAACCTTTCAACTTTACATTTGGCAACAAGCTTGGGATATGGACTCCAACTCGCCAAGGTTTTTTTTTTTCTCACTTTCAAGGTGCCTTTATCTTTTTTTTCAAAATATTGTTAGTTTTTCCGTTATCATTTTCTCTGTTTACGGGCCCAGGGATCTTCCTTCTCATTGCTTTCTAGTTATTTGGCTTTATCTATGTTGGTTACATTTTCATATTTACTGTGTCATTTATTAATAAATTATCGATATCGGCCGTTACAGTTTCCATTTGAACTCCTGTGTCTGCATTAGCCTACTTTCACACAACGCAGCTGCGCGAGGCTGCTTTCATGAGATCCTTATTTGCATGTACTTTCCTTCACGAGCTCTCAGTGTCCAGCGCTGCATGCATCATTTGGATTCCTGCCTTCTATGACGTACATGCCAATGTACTGACTCGCATGCGCCATTTGGATTCCCTCTGTGTGCCTTTGTTTCCTTAGTGATGCCTGCCTGCTGGCTTTGATGTACGATCTTGCTTATCTTCACTGTGTCTCTTCACTGTAGGAATTCTCTCCAGTCGTTTGACACTGTAATGTCACACACGCACACTTTGTTGTCTTCCAGTGGGGCCGCTCGACCGTGGGAGATCGCGCCTGGCACCTGTGTTTATCACGACCCTTCCATACAACGCAGCCTTGTATTACCGCTCGACTCTGGGAGATTGCTCCGGTCAGTTGGCTCCATCACGACTTTTCCTTATAAGACAGCCACTCTGTGAGGGAGTCTCCGGGCGCGTTCCCACCAGCGAGGGTGGAGTTCCGCAGAGTACGACGTGGACTCCTTACCATTACGGAGATGAAGACAGCTCCGGAGTGGCACAGCTAATGGATACCTCTTCCCTCCTTCCACAGAGTATCGGAAGTTACCCGGATGTAGACCGTCACATGGAGGGCGGGACGGAAAACTTTACCGACCAATCAGGAGCCATAGCGGAAGGTCATGATTGGCAGAAAAAGGAAGGAGACACGACATCAGGCGCGTCAGCAGGAGAGAACCCGGAAGAAGATTGCCGAGAGATCGGCGAACTGCCAAGGAGAAACGCGGATGCCGTAACGGGAGAGACCGAAGTCGAGGGACAAGAGACATGGACAGAAGACTGGTGGATCCCGGAGGACGTACGAGCCGCCACAACTCAGGAGAGTTGTGGCTCTTAGCGGTACATGGCGGACAAAGGGACTTAGGGAGGGGGAGGGGGAGGGAAGGTATAAGGGCGGCGGTGAATGAGTCAGGGGAGAACGGGTAGCCTAAGCGGGTAGCCTGGGGATATCTCTACTCCCGTGTCCACCTTTTTAATCTTCCTGTGCACTCCCGTCTTAAACGCCCACAAGCATTGACCCTTCCCTAAGAACCTCACGCCATCCTTTTGAAGTACCTCCAACATAAAAAAAAGCCCTCACTTTCCTCATTCTTTTTCTTACTTCCCCCACATGGTTCGGTGACGGTGCCCTGTATTTTATAGGACTCAGTTCTGACCGCTACTTTCTTTTGTTTTTCGAGCCTGCTTCGGGATCCCAACAGACCGTCTGAGACCCTTAATAGGTTTCTTGACTACACTGAAGACTGCAATACCATCAACGTCTATCAAGACCCTGAGGAAGTTTCCTACATTTTCTCCTGGAGCCACCCCTGGAGCCACCAGACCACGTTTTCAACCGCCTACTTTGTTTATACAGACTATTCTTTTTACCCCAATTTGTGACCATTTCCTTAATAAAATCTCACTATTGACCACATACGGCCTCCTCGCTTCTGCTTCCGACCGTCCCTCCGATACACTCGTTTCGGATTTTATTTGGATCTGGACCGCTCTACAAGCAGTGCTTTTCAATGTTTCTCTACATACTTTATTTTCTGATAATGCACGTGCACATTTAATGCTTATAATGGCAATCCAGCTTAAATTATTTATTTTTTTGTTTCCTCTTCACAGACTTTGTGGATTCGGTGATCCACACACCTGCATTGTTATCAAGGTGATTAACACACCTTACAAGACTTTCTTTCCAGTATTAACACAGTGATTAACACACCTTACAAGTTTGGATTTGTATTTCAGTTGCCATCAATTTTTTTTGGGGGGGGGGGGGGGGGGGGGGGGGGGTTATTTTTTTTCTTCTTTCTTCTTTTGCCTTTCACTATGCAAGCTATTACCCCTCCCAGTTATTTTTTACAAGAACCTGATGAACCACCTCTAAAATGGCGGTCATGGTTCAGATCTTTCAACGCGTATTTGAGAGCAATTGATGGGTTGAAATGTAAACCAGGCAGAAAACTTACGTCTACTTTACTACTATTTAGGGATAGAAAGTCAGAATGTTTTTGACCATTTACCTACATATACCGGTCATGACAGTAGTGATATGGATGAATATCAAATGCCTCTCAAACAAATGAGCACATATTTTGAGGGTAGAGTCAACTTGGTGGTGCAGAGACACAAATTCTTCACTCATGTTCAGGCTGCTAATGAATCTATTGATATGTATGTCACTGCTTTAAAAGTTTTAGCTAGTTACTGTGATTTTGAAGATTTTATGTCCCAACTTATCAGAGATCAAATAGTTTGTAGATGTTTTTCCAAAACAATTCAGCAAAAATTACTTTCATGTAAACATCCATCTCTAGATGAAACCATCAATATAGCCAAGAGTATTGAACGTTCAGAACTGGATTCCAAACAAATAGAATTCAATACCACCAATACCACTGTAGCTAAAGTTAATGTTTCTGGTAACAATCCACAGACCCTTATTTCCAATGATGTTAAGCAAAAGAAGGGTAAAGATCCTATTGATAGTTATACCAGAGGGGTAAAACTGTAGCACCAGGTCGAAATTTTTCTGGTTGCCAGTGTTTCAGATGTGGTTCTTTATCTCATCTATCTAATTATAAAAATTGTCCAGGTGTTGCTCAAGAAAATTGGTAACTTTCGAAAATTATGCAGGGGTAGCAAACGTTTTCCGATCAGAAGTGTTCAAGAGCATTCAATTCCCGACAATCAAGAGATTGTTGAAAAAAGAGTGGAGGAATTAGCGTTATCTGTAGTTTCTGTTGAATATTTAGAAATTAACAGTGTATGCACTGAAAAAAGATAAGGAGATCCGCTAGTAAATATCAACATTCAAAAGTATGACGTTCCCTTAATAATTGATTCTGGAGCCAGAATAACTATTATTTCAATTGATAGGTACAAACAATCTTGGTCACATATGGTACTGCTACCTCCTGGTGTTATTACAACTGCATTTGAAGGCAGCAGAATCAATTTGGCTGGCTATTTTTGGGCAGATATCACTTTTGATAACAAAACAATTCATGGAAAAGTGTATGTGGCTTACAAAGGCATTAATGTGTTAGGATGGTGGCACCAAGCGGAGTTTGGTATGATTATCAGACAAGGTCAGAAAAATTCTGTTTCTTTAGCGAATTCTGTTTCTGAATGTAATCAATGGATTAAAAAATGTGAGAATGTGTTTCATGATAAGATTGGCAAAGTCAAAGATTTCATTCATACTATTAAGGTTAAAGATGGTCCACTTCCTGTGAAACATAAACTTAAAAATGTTCCACACAGCATAAGGAGTGAACTTACTACTATGTTAAATAAAATGCAAACTGATGGTATTTTTAAAAAAGTTGATGCTACTCTGTGGTTATCCCCCATCATTTTGGCCAAAAAGAAGTCTGGGAAACTTCATTTATGTGTGGATTTAAGATCTCTTAACAAGGCCATTTGGGTGGAGAATTTTCCTTTACCACGCATTGATGATTTGATTACAGCTGTGGGTTAGTCCAAATGGTTTTCCAAGTTGGATTTGCGGTCAGCGTACCATCAGGTTGTTCTAGATAAACAATCTCGCCATCCAACAGCTTTTGTAACACCTGATGGTACATTTGGATTTTGTCGAATGCCATTTGGACTGGCTTCTGCTGCTTCTGTGTTTCAGAAAGTTATGACCAAGAGGTTTCAAAATGTACCAAATATTGTCGTTTTTCAAGATGATATTCTTGTCCACACTGATACAGAAAGTGAACACAACCAAGTTCCAGAACTAGTTTTACAAACGATCCAAAACAATGGTGTAACGTTGAGGGAAGACAAATGCATTTTCGCTGTAAATGAAATTGAATATTTAGGCCATGTTCTCACCAAGGATGGTGTAAATCCTAAACCCAGCATTGTAGAAGGCATTGTTATTGCACCACATCCTGTGGATATAGATCAGTTATGATCTTTCATCGGATTGTGTGAATTTTAAGCAAAATTTATAAAGAATTTCTTTGCGCTTACTGAGTGTTTGAGGAATTTACTAAACAAGCATTGGCATAGCTAATAGGTCTCGCTTTTGGGACCTTATAAGTGTTTAGTTATCCAGAACAATATCCTTGGTGCAACAACATCAAATGCATGGTAAACACTTATAAGGACCCAAAGGCGAGACCTATTGGCTATGCCAATGCTTGTTCTTATTTTTGCACCGGCAGGGACATTAAAATACCAGTCATGTCGGTAATAAACGGCCAGGTGGTATCCCTAATCATGACAGAATTAGGCTGCAGAGGACTCCGCAACTTTATAGACCAAAACTGAGGAAAGATGGTCTGTGGGGTTTAGACATCTGAATCCTGATCGACAGCATCGTGTCTGTTCCAATACTGCGGTAAACACATTCTCAGTGGTTCCCAATGGTGATGTGCAGCCCCCCCACAAGGCTTGCTACATGGATCTGGTGGCAGGAAGCCCCGTTGCACGAGCCCTCTTTCCCATCCTCTGAATGTTTCATCGAGTTCCGGTTGTCATCTGTCAATGTTCTGCCACAGGAAATCTGCTGGATGGGAGAATAATACAGCTCTATTTGAAAAGCTTAATTTTCAAAAGCCTGCCTGCTACGTCACCCGGAGACTCACAGAACAAATGGAACACAATGGTTGCCCAAGCAATCATGTCAACGCTGTTTTTCATGAAGAGCTGGTCAGTGACGCGACAGGCGCTTTGCACGTACAAAGTATGAAAGGGTGTAGGCCATCCAGATCACGCATGCTCGCGCACGCGCATATCCATGCACTCAATTCTAACCACACTCCGTGGATATGTAATACCTCCCGGAGAAATGTCAATAGGCTAATAATAATTAACTCACTCTGACTGACTAAGTGATGTAGATAGATGTTTGAAGTTAGATGACAACATCCGAACCTTCAAAACAAAACTACTCTCCAGAATACCGAACCAATTTTTCACGGCAGCCTTGGAAGCCAGCGCTCAGTGACGTTGCTCACAGGACAGAACTATGCCGGTGGCACATGCTGAAGTTGTAGCTAAGTGTGGATTCTTAGCCAACTCTGCCTTTGGCACGCACAAAACGTGAAGTGCAATGGGGGTCATGGGGCCAACCAGGGCACCAGTCCTAAATGGTGATCACTTTCGCGGCCGCTTTGATGTTCTCAGTGGCCGCGCGGCTCACTGAGAACATCAAAGCGACCGCGAAAGTGATCAGGCAGGCTGACAAATGGTGCACGCGCCCAGCGCACATGCACTGTATTTGGAGGCCTGAAAAGCACTAGTTTGGACTTCCAAATCCCACGTTTAATAAAGCTCTCGCCAGAGCAGCGCTAAAGCGCTGGCTCAGGCGAAACCTAAAAAGGGATCTGATTTCATTTGGAAGGCCACTGGTCAGGAACATTTTATTCTCATAAAGGAGTGCATTTTATCTGCTCCAGCTCTACAAGAGTACATTGAGGGCAGGGACACTGTCATTACAGTAGATTCCAGCTCCAATGGAATGGGTGCTGTTTTATCTCAAATAGTTGGGAACAAGGAAGTGACTGTAGGTTTTGCCTCAAGGAGAATGTAAGGTGTGGAATTGAGGTATTCCGTCATTGAAAAGAAAATGCTGGCTTGCGTATGGGGTGTTGAAAATGTTTAATCATATGTGTGGGGAAGGACATTTTGGTTGAGAACTGACCATAAACCTTTGGTTGACATTGTCTCAGGTATTAAGATAAAAAAAAGTCTACAGCTAGACTTGCTAGGTTGGCCACTAAATTGTTAGAATTTAACTTTTCTGTGCATTATATTGCTGGTGGCAAAAACGTTAAAGCTGATTTTCTATCCAGACTTCCTGTTGAAAATGTTGAATTGCATGCAGAAGGTCTAGAGGATATTGAAGAACGTATCATTGCCAATGTGGATGACACCGTGATATGTTCCAACATGGAGATTTAGCAAGATGTTTTATCCAACGATTCCATCTTGAAACAAGTTATGGTTTATGCAGTCAAAGGTTGGCCCAAAGAAAAGTCTTTGATGGCTGATTTACAACCTTATTGTAAAGTTGCTGATGAACTTTCAATGAAAATAACTTACTGGTGCAGGGAGGTAAACTTATTCCTCCCAACAATTTCAAGTTTAGAATTATGGAAACGGCTCATTCTGGTCATTTGGGTATGACTGCCACCAAACGTAGAATTCGGAATGATTTTTGGTGGGCCAGTATGGATCGTGACGTTGAGTCCATGGTAAGAGATTGTGTACAATGCTCTTATAGTGATAAGCATTTGATGACTTCTACCCCTGTTCCCAAACCCACTTTTTGTTCTGACAGAGTGTGGCAAAGAGTTGCTGTGGATTTTCTTGGTCCTTTTCATATTTTACCCAATTGTATGAAATATTTTATTGTACTAAATGATCACTTATCCAGATGGGTAGAAGTGAGAGGCATTTCTGAGCCCAACACCAAATCTGTCATTCGTTTTATGCAAGATGTGTTTAGTAGAGAAGGGGTGCTGGAGGAATTGTTGACAGATAATGGTGTACAGTTTACTTTGTCTTGTTTGCAAGATTTTTTTACAAGATTAGGGGTGAAACACCTACGTACTCCTCTTTACCATCCACAAATCCAATGGCACAGTTGAAAGGTTCAACAGGGTACTAGCTGAATGCATACAAAGTACTGTAAGTGAGAGGAGACTGTGAAACCGCTGTGAGATGTGGTTTGGGCACATAGAACCACGCCCCATTCAGTTTCAGGTGCAGTACCTTGTGAGTTAATGAGAGGAAGAAAGGCTTCTTCTCTCAATCCATTTAGGAAAATAAAAGCACTTGGAGGTGATTGTGATGTTTCATCCCAATCTAGAAAGGCTAAATATACTAGTAAACATGTCAATCGTCTGAAATATGAAAATAATGGAATTTTAAGGAAAAGAAGAGACAAAATGTGTGGTGGGTGAGTATGTTCGAGACAAAGATCCTCTGCTTTTACAAAAAGGCAAGTCTAAGTTAGAGAATCTAGTTGCATTGTTGATATTAATGGCCACGCTGTCAAACTTGGCAATGAACAGTGTGGAATGTGTCCTGTTTGGCTCAAATTGGTAATTGCATTAGTAATTCAAAGTTAGAGATGACTAATTCTGATGTTGAAAATGTATGGAGGAGTTGCAGAATAAGAAGAATTCACAAGAAACTTTGTGACTAGTTCATTATGCTTATTATTATTTATTTATTTTTTTAAACGGGAGGAGATATGTGGTGTTCGCATTTCCATCTTACGCTTATCATTTGTGGGCTCTTCTATTCCTCATTTTATGGCTTAGAATGTATGCACCCTGTTGGTGCTTCTATTATATATCATTCTGTAATTAGAATGTTTGGGACAGGGAATTAGAACTATGTTGTGCAGTTGGTGCTGATCCTCTGGGCCCATTAGACTTTTAATCTTCTGCTGCAATACACTTCAAGGGAAAACTACTTTATATGTCAGCCTTTCAACTTTACAGTAGGCTTGCTAAATGTCTATGGGACTGTGCAGAGTGTGGTGAAGAAAAGAAGTTGTAGTTGGGGTTGATGAGTCTATGTACGACGAAGCAAATGCTTTGTATGAAGATCCTGTTGGTGGTGGGGTGATCGGCACTAGAGTTGGTGGTTGAATGATACTGCATGCGAGAGTATGGAAGACATTCAACAACTAAATTGTAATTTGAATGATAAAACTCAAGATGGTGATGGAGCAGGGTTTTGGGAAAATAAAACCTGCTTGGATTAAGTCCCCAGTAACATTTACTAACAGTGAGCTGTGAAAATAACGTACAAAAACATGGGGAAATGCTTTGTGTATGCGTGTACTAATGCGTGGACTAGGCCGCATTTGCGTTCTGCTTTGGAATAAAATAAAAATAATGCCGCTTTTGCACATTAATACCCTTGCTAGGAATATAATGTGGGAAAGCACAAATAAACAGTGAGAAATACATTTCGTGAAATTAATAATGTCTATGTTTTTTGTTCATTGTAGTGAAGAAAACATGGACCTACATTTCTGCATGCCAGTTGAGGGTTAAAGAAAATAAATATGAATAAATAAATAAGCTGAAAATCGAGCTCTGAAAGAGAATGGGGAAGGCAAAGGCCGATAACCTTCAAGGATTATTGTGTGTCTGCCAAGTAACGGAAGGATGGCTGTGAGATCAAGTGGAAATGTGCAAACTTCTTGGCAGAGATGAACAATGGAAGTGTAGAGACTTGCAACATGTTACTTGTTGGAGGAAACGTGTATTCATTAGACGTGGCTAACGTAATGTGAAAAGTGTAAAACAAAGAATACTGTGAAAATTATGAACGTGACTATGGTGGTGTGATAGAACACCCCCTAAATTAGCCAATAAGAGACTGAGTTTCTGAAAATGTTACAACAAATGTGGGTTGGACATGTAGGTTTTTAGGGTATAAATGAGGTGCCCTGGGGGGGTGTAGCTGTGGAGGTGTTGCTCGGAGCTAGAAGGAGATTGTTGCTGTCCGTCGGTTTGCTGATAGAGGCCTACCTGATTCCTGTTCCTGTCCTGTATCCCTGTTTAATCTTTGTTCCCTGAATCTTTCTCAGGGAACCCCCGATATCCCCGTGGCCAGGGGGTGTTATTTCTCTGAATCTCTTGGGTTAGTATAGCTAATGTTCCATACTTTGCATAATCATTTGCATATGTATTTTGTCTCTGAAACTTTTGTCTCTTCGCCTATCCACTCCTTCATCTGCATTAGTTCCATTTGATGTGAGTTTGTCACTGTTTGCCTTAATTAATGTTCTCTCTCTGTGATTCATACTTTGTTTGCCTTGTAAAACTGTACATGATGAGCATTTTACCTTCACATTATTTTGCGATAAACACTGCTAACCTTACACTGAGTTTGTGATTACTTTAGTAGTATAGTATAGATAGATACTACTAATTATTACCATCAACTTCTCAACTTTAGGTCCATCGACCCGAGGAAAGGAGTTGAAATACAGGTTCAGGTATGTATTTAGTGTGTTAGATACAAGTCTGTATTAAAAACAACTGATTTTCACAATTTTTTTTTTTTTCTTCACTGAAAAGCAAAATTTACAGATGGGAAAAGAAATCGTTAATGCAAGAAGTGTGACCAACAGCAAGCATAGAGGGACATCAGTGGACAATAAACAATGTTGCAAGCTTTCCAATAATAAACACAGACTCACATCCCTATTATCGACCTGTAAGTACATATGTCTAGATTTTCACAACTTTTTGAAGAAAAACAGCGCAACAGGGATTCATGGGTTGGGTGATTAATTATGGGCATATGTTTGAGTTGATGATCGATCCCTGATTGGCGCTGTATCAATGGACAGCTTAACAGCAGGTCAGGTAGAGAAATACAGTGCCCTAGTACTTGCAAGATTATGTACCGTAATCAGTGCTTTAAATGGGCCGGTACTCACCAGTACTGAGTACTGGCACTTTTTCATTTTCTCTCCTTGAGTAGCGCCACTTTTTCTAGAACGAAGAGAGTACCGATACTCATGGGGACCTGACCTTAACCCAGGCAGCGCTCCCTTCATCACTCAACTGATACCAAGGCAGCACGTGTATCAAGCACTGCAGGGAATTAAACACAGGAGCTCGTTACCAGGACACAGCGTGAGCTGCTTTGTAAGTCATCAGAGCAGGGGTGTGTCTGCAGAGTGATTCCATTGATCTTTCACAGGGGGGCTGTAAAATCTAATGAGTGGCGGTGGGAGGCACTGTTCAGGAGAGAACAAAAGAACTGTTTGCTAATGCTTTCACGATCCCCACGCATCTAAATTGTCTTCTTGCATGAGTAAATAAGAAGGGGTCGTGTTACCAAACTCTCTGATTCCTATTTTAACGACCTTTGACAGACTGTAAATCCAATGAAAAATGTGGAGATTGGCACCTGGTTCCCCAGTACAGACGTCAGCTCTGGCCCGAACTCAGGTTTGCAAATGTTCCAGTAGAGACTTGTGTACTGGACAGATGGCTCAGTGGGCTGTAGACCACCGGTTCGATTTAAGGCAGGCAGGCTGAAGCAGAATTTCATCCTTAGGCGGTCGATAAAATGAATGCGTTTTGATTAGATTATTGAAACATCCCTTATGCAATGGCCTCATTAGTATTCAGACCTTGAGGTTTGAAACATAAACTGTCCTCATTTCTTTGGAAAGCTTCACATTATGAACTTTATTTCAAACCGTTTGCAAGCGCAAGTGCTTCCGTTTAAAAAGTACTACTTTTATGCATAGATTACAAAATCGAAGCAAATGGGAAATATTTGCTGAGGTGAAATTTGTGGATGCTGTATTCAGAAAGGAAGGTTTACAGAAAGTCATAGTAAGTGACAGTGGAGGCAATTTAAAGCTGAAACCTAACAGTACATGAGCAGGAGCGGATACATCTGCCTACCACCCTGAAGGAAATTGGAGTGTGCAACGGTTTACCAGCGAAGATAAAGGGGTTATCGAGTTGGAAAAAAAACAAATAAACTAAATTGGGAGAAAGAAGTAAAACAAGCATTGGCAAAGCCAATAAGTCTTGTAATGGGACAGTTAAAGAAGAAGCTTTATGAAGCAGCCAGAAGAAACGTGGAAGGAATGGCAGTGGGAGGGGGTAGAAGAAACAGGATGGGGAGAGGTGGAGGGGAGAAGAAACAAGATGGAGGAGGGCGGGGGAAGGTTAAAAAAGCGATGTGATGTGGCCAGCGTTCACAGCGTCATTTCGTTAAAAAAAAAAATAAGAAATAGCACCTGAATCATAGTGCGAGCAGAGGATGAACACTATTTAAAGTTCATCTGTGTTTGCTCCATCTGCTACTGAAAGAAAAGGAAGTGCCGCGTGGCAAATGTTCCCCAATTAGAAGGCAGCAAAGAAGAGTGACAAGGCTATAAACTAATGGGAAGCAATGGGTGGGTTACGAGCCCATTATAAAGCAAAAGGGTCTCGCCAGCGAGAGTGCGAGCACTTGCAGATGAGACGTACAAAGGATTAGGGCCTATTGGATCACACCGTATGAAAGTACAGAACGAACCCCATTAACCTTGATGAGAAGTAGGACACCTCTTACTAAAGACAATTTAGGATGGATGTCCAAGGCAAGAATGGTTGAGGGGTTGCCAGAAACAATGAGGAATAACAATTAATCTAGCTAAAGCAGTGCTTTAAATGGACCAGGACTCACCGGTACTGAGTACCGACAATTTTTAATTTTCTCGCCTTGAGTACCGCCACTTTTTCTAGAAAGAAGAGAGTACCAGTACACATGGGGACCTGACGTTAACCGAGGCAGCGCTACCTTCATCCCTCAACTGACACCACGGCCACACCTTTAACAAGCACTGCACGGAAATAATCACAGGAGCTCGTCACCAGGACACAGCATGAGCTGCTTTGTAATTCATCAGTGCAGGGGTGTGTCTGCAGAGTGATTAGCATATCCATTAATTTTTCACAGTGGGGCTGAGAGGGGCTGTAAAATCTAATGGGTGGTAGTGGGAGGCACTGTTCAGGATGGAATATTTCATGGACAGAACAAAAGAACGTTTGCTAATGCTTTCACCATCGCCACACATCTGAATTGCCTTCTTGCATGTGTAAATAAGAAGGGATCTTGTTACCAAACTCGCTGATCCCTATTTTATCTACCTTGGACAGACGGTAAGTCCAGGGAAAAATGTGAAATGCTCTTTGGACAGAAATATTCCCTGCCAGTCTTAAACCACCTGGGCCTACATTACCACATGGATGTACACGGCTGTCTTTTTATCAAAAGCCAGTAGATGTGTTGCATGGCTTGGTATGTGCGTGTTATTCACAGTCATGGTGGCAATCTATTGCACACTGATCGAATACCAAAAGCAGGAAAACATACATTTTTCATTTATGTAGCGCTCCCAGGTGGCCGTCTGTACAAGTCACGTGGTGCAAGTACAGAAAACATATTTCATTTGTAATAAGCTCCACCTCCTAACCAGCACTTCATGTCATTGGTCATATTTTGATTCAGAAAGACCATCTTGCCATTTATAATGTGACTTGAAAGCCTGTTCCTTTTTTTAAAATATTTATTTCATTGACAATTGCAAATGCAAGAATGCATTTTACATTTATTATAGTAAGTATATAAGGCATATAATATCAATTATTAGCTGAATTAACACACATGGGATCATGGTGTGTATTTTTATTACATAGTCCAGCCAGATCAGCCCAGTAGATACTTTATTCTTTCTGATATTACATCTGCAGCGTGTTTACTCCTTCCACCACTCCTTTCAACCACATAAACCAGAATGTTGAAAGGCTGAGCCACCAACAGCAATATCGCTATTGTCTGTGTGTCAACTTTTCTCATCCAGTGGCAGACAGAGTATATGCTGCTCACTAAAGTTATACAAACTATGTCTTTTCGAAAGCAACTCTGGTTTCCAGGTTTGCCATAAACACCGACTAGTGGTGTGAATGAAAAGAGTGCCTGATTAATTCCTCGCTTTTTGCAGTTGGGCCTTCACCAATCATGAGAACCAGAAATCTGAGGCACTTCCCATAAGTAGGTGCGCTCGGGCCATCATAAGTAACAATAAAGTGGATAACTATGTAGGTAATGCACTTGCTTGAAAGATCTGTGTACATTCAAATAAAAGGTTTAACTCACCATAATATTGCGCAGAGGATCAATGTGCCTGCTGGAAAGCACAGCATGTAAAATGTAAATCACAGATTAGTTGTTTATGAAGATGGCTTACTTGATAACTGTTTTTGTTGCATAGAGCCTTGTGTTACCTGTAGGTCAAAAGGTAACATCCCTGTATTTCAGGTTAGTGAGTTATAAACCTGCAGGAAGGACCTGACTGCAAACAAGAAGGCATATATTTAGAACTTGCTGTTTTTTCTCAATCTTTTCTTATTTTAAAGTTGCTAAAAAAAAAGGAAGCAAGAAGCGGGAGAATCCGTGGATGACTACGTGGCGGCACTGCGGAAGCTGGCGATGACGTGCAGGTATGGCGGACTGCAGGACGAATTCATCAAGGACCAGATCGTCATGCACACGACAAGCAAGTCAGTACAGGACAAACTATGGGCGAATGGAGATGCGACGCTGAACGAAGTGATCGCCATAGTGAAGAGAGCGGAGCTAACAAAACGCTGTGCGGAAGCAGCCAAAAGAGAACAGGCCCCCAGACTCACAGTCAACAAAGTAGACGACGCGGACCACCAGGCGCGGGGGAAACAAACGACGGGGGAGTACAGAGGAGCGGCCACAGGGAAACCAAGACCCGGACCGACATGGAAACAGGGCAAAGGCGAGGCCATGAAATGCTACAGGTGCGGCAGCTCGAATCATGCAGCGCACGACAAACGGTGTCCCGCATTCAGAGCCAAGTGCGCGTTCTGCGGCCTAGTCGGCCATTACGAAAAGGTTTGCCGCAGGAAAGGAAGACAGCAGGCGGTGAAGTTCGTGGCACAGGACGAGGGGGAAGAAGCAGAAGGCCGTGAAGAAGACGAGGAAGTCCTGTGTATTGAAGACCAGGTACTGGGTATAGAGGAGAGAAGATCGCGCAAGCCCCAATGCGACATGATAGTAGGAGGCATACCCATCACCATCGTGGCGGACTCAGGATCTCCTTACACGATCATTCAACGTTCAGTATGGAGCGAGAAGTTCAGACCCACGTGGGGCGCACACCTAGAACCCCCCGACATTCGACCTGTCACCTACACAGGGGACCCAATCCCGATGGTAGGGTTCAAGACAATGAAGTTCCAGTTCAAGGAGAGGAGTGCGATCTGCAAGCTGTACGTCGCGGAGAAAGGACCGTCAGTCCTGGGCTGGATGGACCAAGGAGGGTTGGGAATACAGCTGAACGCAGGAGGGGACACCCAAGTGCTGGCGACGCTGGACGGAGAGGAGTCGACGGCAGGAAAATGGCGGAGCGGGCACCCGAAGGTCTTCGGCGGGAAGATAGGGAGGCTGGAGAAGTTCTCCCACAAAATCGTCCTCAAAGACAACGCCCGGCCAGTTGCGCACAAGGTACGGAACATCCCGATTGCCGTTAGGGAAGCGGTGCAACAGGAGCTCCTCCGACTGGAAGAAGGAGGAATCATTGAGCCCATTGACAGCGCGGAGTGGTTGGCTCCCTTGGTGGTGGCCATGAAACCGTCAGGCAAAGTGCGCCTCTGTGTGGACCTCAGGGAGTTGAACAAGTGCATAGTGGTGGAGAGGTTCCCCTTGCCACGCATTGAGGAAATGTTGGCCCGCACGAAAGGAGTAAAATGGTTCTCCACCATAGACTTGCAATCGGCGTACCATCAAGTAGCACTACATCCGACAAGCAAAAAGTTGACATCGTTCATCACGCCGTTCGGCTGCTACCAATTCTGCCGCATGCCCTTCGGTCTCGCAGCGGCGGTGTTCTAGAAGCTAATGGCCCGCCTATTCAAGGACATTGAGGGAGTGCAATACTTTCAGGACGACATCTTAGTGATGGGGACGGAGCAGGAGGACCACGACAGGAAACTGTCGGCAGTACTGAAGATCCTGGAGGAGAAGGGCCTCACAGCAGAGTGGGAGAAGTGCCATTTTGGGATGACATCTGTCACCTACCTGGGACACGAGATAGGGGCACAAGGAATAACGCCGAAGAGAGGGAACGTAAAGGCCATCTGCGAAGCACCGCCACCCACATCCAAGGAGGAAGTACGGTCGTTTCTAGGGATGGCAGAGTACTACAGCAAATTCGTCCACCACTTTGCCACGAAAACCCACCACATGAGGCAGCTCACGAGAGACAAGACGGCGTTCAGATGGACGGAGGAGACGCAAGAAGAGTTCGACACAGTGAAACGGGAGATTGGCGGAGCGATCCCGCTGCAAGGATTCGACCCCCAGGGGCGGTCGATATTGATGACGGACGCGAGTGAAAAGGGGCTGGGAGCCGTGCTCATGCAGGAAAGACCAGAAGGCGGAACGGAGACGATCAGCTTCGCGTCCCGGACGCTGACAGCATCGGAACAAAAGTTCAGCGTGATAGAGAAAGAGATGCTAGCGGTAGTGTGGGCCATGGCGAAGTACCGTCAGTTCCTGTGGGGGACCAGATTCCAGGTGAAGACAGATCACAAGCCTCTCGTGAAAGTACTGACATCAGATGGCCATGCCAGCGCCACGCCCCGGATAGCGAAAATGACACTGAAACTCCTGGAGTACAGGTACGACGTGGAGTACATCCCGGGCTCCAGGAACAAAATAGCGGACTACCTCAGCAGGGCATCTGCGATGGACAGCGCTTCCAACGACAGGGAAGACGACGACGAGATGGTGGCTCTGACGGACGATCCGGAAAAGGCCATCAGCAGGCAGGACTGGAAGGACGCATATGAGGTGAATGCCGACATGGAGGAAATCAAGACGTGCATTGTGCGGGGATGGCCGGACAGGAGGAGACAAGGTCCAAAAATCAGGCAGTTTTACGAAGTCAGAGAAGAGCTGTCGGTGGGCAACGATGGAGTATTCATCTACAGGGGTGACAGGGTGGTGCCGCCGGAGAACATTGTACCTACCCTGCTAGCCATACTTCACGAAGGCCACCTGGGAATTGTGAAGACAAAGGCCAGAACAAAACAAACTTACTGGTGGCCAGGGATGGACACGCATGTTGAGAGGCATGTGAAGGACTGCGCGCAATGCCAAGGGGCAGACAAGACTCTCAAACCGATGAGACCACCCCTAGGGAAATTCACTAACCCCAGCAACCCGTGGGAAGAGGTAGCAGTAGACATCCTGGGACCAATACTGGACGACCAAGGCATCCCCAAATATCTATGTGTATTAGTGGATAAATACTCGAAATGGCCAGAAGTGCACATCAACGAGGTCATGGACACGGACGAGATACTACGCTTCCTCAAGGCTATGTTCCTTCGGGAAGGCATACCCAGGAGCATTATCAGCGACAATGGCCCCCAGTTCATCTCCGACAAGTGGGTCACGTTTGCGAACAGGAATGGCATAATACTCAAACACACCTCGATATACCACCCATCCAGCAATGGACAAGTAGAGAGGTTTAACAGGGTGCTGATGGGCTCCATACAGGCGGCCATCACAAGAGGTAAAGACTGGGAAAAGGAGGTGCTCAGCACGATATGGGCATACCGCATCACCCCCACTGGAACGGGGTACAGTCCCTTCCAGATCTTACGGGGACGGCAACCCTTTACCAAAGACAATGTGGCATGGCAGGAGAAGACCATCACCAGCAAATGGTCCCCAGCAGTGGTGCAGCACAACCTGCAGAAGGCACAACGCATCTACACGGAGCACTACAACCGCCACAAGAAGACAAAAGATACGGCGTTGGAAAAAGGGGAGTGGGTCAGAGTGAAGCTGGCTGTCCTTAAGCGGAAAGGAGAAAGCAAGTACTCCCCACCCCTCAGAGTAGAAGAGGTGTATGACCGGGCGGCACTGCTCAGTGATGGTAACGTGTGGTCACACGAGCGCATGGCCAAGTGCAATAAGATCTTACAGTGGCCCCGAGAGGGCACGGAAGGGGAAACCCCGGCAGAGGGGGTGATAAAGGACACAGACTCATCCGAAGGAGGCCCCGGAGAGGACATGGGCGGTGAGCAAGAGAGAGAGAGAGACAACTCAGGGAGAAGACCCTTGGGGGAGACCACGAGAGAAGATGGCGAGGTAAAAGAGAAAGAGAGTCCGGGCACTCCGAAAGGTACCGACGGAGGCCTGGTCACAGAGGGAAGCCGAGAAGGACATTCCACTCCGGTAAGACACACCCGGGGGGGAAGAGCAGTGGTGAGACCATCCAAGTTCAGAGACTTTGAAATGGACTGACCTCCGGGTCGGGGACTTTGTGTGAGTGGTGTGAAAAGGGGGAGATATGTAGTGTCGCGGTCTAGTGGACGCGCGCACTACGGAGTGACGTAGAGGCGCGTAGCGGACGTCGGACGCTACAGCGCATGCGCGAGGCATAGCGCGCGAACGAGGGACGCGATCGGAGCGTGTTGCCCGGCGCTCTCTCCATAGGTGCCTTAGAAGTTGAAATAAAGGTCTACCAGCACAGAGAACGTCTCCAGTGAATCTGTGGGGGGTGAGCAACACTTACCTGGCACCCAGCATCATTACACTTTGGATAGTAATAAACACTTATTAGTAAGTGCCATATATATAGTTATTTGTGAGATAACTAAGAACAGATACATCCCACATTCTAACAATGCATGCAGGTTTCGTGCATACAACCTTGGCACGTCAAAAAGCTAACCCCGCCCCTTGTTCCGCCTTACCACCTCCCTTGTGCCCGCCCTAAACTCCGCCCACGGCTCCTTTTGGTGAGTACCTGCACTTATTTTTTCCATTTAGAGCACTGACCATAATCATTTTCCGGCTGTTTACATATATTTTCATTATTTGTTCTCCTATGTTTATCTTTGACCTTACGTTCCTGCATTTTTATAAAGGGAAGACGTGTTGTGTTCATACTTATCTTAGCTGGGGCTAGAGAGAACTCACGTAGATCTGCGATCGGAATGTTCTCAGTTCTTGCGAACGGTGTTTGCGTTCTCTTTAGTCAGTTAGATTGCTATTCTGCCCGACTGGACATGTTTACCCCTTCCCTCCTTATAACTCAATAAAGAAGTTTAACTCAACAGTCTCGGCGTGAACTTAACATTGGCTTTCAAAGTTATAATTATGTTGACTCGCCCATCTCTACTTTACCCAAACTCTAGGTGCTCTTCTTCTTCCGCATTGGTCACCAAGCACGCCCCTGTTACGATCTCGCCTGTTGACGCTGTCTGGGCGGGGCTTGTTCCGTCTTGTTTTCACGTGCGGTTGCTTTCACCCAAGCAGTCAGTGACATGGAGGCTGGACTGGTGTCTGCCGATGGCAAGAACAGTAAGGGCGTGCATTGCCAGCGATGTGGCTCTACGGTGCTGCTGCCTGGAGCCGCGATATACGCGAGGCGCGAGGTGAGGGAATCGCAACAATAAAAGTGTATTCTATATTAATGCATGCACAATATTTGTAAGGGAGCGCTGCATGAGTTGAGGCGGAGCTGGGACATACAGGAAAGGGTGCAGTACGGTAGAGATTGTAGGCGGGGCTGCATCCTCAAGGGGTGGAGAGAAACATTAAATGGCGGGGCGCTTGTCCCACTGGCGGAGGTTAGTGCCAAGTGGCCGTTCTGGAGGGTAGGAGATCGGTAGTGTTGTGTGCGATACGCTACAGTCTTGTCCTACTCGGTTAGGAGTGACTAAGTTCTGCAAAGAAGACACCAGTCCCTGAATGTGTTGTAGGGTGCACTGATAATGAACGATTAATGACAGTATTAAGGTAAAAGACATATATAGGCAGAGAGTTTTCACAATAGGATTTGAAAAAAACACACAAATCACTCAATCTTTGTATTTGGACCACGAGGCATCCAGCACATAACACGTCATTATGAGACTAGCAATCCTAAAACTGGTCCATACAAATAGAAGCAGGTATCGGGCAAAGTGCAAAAATGTAAAATCATCTTTAAAAAAAATCGGATTGGAAAGGTAGAGCGTGAGCAAATGATAGTCTTAATGTGAGCTGTGATGGAGTTCCTACACTACTCTGGTTGAGGGGGCCAGAAGAGTAAAATCATTTTAATACTTTCTAAATAAATAAAGTGAGTTCTTGCCTTGGCTTTGGTATCTCTCTCTCGCTCTCTCTCTCTCTCTCTCTCTATATATATATATATATATACATATATCTCTACTGGCTACGCACAGATCACAACACCGAGCGTAATTATCATGACACGTACTATGCAGCTGAATTTCATAATTAAATACATCCTATCAAAACTTCCACCTCGCTTATACAATTAATCAACATATCTTTAAACCTCCTCCCGACCACAACAACCCCACCCCCCAACAAAAACACCCTAACGTTCAGCACCACCCCCTTTCATTTATCGTCCTTCCACACCTCACCCAAGCATTGCTCCCTTGTACTGCATCGACAACGAATCCCCCAGCAATGCCTCAACCATTCAGTTCTAGTGCGTGAGCTTGTCCGATACCCAGGAAAACCCAGTTCCGACGATTTTCTAGCCCCCCCACACCCCCCAGGCTGTGTTTCCGTTCACTGCCTGTCACCCCAACTGCCCCCAATTAACGTCCCAACACAAGTGGGCAGTCGCCCAGCAGCCAGTGCTGATGCTTTTTCATCATTGTACCTCTAATTTCTGTGCTAGTTGGTCCTGCACTTCAAGCAACTAAAATTAATAACTCCAGAATGTAAAGTGTACCCATCCTGACAAATTATTGTTAAGTCCTCCTTCGTGATGTCGTAATGCACAATTATTCCTATACCCCTGTTTTGATTAAAACAGTGCATCCCCCTGTTTACTTTGCACATGGCTTTTTCGGGCACATTGTATTTAACTGCCCCTCATGCGTCTAGCAATCCGTGTTGTCCAAAAATGTGTGTCCCCGATCAAAACCTCTCAATAACTTAAAAGTCCTGTTCTATTACTTTTCTCAAACCCAATCCCCAAAGCTACAACAAGCCGTTCTTGCCTAAATGAATCACTAACACATCCAGGGAGGGCCTCCCACTCATTAAATCAGATAGCTAGTGCAATCATTTCCCCAGTTCACCCCCACCATTCAATCTTAAATTCAGTGGCCCAAAATCCCAAGCTGCTTCCAAAAGGTCTTCTGCTGGTTTCGCTGCCCATTTTATGAAAGAGTGCCCAATAATCAAAATAGAAAACATCGCCACACTTGGTACTGCTGCGCAACTTAGACCTGAAAATAATACTGTTAAAAACATCTTCTATATCCCTAATGTGACGCAGACAACATTCCGATGATGGTCATCCCACCCACATATTGTCCCTCGGGGAAATCCCAACCGATTAGCCGCAGAAGCCATTCATGCCCTAAAGGAATGAGTGCTAAAACCCCCTCCCCCCCCCCCTCCCCCCTTCAGCCCCCCACTCCAGTCAGCACTTTCCTCATTACAACTAGGACCTGAGATGCCAGCAACTTCTTTCGGTTCTGGTGACAAAAAAAAGTACCTTTCTTTGTCCCGCCAACTGCTCTAAACTGCAGCCACGCTCCCATGGACACACCAATACTCATGCTGCATAGCACCATTTCCCGCTTGTTCGGATTTCGATGTTTTTTTCCCCTCCAAGCGCAACCACAATTTTTCCTCTTTAAACGTAGCATCCTCAACATTTATGACATTGTCTTTGCTGTCCCAAACAGTTCAGAAACACTAACAACTCCAAATGATAGCCATCTAACTTAGCAACGCTTCAAAATTAGAAGAATGTTACGCTTGTAGGCCTTTTACCAACACCACAAGCTTTCTTTTAGTTATAGGATCTCTCTTCCTGCCTGTTCGTCCTTTTCGTTTTTTTGCCTACCCTTGTTAGGGTTTTCAAATCTGTTGAAAGAGCCCTTGATACAGGCAGGTAGGGCTTTGGGTTATAGGGGCTACCTGTGGGCACTGTATTACAAGAGAGGTCATAGATTCCTCCTGCCTTTGACAAGAGTCATTACCTCCATTTGGTGGGTGGTGACTATATGTTTGGGCTGGTGGAGACGACTCACAGTGATGACTCCATTGTAGGATAGTAACTTGTTGGCGGAGGTGAAGAGACTTGTAGGGTTTTCAGGTTGGACCTAATAGGCATTTCGATGACGCGGGGGATGTGTGGAAAGGGGAGGATCTGATCACCTGGGAGGTGCTGTAGTCAAATTATGGGATGGCACCCAAGGAAATTTTTCAATTTCATCAGCTGAGGCATGTATTGCAGGTGCATGAGGAGCGGGGCTAGCCATTAGAAGGTGCTTTGCCGCTAGAGGATAAATTGACGGAGCCACTCCAAAACAATGCAATCTCCATCACTTACAGCAAGTTGTTGAACAATGCCCTCAGTCCCCTACTGAAGTTGAAGGAGACCTTGGAGTTGGATATAGGAGAGCTTAGGGGTGGTAGACTGGGAGGAGGCGATCCAGTCACACAGGGAAGTGGCAGTTAGAGCATGTTTTTGAATGATTGAATTACTACTATACTGTTCCTACTATACAAGAGTACTTCTACACAGGTTGGGCAGGAACTCCACCGATCAGTGTGCCTGGGGATGTGAGTCCCCGCGGGGAAGTGGGTGGGTGGAGGGAGAGTTCTACATACACTATGGAACTGTCCATGACCAGTGGATTTCTGGATGGGGGGTCAGGAAGGAACTTGAGAGGGGGCCGTCCTCATGGCTGAGGTCTCACATAAAACAATCCTCCGAAATGTCTGGGGGACGAAAATCTTCGGAAATACCTCAGGCTGTTATCTACCCTAGGAGTTGCAGTGGCTAAGCAGAACATTGTGCGTATGTGGGGAGCACCTGATCACCTTGTGTTGAGAATTGTAAATCTGACATGGATTCGTGCAGAGCTGCGGGGAGGGAAGTTTACTGGAGTAGAGGGTTCCACCACAAGTGGGAAAAATATGGAATGAGTGGGGGATGTACCGGGTCCTCCTAAATGGACCATTGAGACAGGAGTATTAACCATTTCGGGGTGATGGACATGAATAAGAAGTGCCTTGTTTGTGTGGGAGGGGCTTTTGGTTGAAAGAGCCTAGTTCAGGGACCTCCGAAAACTATGATGTGGTATCCTGCGAGATACATTGTGCTGACATGGGTATTTCTTGGTTCTATTTTACTGCAAAATAATTATTCTTTCACAAAATAAAAACCTCAAACAGCCTTCATGACATTGCACAAACCTTTATAAGACTTTGTGTATATAAATGAAGCTGTCAAACAGAATATTCAATAAAGGAAAATCAACTGGATGTGTTGGAAGCAGGCTGACTGCTGACGTTATGCCAAATCATTACCTGTTCCACATCTCACCAATTCGATTGATACATCTGCTAAGGTAAACTGCACTGCTGTGTCCTTATCAATTAAGTCATTGACAGATAAACCTTCCAATAAGTAAACAGATCAGCAATATTCCCCCTAAACTACTTTATGCTCAACGTTTCTTTTACAACCTGTGGCATCTCCCTTGCTGATCATAAGTTGTCACAAACCTCCTTTGTTTAGGCCCCTGGTAACCAAGTCTAAAACCCTCTTGAAAACCCAATTTCAGTGTACGTGCAAGAAATTTAGTTTGTCGATATTAATCAGCGTTAAAACACTTGTTTCCAGGTTGCTGTTTCATTCCTCTTCCTAGTTTGACTTGACCAAAACTTGCCTGTCCCTGAAACACTGCAACACTGGGTGATTTCTCCCACACTTTGTACATTCACGCTTGTACCTACAGGGATTTCTGATACAGTAGCCCCTGTTAAGTATTCAGCATGCGCCAGGATCAATCTCTTTCCTCCTTGCGCAGGTGCACACCCACCCTAAGGGTGGACCTCCCCAGAAAGGGCTGATACGGTACCGCCAAACCACTAGCTGTATGAAGTGCTTTTGGAGTTCATGTTGGGTACAATAATTGGAGCCAAAGCTCATTATCCACTTTACCCCGGGCTTTGTCCTGTTTTATTCGCAATCTAGTCCGACATTCTTTTTTTATAGTGTAACTGTGCCTCCTCCCTGTAATTGATCTCTGCTTTTCTGATCAGGTCTATGTATTTAAAAATTGATCTATCTGGAAACTATTCACAGTAGACACATAGATAGGAAAGGGGGTGTTAGAATTGGGGGTCTCTAGTTGGTAGAGGTATGCACCTTGTCCAAGTAGGAACCCTTCATTCTAGTTGGAATGAGAAAAGTACACACCTAAGTTTGCCTGTGCTCACCGTCTGGTAGATTGGCACAGAGCAGGCAGGCTAAACTACAAAGTCAATGTGTAAAGCATTTGTATATAACCAACAGTAATATAATGAAAACACCTTAAATGGACACCGCACCAGTTTAGACAAAAAAGTATCTTTATCTAAACTAAACAATACCAAAATAACAAAAAAAATCCAACATACAGATATCAAAATTTGACTTTTAGGGGGCGTGGCCGGGCAAGATGGCGGAGTGGACGTAGCTCGCTTCGGCTCCCGGTCCACGCGCTACTCTGGCACGGCTTCAAGTGGCTGCAGGGCTACATCTTGGATGAGAATGCTCCCTACCTGAAGCAGAGTGCTGGAGGCACTGGCGGAGAGATCCTGCTCATTCCTGAGTCCCCAGACGTGGCCGTCATTCCCGGCGGCAGGGAGCAGCGGCAACGCGCAACATGGCGGCCGGCGCTCTGCCGAGGACACTGCCAGTTGGGGCCGCCCTCGAGAGGTAGGACTGCTGCTGGCACGCTATCGCCCTGCGGAAACTCCCGCGGAATCTTTTGGGCCGGGGGGCACATTGCTCGGCTCTGCCCCGGGACTTCCCGCCTGGCGCCTGTCTGACCCTAAAATGGCGGGCGTTGGCGCCCTGCAGATGAGGATCAAAGCCTTCCCTGGCTCCCTTTAAGCCTCGCACCGGCTCCTTGTCCAGCCTGCGGTCTCCCCCCACGTCACCAGCCTGCTTCTTACACAGCCAGGAGACAGAGGATCTCGACGACGTCGGGTTGCTCCAGGGTCTTACGGAACAACCTCGACCTGCCCCTGGGCCCAATCTGACCCTGATTTGGTGATAGTGACCGCGCCCTGGAGGATCTTGGCCTCCTCACGTCGCGCCAACTCACGCCAGCGCCCCGCAGCGTGCCCCCGCTACACTCCAGCACAACCAGCGGGACTGCGGATTGCACTGCCGATCACCTACCTACCTGGTTTCCTGGTACCGGTTGGCCACGATCCGTTTCCTGTGGGACATGCCTACATAGGGGGTCATACATTCCTCGCGGACCTCGCATTTTCGAATCCGACAGCCCTATCTCTGCCTTCACCCCCTGTCTAGTAGCCTGCAGCGGGGAGCGCTATAGCCCCATCCCCTCGGGTAACTACTCAAGGGCCAGCTAGGTCCGCACCATATGCCGCCAAAGAAGACGACGAGCAGGCAGGCGGCTAGGGTCTCAGATTTCATCCCCTCCGACAAACACCCGACGCTGCGGGCGACACAGGAGCCACTGCAATGGCAATCACGAAAGCGGACTTGGCGGCGATGTATAAAGATTTTAAATCGGAACTCCGCAAGGATCTCAGCCAGGACATTCAGACCTCCATTGATCAACTACGGGCGGACCTAACGGGCTGCATGACCTCCCTTCAGCAAGATGTAGACTCTGTGGGCATAGGGTCCTTGACTTGGAGACGCATTCCCAGGAGCAGGAGCGACTAAACACAGAGCTGCAGGAAGATGTTCGTCAGCTTCAGGAACAGCTCCACCTATCTCTCTCCTCAAGACGGAGGACCTTGAAAATCGGTCACGGAGGGCGAATGTACGTATCCGAGACCTTGAGGAGGGTGCGGAGGGGGGTGCCATGACCTAATGTTCCCCTGAACCTGGCGGGGGTTCTGGTTCTCTGTGGTTTCTATTTCAATGCTTGCTTGCTCTTGCCCCCCCCCCCCCCCCCCCCCGACGATGACCGGGGGTTGGGGCAGCCCCCGTCTTCCAATGAAGCTCTTCGACCACAATCTGGGACCGTCCTCCCCATGATCTGCATGAGCCCGAACTTTTGGAACTCAGCTTACCTGGGGAAGGACATAAGCACTCATGAACTGTCCCCTTCTCGCAGTAAGAACAGTGCCTTTAACTTGGGGATTTTGTCATTGTTTTGTACACTTGTTCAGAGTAATATGTTGATACTATTCAAATGTGTTTTCTCTTGCAAGCCTCGGGGTTGATGCCGCCGGGGTTGGCGGCGGGCGCTGACGTGCCTGGTCCTCCATTATTGCCGACCTTTAGGAACTTTCAGTATGGGAGGGGTCTTTTACCTACCATTGTTTTGCAGCCACATCTAGATACTGTACATTCTTTTTTGTCTTAACTTGGTAGCTGGGGTGGGCATGGACGGGGACCTCGGACCCGACGGAACCATGTTCTCACTTTTCGGAATCCTATCCTAATTTTTGTTTGCTTCCTTTTGTTGGGGTTTGGGGAGGGTTGGGAGGGAGACATGGTGGTGGCTTTTTATCATTCAGCCCTGGAGGACCTTTGGTTGTTCGTGTACCTTGAGATGAATAAACCATGTAACATCCTTAGGGGGCTGACGCGAGACACACTTAGGTTACATGGGCTTCTACAAATACCCATACTTCTATCATTGACACTATGACCGTTACTATTGGAACCTGGAATGTCAAAGGCCTTAACTCCCCTCAAAAACACCAGAAAATCTGGAAATGTATTATTGACCACAATTTAGATGTGGTGGCGCTCCAGGAGACACACCTCGCCAGAACCGATGCAACACGCTTTAAACACAAACAATACCCCTTAATCTATAGATCTTCAGCCCTTACCAAACACAGGGGAGTGGCACTTCTGTTCCACTCTTACATCCGTTTCCAACCATTAGAGGTCCTTAGCGATAAAGAGGGACGATGGGTCATGGTCAAGGGCCGTCTGAGTGGGAAGGCCTGCACCTTTGTGGCACTATACGCACCCGATTCTGGTCAGACTCTGTTCCTACACACGCTTCTGGGAAAATTGCTGGGTTTTGCGGAAGGACAGATAGTCGTCATGGGTGACTTTAACTTGACCTGGCATAAGGAATTGGATAGCACACACTCGCAGCGCTCCACACTGGGATCCTTTTCCGCTGACACTCAACAACGGATCCAAGACCTCGGCCTTCTTGACTCTTGGCGTACCCTTTACCCCCAAACGCGGGACTTTACCTTTCACTCACATGTACACCGCACGTACTCCAGTCTTGACTATATCTTCATCAGCCAGTCCCTAATGGGCTCTCTCCTGGATGCCAAGATTTTCCCTCTCTCTGTGTCCGATCATAGCTTGTTTTCCATTTGCCTGTCGTGGCGCGGGGACACGCCGGCTGCGCTCAGGTGGTACTTTTCGGCATCGTTATCGCGAGATAAAGAATCTTGCACTAAACTTAGGGACACCGTTACAGACTTCTTTGAGGTCAACAAACCAGAGGACACATCGGAGTTTATCACCTGGGATGCATTCAAAGCAGTCTTCCGCGGGAAATGTATCGCACTTAATTCAGCATTAAATACACAGCGTGCTAAGGAACGAACTCGACTAGAACAGGAACTGTCCTCTCTTGAGAACACTCATAAACTACACCCCACTCGGCATACTCTCCGTCATTTGACTGCACTTCACGGCAAACTCCGTGCCATTTATGATAATAGAGCTGAGTTCATACTTCTCAAACTCCACCATTCATCTTACTCACACGGCAACAAAATAGGTAAACATTTGGCTAGGCAACTGCAAGATAAACGGGAGAGGGAATACATAGGTGGCATTGTGGGTCACTCTGGGGAGATGACACACTGGGATGAAGGCAAAGCTGAAATCTTTGGCTCATTTTATGACGCTCTTTACTCCGGGGATGATCTAGATACTGACCCCCAACAGGAATATCTTCGTGCGTTGCCCCAACCTCAGGTTTCCAGCGAATGGAACGAGCTGCTCTCCGCTCCCTTCACACATGAGGATGTCAATTTGGCGATCAAAGCCCTTAAGCCCCACAAGGCCCCAGGTCCAGACGGGTATACCGCCCTTTTCTACAAGACCTTTGTCCCCGACATCTGCCCCTACCTTACGCTGCTTTTTAACAAGATGGCCGAGACCGGGGAACCTGCTCCATCTATGACTGAGGCCATGATCTCAGTGATACCAAAACCCGGGAAAGACCCCCAACACTGTGCATCATACTGACCTATTGCTCTCCTCAACCTCGATGCCAAATTATACTCTTCCATCATAGCCAAACGAATGAATGACCTCATGCCTGACCTCATACACCCGGACCGGTCCGGATTCATTAATGGCCGCCAAACTCACGACAACACTTGTAGAATTGTCCATCTCATTGAAAAGGCTAACAGACGTCGGAGCCCTGCGGTATTGGTGGGTCTGGATGCTGAGAAAGCTTTTGACCACGTAAACTGGGCGTTCTTGTTCCACACCCTCAAGGCATTCGGCTTCTCAACACAATTCCTAACCATGATCCGAGCTAATTATCGACAACCTCGCTCCAGAGTGGTTGTCAACTGTGAACAACCTTTACAACGCAACTATTACAACGCACTACACTTACAACAAAATGTTTACAACGCAACATCCACTACAACGCATTCCATTACAGCGCATGACACTACAACGCATGTTTAAAAACTACCTTTACAACGCATTCCATTACATCGCAATCCAACACTTACCCTACTGTTGCACCCCCTGGAGTTAGAATAGTAATTTTTACCCCTATACTATCCAATACTTACCTTAAATGCAATTTAATATTATGCGTTGTAATGGTATGCGTTGTAAAGGTAGTATGCGATATAATGGAATGCGTTGTAAAGGTAGTTTTTAAACATGCGTTGTAGTGTCATGCTATGTAATGGAATGCGTTGTAGTGGATGTTGCATTGTAAAAAATGCGTTGTAAGTGCATGCGTTGTAAAAGTGTGCGTTGTAACGACATACATCCTTGTCAACGGGGTTAACTCAGCCTCCTTCTTCCACTCTAGAGGCACTAGGCAGGGATGTCCCGTTTTTCCCCTACTCTTCGCCCTTAGCATTGAGCCCCTCGCAATGGCAATTAGGGATAATCCCAATATCCGAGGTATTCATATAAAATCTCCTTATTCGCCGATGACGTGCTCTTATCCCTTTCGGACCCAGCCACATCCCTGCCAGCCCTACAGTCAGAACTTGCACGATATGAACTGGTTGCTGGCTTCAGAATAAACTTTTGAAAATCCTGTGTCCTAAACCTCACATTGCCAGCAGCAGAGGTCCACAGACTCCAATCTCTCACCCTCCTCGCTTAGGCTTCCTCCTCCATACAATACCTAGGGGTTCAACTGACACCGAGGATTAACAGGCTGTATGCGGCTAATTTCCCGCCTATTCTTACTCGCATCCAAGCGGACCTTTCAAATTGGCGGCCTCTCTTCCTATCCTGGTTGGGCCAAATACACGCAGTAAAAATGACTCTCCTCCTTAAGCTTCTTTATTTATTCCAGGCCCTGCCCATAGAGCTAGACAGAGACTTCTTAAGCCGAATTAAGACTATGATCCTACATTTTATATGGCAAGGGGGACGTGCCCGCTTCTCCTTCTCCATGCTGCGTCGCTCCCGATCGGAGGGGGGAGTGGGCCTCCCTGACATCCAGTTATACTACAAGGCAGCACAGCTCCGAGTTCTGGTCAAGTGGTCAAAAGGGGTATCATATAAACATTGGCTGCACATGGATCGTACCGTAACTGGCAGAAACATCTGGGATTTAATATGGTGCCCTAGAAAAGATAGACCCCCAAACACGTACATCGCGACACCCACGCGCACTACGCTAAAGGTGTGGGACACCGTAGCGGGAGACAAAAGGTGTACCTCTTTTCCCTCTCCGTTTACCCCGCTCCACTTTAATGCAGAATTCCCACCGGGTATCCAGGAGGGGCCTTTTAACGCCTAGAGAGAGGGGGGCTGCCTTGCTCTGACCCACCTTTTTCATAACTATGACCCTCTCACCTTCGACAGTTGTCAGCGGGACTATAACCTGGGACACACAGAACGGTACCACTACACTCCATTGAGGCACTAGGCCCTAACACCACCAATACGCGATGCAGATGCAGCCACCCGGCCCCTTACACGCTTCGAATCCTTCCTCACGAAGACCACAACTATGAGAGGGATTTCCTTCCTATACCAATTTCTTCTCACCACTACGGTCTCCCCGAGACCGAGATACATGTCCGCTTGGGAAGACGTTTTACAACGTCCCATCTCGGATACTGAATGGGGACACCTATGGACAGACATTACACGCTTTAATCACTCTTCAGATCTAAGGGAAGCCCACCTAAAGACCATGATGGACTGGTACCTCCACCCCTCTAGGCTCAGACAGATCTTTCCCAACACTTCTGACAGATGCTGGAGAGTGTGTGGACTACTGGGAGACTTTAAACATATCTGGTGGGACTGCCCGACTATTTGCGCTTTTTGGGAGGAAATCTTCGCGCACATTAAAGATATACTGGGGTACCCCATTCCAACCACCATGGCGGGGGTCCTTCTGGGTCTCCGAGATTCTACACTTGAACATCAGACTCGGGCAGACAAAATGATTATGTGGCTGTGCATAGGCGCAACGAAAGTTACCCTAGCAGCCGCCTGGAAAAGGAAGTAGGCGCCAGCGATCTCCCTGTGGCATTCTAGACTGTGGAAACTTCTTAGTTTGGAGCGAATGTCAGTTGTCTTTCAAGACAACTTTAAGAACTTTGAATTCCGGTGGGGACTCCTGGTTGCCTTCCTTTCATGTGGTCTACCGTCCGCTGTATGCCCTTCGTCTCTTAGAGCTCTTCATCTCTTCCAACTATAATCTGCCTCACACAGCCATAGCCAGTCCGGCTGTGGATTAGCCACCACCATAGTCGGAGCGGGGGGTGGGAGGGAAGGGGGGATTGTTTTTTCATTCTTGATTTGTTGTTCCTGTTTTTCCCCAACTGGGGATTGTTATTGTATAACCTTGAGCTGTTCCAGTGCCTCCCTCTGAAGAAGGCTTTCGGGCTATTCCCACTGCAAAAGAAAGATGGGTCGCCTATTGTCACACTGGCTATCATCAATAGTTGTTCTGGATACCACCCACACCCGTCCATACAAAGAACTGTAACCCTCTTTAGCACTCCAATGTTACCGGGTTGGACTGATATGAAATGTTCAGTGTTAGCAGCCACTTACAGCCTCATTGCACCTAGTGCCCCCCTGTGAGGGGTGCCTTGAAAATCCTATTATATAATGTATCTTGTGCATAAAAACTAATAAAATATGTTTGACAATTTGTTTTTTTTTTTTACTTTTAGAATGTAAAAACAGTTCTGTCCATAGGAGACTATGGATGCGTCACTTTTTTTTTTTATGTGATGAACCACTTTATTGTTTTCAACAGAAACTACCAGAGGTAGTCAAATATAACACAGCACAGCAATCATTTGACATTATTCTTTACATGGACAGGGAGATTAGTTTTTACACATGGTCCCGCAGATCCCGCGCACTGCACTCACTTACAAGGAGACATGTTTAGTCTATTTGCCCCAACTATTTGCCCCAGACCTTGCGGTATTTCGCTGGACACCCTCTGGCCTCAAATAGCGGTTTCTCTTGTGCTGCGCACCAGTCTACGCCATTTCGGTATGCTAGGGGATTTCGGGTCTATCCAGCTAGTCGCGATGTCGCGCTTGGCCAACATTATGGCAGTGGTAAAGAATCGCTTGTCAGACCGAGAGCCATCCAGGCCGTCCGTGATTCCCAGGAGTATATTTATGGGGTTTTGCGGGACCTCCTGGCCCAGAACCCGAGTTCTTTTTCTATGGAATCCCAGTAACGTGTGATGACCGGGCAGGCCCATACCATGTGAAAGAAGTCTGCTGGGTCATGAGCGCATCGCGCACAAGCCGCATCTGGCTTCATACTTGCGCAGAAGAGGCATTTGGGCATTAAGTATGCGGCATGCAGATAATATAGTTGGATCAGACGGAGCCTGGCAGAGGTGGTGACTGTCTTGGGTGCCATTAGAGCGTCTATCCAGTCGTCCTCCTCAAGAGGCCCCACCCATTGCTCCCATAGGCTTCGGATCCCCTCGAATGTGTTTGGAGTGTTGTTGGTAAGTGAGCGGTAAATACGGGAGATACCCCCTTTTCCCAGGTTGCCTCTCATAATCTGTGCCTCAGGGGGACTGTACTCTGGAAGGGATGTGCCTTGAGGTACGTGCATGTAGAGGGTGTGGCGTAGCTGCAGATATCTATAAAACTGCGAGGAGTGTAGAGAATAACGGGTTTGTAAGTCTTGGAAGGTAAGCATATGGTCACCTGTCCACACGTCTCCAAGCTACGAGATGCCGATGAGGTCCCACGGCCGGAATTCCTCTAGGCCACTCTCTTCTTGAAGCCGGGTCCCCTCCAGAGTGGAGTGCATTGGGTCAGTTTGTTCGTTCATTCGGTGTGGCGCAAGGAGGCGCGCCAGGCTAGAAGAACCGCCTGTGTCACCGTTGGCATTGCCCTGGGGATAGTGGGGATGCATCACTTTTAACACAAAGTACCTGGGATGTCTCAAAATCTGAAGCAAAAAACAGCCGCAGAGAAGGTGATGCGTCGGTTCTTTACGCGCAGGGGAGGTGATGCGTTGGTTCTTTACTGCCATGCAGGGGAGGTGATGCATCAGTTCCTTACAGGAGAGGAGGTGAAGCGTTGGTTTCTTACTGTGCGGGGAGGTGATGCGTTGTTTTTTTACTGCGACCT
This sequence comes from Triturus cristatus, assembly GCF_964204655.1. Taxonomy (NCBI): domain Eukaryota; kingdom Metazoa; phylum Chordata; class Amphibia; order Caudata; family Salamandridae; genus Triturus; species Triturus cristatus. The sequence goes on from NC_140580.1 coordinate 34,857,724, forward strand.
CCGTGGTCTTGTAGATTTGGCACTCAAGTATGATGCGTGGAAGATGTAGACATACTGGAGGCGATGCAGTGACGGGGAACCAGGTGCTGTGTCTGTTTCTCCAGCTGCCGACTGGTGATGCACCGATTCTTCTTGCTGCCCAACAGGTCCTGCATCTGAGTCTGTGCGGTGATCTTCGGCGTCAGAGATCGGTACACGGGACTCAGAATGCAGCGGATCCTTGGGCCACTGGCAGGCACTGCATCTATTTTTTGGCTGCACGGAGCTGGGTGTCGGGAGTTTCTCCCGCACTGTGGTGCAGCGTGAGAAAATTCAGCCGCAAGGGGAGCGAAGCATTGCTTTCCTTCAAAACTTCCAGTTTTGGGTTGCTTTCTGTAGCAGAAACAACCTCGGGAGGCACAGACATGGAATACGCACCTCCTGCTAGGTCATAACTCCCTAGTATGGGACTTCAAGGAAGCTATGGGTGATCTTCTTTTGTCTCTGAGACTGCAGAACAGGAGGCAAGCACACACAGGCCCTTGGAGATTTTTCTCAAGCAGGTTCACAGCAAAGTCCAGTCTTTGTCCTCTCCTTGGCAGAAGCAGAAAGTGCAGGCCAACCCAGAAAAGCAACACGCAGCAAAGGGGCAGCCTCCTCCTCTTCTCCCTGGCAGATGGTCCTCCTTATTCCAGTAGTGATCTAAAGTTTTAGGGTTTAAGGTCTAATATTTATACCCCATTTTTTCTTTGTGGTCTTTGTTCCAAGAGCTCAGTAAAACCTGTTCTGTCCACCCTGGTCAACCCTCAATACAGAAGGTGGATTACAGCATTGTGCAGAGCAGACACAGCCTATTCTGGTGCTAGTGAAAACTCACCCCACCACTCTAAATGCAGAAATGTCTATTCAGCCTGGCTATGAGTCACCCAGGAAAGGCAGGACACACTTCAACCCCCCTTGTGACTGTCCAGAGTGAATGATTATCCCCAACTCTTGTCACTCCAAAACCAGGCGGTGAATGCACAAACAGGCAGAGGTACACATAGTGGTAAAGCAAAAAAAATGCCCTCTTGATAAGTGGCTTTTTCAAACACAGAATTTAAAAACCACCTTTACTAAAAGGTGTGTTATTAAATTCTGAGTTCAGAGAGCCTAAGCTTCATTTCTCCGACTTGTCCCAATGGAAAGTTACACTTGTAATATGTTACAAGGCAGCTCCCATGTTAATCTATGGGACAGACAGCCTTTTAAAAGTGAAAATATCTTTATTGGCATTTTTAATTTTGCAAAATACACAGGACCATAATAAGAAAACATGTAGAGGCAAGACAGTCTTTAAAGAAAATGGCATAGAAATCACGAGTTATGGCAACGTCTACCTCCTCAGTGCATAATCCTGAGACAGCCTTTTAACAGTGAACAATGAAATGCACAGTATTCCACCATCAGGACATGAAAAACACACCAGCACATGTCTTACCTTTCACATACACTGCACCCTGCCCATGGGCCTATGTTAGCAGTGCCTTACATGTAAGAAAAGGGAAGGTTAGGGCCTGGCAAGTGGGTGCACTTGCCAGGTCAGCATGGCAGTTTTAAACTGTGTGCGCAGACACTGCAGTGGCAGGTCTGAGACACCTTTACAGGGCTACTTGGGTGAGTGGCACAACCAGTGCTGCAAGCATTTGGTTTACAGGCCCTGGTACACTCTGTGCACTTTACTAGGGACTTGCCAAATAAATCAACTATCGCAATCATGGATAATCCATCATAATTACAATTTACACAGTTAACATATGCACTTTAGCACTGATCAGCAGTGGTAAAGTGCCCAGAGTTCTATAGCCAACAAAAACAGGCTCAGAAAAACAGGCGGCAAAGGCAAAAAGTTTTGGGCTAAACCTGCAAAAAGGGCCAGGTCTTACAGGCGGATGTCCATGTATCCATGTTAATAGGCACTCTTGGTGTCTGTACTGGTTTCCAAGCCTCTTCTTTGGATCTTTCTGTCGATTGAACCTACCTATGCAACAGTTTGTACACACCTATGACCTCGCCTTTCCATCTAGCTAAATGTGCACCCAGAGGCATGGGCATCCCATGTAAGGTAGTTTGAGACTCATCAGTTTTCCCTTGCGCTCCCGTCTGTCTTCTGACCCTCAACCTATTTACCCTTCGTTTTATCTGACTTATCAGCACCTTCAGTTTTCTTGCCCTCCTCTGTTGTATATTTGTTCTCATCATCCTTCTGCGTGTTTTTTAAAATATATATATATATATATATATATCTCCAACAAAGGTTGCCCGTTGTGAGCCGGCTCAAGCCGCGAGGATGCCCCGCCGCGGTTCAGCGCACCTGCGTTGTTGAGATGACCCGGCACGCTTAAAGGACGGCAACACTCGCCAGTGAGTGTTCTGTGTATTGCAGCGGGCACTGTGCTTCCAGCAGACATTGACTCACTTGGGATTTTAATTTTATTTAATTTTCAACAATGGCAGCACCCACATGGGTTTGATTTGGGGTTCGGACTGCTGATACCATAATAATTTAAGGCATAAGCCCAAGATCTTGCCCATATGGGCGGGACCCCTTCTATTAAATAGCAGGTGTTCTGAACCACGCTGTGTTTGTTGCATGATTGAAAGGCTCTGGAAGAAGGATTTACATCCGAAGCGCGTCAGCCTATGAACCCAGTTTTAATGTCTGCATGAAAAGCAGGAGCCTGTTGACCTCACTGCATGAGGTAACGTTATCGTGCGGGCATTCTCACAATGGGCAACCTTTGTTTGTTGGATTAGCTGCTGCTCGGCCCAAGCCGCGAGGATGCCCCGCCTCGTTTCAGCGGACCTGTGTTGTTGGGATGACCCGGCACGCACAGAGGACGACAACACTCGCCAGTGAATTGCAGCGGGCACTGTGCTTCAAGCAGACATTGACTCACTTGGGATTTAATTTTATTTAATTTTCAATAATGGTAGCACCCACATGGGTTTGATTTGTGGTTCGGCCTGCTGATACCATAATACTTGCGGCATACGCCTGAAAAGGCGTGAGATATTGCCCATATGGGTGGGACCCCTTCAAATAAATAGCAGGTGTTCTGAACCACGCTGTGTTTGTTGAATGATTGAAAGGCTCTGGAAGAAGGATTTACATCCGAAACGCGTCAGCCTAGGAAGCCAGTTTTAATGTCAGCATGAAAAGCATGAGCCTGTTGTTGACCTCACTGCATGAGGTAATGTTATCGTGCGGGCATTCTCACAATGGGCAACCTTTGTTTGTTGGATATATTTCACTTTTGTTCCACAAAAACTCCCTTTTCTGTGCTTGCTATACCCCTTTTACCTTCCCCCATCATCCAAATATTTCACTGGCCTTCCTCACCAGGCTTTAGTCTTTTGCTGGGAGTTGCTGGTCGGTTTGTCCCATAAGCCCCCATTTCTTCTCTCAGCCCTCAGCAGCCTTCAGAAACTTCAACTTTGCACCCTTTCTTCGCTTCAGGTATCTGTAGTATAGTAGGTTTCTCTGACAAGTTAAGCACCTCCCCTCCCCCAACTATGTTCTCTGCTCTCTCCATGGTATTTGCTTGTTTTGCCAATGTGGGATTTCCCCCTCTTCCAACTCCTCTCCCTCCTCCTTATAATCCAACACAAGAACCTCTTCACGTTCAAACAAACCCCCATTATGATGCATGCTTGCACCAGGACACTCCATCACCCATACCCCCATCAAACATTCACCATTCAATTGTTGGCATTTTATTAACTTGGGCCTGCTCCTCCTCCATTTTAGTCAGAATGGTTGCACCAAACTACTCCCTTACTTTGGTCCGATGTTTGCATGTCACATCCAACCTGACCAGTGCAGCTCACATCCCTGGCCTCTTTTAGTAGACCTGACCTGACGTTGAGGCAGTCCCGTTCCCTCCATTGCATGTCCATTTACATAATTTTTTTGCAACCGTTCTGTTGGCATCAAATCCATTTCCAGGCCTCAAAAAATGTACTTGCCCACTCGCAATTGCGAGTAAAATGTTATCAGGTCGAGCTATTTTTAGCTCCTACTAGACCAATCTGGTGAGTAAACTTAGGCTGGAAAGGAACAGGTATTCTGTTCATTCAGAAAGTGAATGAGCAATTAAGATGCCATTAAATCTTGTTTTTATCTTAACTTATTTGCTGCCTGTTCAAGGAAAGAGGTCAAATGTTAATTTGTCTTTAAACTCATTTCTGCTTGAAAAATGAGGTTTATTTTTCTCTCTCTTACTAGAGTTAGATATTTTTGTCAAGTGAGCTGTATTACGATGCAAGTTATTTTTCTCTAACACTCCACATTTAAATAAATAATCTGTAAATTAATATTACAAATATTTCAAAATATATCCGGAATCACAAAAGCAATTTTTTGGGGAATTAAGAAGTGTGATGCATGCGAGTTAAATAAGAGCAAAACAAACCAGAACACTTTACTTGGTGATGTGCAAATCACACATTTGCAGAAATTCTATTTCCAAACATCGTTTGTACATTATATAGTTTTATCAGTAAAGCTGCATGTCAGTGGGAAAGTTTGTGGCCATTTCATTATAAAATCTGCTCATTATAAATGACAATGTGCTATGACTTCATGCTTTAGTTATGTTTTTGTTAAAAGCAATACTTTTTAAACCTGATTTGAGAAACATTACTGCCCCCGCCCTGATGAAAATGCTGTTAATGAACTAAGAGGCAAGTCATGGGTCATGTGTATCCTTTATGTGGCTAGATTTGTATTATGTATGGAAAAAAGGTTTAGCCTATTAAATCAAACCAAATAGTTTTTGGTACAGCAGACATGCTGAACTCGCACATTAAAAGGTGGTCTCACAGGTGATAATGAAGAAAATGGCGGCTCAATTAATTAAATTTTGTCCCGTGATGCTCCGATTATCACCTCCGCATACTCCTGTGTTGGTCTGCCTTTCTTAACATAAAGAGTGTTCCCCATAAATTGTAGCTCATTTCCCCCAATTTATTCTTTTCACTCCATCCGATCCTTACCACCAGTGCAGCTGCGTATATTGCAGCAATGTTTAGTTTAGCTTTGGGAGACTTGAACTGGTTGCTGAGTTGGGTGAGATGCACGATGCGTGGCCACCATTATTTTGCATTTAAAAAAATAGTATTGGCATAGCCAATAGGTAGGCATCATGGACAACGAGAGGGGTGGAAGAAAGCACGGACAACGGGAGGGGGGTAAAGAAGGTACAGACAATGGAAGGACGGGCGGGGTTAAAGAAAGCACGGACAACGGGAGTGTGGAAGGGCTTGGTTGTAAAGAAGGCACATCAAAAAACAACAAAGCCAGTGTACAATAATATGAAACAGGGGGCACTCTAGTCAATGCAATACATTGATCCAACGAGCAAAGAGCCTCAGATTCCCTGTGAACCGTTATGTTCATAGGAAGCAAGTTTGGCCACTATGGAGCAATACCCAGTGGGTATGAAAAAAGCCCTCACTCACCAACCTGGTTGGTGACATGCTTCATCATTGGGCTTCCACTGGGACGACCGAATGTCATCCCAGTGTGCTGCGACGCCAGGTTACTGCGGAGCTGGGTTGGTTGTGTGGGGAAAGTGAATTTAAAATGTCCAATCAAGTCAAAAAGAAACTTTATTAATTTTGCTTAAATGGAAAGGAGTAAAAAGGAGTGAGGGTCAAAAAAATAAAAGACCTGGTTCACTCCGTGGCGGTCAACATGTTTCTGCCTCATGGAGTGTTAATCGGGCATTCGTCAGGACCAGAGGGGGATGTGCGCAGCCCCGGTGGTGTGAACTCGCTAAGGTCCACCCAACCGTGGGCTGATGTGTGAAAAAACAAAAAGACACTGAATAGTGTGAACTCCGCCAAGTAAAGTAATTAATTATGGGGAGAGGAACGAGTTTACTAGAGAGGCCAGTCCGTTAGAAGCCTCATGGATCCCGGGAGGGGGGTGGGAGCAAAATGGCACACCGCCCTTGCTGCTCTCCACCCGCGATATGCCTAAACAGCCTCTTGCTGCCGGGTCCGTAAAGAAGGCACCACAGACTAAATGTAAACAAAGCATGTCGTGCCTGTAGTAAGAGAAACTCGATAAATAAAATAGTACTAACAGACTTAAGAAGAACTACTGTGTAACAACCAAAGTAAAAGGGCCAGTCGCCATCGGAGGTTACAAATAAAGACAAGGCGGGACTAACAAGCCAATTTACGAATAAGAAGCCAGCATTTAGGAAGGGCAATGACACAAGCCAATGGCAAATGTGGGCGGGCTCCTATTCCCTACTTCACTACAACAAGTCTCGCAGAGCAGCGCATGCGCACTGACTCTAGGCTCGACCCAAAAACAGGAATGGCCACATGCCTCCTGATCCCAAAAGAATCGATAAACCAGGAATGACCATATGTTTCTTGTTCCTAGAGAGATGGATAAACAACCCTTAATAGTTTTGTATAGTGCAAACCAACTACAACTGGGCGCCCAAGTGTCCCTCACTTAGAAGTGAAAAGTAGGGAACAAATCTTAAACAAGAATTAGTAAAACAAACCGGTATGGGTTTAATGTGCTAGCGCATTCAGAGTTGTCACATTAGAATGAGACCCATGGAATGGGGATAACAGGAATGGATAGAGATGACTATTAACTGTGAAGTAGTTCCTCAAGCAGTTAAGTGCAAGCACTTGAGTGTAAGCAGAATGATATACACAAACAGCCAGAAGCAATAGGTGAGTGATGAATGCTGCACTAGGCTGAGTCAAGATTTTTTTTTTCTATTTTTTTTTTTTTTAATCAAGTTTTGTACAATCAAATACGCAAGAAGCAAAAAGTGGTAATCTCAGTATACTGGTTTCATAGCACGAAGTATATGTGTTGTATATATTCACTTTAATGCACAGTTTACAGTTACAGCAGGGCTGACCCAAGACTTGATTGGCAAAGTCTAGAGCCAAATGCTGAAAGAGGCTGGTAAAAGAAAGCTAGCTGAAAGGGCAGACCCAAAGCCCACTCTTTACTTTTAGTAATAGGTTTGTTTGACAGCTGCGCTTTCAAAACCCAGGACTAAAAATACGTGAAGGACTAATTAGTATCGACATTAATTCTGTTTCATCATAGGAATTGATGTCATAACGTTATCTTTTGTCCGTTATTCGGAATTGATTTGTGATTCAGTCATAACTAAGGCACAAACTTTTGCATGGATAGTATTCATGGTAGTAAACGGATTATGTACAATATAGATTTTGATATATATATATATATATCCACCACCAGTCCCGCCTCTTAAAAGAACGGGTCCGACACATGCTATTGGACCACTGCAGGTAAGATTTATTTGCCACCAGTACAGCAGGTAAGTACTAAAACACCTGGCAGGCGCGTTTCGGCGAATGCCTTAATCATTGCCAGCATTGTGTTTTAAAACAGGTTCAAAATGTCCAGGAACTTTGCTTACTGTTTGATAGTTCTTCAATCTCTGTCGATGGTAAACGCAAAGTATGCTGGTAACTGGAGTCCCGCAGTCCATATTGTCCCACGCACTGTGTGAGTCAAACAGTCCCACATCGCGAACTTTGGTTAAGTAACCAGTATATATATATCACACGTGAATGTCTATCTGCTTGTCACAGCAAACCAGAAAATGTCTATAATGAAAAATGAGCCAAAAAAGAATGTATGTGTGTATAAATATTGTCGTACGTGCCTTGCATTAAAATACAAACTAAGAAATGCTCCAACATTGCTTTAAGAAGTTGTTTTCTTAAGATGATGTTCTTTGTATTTCGGGTTCACCAAGCTAAGATGATGTGTCAACAGCACCTCTTTATGATACATTCAAAAAAGTGTGCCATGGGATGAGTTTAGTTTTCGATTCATGGATTCCCAGACGCTTGAGATTGTTTGTTTTGTGTTAGTGCTCTGAAGCAACCCCAGTTGTGCTGGCACCATAAAGAAAGCAAACTAGAAATTGTCAGAGGTAAATATGTGTAAACATTTGAAAGTAAACTTGATGTTTTGAAAGTGTTTACTTAACTCTTTAGGAATAAAAAGAATGTGTGAATCAACAGTTGTAAAGTCTAACTAGGCATCATGACAATTAAGACATCACAGTCGAAAGCTGAAGAGACTCCAGCAACTATGTCAGAAACACATAAGGTTCAGGGTGTGGACAAACATGTTGTAGGGTTGGAGTAACATACTTAACACCTCTTCTTCTTTTCTTTTTTTTTTTTTTTGTTTTTATTGAACATTTTTACAATGTTGACAACAAAAGAACAACCAACAAAACCTGCCAGTTTGCATTATAGTACAATCACAGATAGTATGCTTTTAGGTGTCATACATAAAAAGGAGGAATTGTGGTGGTCAACATGTCAATTGTACAGTAGGCAACGCTTGCAGTGTCGTTGGATGTGGGAGATCCAGGGCCCACTACACGAGGCACCAGCGCCTGCAACAAGCAATCATACAGGACCGCACAGGCACTACACAAAGCTATTCTAGTTGCAGAAGCGCCACACAAGCTCATGGGAGGAAATAAGAAATCTACTCACTCTATGCACCGCTCCCACAGCCCAACCCCCCCAGTTAGATCAGTCAGGCAAACCACCCTCTTCTGCCTCCAAGCTTTGTCGTTCCCGAGCCCAATTCACAAATGGATCCCAAATATCACGAGGACGCGATGCAGAAGGTAGCAGCTCCCAGAACGTGGTGAGCTGCGTATGACAATATGTGACATCCGCCAGCCAGCTCTTCACCGTGGGCACCCTACGTCTACCCCAATGTATCGCCACTTGTCGTTTAGCGAACAATAGGAGCAGCGCATGCAGCTTACAGGATTTCGGCAGGGTATCTCTGACATATCCCAGTATCCCAAGCATAGGGGACGGGGCGTCCGAACGACCCACTATCTGGTTTGTCAAATTGAACACTTGAGACCAATAACTTTCCAACTCCGGGCAGGACCACGCTATGTGAAGAAAAGAGGCCGATGCATGCCCACACCTCCAACACTCATCCGTCTCCCGAAGCCCCATTTTTCTCAGGCTGATGGGGGTTCTATAGAACCTATGCAGGTATTTAAAGTGTATTAGACGTAACTTATAGTTGGGTGAGAGCTCAGTAAATGTGCAGATATGTGCAGATATTTATATAGCGCAAATCACTAACCGGTCTCTAAGCGCTTGCTTAGGGAACCCATCCTGGTATTCCCCTGTGAGATAACCCTGCAGGGCATCCACACGGTGAAAGCCAGGCATCCCGCCACGAGGGGCCATTGTGGAGATTAAGCAAGCTATTGCCCAGAGTCGCAGAGTGTGAACCCATGAATCGAGTATTCACTGGAGCGAGAATTATCGAGTCCATGGACAATTTATGGACTCAAGACCCAGCCGAGCCGGGAATTGAACCCTGGTCCCGGGCTGACCTCTGCTTCCAGGTCTGCCTACTCTAACCAGTGAGCCACACTTCTCCACTAAGCTGCCCACAGCAGAATTCCTATTGCTCTTCAGAGATCGCGGGCTGGAGCTCTTCGTTCCAATATTGTAGGGACTTAGGCGTTACCACCGGCGCCATGTTTTGCATTTGACGATATATACGAGTGACCAGCTTACGGGGGGACAGGGAACCCAACACCACCTCCAAAGCTGTAAAGGTCGGCGGTGCATCAGGGAAGTCCCCACTCAATGCTCGGCAGGCTGCTCTCAGTTTATTATACAAAAAGAGTTCGGAGAAGGGCACCGTTTCGCCCTCCACAGGCACCGGGGGGGACATGAACTTGCCCTCAGGGAAAAGATCGGCAAAAGTACGAAGATGTAGCTTCTCAACAAGGCGCCTCTCCACTCCATCTGCCAAACATGGCAGCATCGGGTTATGTGCCAGTGGGATCGAGGGGGCATACATCAGTGGAACCCCAGCCCTTTTACGCAACCCCTCCCACACCCATTGCAAGGCCCCCGCCGTGTCCACATCCACTCTGGGGCGCCTCGCCGCGGCGCATATCGCCACATTCAGGGGGAGGGGCGCCACAGCGTCTCGCTCCACCGCCACGTGCAGCTGGAAGGGAGTAGGATGGGTCCAAAAATGCAGGAATTGAGCCTGGGCACAAAGGGCATATAGCCTCATATCTGGGGCTCCCAGGCCGCCCTGTTTCAAAGGCAGCGTCAAAATATCCCAAGCCACTCTAGCCTGTCCGCCCACCCACACCAGCGACACCAGATGGGATCTCAGGGTGGCAAAAAAATGCGACGTAAGTGGAATGGGTATATTGACAAATAGATAGAGGAACTTGGGTAGTACAATCATCTTAGTCAGCGCAATCCTCCCCGTGAGGGACAGCGGCAGGGAAGTCCAGAGCCTCACTTTCTCACCTGGCCACACCATCGCCCTGCCAAAGTTAAGAGTCCAGATTGCCTGGAGGTCACGACTTATCCAAACCCACAAATATTTGACCTCGTCAGCCTCCCAACGTAAGGGGTATTCGGAGGACACCGCTGTGGTACCATCGGTCAGGGGGAATATCACTGACTTTGACCAATTTACGGAGATTCCCGCAAGACCTTCAAAGCGGACAAACTCCCGCAATATGGGATCCAAATTGTCTGCGGGATTGATAAGATACAGAGTCACATCGTCTGCGTACAGCGATATAAACATACTTAACACCTTGACAGGTTTCCACCATGAACTTGGATGCTACAGTGGATCAATTTACTGAGGAAAAGGTTCGGCAGATGAGTAGTGTCCTTCCTATGTCCAATTTTAAAGATATGTAGTTTGTGAAAGGTGGACAGTTGTAATTATGCTTTGCAGGGGCATTTTTAATCCCTTCACTGCAATGTGTAAGTGTCCAAAACCTTATTCCAATGTGAGGCTATTGAGAGTTTCTCTGGGAACTTACATTTGTATGCAAGTATTGACCTTGGCGTTGACTGCGGGTTGTAATGGGGTGTGTAATGACGGAATCTGAACAGTGAGTACAGTGAGAAATTGATATGCTGTGCCAAGGCCCTAGGAAGCAAAAGACATACAATTGTTTCTGGTCCAGGCTTAGAAGTTCGGGCTGGACTGTTCCCATGAGGCACAGGGTCAAGACTGATTTCCATATGGCCAGGTCTAAACTGGGGTGGCATGTTGAGCGAAAGAATGATGGATTTAACCCATATCTCTTGACTGGGGGTGAATGTTTGATTTGTTCTGCATTCCGTCCATCAATTGTCTTGTGCCAGGGCCCTAAGCATGATTGCAGGTGATGTAAGTGGGCAAAAGATCGATGTGATATCTTTAAATTTGTGACAAAATGTATTTACAGTACATTTATGCTCTGTTGTACGTCCACCACATTTGCCTAATGCCCCCTGACAGGTCACATCTCCTCCAGCACATAAGTGTTCAATTTTTCCTCCGTTTACTGGGGTCAAATACCACCTATATAAAATTGTTGTCTCTGTTTTGATCACAGGCTGATTATCTATTAATATGTGCCGTGGAACGTCAGTTCTGGAATCGTCTTCTATGGACCTAGTTTTCGTGGCAAGGCCAAGGCGGGCACTCGGCGGCACAGCTCCTCGACTGCAGCAGCCCACAGTGGCGATAGCAATGGGTTTTGTATCAAGGCAGATCCGGGCACTCAGCGGCACAGCTCCTCAGCTGCAGCGGCCCACAACGGCTACAACAATGGATTCCGTAGCAAGGCAAATGCGGGCACTCAGCGGCACAGCTCTTCTGCTGTAGCGGCTCACAATGGCGATAGCAATAGTTTCCGTAGCAAGTCAAATGCGGGCACTCAGCGGCACAGCTCCTCAGCTGCAGCGGCCCACAATGGCGATAGCAATAGTTTCCGTAGCAAGTCAAATGCGGCGTTCCCCACAGTAGAACTAGAGACCCTGGATTTCTCGACAGAGGCCTCACCTGCAAGTAGGATTCCCTTCGAGAGGAATCCGGGCTGCTGACGAATGAAGTCTAATGTCCCTGACACTTCAGCAGGAGGCAAGCTGAAATCAGGCCCTTGGGTAGTTGCTTCAGTAGATGGATGGCATTTTCAAAGTCCTTTCCCTCTTGTTACACGGACAGAGGTTTGCCTTCGCATCCCGAAGTTACACACCTCAACGGGGTTTCAGCTCAGATCATTATACCCCAAAAGTCTTTGTTCTTGAGAAAGTCACAAATCACTCGACCCGGCCAGAACCAGTTTATTGTCGACTTGGGTCACTTTATTTACGAGGCGGCATTCTCCCTTTCAGGGAGAGGGGGCCCACCATCAGACGCCCAGTGGGAGGTGGAGCCATCCTTCACCTTGCCAGGCACAGCCCTGCTCAGATCAAAGGGGTCACCCCTCCCCATACTTCAATTACAGATTCCTCCATTCGACCCAGGTCGGCCTCAGCCTGCCCTGGCCCTCTAAACCAGACGGCCAATACACATACCAAGAAAACACACAGGAAGGTTTAGACAAAAAGATACCTGCTTTCCAAAAGTGGTAGTTGCACATTCGGAATACAATCACCACTACCAGATGTGCGTTACTATTTGAAGCTCAAGCATACCAAATTCGACTTTCTTAACATGTTCCTTGGCACAACTAAGACTATACTAGTTCATACAGTTAATTTATAATACGGAGCATTCGCGCTGTTACAATGAATGGCAGTGGCACAGCGCACAGAGCGTCTAACGCCAGCAACCACGAAGGAGACAAAAAGTGACAAAAAATAGAAGGGAGATCTACGCCAATGGTGCCAGGTCTAACACCGCCCACCACTCCCCAGTTTACCATAGGGGGCCACTGTAGAAGTGACTGCGTGACAAAGTGCTAATACTTGTGTGAGCCTCGACGGCGACCCCCATATGTCCGTATCCGTGATTCAGAAGCTAGGTGGGGCTGCCGGTACGGAGTTTTCCTTAAGAAAATTGAAGCAGGGTCAAGCCATCAAGACCTGACCCTGACCAACCCAGAGAAAGCTGTAGGACTTTGCCCCATCCCTGGGCTTCATTCGGGAGCAAGGAGATCAACCCTGTTCCCTGTTGAGGGGAAATTGAACTTAACTCGTCGACAGAAGCTGGGAGCCCATCTGATCAATGCTGAGGCCAGCAGCGCCGCTCGGAAGGGAGAGCCTGCTGCGTGCTGCAGCGTGTACTGTAAGCAGCCTGACTCTCAGAACAGGACTAGAGCTGCAATTACCTGTGGACGGGGCACCTTCTGAAATGCTGAATGCTTCCGTTGTCATATTCCCACTCACTTGAAATCCAGGTTCCGCAGTAACAGAGTTAGTCCTCAAAACTCCATAATTAACAAGTGTTGGCAATTAGCTTTTAGAGTAAAGGAGGTAGCAAATAGGGAGAAAGGAAAGTTCATAGAGACATAACTGCTCTCAGCAGGGCATACGGCACAATCCCCTCCAGTCTCTGGATAATCATTCATTGTCGTCACGCTCTCTTCAAGAGCCAAAACACAAAAGAAAAGGTAAGTACCTTTTAAACATATAAAGTTACTAAGTGATGTCACCCCAAGTCCCTTCCCTCTTTGCACCCGAGGCTCACTCACAAAGCCGTTAATAATCCAGGATTCCTAATATTTCCTTTGTCCAAGAACAGGAAAGGTGATTGGCAAAATCCAGTGCTGCAGAAGAACGCCATTGGGATGAAGAATCACAGAGAAACAGAAAATGAGTAATCCAGAGCAGGCAAAGCAGTACTTTCTCCCTGATAGCATCAGTAAAGCCAAGTGTCAGGGAAATGCCGCGCGTGATCTTTATAGACCGCGCCTCACAGACATCGGCCACATAACACGCTTTCCTGAGCTTTCGCTTTCACCCCAGAGCATACACGGAAGCCCACCAGTACCTTTCGAGTTAAACAAGTCTATAAAGGACTGTCCTAAGTTATTGGTAGTAAAAAACAGGATTGCAGGGTAGTATTGTAATGGGAGAGGAGGGAAAGCACCTAGGAGGTTATACCATCTGCCACAAAAAATGCCAGGTTACCACCACATTGAGAAACCAGTGTAGTACAGGTAGCGCATAAAGCGCGAGTTGTGACATCTATGCTGTTGGAGCGGGCGAGACATGAAACAGGCCTGTCGGGCCCTGGGGGACTCACTGGTGAAGCTGTTACAGCCGTGTAACACTAAAGGCCCCTGGGTCTGATTGAAGATAAGAGGAGTGCAGGAGTGTCCCTTTTATAGAACGGTTTCCCGCACCCACCCAAAGGTGGCATGCTTCATCATAGGGTAACTTCCTTGCTATGCGAATCTGGTCACAAAGCGGGCTACAACCCCCTCACTGAGAGGTAGGAGCTCAGGGATGTTTTAAGTATGTGATGAGAGGCTTACTAAAACCTGTAGATGAGCAGGGTGTGGCAGCGGCTGTGCAAAAGTTTGTGAAGGTGAATGTGAGTGTGACGATTCACTCCAACCACTAGTTCAGTATACCTTTTTATAGATGTGTATGTCTCTGTTAATTATTAAGAGGCATACCTCACATATTTGGCCCTGAAGAAAGCCAAAGAATCCATGCATACTTGTGGAGTCCTACCAGAGTGCAATGCACATATCTATTTAAGGGCAATACCAGATAATCCAAACCTGCCTCTCTGGAGTTTTAGTCTGTTTCTCTTGTTGGTCGAAGTCAGATTGGAGGTCAGGAGTAATTGGTTTTGTTTGATGTAACCTGAAGTTGATGTGTAACTTACAATTACTCTTTAGAAAACTTTGCAGGAGAATGGTAAATTGGATATCGGATGAAAGTTAGTCGACATTTGTATATCAGCAGTGGGTTTCTTAAACTTTCTTTAGGAGCGGAGAGAGTATCGCTTTTAAGAGTTGGTTAAAACTATGGCACTGAAAGTGAAAAGTTAATCAGAGTGGTCATGTCTGACAGGAAATGAAAGATGTGTTTCATGCCTGAAACTGGGCACTTATTTGTAGATTTATTAGACACTTTGCTCTTTGAGTTAATTTGGTTATTTCCCCCTCCAAGATTGGAATAAAGGTGTAAACCAACAAGTGCGGTGAGTTAACATGAAGGGTTTGGTAGGCAAAGGATTGAGAACTCAAGCATGTCTTCGCAGGTCGGTGTTTTTGAGCATGGTATTTTCTTTTCTTTTTTCTTTTTTTTTACTTTACACCATCACAGTTCACTTCATAGTTCAGTCACATAACCGCAAGCACAACATAAGTAATATAAAAGATCTATTCTATTGTGTATATAGGAAACATAAGCACTGCTTCTCGCCCAAAAGGCAATGAATGTAAAGCAAATTAGATTAACATATTATAAATGATAAAGAAGATGGGGCCAGATGTACTAAAAGTCAGTTGGCAAAAAGGAGTCTCCAGTTGTGCTCCGACTTTTTTGCTAATGGATTCAGATTTTGCAAAGCGACCTATGTACAAATAGGTCATGTCACAAAATCGCCATTTGCAGGGGTCGCAGCCTCACTAATGTATAATAATTTGCCAAATTGCAATTTCCGACCTCCCTCTAATTGGCTACAAATACAGCGATGGTAGCCTGCAATAGGTAGTCGGGTACCATCCCTGTTTGCATTCCCAAGTCTACTTCTTTTTTTTGTTTTTTTTAAGCAACCCTTCTTCCTTAAGGGAAAAGGTGTTGGTATCAAAAGTAAGTATTCAACTTGAGGAAACATGAAGGGGAGCAGGCAGTGGTTCCCTGGACCATAACCTGCCCCTCCAGAGGCTCCCAACTCAGTTCCCAAAGGGGAACCATTCTCCTTGGCGCCTCCTTTGAGATCTCTGTAACTTTTCAGTGATCTGCAACCGAACTTGCAGTTGCAATTCATTGATACATTGCATACCGATTCACAATTCGAAAAGAACACTTCTTTCAAATTGTGATTTGGTATGAGTCGCTAAACCTATTTTAAGCGTTTGAAAAACTTTTCAGAATGGTAAAATGGGTTTTGTACATTTAAAACAATACATTTTGTGGCCGAGTGATTTTGCAAATTGCAGTGTTTGCAGTCACACAATCCTTTCATGCATCTGGCTTGTAACTATTTAGTATTTTCTCCTGGCTGTACATATTTCTCAGACATGAAATACATGAACCCTGGGTCATACAATTATTAGGGCAGCAGGTGCCCCGGCAACACAGTAGTTTAGTGCATGTACTAATTCCCTCCAATCTTGCAAGTCTGCAAATTGCTTTTATTCAATCCTAGAGGTACTCATGGAAATTTCTTCAGCAAGGGTCCGTTCATTCGTGTACTTCAGCCAGCACACAGTATTGGGCTTCACTTCAAGTACAACATTACCCATAGGGCACCTTCTTGTACAAAGGGGGCTTTTTTATGTTTGTTTTTCAAATTTGACTCATTAGGCATGCCTACCGGTAGACATTTGCCGGTCATTGAAAGGTGACTCCTGACCATAAGTGTCCTTAAGCAGTGCACGATCTGGTGTTAAACTTAACATTTTATTATGTTACTGTAGCATTGTGACTAACTCAAGTGTTTTATGATAGTATATAATGGGAAAAATGCTTACCTCTTAAATTGTTTTCTACTTTGCAGCTTTTTCTTCCATCTATGAGGAAGAAGACTGCATTGGGGGATGGCAGTTCCCCAGATGGAGACGTTCTTGAGGATCATTGGCTGGTGGACGATATGTACACATTTGAAAATGTTGGGTTTACGAAGGATGTTGGCAAAATAAAATTCCTCATCTGTGCAGACTGTGAAATAGGACCAATCGGATGGCATTGCCTGGATGATAAGAAGACCTTCTATGTAGCTGTGGAGCGTGTGAAGCATGAGTAGAAAGAACTGTGAGGGCTAAGGAGGGACACAACCCCTTCGAGGGTGCTATAAAGGAGCCGTGTGACAACTGTACTCATGGAGGAAGAACGGCCCTGCACTTAACAGTTCACTGAGACTCCTAATGTAAAGCTGTTTGTTTGGCTATTGTTGTATGCAGTATTTATTGATGGATTCCTTGTAACTCGAGAGCTCTGATGATGTAACAAGTTATACTTCCTGTTGTCAACTAGCTCGGTATTGACAGCCCCTGGGGTGTTGTAGCTTACAGGGCTGCAGTAGTCCCATTGTATGCACATTACCTCCCTTATTAATGAACACCATTGTGGACATTATCCTGGGATAACTTATCACCCCTGAAAATGGTGGGTCAGTTATCCAATAATTACACCTGCAATAGTTTTCACTGGTGCTATTGCAATGTACACACAGATATTTAAAATAAAGTCAGGTGGTACAAGAGCCTAATGTTTACCGGGGGAATCGGGGTTTTTAGTAATGAATATTGGGATATTAGTGGGAGAAAGGGAAAGAAAACTGGAGAGTCCGGCAGCGAATGTGGGTAGAATGACCGAAAGAAGGGAGTTATTCTAGGGATGTTTTGAAGGCATAATTGGGGAAACAAGACTGGGTAGCAAGCGTTTATCACTGAGCAATCTGCTACTGATTATATAACATTCTGATGTATGTTCTTCTAATGATTTCTCACATCTTTTGAGCTAGTTATACTAACATATCTACTTGATTCCTATCAACACTTTGAGATGAAATGATGGTAAGTCACTGCGCATGAACTTGCACTCGTGTTCTGGAAGGGGGATGGAAGGGTAGGTCTTAGAAGGAACACCTGAGCAGCCTCTGAGGGTGGTATTACAGGCACTATGCAGAGCTACAATCAGAGGGTTCAACATTTGTCTATTGGCAGGAGAATGCGCATGTTCATTCAGAACAGGGTTTTTCCACTTCTGCCACTGCAATATAGTTTCCCATCAATGGTGGAAGCTCGACTCTTGGTTCCCTGGGGGTGTCACTGGGCCTTAACTGAATGTCGGTGAGCCTAGGATTGTGGGGATAATTTATCCATTTTAACCGTGAATTTAATTTTTAATGCATCCATACAAGCTGAATAACTAGGAGCCAGATTATGCAGAATACAGAAATCCATTTGAAACTACTCCCTGTGTGCTAGGGAAGTGTGTTTTCAGAATTGGACGAGGTGCTGTCTGAGGGAATCGGGAGAGAAAGCGCAGGGCTTCACTAAAATCCCACTCTGAATACACCTCTATCTGCTTATCCCTTGACTCTTCAGTCATAAACTGGTGACACATGCAGTGCACTTTTCCAGTCTTGAAGGAGCTGTATTAAGCAATACTATTTTTATCTTGTAAAACAGCAATGAAACATCCACAGACGGACTCATCCAGAGACATGACAGGCATGTTGGTATAATTTGCACACAAAGTTCCTTTATTAGTTCAGATGCACAGGTGCCTGTGGTCCCGCAGGTTGTTTATAATGTCGAGTTAATATCCAAGAAGCTTTTATGTGGTTGTGTTACAGACCTATTTCATTTAGGGAGCTAGTCTGTTTCATTTGGCGTATCTTCAAGGGCTTAATTATTTAGAAATTCATTTTCTTACAATTGTAATTTTACGTTATACAGCCAATAAATTTACCTCCAGTCTCGGTTTAGAACCGTTCTTTTACCCTATTCTAAATATAACTGTGCACCACCACCACAAAAAAAGGTTTCTTGAATTTTAAATCGCAATCCAGCATCATCCAAGAACATCGCAGTGAAGTACATTACTGTTTGTTTTTTATTTGCATTGGTCTTATCCTCACTGAGACCAACCATGATATTGTCTTTGTGAAGAGGCATTTGGATATGGTTGTACTACTTGTATTTATTATGTGTCAGCCTTTTGATAACATTCTCATACTTTGAATCGTATTACGTGGTAGCGACATCTCTCCTATGTAGCGACATCTCTCCTATCAACTGAAATAAATTTTCAACTGGAAATGTTCTCTTGGGAATAAAGGTCGGTCCTATTTTACTTTTCCACATAGAGTGGCTTTTATCCAGAAAAATGATTTGCCTACAGAGAAGGAAAAAGTTGGTGCATTTTGGATACATGTGGCCTGCAGGTGCAAGTGAAAACCTGGCTTTAAAATAAAATGTCTAGTAACTTTTATCTGTAGGTGAAGAGTCTAACACAGTCACTGCTAGTCAAATAATATGACTTTGATATTTAGAACCTCGCTTCCTGTTAGATGGCTCTGGTGAATTACAGGCTCGGCCCCGAAATCCAGTCTTAGGTTCTATAGAATATTCTGTAGTTTCAGGGTTCTGATTCCTTGGCCTCCCCCCCCCCCCCCCACCCCCCGACGCCAAGGACTCAGTAAATGTGCCAATCAGAAAATGAGTTGGACTGTACCCATACACAACCCACTGAGGAATGTTTGCATTAAATGTGTTTCAGCTATCGGTTCACTCCATGAGACATGACCGCTCGGTTAGTGAGACACAAAAGCCTTTTTTGTAACTGCACAACACACTCAAGGATCACTAAAAAACAGAATGTCATTGTAAAATATATATTTTAAATTCCATACAAATTTTATTGTGCAAATGTTTCATAAATAAATGAACAGAGAAAAAAGGAGAATCTGAGGATATAAGGGTCCAATTTAAGGTATACATTTCAGGTGCATAGAGTCCTGGAGGGTTGATCGTGACCTGAGGGTCTAGAATACAGAGCAAAATCCAGGTAGCAGACGGTAAGTGAGAGGAAAACCACATATGAAGATTAGATACATCCATAGGGTGTGTGATATGGCGTAAAATTAAGCTATAGAAAAAAAATAAAAGAAGATAGATAAAAAGGGGAAAGAGGGGGCACTAGTAGGTATAAAGACGAAACTCATGTATCCGCATGTAAAATCCCAGGAGGTCTTAATGTATATAAGTGCAGGTGTATTCCAGGTCATACGATTCACTCAATCCAAGAATTCAGTTCAGTGTTTTGGGAGGAGGTGATATCAGTTCTGAATATCACTCATATTTGTATCCATGTAAGAGAGGGCAGATATACAGGGGAATAGAGGGTGAGAAGTAGAGAATCACGGTGGTTTGGAAGTGGCAAAATAGTTATCAGGGGAGTTCCAGATAGATGTATTGCGTGTAATCCATGGGGAGTTTTGTAATGAGGTATTATCTGCCCCTCTCAAAAATGAGATCCAGTTTATCCAGGTTGCGGAAGGAGGTAGCGGCTGTGTTTTTTTCCAGTTAGTTAAAATAGATTTGCAGACAGCAGTAAGAAGGATATCGATTATAATAGACTGTCATTGCGTGAACTGATGTTTGGGTCTAAAAATCCCTTGAGTAATGTTAAAAACGATCATTCAAGAGGGACTCTGCAGATAGTCAATAAAGTTAAACACTGAATTCCAAAATGGAGCGATTGCTCTACAGTAAAAGAGAAAGTGAGGGAGATCACCCACAGGGTCATTACAGTTCCAGCAACTTGGAGTCTCTCTTAGGGAGAGTTTGTGGAGGCGTGCTGGGGTCCAGAAAGTCCTGTTTAGTAACCAGAATTTCGTCTGTGCAAGAGAGGGGGATATTTTAGACGAGACCACTGATCTCCAAATATGATGCCAAGATCATTCCGTTGGGGTCCCATTTAGCTTGGAGTCTAGAGGATGTGTTGCAGGACTTCAGTTGTATAAGATGGTAGAGCTTGGAGGCCTGGTGGCAGGATTTTTTAAAGGATAGGATGATCCTTATGAGGGAAGGGTCGTTATTTGAAAACTTTAGTTTAGAAAGGGCTACCTTAAGCTTCAAAAATCGTAAAAGTCTAAGTTTTGCAGGTTGAAGTGCTTTTGCAAGTCTCTTTTGGATAGCAGATTTTGGGAGGGCCATAGATCTTTTAGAAAATGAAAGCCCTTAGAGGCCCAATGAGACTAGCAGGCTGGAGAGCCATGGATTCTAATTTTAGAGTTGTTCCAAAGGTAGGTTAAATTTGAGTTAGAGATCTGGATTCTTAGGACTCTATTAATTTTCAAGAGGGTCCTTTTGGTATTTTGGAAAATATATTTACCCGAGGGCGGGGGTTTGGGGTTACTGGTTAGGTGAGAGACCGGGTGTAATTCCCCTAGAAGTTCCCTTTCTACTGCTAACCACGTGGTAGTATAGTCCGGAAATTGAGTGAACCAAAGCGAGCCCTGTCTGGCTAGGAAGGCAGTTTGGTAGTTCTTGAAATCTGCCAGATTAACACCGCCGAGGTGAACTGGAAGGCGTCGTTTTTTAATTGAGATTCTTGGTCTTTTGTTTTTCCAAAGAAATTATTTAGTAATTTGTCAATTTTTCGTAGAAATTCTTCAGACAGCGTTAACGGAAGCATATTTGAAAAGTAATTGACTATGGGGGTGATCATCATTTTGATGGTCTCAACTTGGCCCCACCTCGTCAGGAATTTAGTTTTCCAGCCCTCGAGAAGAGAGTCTATCTTTCTTAAAGTAAGTGCCTCATTATGTTTCAGGGATTCTAATAAGTCAGAGTTGAACTCCAGACCCAAATATTTTGCAAATTTAGGCTGTCAGCTAAGACCTGTGTTGGCGAACAGAGCCCTGGAACAGAGACTATTTAGAGCAAGGATTTTAGATTTGTCTTTAGGTTTGTAGTTAGAGACTTGGGCGTATTCATCAATGGTTTGGAGTAGGGCAGGGATAGATTGGGAAGCCCTTTCAGACATTATTAAGATATCTGCATGTGGAGAAGTGTGGCTCACTGGTTAGAGGAGGCAGACCTGGAAGCAGAGGTCAGCCCAGGACCAGGGTTCAATTCCCGGCTCGGCTGGGTCTTGAGTCCATAAATGTCCATGGACTCGATAATTCTCGCTCCAGTGCATACTTGACTCATGGGTTCACACTCTGCGACTCTGGGCAATAGCTTGCTTAATCTCCACATGGGCCCCTCGCGGCGGGATGCCTGGCTTTCACCTTGCGGATGCCCTGCCTGGGTTATCTCACAGGGGAATACCAGGACGGGTTCCCTAAGCAAGCGCTTAGAGACCGCTTGGTGATTTGCGCTATATAAATTCCTGCACATTTACATTTACATCTGCATATGCCGCGACTTTCACCCTGAGATTATTGAAGGCAATACCATGAATGTGGGAGTTAGATCTAATCTTGTGTAGTAAGGGTTCAAGACTTCGGATGAATAATGAAACTTTGTAGCTTAATTGCAGAGGAAAGTAAACCACCAGACCTGACCTTAGCAGATGGACAACTGTATGGGGCAATGATCATTTTAGTGAAGGTATCCCCTACATTAAATTTTTTGAGAGCTTCACGGAGAAAAGTCTATAAGACCCTATCGAATGCTTTTTCAGCATCAAGGGTAACCGCTACCGTTTCAGAGGGGGCTAATTTAGCCTTTTCAATGATCTGGCAGAGGAGCCGGGTGTTGTCATTGGAAAGTCTTTCATGAAGCCCTCTTGTGAATTTCCAATTAGTTGAGGAAGAAGGGGCTCTAGTCTCTTGCAGAGAATCTTAGCGTAAATCTTTGCATCCAGATTAATTAGGGAGATTGGTCTTTAATTTTTTACTTGAGTCGGGTCCTTCCCTTCTTTGGGGATTACAACGATAGTGGCTTCGCTGGTGGTGCCGGATATGGTGCCAGAGTCGGCAAAATGTTGAAAAAGGGACAAGAGTTGGTTTAAGTACATGGGCAGAGGTTTTGAAAAAATTGGCGTATAGCCATCTAGGCCAGGGGCTTTGTTAATTTTTAACAAGCAAATTGCTAAGTCTACCTCTTCCAGAGAAAACGGAGAGTTTAGGCTAGCTTTTTCTTAATCCGTGATGGACGGGAGTGTGATGTCTCTAAAATAATCCGCACAGGCGGAAGCGTCTTATCTCCGAGTCGTCTGTGTAAAGAGACTGGTAAAAATCTTTTAATATTTCTAACATTTTCTGGGGTCTGGTGTGGTAACGAGCAAATTGCTAAGTCTACCTCTTCCAGAGAAAAAGGAGAGCTTGGGCTAGCTTTTTCTTGATCCGTGATGGACGGGAGTGTGATGTCTCTAAGATAATCCGCACAAGCGGAAGCGTCTATCTCAGAGTCGTCTGTGTAAAGAGACTGGTAAAAATCTTCTAATATTTCTAACATTTTCTGGGGTCTGGTGTGCATGATGTTAGATTTATCCGTGAGGGGATCAATTCCCTTGCAATTTTGTTAATGTTTTAGGTAAGAGGCCAGAATTTTCCCAGCTCTGTTTGCATTGCACAGATTTAAGCTTTTGTATTTGTTGACTCATATGCCTGCTCTCTCACTTGGGATTCTATTGAACTCATACTTTTTGTTGGTGAGTTTAGATAGGGTTTGCGGATCCATGTCAGATCAGTGGGCAGCCTCCAGAGGTTTAATTTCTTGTTCAAGAATTATGAGCTCTTTGTTGTGTTCTTTGTTGATCTTAGTTTGTATATTAATAAGGGTGCCCCTTACCGTGGCTTTCAGTGCATTCCAGTGGGTGGAGGGGGAGGTATCAGAGCAGATATTGTCTTCCAGGTAGTTTAAGATGGTTTTCTCGATCCTCTCTTTTGAGGCAGCGTCTGATCGATTCATCATTGAATCTCCAGATCTTACTTGGGGTATTAGCATTGTTACCAGTATGGGAGAGAGTTATAGCTGAGTGGTCCGAGACTAACCTCGTTAGTATATATGTTTGGTCGATTAGGTGTATATGAGGTTTGGATATCATTAGGTAGTCAATTCTGGAGTAGGATTTATGGGGCCTGGAAAAGAAGGTGTAGTCTAGTGTCCGGGTGCTGGAATTGGGTAAGTTAAATTTTGCGCATAGTTTGTGTAATGATTTTTGTGCCCTAGAGGGGTTAAAAATGGACCTGGATTGTCTGTCTAGTGTTACATCAATGGGGAGGTTAAAGTCGCCTCCCAAGATAGTGAGGTCATTGTTGGGGATTTTACTTAGGAGTAAGGATAATGAATCCCAGAATTCTGGGTCGTCTATTCAGGCCATATATATTAAGGACATGGAAGTGCCCTGTGGATTTAGTGAATTTAGATAGCACTCCTCTTCCGTTCTCATCAGCCAAATATGATTCGATGGAGAAACCTGCGCTCTTGGAGGTTAAAATGTCAACCCCACCTTTTTTTTGCCTTCACTGGGCAAGCTAACCATGTCAGCGATCCAGCTCTTGCCAAAGTTCCTTAGCCCATCTTGGGACATCTTAGTTTCCTGTTACAGGATTACATCCGGTTTCAGTTTAAAAAGGTATTTTTTTTTCTTTTCCAGTTTGATTGGGTGGTTAAGGCCCTTCACGTTTAGCGATACAATTTTAAAGTTATTATCCAAAGGGGAATTATACATGCAGTGCCGGGCAAATATGGCTAAATGAGCGTGTGGCTAGCCAGAGTTCTGAATTGAGAGAGAGAATCATTGGGAAGCATTATGGAAGAATTGCGAGGGAGGTATAAAAGCCCTGAACCCAGTATCGATGAGTGGATGATACTGAGTGGGGCAAATTATACTTTTCAGGCGTATCCTTGGGATGTGAATAAGCACCTGTGATAGCTGTATACCTACAGTGGGAAGAGACTAGAATAAAAAAGGGGAGGAAATAAAAGACAAAAAAACCAGAGACAAAAGATAGACCCAGACTCCCCACCCACCCCAAACCATGAAAGAGAGTGAGACGACAGCGGGCGAAAGCCGCTG
Source organism: Triturus cristatus (assembly GCF_964204655.1). Taxonomy (NCBI): domain Eukaryota; kingdom Metazoa; phylum Chordata; class Amphibia; order Caudata; family Salamandridae; genus Triturus; species Triturus cristatus. The sequence continues at coordinate 34,882,234 of NC_140580.1, forward strand.
TCACTGGCAACAACAAGCAGCAAGTGAATAACAGTAACATGTAAACTTGCGAACGATTAATGGAAAAGGGCCATATAGGCTAGTTAAGGCTGACACAGAGGTGGGCCATGAGCCCCAAATATTTCAAAAATAGCCGCAGTAACACCTCACAGAAGATGAATCGCAGGCACAGCAACTATGAAAAGTATAGGTGAGCAACCTAGTGGAATTCCAGCTTATGTGGATTTGTTGTGTAGATTTGATGTGGTGCAGTGGTTATATGGTATCGTGATGCGATCCGATATGAAATGACGTGATGAGATGTGTAGTAATGTGATGTGATATAGTAATATTCGCAACCAAGAGGAAGTGGAGAAACCGGGTGATGTGATGCCTGATGAGATGCCTTGTGAAATGGTGTGAAGTGACATGTGCCTCGAGACCCTCGCGGGAGAATAGTGCACTTACATCTCCCTGAGTGATAGATACGGTAGGATATGTGCTGTGTTGAGTAATTTGTGTGATAAGCATAATGATAAATGTTCTGATATGATATGGGGTGTGATGAGGTATGAAATGAAATTAAATGAATGTGCGAAGGCGGTTCGGAAATTCACAGCTGTTGGGCTGCTCTTGGCGAAAAGGTAAATTGCTCTGAAATGGGGGGAAAGGGTGGCGCCGACGAGTAAAGACTGGCTGAATAGTATGGCATATTGCAATCTGAACTATGACTTATACGCCTCCACATTACCAAGTACATCCCACCCACGTGCCATTTGGGGCCCTTTCAAACAATTTACAGCAATAACACCGTGTGCATCAGACGAACGGCTGGACGCTGGCCTGGAACCCGCAGGTATTGGTTAAATGTGTTCTATCCACACACTAGACTTGTACACACACTCCATGACGTTACGATTGGAACTATTGCCAATATTAAGCACCGTTTGATGCGCAGATTCAGATGTTGGGACTGTGTGAGTGAGACAGCACAAGATGTACGATTACTTTTGATGTGATCAAACTGTCAACATTGTTGAAATTCTGCATAATAGATGTTAGACACCTTATGTACAGGGCATTTCTGAATATCCATTGTCCTGGAACTGGAGCGGGTTACGCTGACATTATGAAACTGATAAAGTTTAGAAGAAAAAAAAGTGAAATGAATGAGGAGCAGCAAGTAAGGTAATAACAGGAGACATCAGAGGTAATATCCAGTAATAACAGGTAACCTCAGAAGAGATATCAGGTAGCTTCAGAGGTAATATCAGAGTGAAAGGCTGCTCCAGAGGTTCTCCTTATTACATTCAGAGGTTCTCAGAATTACACTATCTCCGGAGTCTGTAAGTTTGAGTAATGTGAACAATAAAAATATTCCAACATTAAACCTCAGTATTCTATAGCATTAACAGCCTCATTTGCTAACTCTAAGCGCTATACTAGCTGTGCCATTAGTTTAAAAAAAAAAAAAAAAGCCTATTCTGTGTTTCAGAAGATGGTTCATGTAGGAGGCTGGCTTAGTAGATGGTGCACCCTTATTTAAGTGAAGCACCTTGGACTAAATCGGACTACCCTTTATGGAGGTTTTAGCGGTCTGAGACCGCCTTAGAAAGTTCTCTAAGTCGTTGCTGTGGAGAGCAGCCTTCAGGCTTATACAGAAAGAGTGATAAGCAGCTTGTTTTACCAGATCTAATCATATATTGTAGGTTAAATTCAAAAGAACCACACAGTATAGTTATAACAAGCATTGGCATAGCCAATAGGTCTCGCTTTTGGGACCTTATAAGTGTTTAGTTATGCAACTGTTGCATGGCTAAACACTTATAAGGTCCCAAAGGCGAGACCTATTGGCTATGCCAATGCTTGTTTTGTTAGGCACAGGGTGATTAAGTGATTTGCGCAGAATCACAGGATGTTCAGCGTCGTTGCCGAGACTCGGGTTCCCCAGATTGGTGGTCGACCGCCCTAGCCGTTAGGCCAGCCCCTATTATCCCTTAACTGCATGGGGTATTTTGCTCCATAACTCACATCCTTCTATTAAATCCTATTGAAAGTGTTCCTCTAGTTTGATATACATATAATTGTGGACTCTGTACTTCAACACACAGCTTCTTTGTTGCGAATGTATTGACAGCATACTTATATAAATCACTATCAAAACCTGTTCTGAGTTTATATGCACGTAAATCCTCCCATCCTCCTCCAAATTCCATCTGTGCAATCAATGAACTGCCATGGAAGTAATAAGAATAGAGAATAACTCCCGTTTTTAGGAACATCATGAGGGGGTGTGAAATGCTGTCCTTTATGGGTCAGTGATAGTTAGTGCTTGGTTGCGGAATATACCCCTCTACTTTGTCTCTTAGTGCTGACAGCGGCAATGTGACATCACAACTCAACTGTAGTACATTATTACAATAGAGTGAAGATCTCCTGTTTCTATTACAGGTGAACAGTGAGGCATAACTCGAATGTAATAAGTGCATTAGGCAAAACAAAATTAGCTAAAAAAAATATTATTAATTCAGGATTCCATAAATTATAATAAGGCTGCTTGTGTTCTGTTTTTATTGAATATTGTACATCACACATGGAAAAGCATTTGGGGGTAACTCTGAATTTATTTTTAAAATAAAAAAACTAGAGAGAGTGGCTGTTATTTTAAGTGACTCTCCATGTGAGCAGTTATGACTGCCATGCATATTTATGATTGACACTATGGGGAGTTAAAAAAGGAATTTGCAATGCAATAGGTCTCGCATTTACACAAGTTTGAGCTAGAGGCATTGTAAATGACAATACCTTTTATTTATGTTTTGTTATTTAAAACATAAATAGAAGGCATTGTCATTTACAATGCCAATAGCTCAAGCTTGCGTAAATGTGAGACCTATTGTGACTCGGGCAAGTGTTGCATCAGAGAGGCGCAGCGGGCTGGGGCCAGTGACTAGAATCCCCCACGAGGCGAAGGAGAGTGTACGGGCAGAACCGAGCCTGACAGGAGAAATGCCACACAAATGCACACTGCCCGAAATGTGGCCATTAGCGAGAGAGGGGACGATATTTAATATACACCAACAACCTAAATCCTTCTACACTTCATATATTGTCTCCCTCTAGGAAAAGGCAACAGACTGAATGGGCGTGCATGGTGCTATGCTGGGTTGTCAATAAGATGCTTTTTTTTAGGTTTTTTGGGCGGATTTTTTTCTCATTCTTGTAGCTGGCACTCGGCCAGGTCATGAGTGTCCGTAGGTAGCCAGAGACCTGCACTTTGGAGAAGGAAGGAAGTAGGGGTGTGACGGGGGCGACACGGTGAAGGGAGAGGGAGGAAGTGGCAGTGCAGTGTGTCCGCTGCGCCGCGAGGACTGGTTCATGCGCTTCTAGCCACTGCGGGTCAGGGCCGAGATGTCGACCTAATGCACGAGCGTATTTTTAAAAATATTTTTTTAATGTCATTAAATATTCAAACATGTATCACCGTTTGAGAGGTGTATTTTTTGCACAGTGATTTGTTTTTCACTCGCAGCCCCTCCCCCCGGCTCAAGCATCTACAGGGACTCCGCTCATCTCTTACGCCAGTGCATGCAGACAGCTCAACCTTTCACCCCGCACAGCCCACAGATAGGCGTTTCACCCACTGCAGCTCATGCTGAGTGGATCTGTCACTCAGACCCTGCAGGTTACACCAGTGTGCGATGGTCTGGACTCTGGAGTAACTTCAAACAAAATGGAAAGATGGCGCAGGGCATTTTCCGCCAAAGTCCAACAGCCCCATTCCCCACATTGCAGTGAAATCAAGCGTGCATCGTTGTACAGCTGCTAGCTGAAGGAGCGCGAGTGGCGTTTTAAAAATGACATGCATTGTAACATTTTGCTTTTCATTTACAATTAGTCTCATAAAGGCATCAACCCCTGTTTAGAATGAGCTAGCACAGTGCTGGCTGGTGATTAACGCAGTCAACGTGTAGAGCCTGCTGAAATTGAGATAAAACCATCCTTCTGCAGTTGTGGCTGAAATGTGTCCAGTTTTTGGAGCACAACTGAAGACGCTATTTCCAAGAGTCAACACTGCACTCAATCCTATAGGCTCCGGCGTCCGACCACAGAGCTATCCCCGAGCTGATAGGGTCACGCAACAGACTATGGATTGCATTCTGCACGATCGTGCATGAAACCCCGGCTTTTGCCTAGCAAAGTGCTGGAGAAGGCAGGCACCCGGCACGCACCACTCTCCTGGTGCTCTTGCATGTTTCACGAATCACGGCTCTGATTGATCGGAAGCAATAGTTATACATCCTTGTGCCACTCGTGTCGCGATATTACCACAAAACATTCAGCGGTAAAATGAGGTGGACGGGCGGGTTAATGGCCAACATGTAATTGTTAATTTGTGCGCTCGCCTGTTAATACATGCAAGCGTGTATTGGGTAAAATTAAAAAAAGCACTGTGTGCGCTAAAATAATGTCTGTGCGTGCGAGATACAAGCCCGGCTGGTAAAGTGGTCCGGACGCGTCTGTCCGCGGCGTGAAAGTGTAAGCAAATTTGGCGCGCGCGCTTGGCGGGGGCAGGGGAGCGCATTCCAGGTGGGGGAGCGGACCCTTTGAAGTATGATGCCGAGGCTGTGACACGTGCACGCGCCAGTGGGCTGAAGCGCTTCCCCAAACGGATTGCATTGCGGCACGATGCACGTAATTGTGCGCATGCTCGCCATGCAATCCGCTTTTGGGAGCACTTTGAAATGCGCCTGTTAATAGAGTCTCGCCTAGCAATTGCGTAAACGCAATAGCTAGGCGAGACCTAAAAATGTCTATTTATTACACAACACTCATTAACACGGTGGTATATCTCTAACCCAAAGATAAAAACACAAATGCACAGCAATACTTCAGTTGCAATAGGTAAGTAAGCACAATACACAGTGGTCCCCAGGGGGAGACCAAACTATATACTAAGAAAATGGAATGCGAACTGCGACGAAGTCGAGACTAGGAGCAGGAGACTCAGAAGAGGTGGGGACTCGAGGAACCACCCAAGAACACCACAGAGTCTGTGTGCAGAGTGGAGATAGCTGAGTACTTAATAGGAGTCAACTGAAAAGTTGCGGTTACAATTTTGAAGAATGAACTTTCCCAGTGGACCCTGAAGAAACCCGTTGGAAGACAGAAGGTTGAAGAGTTACCCCACCCATGAATACCCCAGAAACCAGGATACCTACACCAGGGAAGCCGGGTGCAAAGGTGCGAAGTGATGCCGGTAACCGCCATAGCCCACAATGGAGGGCTTCAGTAAATATGCTGCTGGCGAAGAAGGTGCAGGAGTCTGGCGGAATCAAAGGGTGGATTCGAGAAGAAGAGGAACCGGTAAGCAGGGGAGGCAGAGTCTATGCCCTTTGGAGGTACCCAGGAGGTACAGAAAAGCAATCCCCACCAATGTCTTGAGATGCAGGAGTGATTACGGTGACCTTGCCGCTGCGGTTGTGAGGACCAGGCAATGCTGAGGAAGATCAGGAGCGGTTCCCGAGCTGTCGAAAACCAGGAGTTCGGTGTCGGGCAGGTGCACCAACAAGCCTTAGCAGCTACAACAGGCGTGGAGAACTATGATGGAGCAACATTGGGACGTCCAATGGACTCTCCAAGTTAAGGAGAGTTAGAGCATGCCCCGAGCAAGGCAGGGAGCCCACTGAAGCAGGAAAAGACCCTGGAGAGGACCCACAGGCCAAAAGCACAGGAGTCGCAAGAGAGACTCTTGAGCAGCTCACCAAAGATTAAGGCCTACGGTGCAGAGGATGTGGTGAGGACGATGATCTTGGCAGGAAGAGATGCTGAAGGACTGTGCTTCTTGTAGCTTGAAGATCTCTGGAGTGCAGAGCCAACAAGCCTTGGCAACAGCAAGTTGACACGGTGCACAGGGGTTCAGTCCCAGCGGTTCTGACGAGGGATACTGGCCTCAAAATTGCAGAGAGGACAGGTCAGGCCTCGAGGGAGTTGAATAATCACCACCTGTTTTGCTGAGCTTTTCAAAGTCTGTGGGACATCAGCAGCAGCAGCAGACCGGATAGCTTAGTTGCGGTGCCTGCAGATGCAGGGAAGTGACCCATTCAGTCCAAGGGATATTACTTAGTGTGTCCTTGATGCCCACAGGTCTGTTGAAGATCCTGGAAGAAGTACACACAGACAGCGAAGAAGACTTGGAGAACAGCGAGACCAGGAGCAGCAGGAGTCTTCCTGGATGCAGTCTCAGTTCCAGGTGAAGTCCAAGTGTCCAGACAGTCGAAAAGTGATGTGGTTTTAGGCTTGAGTGTTGTCCCATGAGAAATCTGAGGACCCACCCACAGGTAAGCCCTCTTTTACCGTAAGAAAGGGGTTAGGATGCCTCGGGGTCCCTCCCAGAGGAGGGGCTGGACAGAGGGGAGGACACTCCTGTACTTTGTCCAGTTTCGCCCCAGAGCTGGATCCAAGGGCTCCCTGAACTGGCTCGAACCAGAGTATGCAAGGTGGGCACCAAGTGTGCGTTTCAAAGCAGTCTGGTGGTGCTGGAAAGTGCTCCAGCCCAGTACACTAAGTCCTGTCTGGAAGGTTGGCACACCTTCCTGTTACAGGAATCCTATTGTTCTTTCTTCCCCTGCTTGAGGTCGGCAGCAGGAGGGCAGAATAGTGTCTGTGGTCGGCAGCAGCACTAGCTTGTTAGCAGACCATGAAAGGCTATTACCGGGAGTTCTGGGGAGCTTCCTGGAGGTGCCCCCAGTGCATGGAATCATACCTCCAACACTGGTAACGGTGTTGGTGTATGATTCCAACATGTTTGATACCAAACATGCCTAGATTCGACACAGCCAATATATAGTTAGCCATCACGTAATGTCAGATGACCACTATATGTATCAAAATGGCTGACTGCACTCACAAAGCCTGGAGGATCAACACCGGGGTTTGTAGGGGTTTCCTAATCATGCAGGGGCACTTGCACACTTATAGCCCAGCACCTTACTTTCAGGATTGAAAGGCCTGCCTCAGGGGTGACTTATAGGTTTTAAGTGTAGTGACCTCAGATATAAGAAAACTTATATCTGTCGTAAGTGGTGCTTGCACCAGCTTACACAGGCTGCCCTGGGCACCTCAGTACCATATTCTAGGGGCTTATAATAATGATAATAGTCAACCGTGTTACTGGCCAAATAACTAGTGAAGGACGTCTGCCTCCCAGCTTCAGTTCAACTGGGTGCATGTCTGTGCCTTTTCTTCTGTTGCCTTGCGTGAATATGATCTCTGACTTTTAGTTCTCAATGCACTGATTTATTTATTTTTCTTTTTTGCTAATGGGAAATCCACCTTTTTGCATGTCACCTTCAGCTAGACTGTATTTTTGCTTGATTACAACTCTGTGCACTTTAAGCCTTCTAACCACTAGTAAAGTGCCTTTTATTCCTCCTTTAAACCTGGTTAAATTGGCATACTCCTAATTGGCATTAGCTGTCCAGCTTCTCCTAGCAAGTGATTAGGCCTAAATAGGTGTGAATAGCTATGAAATGCCTCACAATAGCCAAAAATAGGCTGAGCAGAGATTCCTCCTTTGAACTCAATAGAATATGCAGGGTGGGGGCAGTAGGCATGCTTTTTGACATTAGTGTAAAATCTTGTTTGACAGGTCTTTTGGGTTCACATATAGGATAGGATAATATTTATAAAGTGCACTTATACCCAAGGGTGTCAAGGCGCTGAGTGGACGGGGTAGGAGGGAGAAGTGACACCCATGAAGCAAATAGCCAAGTTTTCATAAGTTTTCTGAAGACCGGAAGACAGTCCGCCTTCGAGATGAAAGGGACCAAGGAGTTCCAAAGTTTGGTGGCTGCTGCAGAGAAGGCGCGACCGCCCTATCTGGACCTGTGAAATCTATGAGAAACCATTTTTTCTGTGAGGAGGATCTCAAGGTCCTCCCCAGAGTGTACCACTGAAAATATGATTTTCAAATGTGATGAGCCTTTGCTGTGTGTAGCCTTATATACCATTTTCAGGACCTTGAAGGAAATGAACTTCCTGATTGTGAGCCAATGCAAGGCTCGAATCCCTTCCCTGTCTGACTGATATTTCGGAATGTTAAGAATCAGCCTTGCCGCTGCGTTCTTTACCACCTGAAGCTTGTTCAGGGAAACTGTGTTGATGTTGAGGTACAGAGTGTTGCATTAGTCCAGCCGGGGGTGAGTAGTGCGATGATAGTGGACCGATGCAGTTCAGATGGAATCTACGGCAGCACCTTTTTCAGGGTTCTTAAGATGTAGAAACAGGTGCTGACTGTACGGCTGACCTGGACTTTGAAGGTCAGACCCTCGTCAAAGGTGACCCCAGATTTTTTGCTGTCCTGACCGGGACAGGAAGGGGACTGCATTCTGCAGGCCACCAGGCATTTGACCAGAATGAATTCTGTGGACCAAATACGAGCACCTCGGTTTTGATTTGCATTGATCTTTAATTAGTTGCCCTTCATCCAGCATATAATGCTGGTCATACATTGATTTAACTTTTGTGCAACCGATTGCAAATCATTTGCGATGGAAACAATGATCTGTGTGTCGTCCATGCAGGAGAGCACTTGGAATCCAAACGTTCCCCCCCAACTCAGCCAGAGGGGTCACATAGAGGTGGGGCTCAGTGAAGAACCCAGGGGGACCCCACAGGTAAGGCCAAGGGCCTTTGCTCTGAAGCCTCCACAACTGATGATGTGCATCCTGCCGGTCATAAAAGAGTGGAGAGGCTGCAAAGCCCTTTCAGTAACTCTCACTTCCCGCAGTCGCTGGATCATGCGCACTGGGTAGACGGTGTCGAATGCCGCAGAAAGGTCGAGGAAAATCGTCACCTCAGATCCGCCTTGGTCAACCTGCGTGCGAATACAGTCAGTGGCCGCTACTAGGGTGGCTTCAGTGCTGTGACCTGCGCGAACCAGTTCTGAGAGCTGTCAAGGATTTCCTGGGATTCAATGTGTTTCATCAGTTCACTATTGATGAATTTCTTCAAGATCTTAGCAGTAGCTGGGAGAAGGGAGATTGGTCAAAAGTTTTTCAAATCAGTGGGGTTGTCGTTAGGTTTTTTTAAGTAGAGGTGAAACAATTGCTTCCTTCCAGGTGGCTGGGTAGTTGCCGGACAGGAGTGTCATTGAAGACCTTGCACAGGAAGTTGGCTTTTAGGTCCGGAGCAAGTCTGAGTATGGAGGGCATACAAGAGTTCGAGGGAGTGCTGGATTTTAGGCCAAGTAAGAGTTCCTTGGTTTGCAGAGTTGTAATTTGTGAAAAAGAGGACCGGGCATACTTCCCGAAGACCTGGCTAAGTTTCCCCTTAGACGGATCATGGCTTTCCCCTTCGGCTCCCCCATTGGTTGGTTCATCACCTTCTGTAGGGGTGAACTCATGAAAGATCTTAAGGACTTTGTCCTGGTAGTAGATTGCTAATGTCTCACAAAAGTCTTGGGAGGGGTTCAACAGCTGTGTCCCTGGTGGCTCAGCAATCTCCCTTATTACTTTAAATGGCATGCTGGAGGAGTTCTTTTCAGTGAGGATTTGACCTGGAAGATGACATGTTTATATTTCTGTAGAAAAGATTTCTTCTTGGTTTTTTCCTTAGGTCAAGGGTCAACACGCCATTTTTGTCCTCGTCTACGGCATTGACGCCTGAGAGCTATGAGCTCTTTCGAGAACCATGGAGCAGAGGATTTTGCTCTTTTAATGACACCGTTTTTGAATGGAGCAACTATGTCTAAGGCCTCAGTGATCCAACTGCGAAAGCCCTCTGCCGTGGGAGGATCAGCGATGTAACTTTCATCAGAAACTGAAGCCAAGGTGGCCTCCCAGTTGGTAGCTGTGACCTTGTTCTTATAAAACTTGGGCCTCACTTGAAAGGGTAGAGAACAGGATGCCAAACAATTCTTGTGCATCCACTACCTTGTTGCTGAATGGCTCTTCTTTTTTCCTACAAGACGCCCAACTCTGGGTTTGTTGTGGGTACGGTGACTGCCTCAAACTGCATTTTAGTGTTAGATGTAGGATTACCATTGTACTCTAACCACAAGCTCTCAGATCCCCCCATGTAATATGGTTGAGGACCTTTGCCATATTAAAAATGCCCAAAGTAGGTAGGTTTGGCCTAAAGGACTTTTACCACATTTGTTAGACCATGCCTAGGAGTCATTCCCACCCACTCTAGTGCCAGGCATAAATGTTTCACCTCCAGGCACCTGCGGAAGTCCAGATGACGACTGGGCTTGCTGTCTGTGGCCTGAGAGGAGCCCTCTAGGATTGGATCTGCTTTCTCTTGTATCCAAGACAAAGAAGTAGGCTGCAAGGGTCAGTTGGCTGACCTCCTATGTGGCTACAAGGACACAAACAAAGCTGCAAGATTCCTTTTCCTGGAAGTCCCAGCTGACCAGTAGGAACTGGACTTTGACTAGACCGTGCCATTGGTCTTCTCTGGGGTCCCGGGTGGCTTCAGAAGTGTACTCCTGTGGTGGATTTGTGCTTCTTGGCGCAATTTCCACATAAACATTTAATAATTCAAATCTCTGCTTCTCCTTATTGGGTTTTTGTCATTTCTGTGTAATTTCGTGTATTAAATTATTAAATTGGAATTGTTTTGGTTTCGGATTTTTGTTGCTTTTTTATTTCATTACTGTTTTAGTTCTGCTTAAATACTTTCCACATTGCCCTAAGTTAAGCCTTTGCTATTAGGGGGTTGAGCGCAGGATACATTAATGAATTTGAGGGTTCACCTTGACAAGGGTTGTGATTATTCCTTGAGGTGGGAGTCACCTTCTCCAAATAATAATAATCCAGTATCTTACATTGGTGTTCACTGGTGGGATCCAGGTCTATTGTTTTATGTACTTTGCCGTGGTTTAAGTTGAAATTAAAATTCCTCTATATGTTGACAGCAGATTGTGATTTGACCTTTTGGAGGTTTCATTTGGCTTATAAGTTGGTAATTTGTTATATTGTTTTTCCTAAATTCATTCTTGCAGTCAGTTTCTGCACCTTACGATTTTGGGAAAACAGATGTGGATCTGGCATACATGGAGAGCTTTTAGCATGGCAGAGGTGAGAAGTGAGCGCAAGCAGAAGAGACTGAAGCTGAACAAGCAGTCCAAGAAGGGGGATCCTCACATTGCCCTCAGAGCCTGGGAGGAAGTCCACCAGCTACATTGCCCCCCAGGGAGAACGATTTGAAAGAGGGAAATAAGAAGGACATTGAGGAAGCCCCAGTGCCAGGGGACTATTGTCTCAGAGGAGCATTATCACTTGTGTTTTCCAGGGCAGGGAGCTATATGCCTCACAACATGGTTGATCTAAAACCGAGCTGGAGGATAGATGAGCAGAGAGGGCCTTGAAGTTGCAACTGGCCACTAAAGCCTTGAAGTAAAAGAAGTTGACCTCTGCCTCAGTTGCGGAAAAGATTATCCTGGCCAACAAGAGCATCAGGCGAGAGTAGGATCTGAGTTCCAAGAAAGTGATGATGGTGGCTGTGACAATGATGTGCCTAGGAGAGGTAAAAGAGTCCACATCCCCAAAGACTTTGTACCTAGTTATGTGGTGGGGTATGACATAGATACCTGGTTTGTAGTATATGAGGTGATCCTACGTATATAGAGAGTCCCAGAGAAGGACTGATTGGGGGGGGGGAGGGGGCAGTCTGCTGAAGTAGATGCCCATTGCTGGGAGGGATACTCAATGTAGCTGACCAGACGAAGTATGTCCACACCAAGGAAGCCCTTATCACTAAGTTTAATTGGACCCCTGAGATGTAGCGCCTAAAATTCAGTGATAGCCAGAAACAGTCACCACAGTCGTGGGGGGATTTTGTGGGTTCTAGCAAGGCACTGGATGGTTGGGTGAAGGTCAACAAAGTAAAAGATTATGAAGGGTTGTACAATTTGGTTATGAAGAAGCACATTTTAAGGCATTGTTTAACAGATTTGCGCCAGCACCTAATAGACACCAAGCTCGCTGTGCTTCGAGAGCTTGGGGGTAGAACCTGACCTCTGGATCAGCACCAGAGTGTCAAAGAAGATACCTGAGAGTGACTTTGGGAAGGGTGTTCAGGTTCTCCTCCACCGTGGGAAGGGGAAGGCTGGGATAATACAGAGACGTTCCAAAAAATGCCCCAAAGGAGTTTCGAAGGGAAGGATTCCCAGACGTTTTCAGGAGCATAAGACAGAGGTTTTTATGGGCAGAAGCCCAGGGTGCCCTTTCTTTCTCTTCGGTGTTGTCGGGGCATAAGAATAGGAAGCTAATTTGCCACTTGCTACACTTTGACATTTGTTAAAGGTGGAAACAATCTTTTTTTTTTTTTTTTTAACCATTTTGGGGCATTACTTTTAATCTTTTAGTACTTTGTCATTTTGGCAGTTTGTTTTCACTTTTTATTAACTTAAAGGACATTTTGGAGAGCCTGGGGCTTGGCAACCATTTTTCTTCCTTCAGGGCATTTGTATCTGCTATTTTGAGGTGCCACACGGTCCAGCTGTTTGGAGGGATACAATTCAGTGCACCATCTTAAAGATAGGCAGAGGCACGGATACACTATTGACAAACCAGGTACTTTGCTACTCGCCACACTTCACGTTTTTTAACATATGGAAACAGAATCAGTTTTTAACACTTTTGGGGAATTACTTTTAATATTTTAGCGCTGGGTCCTTTCAATAGGTTTGTTTTTACGTTTTGGAAATTAGAGGGCGTTTTTGCATTTTGCAGTTATTCACAAAGCACTGCTTTCTGTACATTCACTTTAGCTCTACGGTCCACTCTGTATAGCGGAGAGAGCCTGGGGATGGGCAGCCATTTTTCGTCCTTGAGAACCTTTAAACTGCCATTTTGAGACACTGCTCTGCCTAGGTGTTTGGAGGGATGCAATTCTTTGAAAGAAAGGTGGTGGTGTGGACGTGCAGCCTTGCGTCTCTGGCACGTCAAAAGCAAGCCTGACTCTGCCCGACCATCGCCAGACATTAGAACTCCTGTCAGTTCCAGTCCAAAGCGGAAGGTAAGACTTACTTATTCAGGAGACTACCTTCTGATACATACGGCTCTCCCTCTATCAGAAGCTTGTTTCATACTCTCATCGGGACTACCTTTGGGCCTTTTTCCTGTTGTATGGGTGAGTGGGTAGGCGAGCGAGTGCTTGTGTGGATGTGTGACTGGGTATGTAAGTGGTTGTGTGGGTAGCTCTGTTGAGAAGCTGTATGGGTGAGTGGCTGGGCGTGTGAGTAGGCCTATGGGTGTGTGAGTAGGCCTATGGGTGTGTGAGTGGTTATGTGGGTGACTGAGTGTTTCTGTCCATGTTCGTTTGGTGGAGGTGTCCTCATATTCCCCGGCATCAAGAACTTCTCACCAAAATCGGTGGGAAACGCACTGGGGAGCCTCTTGTTGAGCTGTCCGCCATCCTGGCAAAACACGTACTACTATGGTGGATGGGGCCAAAGGGGTGAAGCTTACAAGTGATTTACACATTTGCACACTCGTCGTAATTTAAAGCGTTAAACTTGGATGGTGCCCTCACCAGGTCCCTACAGATTGCACTCCAATAGATCTATGATGCATTCACCTCAACACAGATTTTAGATAATTTTTCAGTGGCGAATTGCTCAAAAGACACACTTGCTTTGCCTTCGCCAAGCCCAGAAAGTTAGGATTCTTTGGTTTTATATAGAAGGGAGTGGGAGCTGCGTGCCCCCCCCCCACCCAGGTCTGATTTCGATCCCGGGGACCTCATCCCCGTTGTCCGAATAAAACCTGTTTGGGGAGGAGGGTCGCTTATTCCCCTCCCCAGGCAGATTTGGGCCCCAGGGACCCGATCCCCTGGGGCTCTGGCAATTATTGGAAGGTAAGGGTGCTGCCCCCCTCCCAGGGCCGATTTTTTTCCCGAGTTCTTCATTCCCTGGGGCCCAGCCAAAAATTATTTAGGGAGCAGGGCTGCGTGTACTCCTTCCCCAGGCCGATTGCAGCCCCAGGACCAGGTCTCTTCATGCTGGGTGCCCTGGAGCCCACTAAGGGTACCCAGTATGCAATGTTGGGGACCGTTTGATAGTCTGAATGCCCCCGCAGTTCCTGCCAGCTCCCCGCCTCCAGCGGAAGCTGACATTGCTCCTGCACATTGGGAGCAGCCAAAAATAGTGCTCACTGTGTGCAGGAGCAATTCTTTCATCTGTTTTCCACAGATAAAAAGCAATCTCCCAGCGAGCAGGAGCAGTTTTCCTGCTCCCTCCTGCTAGGAGTGGACTTACTGTTTGCTCTCACTCGGCAGGACCTGAAAAACCTCCCGCAAGAGATGGCAAATAGCTATGTCCCGGGGGTGGGACACGCCAGGCCAATGGGGTCGGCCCTAGGGGTGGCCGTCCCCAGCGCCAGAGGCGGGGACACGCTGCCTCACTCATTTTCAAGGTTCTGCCCTGTGGAGGTGGTGGTCCCCAGGGCCGAGAACGGCCCCTCCTGAAAAAGTTTTAAAAGCCCCGAGAGGTGGTTATCCCCTGGGCCATGTGACACACCCCCCTTTTAAATTTAAGGAGGGGGGTCCATGCAGCCACCCTCCAATTTTGTTTTTATAAAGCCCCTGGGAGGGTTTTTTTTCTTTTATTATTCTTTTTATTAACTTTGCTCATGGTCACAAACAGAATACAGCAATCGGCAGAATGCATAGTGACTAATTCCCGTGCACGATACCCATACAAGTCTACATAATAAACCAAGGACATGCTCAGAATGGACCGCCCCACCCCGAACACCCCGAAACCTCTTCCATGAACCCCACACCCTATGCCACTTTTTTGCACAGCCCCTGGCCTTGTATATGGTTTCTTCCGCCCTCTGACACCAGTCAAGGCTTTGCCACTATTGATATACAAATTTAGATTTTTTAAACATCTCAAACTACTGAACGGATTTACCAGGATCACAAAAAGTACGCTTTCTGGACCATTTTAGCTTTCTGCCAAATTTAGTGGAATTCCGTTCAGCAGTTGGGGCTGTATTCGTGTCTAAAATCCCTATGGGAATTAACATTGGAAACACACTTTCCCCCCCCCCCCCCCCCCCCCACCCCTTTTTCTCTTCCCCCTGCTTGATGGATCACCTCGAACCTTTCCATGGAGGACTAGAACCAGTAGGGCACTTTAATGGGAAAAGTTTGAAGATTCCTCAAACGGTGCTAAAGATATATCCACTTTTCCTATGGAAACTAGACACTATAATTACCTACAGGCGATCGCCAGAAAGTAATAAATATATTAGGGGCAAGTGTGTGTTTATGGTTTCGGGTGGGTGCAGGATTTTTGTTGGCAAGGGTATTTTAAATGTTTTTGGTCAGTACAAAAATATTTATTATTGTGTGTGTGTGTGTATATATATATTCACTGAAAAAACCATAGGTTTCACACATGTTATAGTTAGCGGAAATTTTACTGATAAAAAACCAATGAAATTGCCCCGTTATAGTTAGTGCTGGCAACTATAACTCACGCGACCGCAATCCTCTGCTGATGCTAATACTGTATTTAGACACTTATTTGCCCATGTCTTCTTCCATACATTTTTAGCTATACATATATTACAAATATTTTTTTTTCATAAAGACACATATGTCATCAGCAGAAGATTGCGGTCGCGTGAGTTATAGTTGCCAGCACTAACTATAACGGGGCAATTTCATTGGTTTTTTATCAGTAAAATTTCCGCTAACTATAACATGTGTGAAACCTATGGTTTTTTCAGTGAATTTGCAAGGTTTTTTAAATGCTAATTCCTAACTATAACGTGTGTGAAACCTATGGTTTTTTCAGTGAATTTGTACGGTTTTTTAAATGCTAAGTGACTTTACGCCATTCGTGGCGTGCGCGCCCACTTAACGCAGTTCGTTCCGTGCGCGCACGGTGCGCTTCGCGCACCGTGCGCGCACAGTGAGCACGCGGTGCGCTTTGCGCACCGCGCACCCACTTTACGCAGTTAGTGCCGTGCCCACGTTACGCTAGATGGGCCATGTACGCACGATGCGCTTCGCGCACCGTGCGCACATGGAGGACATATTATGCGCTTCCTTGTGATAGGTAATCTGTTGAAATTTTTTGGGAAAATTTTCTGTGCTCTGATAAGTCATGCACAAATGGTGGCCTTCGGCAACCATTTGCACAAGGGGTGGAGAAAGTGTGGATAGTGTTTTTTTTATTTTTATTTTTTTACCGTACGCTTACGGTAAGCGTACGGTAAGCGTACCCCGCGAAATTGCCGAAAAAAAAATAATGCCGTTTTTGCTCTTGGGGGATGTTTGGGGACTCCCTCAACATGACTATGTGAGAGGGAGTTGTCAAAACATCCCCGTAACATGTTTTTGGCCATCATGTTTGATACATAACACTCAGTGCGGTAGACAAAATGGCGGACGCCGCTTCCTGGTTTCTGCCGATTCGAATGTTTACTAAGATCTAAGAGCCAATCAGAATCGCGCTCGCGCACGCCACCGTACGCTTACCGTAAGCGTACGGTAAGCGTACCGTAAGCGGGCTCAGATATATATATTGATTTAAAGGCTATTTTCTCAGAATCTACTGAACAGATTTACACCAAACCTACAAAAGGCACTTCCTTGACCTAGGGACTACCTCTCTGCCAAATTTCTAGTAATTCTGTTCAGCCGTTCGGGCTGTAGCTCGTTCTAAAGGTCCTATGGAAAAATGCATGGGAAAAACGCGTTTTGGGACCCCCCTTTTATCTCAGCCCCCGCTTGACGAATCCCCCCGAGACTTTCAGGGTAGGAGCGGAGCGTAGCGCCCCACCTATTTTGAGAAATTCGCGAGGATTCGTCGACCGGCGCCAAAGTTATTCAAAATAGAATGTTGAGGTTTTCCTATGGAAACGTGGTCCTAACTATAACTACCTACTGGCGACCGCCAGTAGGTAATATATATATATATATATATATATATATGGATTACACATTATACTTACCTGTTGAATGTTTTTACCAACCACACACATGCCTTCACCATGCATGGCTTAATAATGTAAAACTTTCAGAATGTAAGCAATTTACAGGTAAGTATAAACCCAAATATATATATCCAACAACAATGGGTTACACGCTGCATGTGAATTTGCAGACATCTAAAGTAGATAGCTCCTCTCACAGTGGGTACAGCAGTGCTTAATTTGAAAAATATTAAGTGCCAGGGCTCTGACCGGGAGGCCACTGCAGCGTGCACCACCCATCGCCCTTGTCATTGCGGCACAAACAACTACTAATCATCTCTCATGCATGAAATGATGACAGTTCAGATTATTCCAGGTCCCCAAAGCTAAAGAAATGCCTGGAGTGGCAGGTATTTGCAAATGTAATGTATATTGTATTCCTAAACAACGGTTGTTCTGCTCATCTCTAAATTAGATGAGCAGCGCCACCATGTGGTAGACTGTTCTAGGTATGGTGTTGACAATTAGGTACAGGTGCAGAGCACCGAAAACCAATTAAGTGCCGGGGCTTAGCACCAGAAAGCCCCGGCTCAAATTAAGCACTAGGGTACAGGTTCCACATCTCACTCTATTATGTGTCTGCTGACTGTAGCGCATTTCTATATTGGAGGGGTTTCACATAGTTAAAGGATAATCCTCCGCCTCCTTCGATCAGCCACATAATTGCCACATTGGAAAATGTCACATTTAAAGCTCCAGTGTCTTGACTGACGCTTACCCATTTGCTAATGATGACTCAGTGTCAAATGTAACTCTCCCTTCCAGGCATGCAATGGTTCTGGCAGGCTCAATTTGAACACTTCCACCAATATCACTTATTTTAGCTGCTGAACACTTTCATTGCGGGTGCTTCCTTTAGTGTGCAAGTGACTGAATGTCCTTTAATTGCCAACAACTACGCTCCCACAGGAACATCAAGGAGCACTCAGTGGGTTCACAAAATCCATTTATTACCGGGCAAATGCGTTTCGGCGACACTTCGCCTTTCTCAATGCGGAATGCCACAAGGAGTCTTACATTTCAAAGGTTTATACTAGCCTGTAAAAAAACTCACATTTTCGTAGTAAAGGTATGCGTGGAAAAGGCATAGTCGTGGTAAAGGCTTGCATGAGAATGACATGCGTGGTTCCGTCATACAACATTATTCGTTGTGTAGTTAAAACGAGTCCCTATGAAGGTGTGTAATAAACAAAGAAGCCTTTACCTAACCCTAATTGTAATAATGTAACCATTTCCCATTTTGGCAAGTGTCAGTCATTCACTTGCTCTGATGTGCACTCTTCAAACCTATTGAGTGACGACACATCTGCTTAAAGTGACAATTGGTCATTACACAGATCCCTTGTTGCATTTACGAATATCTCGTAAGGTGGCAATGAAGCACTGTTTGGTTCCCACAACACCCTTCTTGTTGTAATCCCCCACCTATACATGTGTCGTGTCCTAACTGGGACTTCTCTGCCAATGCCTGTGGTACATTCCTCACCCAACCTGCTTTCAACGAGGTAGGATACTGAAAGCGGGTGCGGCTGGCCCAGTGGTCTAAGTGCACCACCTTATCGAGGCCATATTCTAGTACTGGAGAGGCTCACTTAAGTGGCCCAGTTGTTGTTGAGAATGGCATCCAAGATCTAATTCATGGCTTCACAGAATACCTAGTAAATGATACTGTGCTTCTTGCACATGCAACCACGTTCAAACAGCCAACCTGATATCCCCATTAATGGAGTGGATTTCTGACATGACCAAATTGACGTCTATGGAGTAGAGCCAGGCTTGTCCTAGTAGACACTACCTGGAAGGCCTACTTATAACTAATAGTAATGTTTACAGGTGAGCATGAGTGGTAAGTTTGGGTCTGCTTCTGCAGAGTACACTGTGCAGGACTCCCCAGCTTGTGTTTCCCTGTCTTGCCTGACATGTCTTCAATTTGCATAAAAATAGAAATAAAATATAGAAGTTATAACATTACTTCTCATGCAAGTATATATCCTATAGCAATTATTCTAAATATTGACTACTTTGTAGTAGTTATCCCCTTTGCAGAATATTAATGATTAAGAGTACCAGGCAGAGGCTATCATTGCGTTATTTGGAATAAAATACACTATTAACGCCGCCTGCTGTTAGTATTTAGCTGTATCAGACTGTTGAAGGCATTCCATTGTATGTTTAAGCATTAGAACAAGGCATTTTTATTTTTGCAGTTTTATAGAGTGCACACTCGCCTCAAGGGCATTGGGGCGCTTTACGCAAGCACCAGATTAAGTTACAGCAGTTCAGGTTAGTTTAAAAGCTTTTTACACACGGGGTGATTAAGGCCCATAGATACGAATGGTTTTGCATTTCCAAATTTGCGATTTCTTATTAGGAAATTGCAAATTTGTGATTTCCTAACAGCAAATGCAAATCCATATGAATTGTTATTAGAAAGTTGCAGGTTATATACATTCTGTTTTCCGATTCCCAAAAAGCAATTTCTATGGATTCTCTATTTGGGAATCGCAAAATTGAAATTTCGTACATTTGGGCCATTGTGCCTCAGGTATTCAGTACCAAACTTCCTGAAACAACACTTTTTCCCTTTCAAAGCTAATCCATCTAGTTACAAAATAATGAGATCTTCAATCTGTCGTCATTCTTATTTACCAATCCCCAACACACCAATACATCAGCCTGGTAAAAATGGATGCGCATCTTAACATAAAACAAATCTATTCCCCATTGAAAAACACAGGTGGCTAAAATTAAACCAAAAGGTGTTCTTGCAAACCAAAATGCCCCAAATGGTGTTCCAAAGGCTGATGCAAGGTCAAGAGTGCTAAAGACCCTTGCACCAGTTAACAAAGCCACCATTTCCAAACATTTGGGTGAAGGGAACTGCTAAACAATAACATTTATTGAGGGTCCTCAAATGAATGCTCCAATGTAAATCTCTTGATGATTTGTGTGCTACTACCACAGGGGCCATCCATTGTGCACATTTTATAGGTTCTGTAATGTGTCTCTGATTTAACTTCACTGAAAGGCATACCTCAAACTTTACTAACTCTAGGGATTTTGTAATTTTTGTGATCTGAATTTTGTGCACATAATTTTTCAAGCAGCCAAAACTTATTTGAAAGACATTGGGGGTTCTTTAAGAATCATCTCAGTAAATTCCATTACTTAATACTTCACTTTCAGGCACATTGTTTGCATCAGGGCTTACTTTTAGGGCATCTGTTGATCCTAGATCCAAATAGTTCCTAATATCATAGTGAGCTGTGGGAGGGATGGGCAGAAAAAGAAGCGAGGAGGCTGAATGTATTTCTTAATGATAAAGGTTTTATTGCGGTAGCAGCGTAAGACTGATGATATTAAAGTGATTCTTGTGAATCGCCAGTTTGACGGGAAGCTTCTTTTCTAATTCTTCTTCTTCTGTTTTCTTCTAGGGCATCTAGGCAGTGCGGAAGGAGGTCACCCGGAGGCTCAAAAAGAAGAAGAAATGTGCAGCGGTAAGTAAAAGTACTTGCTTCAGTACTTACAGAGGTAGGTACTGTCACCTCACCTAGTGCAGGAGGTCTTACTACACAATTGTTTATTGACATTGTGTAGAAAGGAAGAAAAGAAAATAAGTACAAAAGAGCACGAGGAGAAGAAAAAAAAATCCTCCTACCAGTATAACCTGGGTTGGGCAATCACCTTACAGTTAGGTTATCAGTTAGCCCTTCATGTAGGCTTTATCTTTCTTAAAGGTTAAGGGATTACGGGTTCTGATGTAATTCAGCTAGTTCTGTACTGTTCATTATATCCCTTTAATGAGGCCAAGGTGTAATTTCACAAACAAAAAAATGAAGTATAACTTCTCTTGATTGTCGTGGGAAAAAAAACATTTATTTGGGTAACCTTCTCCTATCGTAACAGAACGGTGAGGCAGATAAATATTTTCATGTGCCTGTTTTCTCTAGGGATAGGTTTGGGACGATTAAATGAGTAACAAAAGGAAAAGACCAATAAACAGAGAGATAGACCAGTTACAGGTTCCCCTCTCACCCACCCCATATACTACATCTGCCGCAACTCTCCTGAGTTGCGGCGGCTCATGCGCGTCCTCTGTTGGGGACCACCACTCCTTGCATCACGCTTCAGGAGTCTCTTCGGCGTCTTCAGCATTTTGTTTGGCGTGTTCCTTCCTCCCGGTGCCCCCTCCACCAGATCCACATCATCCTTCTCTTCCACATCTTTCTGGTTTCCGCTTCCGGGTCCTCAGTCTTTGATATCCAGTCTCTCGCTCCTGGAGATGGCACATTCCTTTTCACCTCCCGTCTGGCTTCCTGATTGGTTTGCGTGAGCCATCTCTCCTCCCTCCTGCGTATTACAAGGATAGTTTTTAGACGTTGAGATTGTCCGCTCAGTCTCTCTCCTTTTTACAGGTCAGGTGGGAATGGCAGGCGGGAGACAAGATAATAACGTATGGACTCAATGACCCACTGGATGGCTAGTGCTTCCATTTACACTACGGTATAATTTTTCTCTCTCGGAAATAACTTGCAGCTGATGTAAATAATTGGTCGCTCATATTCCTGACTATCATTTTGTGATAAAACTGCTCCTAACCCATTTTCAGAAGTGTCAGTTTGTAAGATAACAGGTTTAGTATAATCAGGGCCTAGCAGAACGGGTTTAGATGTGAGTATTCGCGTTAGGTGTTGAAAAGCATGTATGACTACCGGGGGTGGATGTCCAAGTTTCACTTTGGTCTGTACAGTTTTTTTTAACACCTTCAGTGCCCGCCCCTTTCCCCGCCCTGTGCCGGCCGTTTCATTAACGGGCGGGGTTTATGACGAGCTGGTCTCGTCATGGGCACAGCGCAACCGCGGCCCATGACGAGACCAGCTCGTCATGGGCATTGAAGAGGTTAAGAGATCCATCAATGGGGCTGCCACTTGTAAAAAGTTTGGGATAAAATGTCTTTAGTATCCTAAAATACCTAGACAAGACCTGGGGTCTTTCTTAGTTTGGGTAAATGGTAGTTGGGTGATGGCCATGATTTTCTCTTCTTGTGGCTTGATATATCCTTCCATCAGAAGGAAAGCTGAGTACTTTACTGATTTAGCAGCCAAATAGCTCTTAGTAGGATGAATTTTTAATCCACTTTCTCCCAGTGCTTGAATCACCTTAGGTTAGGTGGCCTAAGTGTTGACTCCATGATGAACTATAAATGACAATATCATCAATATAGGTTGCCGCATATGATTAACAAGATTTAAGCACAGTATTCATTAGCCATTAAAAGGTCACTGGGGTCCCGTGTAACCCAAAGGGAAGTACGTTAAAATGATATAGACCCATCAGGGTGGAGAAGCCTGTCTTTTCTTTGTCTTGTTGTCTCCAGGGTACTTGTCAGTAACCTTTGCACAAATCTAGACTGCTAACGTATTGAGCCCCTCAGAGCCTTTCTATCATCTCGTCTACACGCGGGAGAGGGTAGAGATCAAATTGGGGGGTTTTGTTAACCTCCCTAAAGTCAATGCGAAACCTGATGGACCCATCAGGCTTCTGGATTAATACTATAAGAGTATTCCACTCACTAGTGGAAGGTTCTATTATCCCAGTTTTCAGCATTTGTTGAATTTCCCGCTCAACTAGGTCCCTTCTGGCTTCTGGAATGCAAATGGTATGTATAGCATTTTTTAATACTGAGGTTCTCCAGGGTGATAAGGAAAAAACATCCTGTAAAGATCATAACTGGTTAACTAATTCCTGCTTTATATGTTTAAATGTTTTTATTGTGCTGCAATCCAAGTACACAATACACATTACAAAGCTGAGGTGGCGTCAACATTCAGCCTACCCAGCATGTGTGGAGCTTTTAACATAACCCATACCCCTTATTCCCAACTTCCTCCCTTATCGCTCCCCCTTCTCACCTCCTCTTGGGTGCAAGCTGTATCCAAAATGTGTGCTATAGAAATCCTCAGTGCCACAAAATCCGGGAGGAGCTATGAGGCAGGGGATGTCATCAGTCGCAATAGCCTGAGGTGTCTAGGGCATGTCAGCTCTGTGAATTCCTGTGAGAGACGTGCTATAAATGGGCACCATGCCTCTCTAAATACGTCTCACACGGGGTCAAGTGCCGTCGCCAGCCTCTCCATTACCAACAGATCCCAAATGAGGTGTAGCCAGGCTTGTCTCGATGGAGTCTTATCTGTATCCCAAAGGGCCAGTATTGTTTGGTACGCCACTTGGAGGGCCAGTGTAATGTGTTTGACCCGTCTAGAACGTAGCGGGTACGTGAGTGGGGAGGCACAGTAAGGTATAGGAGGGAAACCTAGGGAGCTGGGTGTCGAAGTGGGTGTCTATTTCTGTTAAGATCTCTTCCCAAAAGCGTGTTATAGTCTGGGGCATTATCAAAGAATATGAATCAGGGTCCTTGGAGAGTTTTTACATCTCCAACATTTATCCCCCCTATCTGGGCTGCTTTTATATAGCCGGGCTGGAGTCCATTACCAATAGGTGGCAATCTTTACTGTGTCCTTGCTAGAGATGTTAGGTGTTGTGTGTCGTGCCCTGTAGTATTTCTCCCGCCATTCTTTCTGTGTTAGGTGGGGCCCCAGCTCCTGCTGCGATCGCTGTTGGGCGAAGAACTTCGTCACCGGCTTCGGGCCCATCAGGAATTTATATAGGTCGGAAACTATCAGTTTGTCTGTGTCCCTCCGAGGAGCCATCTTTCGAACTTAGTCAAGTGCCGTTGTGCAGCCTCCCTCACTGTGAGATCTAGGACCCAGTGCCTAATCTGTGTGTAATGAAATCTCTCCTCTTCGTAGAGTGCCAGGTCTGTTTTCAATGTATTAAATGGTATGGGCCCCTCCGTGTCGAAAAGATGTCCCACGGATCTGCACCTGGGTCTCTGCCAGGCTTCAAACGCTCTACGATTCATCCCTGGTGTAAAGTCTGGGTTCTCCACTATTGGGGTTAGCGGGTAAGGGAATGAAGTAAGGCCGTTTTTTGTCCCCACTGCATCCCATACCCTCAGCAGCGGGGCTGTGATTGCCGAGATATATAGGCTAGGGGGGAGACCCACCTTCCTCAAGGAGGGAATCTTCCACAGGGAGGTCTCCACTAGTGCCCCGTCCATGAGCAGCCATGTTTTTTTCGGATTTAGCTCGGGACCACTCCACCATGTATCTAAGCTGGGCTGCCTGAAAAAACACCATAGAGATGGAACACCCAGGCCCCCTTCTCCTGGGCTATGCCAACTCAAGTTCTGCCTCATCCGTGGTTGACGGTTTGCCCAGACAAAGTTCCGGAACACCCTCTGCATAGTTTGGATTGCCCTAGGAGGAGGCTAAAGAGGGAAAGTCAAGAACATGTATAATATTCTAGTGAGGGCTGCCATTTTTAAAGCTGCCACCCGTCCCAGCCATGATAACGAGTACAGTTGCCGGCGGAGTAGGTCTGCTTTGACTCTTTCCACCAGTTCTCTATAGTCAAGTGGATCGTTGAGGAGAGTTGAATACCTAGATAGCGGATACTTGGACTCCAGTTGATCGAGAACGTCTGCGAGAGGTAGTCCCGCGTGGTGTGGGGTACCGTCAAACTCAGTGCTTGTAATTCAGAAATATTTATTTGGAGGCCTGACACTGCCCCAAAACTCTCTACCTCTTGTAGGAAGCTCGGGAGGGAAGAGAGGGGGTCATTCAGGAAAAATATGACGTCCGCGTAAAGAGTGATAAAATGTTCTTCACCTCCAAAATACACTCCCTTCACCTCTGGTGAGTCCCACACTTTCTGTACAAAATGCTCCATGTAGATCGCAAACAGGAGAGGGGAGATAGGGCAGCCCTGCCGGGTACCGCGGTGAATTAGGAAACAATCAGAATTCCTGCCGTTCACCCTCATTGATGCTCGGGGTCTCTCGTAGCCACTGGAGATCCAAGATCGAAATCTCTCTCCCATTCCGAAGCGAGCCAAGACCTCCTTTAGGTAAGGCCAATGTACCCTGTTGAATGCTTTCTCAGCATCTATTGAGAAAAGCATAATCTCCTGCTGGGACCGTGACGTTTTATCCATAATGTGGAGTAACCGCTTGGTGTTGTGAGGGCATTGTCTATCAGGTATGAAACCGGACTGGTCAGGCTCGATCAGCCCAGCCATCAGTGGGCCCAGCCGTGCTGCTAGTATCCCTGTAAACAACTTTGCATCGACATCTAAGAAGGAGATCGGCCTATAGGACCCTCACACTTTCCTGTCTTTGCCCGGTTTCGCAATTACTGTGATTGAGGCCTCTAGCATTGACGGGGGAAGCGTTGACGAATCTGTGATTGCGTTAAACACCTTCATAAGAAGAGGGGCCAGCAAGCCACAATATGTTTTCTAGAAGGTGGCTGGGACGTGTATAGCTTGTAACCTAGCTATCGCAGATATGACATCTTCGAATCTAATAGGTGCATCTAATTCAGTTGCCTGGTCTGCCGTGAGCTTAGCAACGTTAGCTCCATCCAGGTACTCCCTAATGGGCTCAGGCGGAAGTTTCTGGGCCGTATATAGGGCTGTAATGAATGTGCCGAAGGGTTCTGCCACTGCCTTATCCCCAACTATCTCCTTCCCTGTCTCCAAGATCAAAGCCTCTACTGTGTTGGCCTGGCGTTGCCCCTTCAGTTTATTTGTCAGCATCTTCCCGCATTTGTTTCCCCCTGTGTAGAATGCATGTTTGAGTCGTATGAGCGCATATTCCGCTTGATCAAGGTCCAGGGCCTCCAGCTGTTTTCAGGCTACCTCGAGTTGCCTCCATACTCTGGGAGCCCCAGACGGTGGTGCATGCGCTCCAGTTCCCATTCTTGTTCTTGGAGCTATGCCCTGGTGGCGTTCCTTGTCCTATTGTCTGCTGCTGATATTGCTATCAACTCGCCTCTGATAACCGCCTTCAAGGTGTCCCATATTATTGCGGGGAGGGCTCAGGGGTGTCGTTTATTGCTAGATAATCCCTTATAGCTTTCCCCACCTGCTCGGCTGTTTCTGGGCGGTACAGCATAGAGTCCCTAAGCCTCCAAATTCTAGACGTTTGGCTCTGGGATGGAAGCGCAAGGTCTTGGATGACCGCGGAGTGATCAGATAGGACCCTGAGGTCAATCTCCACCTAAATCAGGGCTTCCTGCAACTCCCTAGAACCCAGAAAGTATTCTAATTTGGCATAGGTTGTATGGACATGGTAGTAAAACGTGTAATCTCCCGAGGCTGGGTGATGGTCTCTCCACAAGTCCCTCAGCCCCAAAGCTCGCACCCAACCGAGGCCCCCAGCGCTGAGAGCCCAAGCTGTCCCCTGAAGTTGGGTAGAGTGATCTAGGTCATTACAAAAGACTAGGTTTAAATCCCTCCCAGAATCACCCACCTATTTAGAGTCGCCGTCAGATCCCCAATAGCCTAGTGGATAAACTGCTTCTGCTTCTCGTTTGGGGCATATATGTAACCCAAGATAATGTATTGTGAACCTGTGTGTTTTCGATAGCCCAAGAGATGCCCCTTCATTTCTGCCCCCTTCATCCTCACCTTCCCCTGAAAGGTACGTGAAAACAGGATGGCTACACCCACTGCTTTATGTGTGGGGAAGAAAAATTGCTGTGGAAAGATTCAAGATTTAAGCCTGTTCCAGTCACTGCGTAGGAGGTGTGTTTCTTGTAAGAGACATATGTCTGCCCATGTGTGTTCGAGATACGACAATATCACTTTCGTCTTTACTGGGTTATTTAGACCCTTAAGGTTGAGTATCAACACCCTCGGGTTCCCAGGTCCCGCGGTCATATCCAAGGCCAATGGGACTCCACAGTGTACCAGTCAGACCCCGCCTCCCTCCAAACCCCCATGTATCGCTACCCCATCCGAGGATGCTAAAAGAGAATAAGTGGTCAGATTGCACCTGTAAACAATCTCAGGGGCAATGACAATGAAAAAAGTCCCTGGATTAGAGATGGAGCAGTGTCAGTCATCTTGTTTCCAGTGGAAAAGTCCTTTGTGGGGTCCGTGCCACTACCTGGTTAGGTTTCGCCCTCTCGTTGTTTCAAATTCCCCCCCCTCCCCGTCACCGGCTCTTCCAACTTCGACTGTGACCTCAGGCTGGTGCGCCTGTCTTATTGCCCTCCGCCAACCTTTCCAGTACTGCTTTCCTCTCAGCTGCCATGGCCTCCCAATCTGGGCCGAGCCTTGCGCACTTTGGGGATTCTCTGCCATCTTCCCTCTCCCTTTTGTTTCTGTCTGGTGGTTTGTGCGTACAATCGTGGTGCTTCTGGTCATTCTAGTTTAAGTATTTCACATGCTTTAGAGAGAGGGCACAACTGTCAGAGATGTCCCTGCCACCGAAACACAAAGCAGATGGGGTAACCCCATGAGTAGGACACCTTCCTATCCCGGAGGACCGTAGTGACTTTCCGGAATTCTCGTCGTTTTTGAAGTGTGGAAGCTGTGAGATCTTGATACAGATGGCCTTGGAATTCTATTGATTGTGCCTCTCGCGCCCTTTTGAGAATCTGTTCCTTTAGGGGAAAGTTATGGATGCATGTTAAAATGTTTAGTGGACGGGACTTTCCAGGCCCCCAGCTGCCTACCCTATGGGTCCAGTCCAGGCAGATCTCTTCTGGTGACGCTTCGCCCAGGATATGTTGACATATCTATCACGTATGCTTCGATGTTCCCTCCCTCTGTGTCTCGTGCCACTCCGCGTATTCGGATGTTGTTTCTCCTGGAACGATTCTCCAAATCTTCTGCATGGGCCTGCAGGTCCAGTTGCTGCTCTGACAGGCGGATGATCTCCTGCTACATTTGTTCTATTTCTTTGTCTCGAGACGTGTCCCTTTCTTTTAGGGCGTCTACCCTGCCTCCGATGTCTGTAACTTCCTTTCAATGGCCTGCAGTTCTCCTGTGATATCCTTCTTGACCGTGAGGAGGTCTTTCCTTAGCGCTGAAAACCAGGCTTCTAGATAGTGACGTATGACCAGCGTCTCTGGGTCTTCTGTCATTGGGGAGGTTGCTCTACTCAGTCTGCTCTTGTTCTCCCCCTCCTACGGGCCCCCTGCTTTTAGGAGCATCTCTTTAATAGAGCCCCCTTTGTTGACTCTGGCGGATGCCATTCGCTCTGTGGCCGTTGCGCTGTTTTAGATGTGGTGCTCCTTCCCTGCCACTCCGACCCCCGGGGGGAATCACCGGTCCGCTCCTACCTCGTGTCCTGGACACACTCCTGCCATTATCAATCAGTCCAAGTGTTGTAGTCCAAGAGACTATCTTCCTTCGCACCAGCTCCAGCTTGCCTGGCCAGACGCCCTCTTGTCTCACTGTCCACTGCAGACCAAAGGCCAGCAATGTGTCCCCCTTCTGTGGGCTCTCTGAAGTCAGCCTCTCTGATCCAGAGAGCTCTCCTGATGGAACTGCTGATCCTCAAGCCAGGACCACTCTTGGGCCTCCCCCCTACTGACTGGGGGATATCTAGTGTGTCCGGTCGTCTTGGAGGGTGCACCGGGATGCGAGAGATGGCCTCCCCATGAAGCGCCCCCGATCCGTCTCGGTTCTATCCCCAAAGCGCTGCCTGCTACCATGCATGACACCGGTTCAGCTTGCTTGTTCTGTGCCTGTTGTATCCTGTTGTCTCCCAGTGGCGTATTCAGATCTGCGGGCTTTGTGGGGTCCGCGTGATCTTCCCTGGCTGCCTGACTCTCCCCAGAGCTTGCTCAGATTGCAGCCTTGTCTGTTAGCCGTCGTTTCAGGTAGCAGGCGCACACTTCCTCTTTGTGCACCTCCTCCACTGTATGTTCAACTGGGCTCTCATGTAGCTGTGGGAGTGTGGAAGTAGGAAACATGAGCAGGAAACGTTGCACTTAATTTAGGTATTTATTAAAATAAAGGTATACAGAGATAAGCAGCCCACGACTGGTCACTCTGGCGCTCTCGTCGTAACTGCCTAAGTGGACAGTTACAGCTAGTTGGACAAGAACGCCACAATGCCAAAGATACATTAAACAAATACATCGCCCGAGATGGCCGCACAAGAATAACAAGTTGCCCTTCAAGTGACAAGAGCAACTTCTTACCATAACATCATCCCCCCTATTTTAACAAAAAATAAAAAGATGAAATTGTATTACAATAAATCAGAAATATGAAATGTGACATGAGAAAAGAAGTGCCAATAAATAAACACAGCAAAA
The DNA here is from genome assembly GCF_964204655.1 of Triturus cristatus. Classification (NCBI taxonomy): domain Eukaryota; kingdom Metazoa; phylum Chordata; class Amphibia; order Caudata; family Salamandridae; genus Triturus; species Triturus cristatus. The sequence continues at coordinate 34,911,389 of NC_140580.1, forward strand.
AGCAGTATACATAACTACAAAATCACATAAAATAAAAATCTTTACATTTTTGAGGAACAGAAACATTGCAATGTGATCTGCGAGAGGAAAGAGGTGAAGAACAAATGCCAGGTGATGATTGCAAGGTAGGTGAAGGACTTTGACAGGGAATAGAGGCTGGGGACATGACATTGGAATAATCATTGGGAACAGAATCCTCATGAGAGGGAAAGCCTCTAACTGATGAATCAGAAGGTGAACTATTACAAAAGAAGTCCATACCAGAATTCTCTCCATCCAATTCTGAATCATAAGAACCTCTATTTTTTGCAGAAATGATTTTTATAGCTTGCTCATGAGTAATCTTTACAAGATTCCTTCTGTTCCACCACCCCCTTTCATTGAGCAAAATTACACTTTTAGCCACTTGAATGATTCTGTCAGGTAAAGTAAATCTGGATTCATCTTTCTTAACCCTGTTGGGTTTTTTTTATTACAACCCAGTCACCCACAAAAAATGCAACATCTTTTGTGTTTTTGCAATTTTGATGGTACAGAGAAATTGCATTATGTTTGCATTTGACAGCATCTTTAATTTTTTGCAAATTCTCTTGGCAACTAACAGATGTGTTGGTCATGTCTTTAACCCAATGAGGACATAAATGTGAACTGGCAACTCTGTTCCATAGTAATTTGAAAGGAGAAATGCCGAAATGCCAGTGGTACTGTGTGGAGTAATATGATAAGTCCACAATTTTTGTTTTAAAAATTCCTCCACCTGAAAACCACCAGACAAAGCGGTCTGAATTCCCTCTTTCAAAAATCTGTTAATGCGTTCAACCAGACCATTTGACGAAGGAGAATAGAGTGCAACAGTGAGATGTTTGATGTCAAGGTCTTGAACAAATTTCATCATCTGATGTGATTTAAATTGTGTGCCATTATCTTTAACAATATGTCTGGGTGGACCTTCAATATCAAAAATACTTTTCAAGAATTTGATGACAGCATTGGTGTCAGGGGATGGTACAAAATCAAAATTTACCCACTTGGAGAAATAATCAATTAAAACTAAAAGGTGTCTTTTGCTTGCGGGAAGGAGATCAAAGGGGCCCGTAAAGTCTAAGGCAATTTTTTTCCCAAGGGGAATCAGGTAAGGAAACCATATGAATATTTGGTTCAAATGTTCTCCAATGCTTGTGTGAGATCAAACAGGTTGCTGCAGTTAGAAATCCATATTTTTACTTGAGAATCAAGACCTGGCCACCAGTAGAATTGTTTTAAATTTCGAATTGTGGCTGACACACCCATGTGACCCTCATGAATCTTTTTGAATAACAAAAATCTAAGATTAGAGGGAGGAACTAATGAATCATGACGAAGTAAACGTCCATCAACAATTGATAACTCATCAGAGACCTGTGCAAAGGGTTTGATGTTTGGAGAAATGTTCCTTTCATGAGGCCAACCCAACCTAATGTAGGTTATAACTGTTTGGAGAAGAGTGCAGACAACCATGACACTTTAGAGAATGAAGAATTCTCAAAAATATCACTAATGTGAGCTACAACGCACTCTACTTCATCAGGTACAGGTGAAGATGTATCATGGATGGGCATTCTTGAAAGGCAATCTTCGCGTCCATTCTTGCCACCAGGTAAGTACTTGATTGAAAAATTATACGCATGTAACTTTGAAAGAATGCGCACCAACCTGGCTGAAGCTTTACCTGTACCATTACCATTAAGCATGAAAATGAGAGGCTTGTGATCAGTGAAAATTACAAAGTGTGTTCCCCAAAGAAAGGTCTTCAATTTCTCAACTGCCCATGTACAAGCAAGTGCTTCTTTTTCGATAGTGCTGTAATTTCTTTCTGAGGCTAAAAGAGATCGTGAAGCATAAGCAATGGTGTGTTCTTTATTTCCAAAATGTTGTGATAAAACAGCACCTAAGCCTAACTGGCTTGCGTCAACCGTTAAACAACAAGGCTGACCAGACATGTAAGGTGCTAAAATGGGTGCAGAAGTGATTAATGTTTTTTTTTTTTTAAACCTATTTTATTTTGTCAATTTGACTATCACAACGCAGGGCTCTGTACTCCAGAGACGTCTGCCATATCTCTCATACATATACATGCAAGCAAATGACAGTTGTGTATGCAAGAACACTTAGTTTCCCCTCCCTTAACTCCCCCCTCCCTCCCCCAACTCCCTGTGATCGCACTACTTCCGCCTAATCTTGCTCTCCTACTCCCACCAACCAAATATCCCACCTGCATTGCTCGTACCCCCACGTACCCCCTCCATGGCCACTGGACCCTACTAGCAACTACCCCAATGTACTGGTCTCCTCCTCCACCGGCGGCTCTAACCATATTCCCCGATAGTCCGCCCACCGTTTCCAGATCTTATAATGTTTGCGTGGGCACCCCCTGGCCACAAAGACGGGCTGCTCTAGTCCCATACAAAAATCTAATCCGTTCTTCCATACCGTCATGGAAGGGGCTTGTGTCGCCTTCCTCTCCCTAGCAATATCCCAATTAGCCAGCGTAAACCCCAACAACATAAGGTGTCGTTTGTAGATATTGCCCCCTATGCCTTCCATGATAGGAAGTATAGCCAGCCGCGGCGATGGGGGAGCTCCCACCCCAGCACCTCCGAGAGGCACGCCAACACTCCCCTCCAAAAATGATCTAGAGATGTGCACTGCCATATAGTGTGCAGGAAGGTGCCTTCCTCCCTACCACAACGCAAACACTCCGGGGATGCAATCAGTCCCGCTCGCCACAATCGTGTTCTTGTAAAATACACCCTGTGGAGGTACTTAAACTGAACCAGGTGGAGCCTCATGGCTATAGCTGCGCCCCGCGGCGCTGCCAGTGCCTCCATCCAGTCCTCTTACCCTAGGGTGCCCACGTCTGCCTCCCAATCCCCCTGAAGTTTGCTCAGTGTGGACGAACTGTGCGTGACCAGAGATTGATATATCTTGGAGATCTTTTTATCCTTTAGGTCCCCCATAAAGACTTTCGCCTCCAGTGGGCTAAATTCCGGGAGTGACTCCAGGCGCACCAAACTAGGTGACAGGGCGTGCCGGAGCTGGAGATATCGAAAAAATTGCTCCCGTGGCATATGGCACTCCCTCTGTAGATCCTGAAAGGATTTGATTGTCTTACCCCTTATTACATCGCCCAGTGTTGAAATGCCAATATCGTCCCATCCCTTGAAGCCCTGCAGTGCCGCCAATTGGGGCAGACGCCCTGCAGTGCCACAGGGGGGTCTCCCGGGTCAAGGTGTGCCACCATCCCATGCGGCGCAAAGCCTGCCTCCAGATCTGAAACACTATCCGTGTGACTGGTGGCAGTGCGCCTCTCAACGGCGCCGAGTATAGGAGCGTATGTAGTGTGTGACGCCCCATAAGCCGCCGCTCCAGCGCATACGCCGGATCTCCCCTATCCCCATACCTCCATTCATTAAGAACTAGCAGGTGCGATGCCTGGTAGTATGATAGGATGTCCGATGTCGCAAGCCCTCCACAATATATAGACAAAAAGCAAGTTCGTATTGCCACGCGCACCCTACCCCCTTCCCACAAGAATTGCCCGAGCACCGAATTCACCAGCCTAAACCAGCCAGGCTGGATCCGGTATGGGTGGTTCTGTAGCTGATAAAGGAGCCGAGGGAGCGCCACCATCTTGAATATTGCTGATCTTCCAAACGGGGTCAGGGGCATACGAGACCAAGATTTAATTTCTGAGCGGACTCACTCCCACACCGGAGCCACGTTCCGTTCCCAGGAGACTGCCGGCACATCTGATAGAAATACCCCCAAGTACTTCAGGCCCCCCACCGCCAACTGAACCGAGGAAGCCCACACACCCACTCTCGTGCGTTCTCCCAAAGCCCACAAGGTGGACTTGCGAGGGTTCATATGCAAACCCGACGTTTCTCCAAAAATCTGCATGATGCGCAGAAGCCGCGGCCCCGTCCTGTCCACACCCGTAAGAAAAAATAGGACATCATCTGCATATAACGCGATCCGGTCGGACAGACCCGGGGCCCACTCGAATCCCCGGACCTGCGCATCTATGCGTACCCACATCGCCAACGGCTCCATGGCCAGGGCGAAGAGGTACGGAGACGGTGGCACCCCTGCCTCGTACCCCGCCCTAAGGAGAAGGTGGGGGAGGACGCGCCAGCCACTCGAACCGACACCGTGAGTTCCGTGTAGAGGAGCGTTATGTACAAGAGGAAGCGGGGACCAAGATTAAGTCTACGTAGCAATGCGAAGAGGTATACCCAGCTGAGGGAATCAAACGCCACCATCCCATGCGGCGCAAAGCCTGCCTCCAGATCTGAAACACTATCCGTGTGACTGGTGGCAGTGCGCCTCTCAACGGCGCCGAGTATAGGAGCGTATGTAGTGTGTGACGCCCCATAAGCCGCGGCTCCAGCGCATACGCCGGATCTCCCCTATCCCCATACCTCCATTCATTAAGAACTAGCAGGTGCGATGCCTGGTAGTATGATAGGATGTCCGATGTCGCAAGCCCTCCACAATATATAGACAAAAAGCACGTTCGTATTGCCACGCGCACCCTACCCCCTTCCCACAAGAATTGCCCGAGCACCGAATTCACCAGCCTAAACCAGCCAGGCTGGATCCGGTATGGGTGGTTCTGTAGCTGATAAAGGAGCCGAGGGAGCGCCACCATCTTGAATATTGCTGATCTTCCAAACGGGGTCAGGGGCATACGAGACCAAGATTTAATTTCTGAGCGGACTCACTCCCACACCGGGGCCACATTCCGTTCCCAGGAGACTGCCGGCACATCTGATAGAAATACCCCCAAGTACTTCAGGCCCCCCACCGCCAACTGAACCGAGGAAGCCCACACACCCACTCTCGTGCGTTCTCCCAAAGCCCACAAGGTGGACTTGCGAGGGTTCATATGCAAACCCGACGTTTCCCCAAAAATCTGCATGATGCGCAGAAGCCGCGGCCCCGTCCTGTCCACATCCGTAAGAAAAAATAGGACATCATCTGCATATAACGCGATCCGGTCGGACAGACCCGGGGCCCACTCGAATCCCCGGACCTGCGCATCTATGCGTACCCACATCGCCAACGGCTCCATGGCCAGGGCGAAGAGGTACGGAGACAGGGGGCACCCCTGCCTCGTACCCCGCCCTAAGGAGAATTGGGGGAGGACGCGCCAGCCACTCGAACCGACACCGTGAGTTCCGTGTAGAGGAGCGTTATGTACGAGAGGAAGCGGGGACCAAGATTAAGTCTACGTAGCAATGCGAAGAGGTATACCCAGCTGAGGGAATCAAACGCCCTGTCCATATCTGCCAGGAGTAGAGCCGCCGGCTCTCCCGTCATCCGTATAGCTGCCGCTGCCACGTGCGCACTCCGTATGTTGTGTCTGGTCGCCCGCTGGGGCATAAATCCCGCCTGATCCGGGTGCACTAATGCAGTGATATGAGGCAAAAGATGATTTGCCAATGCCTTCGCCAATATTTTAGCCTCCACATTTAATAGGGATATAGGGCGATATGAGGCATGCTGATCTGGGGGCCGACCTGGCTTATGAAATACCACCACTTCCGCGTGCCTCCAATCCGCCGGGAGCACACCCCTTTCCCGGGCCTCCTCCACAACTGCTCGGTAATACGGGGCCACTTGCGTATTGTAACGTCGGAAGAATTCGCTAGGAAACCCATTGGGTCCCGGTGCCTTACCCGAGTTGAGCTCCCCCAACGCCACACCCAGCTCCTCATCTGTCAAAGGGGCCTCCAACTGGTCCCTCACCTCATCTGACACAATTTTGGGAGGCAAGTCCGCAAGGAACTTATCAATGGTGGCTCCTGGTAGACATTCCCGCGGGGCGTACAATTCTGCAAAATAGACGGCAAAGCTCTCAGCTATGGCTGGGGGATCCGTAATCGGCCTCCCTGCCGAGTCCAGGATACCCGGTAGATCCTGGGCACGGAAGGTACCCTGACAGAAATGGTGCAACATTTTACTAGACTTGTCCCCCCATTGATATACTCTGCTACGCATCGCCAACCAGACCTGACGTGCCCCATCCAGCAACAGGGCTGCACAGGCTTGTTGTGCATAGAGCAATTGCCGCACATTCTGATCCCTCCCAGCCCCCTGACACCGACGCTCAAGTGCCTCCACCTTCGCCTCTGCATAAACCAGTTCCTCCCTGCGCTTCCTACGAGCCGCCGTGCACCAAGATATATCGACTCCACGCAAGGTGGGCTTCATCGCTTCCCACAAACTCGTGGTGCTAGTGACAAATCCCTCATTGTCCGACAGATACTAAGCAATCGCCTCGCTCATATGGGATCCATACTCTGCATTTTGCAAGTGCCAAGTGGATAATCTCCAACGAATTGGTTGCTTCCCCCTACCGATACATATCTCAACGAGAGGCCGCGAGGCATAATTTCAGCTGTCACCACCCTACCCACCGCCTCCCGAGGAACAAAGACATAGTCAATCCTAGATAGTGAGTGATGAACCGCCAAGAGGTACATGTATCCCCGCCGATCGCCATGCTTTCGTCTCCATACATCTATCCAATCCAATCCCATAACTGGCGAGTGTAGTTTCGTGGGAAGACCACTCCCCGGGCTACCCCCAACTCCAGTCCTATCTTTAGTCAGGTCCATCACATCGTTCCAATCCCCACCCACCACGGATAATCCATCCGGCATATCAGCCCACAAGGAGAGCAGTTTCTCAACCAGGTTCCATTGTAAAGGAGGGGGAGCATAGACACTGCCCAGGGTTAGGAAATCCTCCCCAATTCTGCCCCTGATAAATAGATACCGCCCCTGCGTATCGGCCCACTGTCGTATGTGTACATATGGAACCCTACGATGTATCAAGATCGCCACTTCTCGCGATCCCCTTGTAAAGCCAGCGTGAAATACCTGCTGAAAGCCATACCGCTGTAAGCATAGGGCCTTTGTACCCAACAAGTGCGTTTCCTGTAGCATTAAAACATCCGCCCCTGCCCTCCTCGCCTGATGAAGTATCGCCCCACGCTTGATTTTGTCCAGGGCCCCATGCACATTCCAACTAATAATACGGAGACAGCCCGGGTTGAAGTGGCTATCTTTTGATGTTCCTGTCATGAGATGGCGCACGTCCCAGCCCAGCGAGCAGAGAATCGTGGCGGCGCAGTGGTGAAGAACAAGTGTCCAGCAGAAGTGCGATCTGAGAACTGAAACACCCCTCCCCAACAAACCCCCCACCCCATACCTAAAAAAACTCTGAAGTATCTGTCGCGGCGGGGCCTGGCCCCAATCCCCAACAGGGGGATGAAGCCCGCCCCGACCAATGGATCCCCAACTCACAGCCCATATCCTCTGAGTAAGTCTACAACCCCCACTGTCGCGGCTGAGAGACCCACCCACATCATAGCTCCCCCTAATAAAACAGCTACCTCGTCCCCACAATGCCCCATTAACATCCTATGTTAGGGTTCAAGAGTTTGGCGCCCTTAGACAGAGCCCCCCTGAGAGGAGACACTGCAGGACCGGGAGCGCCTCCGGGATCTAGATCTTCTGCTGCTTTTCTGGTGCAGTCCCCGAGGGCCTTTCCTAGCCACCCCACTCGATGACGAGTCGGACTCCCTTCCTGGCGGGGTATGTGGCCTTACTCGCACCGTCTCATCTGTCCACTTGAACACCTCCTCCGGGGTGTCGAAGAAATGGGTGCGGGAGCGGAATACCACCCTAAGGCACGCCGGATAGAGCAGGGCATATGGGAGCTTAAGGTCTCTCAGGCGGGCCTTCGCCGCAGTGAACGATTGACGCTGCTGCTGAACCAGTCTCGTGTAGTCCGGAAATATAAGAATGCGGGCATTATTATAATGCAAGGATTCCTGCGCCCTAGCTTGCTTCAGGATAGCGTCCCGGTCTAGGTAATTTAATAACTTGGCGATAATGGGCCGCGGACGAGCCCCCACCGGGGGTTTCTGCACTAGAGCTCTGTGAGCCCGCTCCACCATAAAACACCGGGACAGGGCCTCAGGAGGAAGCCAGCTCTCCAGCCATTGCGTCAGGAATCGTTCCGTGTTGCCCTCTTCGCAGCCCTCTGGAAAACCAACAAACCGAAGGTTGTTGCGTCGAGCCCTCCCTTCCGCGTCCTCCACACGAAGTGCAAGACCCTTCTGGACTATCTCCATTTTAGTGACCTTCTGCTTCAAAACTGTGACTTCGTCCTCCACCCCTGAGATCCGGGATTCAGCCTCCGTAATACGAGTCACCGCAGAGCGCAAATCCTGCCTCAACAACATGACATCCGCCCCAACTGCCCCAATTTTCGCGTCTAGCATATCCCTTGACTGGGTGATGGCTGCCAGGAGAGCTGCATTGTCCGGCACAGCCCCCGGTGAACCCCCGGAGGCCCCTGCCACCGCCCCCGGACCCGTGAACTTGTCGATAGGGCCTTGCTTGCTCGATCCGCCCCCCCCCCCCTTGTCTCTTGTCATGATTGCTCCCGAAGCCCCCGCGCAGTACCAGGGAGAGCCGAGCAGGGCACAGGCACGAATACCACTAGCTCCCGCAGTCCGACCCGGCCGCCGAATGGGAGCCTGCCCGCAGACTCTACAGTTCCCCCCTGCCTATCAGCTCTCTGTAGGGCTCCACCTCTCCAGGGACCCAGGCTCAAATATGACTTTGGATCCACTGCCAAGGCCCGGTCGCTATAGTCCGAGCGATGGGGCGCGCTAGCACTCCTGCCGTGCGGTGCAATATCAACAGTCCCTGTGGCCGAATATGAGCCCACGCGGCACCACTCCAGGGGGGGATAGAAATCACACGTAGAAGGTCAGTCCGCAGCCCCCCCTCTCGTCTTGACGTCCCCGCCAGTCCCCCACCACTAGTATACGCTCGGGAGGAGTGTACACTAGGGGACACAGGACCTCAGTCCACCGGCGCCTCAAATAGCCCAGCGCGGGGGGGGAGCAGCAACCAAGCTCAAGCCACCGGAGCTCCGCCCCCGCGGCTCGCTTCAGCCGCCGATCCCCCACCAGAGAGTTGAAGGTACCCCCAAGTCTGCAGACCAGCCCCACGTGGTCCGCCCGACCGCCGATGTGGGATTCGCGCTGGCCCTCACCGAGCCCAGATGGGGGAAAGGAGCTGAACCTGCGGTGACGCCCCTGCCCCCCTCCCGCGGGCTGACCGCCGACCCCCCAACATTATACAGTCGTACCTATGGGTGGGGGGGAGAAGGCCCACACCTTGGCACACAATCTTGGCTGTCAATACTCCGTGCTACCAGACTCCCTCCCCGGCACGAACGTAGCGCGCACCTCACACCTCCCCTGAGCGCAGTCCTACCAAACGCCGACTCGAGGGATGTTCCAGCCTCCAATAGTCCCAGGTAGGGAGGCAGGCAAAGAGCACAGAAGAGGAGCCTCCCAATCGCTACCCCCCCGTAGGCCGACTGCACCGCCGGTCCCCCGCACAATGGAAGCAGTGCCTAAGGGGGGGGGGGCACACCTCCGGACCCGGGCCCGCAAGCCGGTGCGGCGATCGCCAATGCCGCCAGCCACCTACACCACCACAGGGCCCGATCGCAGCTCCCCGCCCTCTCCTTACCAGCACGGCCCGATCCGACCGCCGAGGCCCCTCTTCAGTCTGCGTCCCGGGCCCAGCCGCAGTATCTCAGAGCCACCTCCAGCTCGCACACCGGCCAGCTCGGTCCTCCGCCACCATTAAGGCCGGCCCACTCTGTCATGCGGTGATGGGCGGGCCCCGTAGGCCGCGCGTCCCCCGATCGTCTCCGGCAGAACCAGATGCGACACCCTGGCTCCACCGCTCGCAGCTAGGCCGCTCCCAGGTGCCACTCGATCGGTCCCCTCAGGATGTCCTCGGGCTCCCAAATAGCTCTCGGGGCGATTGCAGGGACAGTGCAGCTTCAGAATATCGTCTCCTCTACATCGCTGAGCACGGGTAAGGTAGGATAAATGTCGGATGATCGGTGGGCTGGACAGAGCTCACTCAGCACACGTCCGCCATGTTAGGCTGCCAAGCCACGCCCCCAAGTGATTAATGTTTTGATTTCAGAGAATGACTTTTGCGCCTCATCAGACCAATCAAAACTTTTTCCTTTGCGTAGCAATTCCTTTAAAGGTTGAACTATTAAAGCATATCCTTGGATGAAGCGAGAGTAGTACTCGCAGAGCCCTAAAAATGAGCCAAGAGTGTCTTTGTTCTTAGGAGGTGTGGTGTCACTGATGACAGAGATGAGGGACATCTTGGGTTTGATAACTTCCTTTGAGATACAATGACCCAGATAATCTAATTGGTCAACCATGAATCTACATTTTTCTCTTCTGAGAGTAATGCCCACATGCTCAAACACGGGCAATACTCTTTCTATAATGAGGTTATGTTCTCTTGTAGATTCTGCAAAAATAAGAACATCGTCTTGGAACGCTTGTACACCTGAAATGTCTTTAAGGATTGTATCCATGAACTTCTGAAATACACTCGCCGTAGAGGCAAGACCAAATGGCATTCTCAGATACTTGAATGCTCCAAAAGGTGTAATGAAGGTAGTTAGATCTTGACTCTCTGCGGCAAGTGGAATTTGGTGGTAAGCCGATCTAAGATCCAGTAAAGAAAACACTTTAGCTTTTCCTAAATTTGCTAGCAAATCCTGTATTTTGGGCAGGGGGTGACAGTCAACAATTATGTTCCTTTTGAGGGTGCGCAAATCCACACAGAGGCGGATCTGATTACTCTTTTTTTTAACGATAACCACTGGACTGACCCATTCAGAGGAATCTGTTGCTTTCATGACACCCTCTTTGCAAAGCTTGTCTAGAAGTGTTTTGAGATCTTGTCTAATGCTAAGGGGAACAGACCCCACTGTATGTACAACTGGAGAGGCATTTTCCTTAAGTTTGATAAGGTGTTCAAATTTTATGATGTTGCCAATTTCTTCAGAAAAGACATTACTGAACTTGTTGATGACATTCATTACATTCGTTTCTACATCACTTTCGATAAAGTTAATTGATTGTTCAGCTAAAACTATTGGGTTCTCAGCACCAGGAACTAAGATGATGCCTAATCTTGCTAAATCTTTCCATCCTATTATGTTTTTGCCTTTGATGGCCACATAAATTATTGTCGTTATTTGTCTACCCAAACATGAAAGAACATCAATAAAATATCCCAACATATTAATGTCTTGATCCCCAAAAGCTTTTGGGTGAATGTCTGTTTGAGATAACTGTCTCTCCTTCCATTTCTCTTCATATAGCCAGTCGGCAATAATTGTGATAGGCACACCTGAATCTGGCATCATATCTATGAGAACATGGGCTACCATAGCTTGACAATATGGACCTTTGATAGATATTTGATCGGAATTGTCATCAGAAATTGTGACAATCATTTTAGCTAAATCTTGTGTACATGTGTCAGGTGAAACTTCAAGAGAACTAATTCTTACATTGTTTTTACCAGTTTTGCAAACTGACATAAAGTGACCCATCTTACCACACTTTGTGCATCTTTTGAAGGAAGCAGGGCAATTTGGGTTATTACCCAAATGATAATGTGAACCACTTCTGAAACAAAAATTGTCAGGTTTCTTAAACGTAACTCTATTAAATCTGCTTCTACTATCAATTGCTGAAATATGAACACTTTCATTCGATATCATTGATACTGAAGAGCTGGGAGGAGATTCATTTGAAATTACTTTAGAAGAGATCATGGATCTTTCTATGCCTTTAGCTATTTCTATTGTTTCGCTTAATGTGGGGTCTTTACAACCTAACAATCTCTCTTGAATCTTTTTAGATGAGCAATGGTAAACAAATTGATCCCTTAGACAAGTATCTAACACAGCTCCAAAATTACAGGTTGATGCTAAATGTCTTAAAACAGAAATGTAATCTTCCACTGATTCATCCATTTGTTGCTTCCTTTTCATGAAATTGAAACGTTCTAAAAGTATGCTAGGTTCCTCTGCAAACTTCCTTGTAAGTCTTGCTAAAACTTCAGAGTAAATTTTCCATCCTTCTTGTGCTCCTGGAGGAGGTTAAATTTGTGGTAAGTTATTAAATACTCTGACCTTCAAAACCCAAATGGCCATATAATAGCATAAATTTCCTTTTTGCATCATATTCAGTTGCATCATTGGCTACTAAGTAATTTTGAAACAAGTTGAGCCAATGTTTCCATGGAATAGTCGGTTTGCCTGGAGAAGGCAGGAAATCAGATATAGTTAATAAATGATTGTTGGATGCCATCTAGAGAAGAATTTGAAAGATTAGTATCAAAATGGGTGCTTCTCACTGTAAGTGTAGGCAAGTATTGAAATATTTTCTCTGAATTTATTTAAAAATAAATGTTGATGAGTTTTAAAATTTGCTGTCTCTTTAAATGTTACTGATAACTGAAATGAATGCTGGCCGTGTTAAAACCATGTTAGTTTCTGAGTCTGTGGCAGGAATAACCTTGAATTTTAATGAAAAATGAATAAATATGAATGGTGTGCTTGTCACCGAAGTACAGGCAGGTCTTACCGGCTTAAAAGTATCCCTCGCGTTGAAAGCGCGATGTTTTTCTCCATGCAAATGAAGCTTCAAGTGGAGAAACGACGAAGAAAGCCTGTGTTGCTAAGCAACTGACTCTGTTTGGAGATACGGTGTGCGCCATGTCCAAATTTCCTTGAAATAAACTCACACGCCCCTTTAGTCATGCGCGAAGCGTCATGATGTCGAAGGGGAAGTGAAAGTGTTAATATCTCTTCAGTTGCGCGATTGCCCCACAGAGCTTAGATGAGCCGTCGTGAAATCGAGGTAAAGATGAGACTTTTCCCCTTGAAATTTCTTTAAATTCCTTTTTTTCGATCGGTGGGCTGCTTGAAAGCCATCTCGTCCCCAAATGTGGATGTAGGAAACATGAGCAGGAAATGTGGCACTTAATTTAAGTGTTTATTGAAGTAAAGGTATACAGAGATAAGCAGCCCACGACCGGTCACTCTGGCGCTCTCGTCGTAACTGCCTAAGTGGACAGTTACAGCTAGTTGGACGAGAACGCCACAATGCCAAAGATACATTAAACAAATACATCGCCCGAGACGGGCGCACGAGAATAACAAGTTGCTCTTAAAGTGACAAGAGCAACTTGTTACCATAACAGGGAGGCAGGGGCTTGGCACATCCGCGCTTGGCAGGCTCTCTTCATCCAGTCCCCGGTCTGCCTAGTCTCTTCACTCGCTGCCGTGAGGTGGGTGGATGCGCTCCAATCCGCACTCGTCCCCTGCGCCGCTAGGACACCGCAGCCTCACCTTGCTGCCGGTTCTGCCCCTAGCCTCAGTGATCTTTTGCTCCGCTGCCCTGGCCAGCCGTGTCCAGCCACCAGCCACTTCGCCCTCATGTCCGCTGCCACCTCGACCTCGGCAGTTGCTTCTGAGCGCCGACTGCGCCCTCCGGGCTCAGTCTTCCAGCACTGGCTGCAGCTTCTGTGGCACCTGCAGACGCGCCCCGCCTCGATGGTCACCACAGGTCAGTGCGCTGCTTTTACAGTCTAGGCCAGCATTTCCCCAGGCAGTTTGGCGGTTTGTCACTGCTTCTAGGTAGCTTTAGTCCGGCGGGGAGCGGGAGGGACAGAGAGACGGGTCTTACTTTGCCGCCATCTTGGCCACACACTCCAAATTCCTGCTTTAGGAGAGGGGGTAATTCAGGGTCAATGCTTTGCTCATACAGAGGTGGAGGTTTGTTACTTTTTCCTAAGAGGGCTGGCATCGCCCCTTCCCATTTTTAAAATATATTAATATGGAAAATTTTGAAGTGTTTTTTCTCCGGATCCATTTCTAAGCAATAGGTCACGGGGGGTCACCGTTTCAATGACTTGATATGTCCCCGTCATTGTTTCAACAGCTTATGATCTGAGGTGGTCCTCATCAAAATAATTAAATTGCCCACCTCAAAAGAACGTTCCTTGTCATATTGTCTTTTCTGGGAGGTTTGGGCCTGTTCTGGGTTGTTTCTCACAATGTTTCGAAACTGATTCAATTGGGTCTTTATGAAAGTTATGTATTCTAGCAAGGGCTTAGTTTCATCTTTCTCTTCCTTCCATTGTTCTTTGGCTATATCTAACAAGGTGAGTGGCTGTCGGCCACAAAGAAGTTCAAATGGAGAGAAGCCTGTACTTTTTTGCTCTCTACATCAGATGGCGAACAAGGCTAAGGGCAGCATATCCTACCACCTCCTAGTTTCTAAGCCAAATATTTTTTGGGGTGTGGTTTTTAAAGTGGAATTGTAATGTTCAACCAAACCATCAATTTGAGGATGATAGGCAGCTGTTCTGATCTTTTTAACTTTGAGTTGTTGACACGCCTGGTCTGTTATGATTTCACAGGGAAATCCCACTCTGGAAAAAATGTTAATCATTGCTTTAGCTATTTAGGTGGTATTAGGTTGTCTCAGTGCTACGGCCTCAGGAATTCGGGTGGCGTAATCAACTAAAATCAACACATATCGGCACCCGCTGCGGAAAGGTAAAAGGGGCCCCATTAAGTCCATGCCTAAGGTAAAAGGGGCCCCATTAGGTCCATGCCTACCCTTCTATCATTGACAAAGGTCTTAAGGGTACCCTGCTGGGTAGAGATCTACTGTTTTTCTGACAGATAGGGCACTCTTTACAGTATTTTTTTATCTGTTCATATATTCCAGGCCAAGAAAATGTATTGAGTATGGCTTTTTTCAGTTTTCTCAACCCCAAAATGACCTCCTAATAAATGGCTCTGTGCTAAGAGTAAAACCTTTTCTCTAAACGATTGGGGTACTAGTAACTGAGAAGGTTGTGTTTTCACCCCTTTTCTATATAAACCCCTTTCTGGATATAGAATTGTGGCCTACTTGATTGGGGTCTTCTACTTCATTCGCTCTGTTCCATGCCTCGCGTAAGGTAGGATCTTCTCTTTGTGGGGCATGAAAATTGCCATCAGTCTCCCATACAAACTCATCATTGGGGTTAGATAAACCTACTCTGAACAATCTCTTCTTATTTTCTCTTCTTTGTCTCCGGCTCTTCCAGGATTTTGCTGGAGGCCATTCATGATCTTGTACTTGTGAAAAGGGAGCAGTTTCTTTTCATTCCCTCCCTTCTTTCCACGTATCTTGCACCAAACGTTCGAGGTGTGGATAATCTTTGCTGACCACCAGGGTGTTGCGGTTTTCGTGATCTTCTCCTCGGGATGGCACTGATGCTAGGTATGGGTCCCCCTCCCATCCGTCCCCAGCCCGGAGAATGTGGAATACCCTCGGACTAGGGAGACGGGTGAGCGAGGGAAAACGGGATAGGAACAGCCGAGAGAGGGAGACCTGGAAGAAAGAAGCACTGGGTGAGAAGAGGAGCGAGGACCCCTGCACCCCTCCCAATCACCCCCTTGGAGTGTTAAGACCCTAGTACCTGGCTCTCCTGTCTCTCCGAGACCGTGGGTCGTTGAGCTGAATAGGGAGGCTTCGTGGATCACCACGACGAGTCGAACCAAGGTTTTGGGTGGCGCTACCACTTCAACGCTCGGAACTCCGTGAGCGGAGGAGCGCCAAACAGGGAAGGGTCTCTTCCCTCCCTTCACGAAGTGTGGGCTTGGCGGGTTCCGCTCGTGTCCCTCCCGACAGTCTGGGGAGACACGACCAGAAAACAGTGGAGAGATGGCGGGAGATCCCATCGGAGATGTCCGCGCTTCCACTCTATGCTCCCTGATCCGCCGGGAGCAGAGGAGCGCACTCCGAGGGACGGTACGCCCGGAACTCCGAGGGCTGACTTGAAGAGTCGTTCGCCTGGGAATCCGAGGGTGGTGCTGGGTTGAGGTGAGCCCGGAAATCCGTGGGCAGTGATGGGGAGAAGTATGCCCGGAAATCCGTGGGCCTAGGAGGAACTCCGGGGTTCCGACGAGGGGATGGCTGCGAGGGTTCAGGCGAGCCGGGGGACTGGTCTTGCGGCGTTAGCGAGGTCCACGGCGAGCACAGAGACACTCACCGAGCGGTGCGGGCTTCGGCAACGTCACTGGCACTGGATGGAGGAAGCTCCGAGGGCCGCTGGAAGTTCCGACGATCCGCTGATGCTGGCGGGCTGGAAACCGCGAAGATGTCGCACTGGGGGCCGTTGCAATGATTATGAGAATCATAGGCAACGCCCCCATGGTGGTTGTGGGCTTTTATGCGCGGAGGGGAGGTGACGTGATCGCGCGGCCGCCGCGCCTCTGGGGCTTGTAGTTCTTCGCGCAGGCGCCGGCTATCACGGATCATGACAGCACACCCCCCGTCACTCCGCCTCCGCCGCTTCCGGCGCCCCCGGGCTTGGCAGGACAGCGACGGTGAAAGTCTGCTACCAGACGTTTGGCGTGCACGGCAGATGCGGGTTCCCAGGAGTCTTCCTCAGGACCGTACCCCTTCCAGGCCAGAAGGTACCACAACTTCCCTCTCACCAGTTTGGAATCAAGCACTCGGCGAACCACATATTCCTGATCATGGTTGATCCACACCGGAGCAGGAGCCCGCCGTACTGGACAGTTCGAGGGTTTGAGGAGAGAGACGTGAAACACAGGGTGAATGCGCATGTGTGGCGGAAGGCGCAACTGTACTGCCACGGGGTTTATGTGTTTGATGACAGGGTAGGGCCCTATGTATTTGGGGTTGAAAACACTGGGTTTCCGAAAATGGAGGTTCCGTGTAGACAGCCAGACCTTATCTCCCTTGTGGTACACCGGAGGGGGTCTGCGATGCGTGTCCGCCTGGGCTTTGTATCTGGCCTTGGCTAGCCGAAGGTGTTCACGGGCTCGTCTCAGGGCCGTGTGAATGGTTTGGAGTCGGCTCTTGAGATCGGGAAGGCTGATGTTTTCCCTAGGGAGGAGGAAGGGAACGAAGCGTGGATGGAACCCTGCGGCGAGAAAGAACGGAGACTGCATTGTGGAGGAGTGCTGGGAGTTGTTGTACGCCACCTCCGCCACCCATAGCAAGTCTACCCAAGTGTCCGCAGCTTGGTCTGTGTAGCAGCGCAGGTACTGTTTGAGTGTCTGGTTCAGTCTCTCCGTTTGCCCGTCTGTCTGTGGGTGGAAGCTCGTGGAGAGGGAGGAGCGAACACCCAGTGCTTCACACCACACCTTCCAAAACCGTGCTGTAAACTGGGACCCTCTGTCGGACACAATTCCCATCGGTAGTCCGTGAAGCCTCACCACGTGTTGCAAGAGGAGTTTTGCCAACGTGCCTGCTGTGGGCACCTGTTTGCAGGCAATAAAGTGTCCCATCTTGGTGAGATAGTCGACGACCACTACTATTGCCGTGCAACCTTGATCTTTCGGTAACCCTACCACAAAGTCGATTGAAATTCGTTCCCAGGGGTTCATAGGTGTGGGTAGAGGCATTAGAAGGCCTTGGGTCTTTTGATGGTCGCTTTTCATTTGAGCGCAGGTGGCACATTCTTTCACCCACTGTAATACGTCTGGTCGAACGGAGGGCCACCAGAATTGTCGCAACACCTTCTCCAGGGTCTTGGTACCTCCTGTATGTCCTGCACAGGGTAGGTCATGACACCATGAGAAAACGAGTTTTCGGAGTCGGAGAGTAGGGACCAGCAGCCGGGATCCGTTTAACGGGAGGCCCTGTTGGATACGCCATTCTCTGTGTCTTTTTAACCAAGAGGACCAGGCAAAGGTTCGTATTCCTCGCTTCACCCCTTGCAGGAATGGTTCGGTGTGCATGCAACCGATGATTTGCTCAGGTGATAGGATGGGCTGGTCAGGTGCCTCCAACGGGAGGTTTGGAAGGGTCTGTCTTGATAGGGCATCGGCCTTTTTGTTTTGCGTTCCTGGCCGGTAGGTGACAAAGAAGTGATACTCTGCAAAAAAGAGCACCCATCGCTTCTGCCGGGGAGAGAGATGTCGAGCTGACCGCAGGAACTGGAGGTTGCGGTGGTCCGTGAACACTGTCACCTGATGCTGGGCCCCCATTAACCAGTGACGCCATTCCAGAAACGCGTCTTTGATGGCGAGCAGCTCTTTCTCGGAGACAGTATAGTTACGCTCCGCTGGATTCAACTTTCTGGACATAAAGGCCACCGGGTGGAGTTGACCTGTATCCGGGTGGCATTGGGAAAGAATAGCTCCTACTGCTTCGTCTGACGCGTCGGCTTCCACTATAAACGGAAGATCGGGTTGTGCATGACGTAAGATGGGCGCGGTGGTGAAGGCTTTTTTGAGCCGCTCAAATGCTGTTTGGGCCTCAGGCGACCAGAGGAAGGGTATTCCTTTCCGTGTCAGTTTGGTGAGTGGTGTCACCATCTGGGAGAAGTGGTGTATGAATCTCCGATAAAAGTTGGAGTAGCCCAAAAAGCTTTGGACTTCCTTCACGGTTTTCGGCTGGGGCCATCGCGTCACAGCCTGGACTTTGCGGTCTGTCATGACTTGTCCATCGGGGGTTAACAGGACACCAAGGAACTCCACTGTGGTGACGTGGAATTCGCATTTCGTGAGCTTGCAAAACAGTTGGTGACTTTCTAAGGCCTGCAACACCGATGTCACATGGCCCACATGTTCTTCTTCCGAGGATGAGAATATTAAGATGTCATCTATGTACACCACTACATAGATGTCCAGAAAGTCCCTCAATACCTCGTTTAAAAAGAACTGAAAGGCGGCCGGGGCGTTGCAGAGCCCGAAGGGCATCACCAAATACTCGAACAGGCCGAATCTTGTCTTGAACGCCGTCTTCCACTCATCCCCCTCTCGCATCCGCACCAGGTGGTACGCCCCCCGGAGGTCCAATTTGGTGTACAACCGTGCTCCTCGCACCTGTTCCAACAACTCGGGGATGAGCGGCAGTGGGTATTGGTTTTTGATAGTCATGGCGTTGAGGGCCCGATAGTCTATGCAGCAGCGTAGCTCCCCGTTGGCCTTCGGTATGAAGAAGAGGGGAGACGCCGCAGGAGATCTGGAGGGGCGAATGAACCCTAATCGTAGGTAGGTATCTAGGTATTCACGGAGGTGACTAGTTTCCGGACCGGTGAGGGCGTACACCCTGCTACACGGGACAGTGGCTCCAGGCATTAGGTCGATTCGACAGTCGTAGTCGCGATGCGGAGGGAGAACCTCAGCCTTCTGTTGATCGAACACTCCCTTGTAGTGGGTGTAACAGTCCGGGAGCGTCACGTCCTTCTCCGCGGCTGTGGCTACGTGGTGTGCTGTTGGTTCCTCTGGGTCCGCAGCGGTCTCCCGCCGCAGGCAGTGGGTGTGACGATATGCGGAGCAGAAGGTTACCGAGGTGGAAGCCCAGTGTATCCGAGGCTCGTGGATTCGTAACCATGGTAATCCCAGGATAAGATGACATCGGGGAGCTTGGATGATGTTGAATGCGAGCCACTCGCTATGTTCCTCTCCTATGGATACCTTTAGGGTTGGTGTGATGTACCGTATGGGCCCGGATTCCAGCTCTTTGCCGTCCACGGCATAAACGAGTTCAGGGGTGTCTTTGGACAGTAGCGGAATCCCCAACCGGTGGGCTTCTCTGGTATCCATGAAGCAGCCCGTAGCTCCCGAGTCGATCATGGCTCTTACTTGGTGGAGTTTGGGGCCTATCGCAAGCTGCACCGTTAGAAAGAAGTGGTCGGGTTCGTTGGAGATGTCTGCTTCTAGGGAAGGGATGTAATGACAGCTTGAAGGCGTCCCTTCTGACTCCTTCAAGCGTTCGGGTTTCCCACCGGTCCTTCACGGGCTACGATGGCTGCTTGCCCTATCCTTGGTCGGCTGTTCTTTGGGCGGACTGGGCATTCCCGCAGGAAATGGCCTTTCTTGCCACAATACAAACAGAGGCCCTGTTTACGCCGGTGGTCTCTTTCGCTGAGGGTGAGGGAAGCTCTCACCGTTCCGATTTCCATGGACTCCGCTCTGGGAGATGCTGGTTCCTGTGAGCGAGGGGACTCGTAGGACAGTGGTGTCTTGTCTCTGCGCTTGTGTTCCCCCTTTCTTTCTCTGAGTCTATATTCCAATCGGGAGGCCAACTCTATCATGGCCGAGCAGGTGTTGGGTTGAGGGTCTATCTGCGCTATCACGTCCTTCAACTCCTCGGTAAGCCCTCGGTAGAAGATAGCGGTTTGCTTCGTCTCGGGCCAGTCCGTTTCTGCCACTAGTCGCCGGAAGCTATTGAGGTATCCTATGAAGTCCGAACTATTTTGGCGCAGGTCAAGGAGGTCTCGATCCGCAGAAAAGGTATCCGCCCGACGATCGAAGGTCTTCTCGAATTCTTGTCGGAAGGTGTCCCAGTCATACAGGAGGGCGTCGTCTCTGCGAACGATGGGGGCCGCCCATTGCGCCGCTTCTCCCGTCAAATAGGAAATTAGAAACGCCACCCTGGCTTGATTAGTGAGGAAAAGCTTCGGTTTGCATTGGAAATGCAAAAGTATCTGGGTCATGAAGATTTGTACCTTATGAATATCTCCATGAAATCTCTCTGGGGGGGCCAACGGAACGTGAGAAGGCATTTCCACCACTACTTGTGGGGTCTGAGACGGGAGCACGGGCCCTGCATCGAACGGGTTGCGTTGGAGGCGGTCCAGGCGTGTATGTAGGGCTGCTGTCTCCGCTCTTGATGTTGCTAACTCCCGTTGGACTTGGGCCAGAGCCTCTAAGATATTGTCTAGCGTGGCCATGGTATGTTGTCAGTGCGATCAAGAGGAGAGAATTTTCGTGGGCCTATGATTCTGTCGCGGTTTTCGTGATCTTCTCCTCGGGATGGCACTGATGCTAGGTATGGGTCCCCCTCCCATCCGTCCCCAGCCCGGAGAATGTGGAATACCCTCGGACTAGGGAGACGGGTGAGCGAGGGAAAACGGGATAGGAACAGCCGAGAGAGGGAGACCTGGAAGAAAGAAGCACTGGGTGAGAAGAGGAGCGAGGACCCCTGCACCCCTCCCAATCACCCCCTTGGAGTGTTAAGACCCTAGTACCTGGCTCTCCTGTCTCTCCGAGACCGCGGGTCGTTGAGCTGAACAGGGAGGCTTCGTGGATCACCACAACGAGTCGAACCAAGGTTTTGGGTGGCGCTACCACTTCAACGCTCGGAACTCCGTGAGCGGAGGAGCGCCAAACAGGGAAGGGTCTCTTCCCTCCCTTCACGAAGTGTGGGCTTGGCGGGTTCCGCTCGTGTCCCTCCCGACAGTCTGGGGAGACACGACCAGAAAACAGTGGAGAGATGGCGGGAGATCCCGTCGGAGATGTCCGCGCTTCCACTCTATGCTTCCTGATCCGCCGGGAGCAGAGGAGCGCACTCCGAGGGACGGTACGCCCGGAACTCCGAGGGCTGACTTGAAGAGTCGTTCGCCTGGGAATCCGAGGGTGGTGCTGGGTTGAGGTGAGCCCGGAAATCCGTGGGCAGTGATGGGGAGAAGTATGCCCGGAAATCAGTGGGCCTAGGAGGAACTCCGGGGTTCCGACGAGGGGATGGCTGCGAGGGTTCAGGCAAGCCGGGGGACTGGTCTTGCGGCATTAGCGAGGTCCACGGCGAGCACAGAGACACTCACCGAGCGGTGCGGGCTTCGGCAACATCACTGGCACTGGATGGAGGAAGCTCCGAGGGCCGCTGGAAGTTCCGACGATCCGCTGATGCTGGCGGGCTGGAAACCGCGAAGATGTCGCACTGGGGGCCGTTGCAATGATTATGAGAATCATAGGCAACGCCCCCGTGGTGGTTGTGGGCTTTTATGCGCGGAGGGGAGGTGACGTGATCGCGCGGCCGCCGCGCCTCTGGGGCATGTAGTTCTTCGCGCAGGCGCCGGCGATCACGGATCATGACACAGGGTTGGAGGTCATCTCGGTATAAACCGTACCCTCAGGGGTGCAGGGGGAGTTGATGGTTGAAGTTGAACGCACACCTCCGTGGTAGAGTATTTTTTAACTGTCTCTGTGAACACACTAGATGTTGACAACTCCTGAAGTGGGGTCTCATTACACTTTGCAAGCAGCCGGGATCGACCAAAGCTGTCATGGCTTTCCTGTTTACCGATACGTGGCAATGATAGGGAGGTTGGTCCTCTGATTTAGCACAATAGAGAGATTTTATTAGTCTTACTTCCATAGGCTCCTCTTTGTGTGACAGAAGGGTGCAATGTGTCTGAACAGACCGCACTGAAAACACTGAGGACCTGGAGGAGGAGGTCTGGGCGGAGCAGGAAGGGGTCCTGGTATTCAAATCACTATTTCTGACTTCTTGAGGAGGTGTTTTCTGTGGTTTAAGAGAATTTCCTCCTGGGTGTTTCCAACTGGTTTCTTCTTGACCGCTCTGTAATTCTTGAGCCCGACTAAAAGCGCTCACTATCTCCTCTGCTCTTTTCAAGGTGAGGTGGGCATGTTGTCAAACCACCTTTGAATGGGAGGAAGTAATGAAGTAAGTTATTGTACTAAATACATTTTCTCCATTATATCTTATTTGGAAGCTTTGAGTTGGTTTAATCAGCAATCTGCCATATTCCTTACTCGGTCATATAAAGCCCGCGGATTTCTTGAAGTCCTTCCTTGATTTGTCTGAGCCTTATACTATAGGTCCCTTCATCAACTCCCATTCTTTCCAATATGCTCTTCTTAACTTCATTATATGGGGTGGTTAGGCATCTTGATATGTTGTTTGGAGGTCACCCCTAAATATTGTCCCCACTTGTCCATGGGCCACACCGCTGCCATGGCTATCCTTTCAAAGTTAGAGAAGCCTTGGAACTGCTGGACGCTTTACCAGTGAAAACACCCGGAAGAGACCCTTCATGAATTCCTTTATTACTCTGAAAGACCAAAGCGATATTTCTCCATGCTTTCTTCGATATCTAGAGATTTCCACCAAGTGCACTCTAATAGAGGAGTGCACTAATCCTGATCTTGCTAAGTGAAACAAGTATGGCAATAGCTGATCCTGTGCAGATTGGAAAGGGTGCAGATTGTTGTCGATGCACCAGTGACAGAATCCCTTCCATTTTGCTACAAAGGTTCTATTTGTGGTGAGAGCTGTTGAGTGATCTAGAATGGATCTACAGTCTTGCAGAATATTTAGGGATTTGAATTCCTGGTCATAAGGTGCAAGCGGATACATTTAGAGACTTTATCTGCGGGTGTACTATCTTTCCTCCATTAATGGATATCAGATTGTGGATCGGAAGCTCCAAATACCAAAATTGTCTCGGCTATGCTGGGGCTATTAGAATCAGATTGCATGGCTCCACCTTAATCTTGCAAAGTAATCTTGAGATGAGAGGGAATGATGGAAATAAGCAAACATTCCCTTGTCCATCGTAGTTGTATAGTATTCCCCACCGACCCCTTATGAGGGAAACTGCTGGCAAACCTTACGCATTTTTTGTTTTTAAGCGTTGCGAAAAGGTCCGACTTTGGGGTATCCCATCCCATGAATACCAAGGTAAGCTGTACCTGATTTAATTCCCATTTGTGGCATTGGTTGTTGGACCTTCTTAGAGAATCCGCCCAAGTGTTGTGTATGCCAGGGACATGTTTCACTTGAAGTGAGATGTTGTACTTCAGCAGCCACTGCTATATCTTCTGAGCCTGAGATGATAGTGTTTGTGACCTTGTTCCTCCTTGCTTGGCCAGGTAAAACATAGTGGTGGTGTTGTCCGTTCTTACTAGAACAGGAGAAACGCAGATCCTGGGGAGGAATGCTTGTCATCCTAAAAGCACTGCTTTCAATTCCAGAAGGTTGATATGCATTTGTGTTTCTTGATTGTTCCATTTTCCATGACTTTCTAGTTCCGGAAGATGTGCCCCCATCCGGGAAGGGACGCATCCGTAGTCATATTGTAACTGGGGCTTTGCGCCTCGAAGGCGAGGCCTGGAGATATATTTCACTGTATATCCCACCATGACAGGGCTTATTTTATTGGCTGGGTGATGACGTTGAGATCACCTAATGAGCCGTAAGCTTGGGTCCACTGGATATACAGTTGTTCCTGAAGTGGTCTCACATGCAAGCGGCAGTTTGGAATCAATGGAATGCACGTGGATAGCATTCCCGGCATGGATTTGTACATTCTCACTGAAACAGACTTTTTTCCTTGTGTTTGAGCTGCTATATGCAAGATCTCGTGAATGCATTCGGTCGTAGGGTAAGCCTTCTCCATCTTGGTGTCCAGAACAGCCCCAAGGAACACCAATGATTAACTCGGTATGAGGGATGATTTTTCCATGTTGATTCACAGCCCCAGCTATTTGAGCAGCTGACGACAAGCCCACGAAGAGTTTTTTGCAGAGTGGTATGTGGACCCTTTGATTAGCCAGTCGTCCAGGTAGGGATAAACCTGTCTTAAGAAGGCGGTGACTGGCGCTCTGTACTTCGTGAATACTCTGGGTGCTGAATAGAGACCAAAAGGCAGTACTTTGAACTGATAGTAGCACACTGCCACTTGAACTGTAGAAACCGTCGATGCTTGACATAAATGGGGATGTGAAAATAGGCATCTAAGAGATCGAGAGATGTCATAAAGTTCCCTTTGTTGATCATCAAAGGAATTCCTTGCAACGACAGCATTCTGAAGGGCTATTTTTTATATACATGTTCAAGTGCCTGAGATCCATGACATGTCTCAATTTGCCACTTTGCTTCTTTTGTATGAGAAAAGAAGTTTGAGTAGAATCCCTTTCCCCTGTGTTGCTGAGGAACTTCCTCTTTTGCTCCCTTTAAGGTAAGAGCCGAAATCTCCTGCTCAATAGAGTTAGATGTTTATGCTTTCATGTGACAAGGGGGAGACCGGGAGACTTTTGGACAAATTCTAGGGTATGCCCTTGATGAATAAAGTCCAGCACCCATTTGTTCGCTGTTATATTGAACCATTGATGATAACGGGTAGACAGATAGTGGATCTTTTGAAGGCGTGTATTGGTATGAGGTGACTGGTAGAACCGAATAGTCACTGATGTCTGGCGGTGTCCTGGGATTTTCTTCTTGTTGGAGGATGTTGGCGAGCTGACTGCTGCATGTAAAGCATGTTTCAGGCCCGAAATTGTTGTTGCAAAAAGAACAGATGATGGATGGAATGCTGAATCAAACATTCATCCCCAGTCACAGATTTGGGTTAAATCTATTGTTTGTTTGCCTGCCACGCCATTCCAGTTTAGACCCAGGCATATGCAAATCAGTCTTGACCCTGTTCCCCATGGGAACAGTCCAGTCTGAACTGCCAGACCAGGTCCTCCATGGACAAAAAACAAGCATCCTAGGACCGGTTTCGGAGTTTCACCCCTCAACAGCCAGGATAACTTGTGTTTGCTTTGTCCGCCCTAAGTTAGCAGGGTATGCCCTGACGTGGGTCTCTTGCTCACTTTGCCACTGGATTCAAGCTATCCTGGCTGATGAGGGGTGTCACTCTGACACCGGTCCCAGGAGGCTTGTTTCTGGTCCAGGGAAGCCCTTGTTGTTAGTTCAGGCTGGACTGTTCCCATGAGGGACAGGGTCAAGACTGATTTGCATATGGCTGGGTCTGAACTGGGATGGCGAAGTGAGCTAAAGAATGATGATGGGTTCAAGGCAGATCTGTGACGGGGGGTGAGTGTCTGAAAAGTTTCAGTTGTGTCCGAAATTGTTTTTGACCTGCATATTGTGGTCGATATCCTTGTTGCGGATATGGTTGGTATCTGTAAGACTAAAAAGGGGATCTTTGTTTGTATAGACCCCTTCCTCTTCTTCCATTAAATGATATTGAAAGGGCTGCTGCTGGAAAGATCCTAGGGAATGTGCTGTTTCCGTATCCGCCTTTATCCCTTGAAGAGCGTCATCAATACGTTTTTCAAATATATCTTCACCATCGAATGGCATATCATTAATTTTCGACTAAACCTCCGGGCAGAAAGAGGTAGCCTTCAACCAACCCTGTCTGCAAAGTACTATCGCTCCTGCGATTTGTCGGAAAACGATGTAAGATATATCTCTAGCTATGTCTATAGCAGAGGTCTTCAAACTTTTGGATGCCGAGACCCCCCTGTCAACATTTTGAGGCGTAAGGACCCCCTCCTGGCAAAAATGTCTAAACCTGTAGGCAGGGCTACTGGAATTATGAGGCAGGTGACGACCAAATTACGCGACAGGCTTGACTAAATTGTGTGGGAAAAAATGTAAATGGGGTTATGGAATGCCACATATTTTGGGATAGCATTGCTTCATCATTTTGACATTTTTTACACACAGTAACACTGAGGAAAGATTTCACTCCATCAGTACCCGTTTATAACCACAATACAGCAATTAACATCAGAAAGATTTCTAGTCAACCTTTGTGAAGGGCCTTCCACTCCGCAGGAATACGTGCTGCCATATTAGAAGCTTACCTGGCCCTGGCCGGGAGAAGCAAGAGTCCCTTAAAACCCTGGCGGTTTTGTGCAGAGTTAGGCAGTTTACCCATGCAGCTTTCCTCTCACCCCCTCCCTTCCATCCCTCTCTCCTCTCCTAATCTTGGATCCCTCTCTCACTTTGCAGGCCATTTTCTTTCACCCCTTTTTACAACTTCTGAACTCTCCCCATTCAACCTCTCACTTCACCTTTAATCACCTCTCGCCATTCGGTCCTTTCACTGCCCTCATCTCTAACAGTCTCTCGAATTTATCTCATGGCCTCTCTGGCCCTGTCACTTCCCGTGCCCCTCAGCACTTCTCATTCACCTCGTCTCTCCATTCACATTTTTGTCTATTTGTATCTTACACCTCTCTAGTCCCCCCATTCATCTTTTACATCTCCCCTTTGTTCTAACAGAAGCCATCACCTTTGGCTAACACTCACTTCTTGCATGTCCACACTTCTCTTCAGCAATTCACATTTCTCCTCATCCCTGACCTCTTCAATAAAATTCTCTCACTCCCTTGCTGTCCTCTCATCCTCTCATCTCTCCTCACCAAGCATACTGGTCGGACCCATGCTCCTCTCGGCCTGTGCCACTCTGCTTATTGTTCCCTAATTCAAGAAGGCATGAGTTGTGTGTCTCGCTGTTTTGACGCAGGCCGCGCAGTTATGGAACTTGCACCCTCCTTTGCTTTGCTCCACCAAGAATCTATTATCCTTTAGGAAGATATAAAAACCTTTCTCTATGCTCTGTAGGTTACCCCATTTGGCTGGTTCTCCTTCTGTGTTTTTCTCACTTGTCTTCAGGCAGCAGATGGTTATTAGCCCCAGGACATCTTTTGGTAACAGTAGCGCACCACAAATGTAAATAATAATAATAGGCAGAAGCAGGGGAGTCACTAGACCAGAACTTCGGAGGGGGTGGGGGCTAACACTCCCAGCCAGGGCTGGTCCTAACACTAGTCGCACACATTGCAACAGTCTTTTTTGGTGCCCCACCCCCGTTTCCTCCTTCTCCATGAATTCCTTCACTGTCACTCACCAGCAATGCACCTCATCTCTCTATAGCACCTTTCTGACAAACATTTCATTTTTTTACCGCGCTACTCATAGTTTACTCACACTCATTTCTGTGATCTGCATGGTACATATTCTTTGTAGCAGGCACATTAACCCTCTGCACTGTGTAGGTGACAAGAGTGTCCATGTGAGTGCACGGTGAGCGATGCAACAGTGTGAGAGTAGGGTAAGAGGAGTGACTGCAGGGTGAGTGAGGTGGCGTATGTATTTGGGTGTGGATGCAAGTTCAGAATGGGATGAATGAATGTATGATTACTGATGGGCTTGTTTGAGTGAGTTGCATATTGAGCAGTGAGGGGGACAGGTGAGTGAAGTGTCACATGAGTGCAGGATGAGTAGTGTACTCGTGTGACTGCAGGGTGAGGTACAGGGTGAACAGCGTAAGTGCATTGTGAGTGCAGAGTGATCACTGTGAGTGCAGGGTGAGCGGGTGAATGGTGTGAGTGCATAGTGATCAGTGTGAGTGCAGGGTAACGGGTGAATGGTGTGAGTGCATGGTGATCAGTGTGAGTGCATTGTGATCGCTGTGAGTACAGGGTGAGCATGAAAGTGAAGGGCGAGAATGAGGAATGAGTTGTCTGAATGCAGGGTGCATTCCCAGACACATGAAGTAACTCAGCATGATATTGACGGCGGTGTAGTGTTTCAAATATAAGTTAAACTATTGCGGCATTAATCGGGTATCGAGTGTGAAGGAAATAAATAATGTGCTGACCCTGCAACAAACTTACAGTCCTATGGTTATAGTTGCCAGCAGATTTTTTTGATGGCCCAGTCGGTACAAAAATAAGCAGTCACCTAAAGGTGTATTTTCAGCACTTATCTGTGCATACTTCGAACAGCAAATATAAATAGAAAGCACTTTTAATTGTGTTCTAGGGCTGCCTCAATGATTCATGACTGATAATTAAAGAGAACAAAGACAGAAAAGTCACATAACGAATGCATACATACTTTTTTATTTATAAGTCTATTTAGTGTCAAGACTAGGTCCTTGCAGGCTCTTTAAACAAAACACAGGACAGGCATTTTTCTTTTGGCAACCCTACTTTATATTCCTTTACAAGAAATGTATTCTCACACTACGGCAGTGAATGTAAAATCCAAATGTAAGGAATAGGCACAGTGGGGACGTAGGGGGTACTGGAACCAGGAAAAAACAGTAAGCCTCTGTAACCAGTTTACAAAGGCATGTAAATATGCAAATAGTCTTTAAAGACCTGTGAAAAACTCGGGCGTGCCCGGAGATAAGACTCCAGACACTGCCCAGCTGAGCCCCTATCAGCTCGAGTTGCACTGCAGCAGCCCGGGCTGAGACACAGGACGGGGGAAGAGGGGGGCTGAAGCCCTTGGGCCTGGGCAGAAGTGTGACTGGGAAGGCACGACCCCCTTTGCATCGCTCCACGGCCCCCCTTGGGGTCGCGCCCCACAGTTTGAAGATCCCTGGTCTATAGCCTCAGAAGCGGCCGTGGCACTCTCTTGAAGAATCTGTGTAGCCTATGCCTTCTTTTCATCAGGAAGATGGTCTAGAAAAGGTGCCAAGGCAGAGCACATCCGACTGTCATATCGGCCTAAGATGGCTAAGGCATTTGGCACTTTGATGGAAGTAGCCGGCATTGCTGCAAAACGCTTCGCAATAGTATCTATTCTTCTGCCATCCATATTGGGAGGACCCGAACAAGGACTGGAGGAGTTTCTGGAGCGCCGCTGCTCCTCCTGCATAACAACTGACTCTGGTTTTGGATGTCCAATTAAACATGCAGGGAAAGACTCTGGCTATATATTTCGTATCCATTCTCCTAACCCCTGGAGTGACCGAAGACCGTTCCTCATTAATTTGAGCCCCTCCTCCCAAATGTAGCTTACCATTGGATTGGCTCTTATAGGTTTCCTGGTGAAATCCTTCAAATCCTACAGGGAGCATTCTGCTTACTTCGCAGGGAGAGGCAAGTCAAATCTTTTAGACACTCGTTCCAATAGCTCATGGAACCTTCCAATGTTCTTTGGCAGAGAACTGGCAGGGGAAGGTGAAGGAGACGGTGAGGATGATGGCATGTAGTTATCCCACCCCAACACCCGCAGGGTCTGTGTCGTGAACTAACTCTCCTTCCTCCGGCAGCTCTTCCAAATTGTTTTCAATATAATCGTCTCTGATGGTTATGATCAGAGGGGCCGCCACACTCTCTTGTGCTGGAGCAAGTTGCAAAACAGCAGGAAGATATGTTTCATGCTGTCTTTCATGCCGATCCGAAGTGTGGAGAACTGGTGTTTGCGATTCCGGAAAACGTTTATAATAGTCATCCAGCATGTGCCTGAGATCCGTGACAAGTGGCATTGGTGTCCCCTCATGAAGGTGGCATATTCTAATAGTCGTCCTCAAAGTCGTAGTGCTGCTGGAAAGGATCATATTGGTGCGGCCTAAGGAGAGGATGGTCTTTAAAACAAAAATCTGTCTCCATAAACTCTGAAGTATCCCCTTGGTACTCCTTCTCATCGTCAGTGTCCTGACGCTTCACTTTTAATTGTGAAGAACTATACGCTGGTTCAAATGGGTTCTCATCTGCAGACTCTTCAATATCCAGAAGGTGTGATGGAGGAAGCGGCAATACCTTGCTCAAGGATCTCAAATCCGATGTTGTCCTTGCAATTTACAGTGGTAAGGGGTCTTTCTTCTGTTCTTTCGACAAGATCATCGATGAAGAGATGCGTTTTATGATAACCTTCGTTGTCGACCCTTGAATTGACATTGGGGATTTGAACAACATAGTCGATGGAGTGGTCGTCGACGAGGTCATTGTCACCGTCGACCAAGCCGTCGATGAGGTAATCATCATCACCCATCTTATCGACGAAGCCATCGTCACTGTCGTCCTCACACTCATCAGCGTGGAACTGATGATAGCGGTCGACTGAGCTTTTGATTTTCCTGCAATCGTTGACAGAGCTGCCATCGACTGGTCCTGCAACGGAGTCTTTTTCGCCGACGAAGATTTTTGAGGAGTATGAGGCACAGAAAAGAGCAGGGTCAAAAGTACACAAGTGTGAAGAACTGAGCAGCGCTCAGGGAGCCTCCTTCTCACACAACATACGGTTAGAAATCTGACGTATGGTGGCTCTGCAGGGGTGTGTGGTCTCAGGGCTTGTACCTCAATGGCTGAAGTTTGGGTCTTTTATAAGGATGAGAATGGGTCAACAAACGCAATTGCTTTCGCAATGTTTTTTAATGTACTCCTTTTAGTACTGCTTAACAAAGTACGATGAGACTCCCACCATGACAACAGGGAAGATTCAAGCATGTGAGTCTATGAAAGATTAATACTGGAGAACCACCCCACAACCCACTGAGTATTACTTGGGTGAGAAACTTTCTAGGTAATGATCAATCTTGTGCAAGAGATTTAATGGAACCCAAACCGTCTTTTCTCATTGAGGGCACACTCAAGAACACTTGCAAACCAGAAATATATTTTCACAATATATTTAAAATCAAAATACTCTCCTAGAGCATACACTGTGAATAGAAACATCATAAAGCTTTGATATATAATATCGCCAACTTCATCTTCCTCTTGGCTAGCTAAGCTAAAATTAGCATCAAAGCAGCGATCTTCGTGTTTCAGAGATGATTCACACCTGCATATCTCTTCTAAACAATAAAACAAATGTTCAGCAAAGGATCTGCATCTGCTATTCTTGTCTGCAGTCGGGCAGAAAAGCCTGCTGAGTGAAGGTTCATGTATCTTCCCCATAGCCTTCAGCAAAGAAAGGGGATTGCAGCAATGTATGACCCTCAGTCTTGAGTCCCTGGGACGAATTTCCTCTTTATTTCAGTGTTCTCTTTTCTTATTTGTACCTGAACATTGTTGATCATTTTCAGATTAAACAATAAGTGGTAAAGTCCTGACAGTCTTTTACTTCTGTAAAATCTTGCCTATTTTTTAAAACAACAAATGAGAAGCGAAGATCTCAGTTTCTATGAAGCATTGTTCATTGTTTAAAAACAACCACTGAAAAAGAAGATCAATCTATATAGAAAAACATGAGTATATTTAAGCAGTCTTAGGGCCTAATTTAGATCATGGCTGAAGGGATACTCTGTCACAAACGTGATGTCTATTCTGTCCGCTGTATTACAAGTGCATTATATTCCATAATATCCAATAGCATCCCAGGCGCCAAACATCAGGCCCTTACGCAGGGCAGTGGCAGTAAACATTATCTTTGCTTAAACAAATAAGAGATATGTATGGTCTTTGGCTGGTGATCTCAGTAGCTTCCATTTACTAACCTAACCTAATTGAGTTGAGTATAATTTTATCTGATCAAATTTTGTTTAAAAAAATTGGGATTTTTCCTTAGGCAGTCTTGTGGTGTCGTGTCAAGGGGTGGTAGGTCAAGGGGGGGGATAGGTAGGAACTTCTGCCTGGAAGGAAGCTCAGGAAGGGTCAGGCTTCAGGATTGACAGGAGCAGGGCAAGGGGAAAGGGTAATGGGGGTGGGGAGGGCACGTGAATTGGGGGGGAAGTGAAAAATATGCAGCAGACGGTTTGAAATAGATTATGCTTAAAGCAATATCACATAACAAACTGAAAATAATCTCATGCAATGTGAACAGCATAAATAATAGATTCAAATGTCAAGGCATACTAGCCTGGCTATGAAGAGAGCAAATTCATGGTAAATACTTAGCCTGGTTAACTAAGCGAAGAGCCAATGCGAATACTATTAAAACGATTTGTGAGCCTCTGACTAATGCAATCAGAACACAACCCTGTGATGTCGCTCAAACGTTAGGAGACCATTATGTTAGGCTATATTCTGAATCTCATAATTGTTGTCCTGAGGTTACTGAAGAATGGTTAAGAGATAGCTGAATCCATCACCACTCTAATAACGCTGGCGGAAGTACAGCTGGTGGTAAAGTCTTTGCCTAACGTAAAAGCTAGCGGCAAAGACGGCATACCCGCAGAGGTATATTAAATGTTTCCCCTCAATTAGCGCTATTGTTCACCTCTTTAATCAGATTCTTCAGGTATGTCCTATACCCAGCACCTTTACAGAATCTGTAGGGATTATCATTACAGTCAGCTCGGCAGGAAAGCTATTCGTGTGGCCAACTTCAAGAGAATGTCTTTTTATTGTAAATGGATGATATATTAATCACTAGATAAAATCAAGATGATGTATGGCAGGGCGGAAGCTAGACGTTTTAGATGCGGATTGGAACCAGGGGATTGGCTCTATTTGATGATTTACTGCCCTAGATTGTTCATGTTCTGGACCAATATATTCAAGGAAATGGGGAATTGGATGGGACAAGAAATTGTCAGTCACTTATTTTAGTGAATTGGCATTCGACACCAATACCCACTGTCGATCAGTGGCACAAAAAAATATATACGGTTAAAAGCCATGAGATTCTGTATGCAAAAAGAGTGGGTGCTCATAAGTGGTTTAAAAAAAATTGGCGAAACTGTAAAAGAACTGACATTGGCAAAACTAGCGGGTAGCTAGCTCTTTCAGGCAACTCTGAGACATAAGAGATCAATGTTTTATGTGTTATTAATTTTACAACTGTAGTTTATTAGGAATCTTTGAGTGCATTATTATTCTGATTTAAGATAAATTGTATCTGCTGCATCTTAAATACTAATATTTTAAAAGAGAAAAAAAGTATCTGTCCTATAATTACCCTATCGCAATGAATAACAACATACATAAATGTGCATTTATATTTTAAACCTGGATTTACATAAACCGCATATATAATTCAAGAAGGGGGGTTACCTAGAAGAGAAAATATATCACGATTAAGACTGTTTGACTGACCTGTGAATGTATAGTTAATGGTAAGCAGATTTTATCACTTGATGTGGTCCACATATTCAATTTCTTATTGAAAATGGTCTTAAGAGATTTGATGTTTCATAGGGTTTTAGGAGTACAGTCATGGTTTGTAGGTTCTCAAGCTATTTAGAGGCCTTGTTTCCTTTCTAATATCAGGCTCGTGACAAAATTATGTAACTGCTTAACAGTAATTGCATAAATCTGCAATCACTGTGAAATCAACTAGTGCTTAACAAAAGTATCACATGATGTCAGTGGTTAATATTTCCTGGTGGTTGCGGGTGGGCACCACTGGCACGTTTTTCAAGGGATCAAGACTCTTTGCACCTCCTGTTTTCTCCCGGTCCTGGTCTGGGAAGAAGAAACATCAGATTCGTTCTGCTTGATTTTCGGCAGGCACAGACATAGAAGGGCAGTCAGCCCCACTATCTTTCAACATTACTATTAGCCATCTGTCT
Organism: Triturus cristatus; assembly: GCF_964204655.1. Taxonomy (NCBI): domain Eukaryota; kingdom Metazoa; phylum Chordata; class Amphibia; order Caudata; family Salamandridae; genus Triturus; species Triturus cristatus. The sequence goes on from NC_140580.1 coordinate 34,945,123, forward strand.
GTTTTCATGAACCACAATGGAAAATGAAAGTAGGACTATTTCTCTCCCCCGCTCCACCTCAAGGCTGGGTTGATAGCATGCCACGTTGGCTAGAAGCTTCCAGTAGTGCTGGAGCTGCAGGTAAGGTCTACCTCTTTGGAAAGTTTAGTGAAAAGCACTGATATTTTTAAAAACTAAGCACTGTCTAGTACAGTGGTCTAAATAGTTGCAACTAACATTGTATTCCTCCCAAGATTGGGTCGTAATGTTAAAGGTTTATCATCTAGCAAATGAACATTGCCTATGCATGTTAATATTACACAAGATACGATAAATACATGAGCAGGGGGCCCAACATGTCGTTTTCTATCCCAGCAAGACTTATGCTTCCAGCCTGTAACTGAAGGCAACTCTTGTATTGTTATCCATCAAGGTGGATTTTTGTTCTACTAGTAGATCAGCTAGTTATGTCAAACTTTTCATAACGCTTTAACAATAACACAGGCCACGAGTGTTCTTCTTAGGATGGTGGATGCATTTTGCACCCTTCTTCAGCAGTCGCTTGAACCTGGCCGAGAAGCACTTATGTCACAAGGATGATATTGGCCACATGCTGACCTCACTAGAAGGTGGAGAGTACTAACTCATCATGCAATCTATCCACCTGCACAAAGGACCCTAGTTGATACGACACTTTGTGAGGATGTAGGGTCTGATTTATGAAACTGTTTTACAACCACAAAGTCTGTGATTCACAAAAATTCAAGTGTGCAATGACAAAATAGAGTGTCGCAATCTATTAAAGACACAGTGCAAGTCAGCGAAGTCTTTCCAACTTGCAAAGTGCCTTTTGTGACTGATACCAACCAGCAAAGAAAAGGGGAGTGCAAAGAGCAAACCACAATCCTTGGTGAGTCAGCATTCAATGTATCAATGGTTTGAGACCACAGATGTGATGTAAAACCATTGAACAATTACCAAGACCTGACAGGGGATTGCTACAGATTTGCAAAGGCCCTGGGGGTGTGCTTCCACCTTGTGAAGGGTGTATGCAGGCCACCTCTAGATGACAACTTTTATTTCTGAAAGCAGCGCTGTTCCTTGGGGGCACAGGGATTGATTTAAAAATGTTGATATTTTGAGAAAGAGAAAGCAGGGGTGGTCTGCTGTCCATTGCAAGTTTGCATCTGTCCATTTGCATCCCTCTGCCAAAAAGGATCCTGCTTTATAATTATTAACAATGCGGGAGTTTTTGCGAATGTGCATTTTGAACTGCAGGTGATTAGTACGTCAGTCCCAGTGCAAAATGCACTTCAGGTGCAAACCAGTCGTTGTGCAAAAACTCTGGATTGTGTCCTGACTTTAGTACATCTCGCCCATGCAGCTCATATACATTGGCCTTCGGGCTAAAGTAATAAACCACTACAAACAGTATTGATTGGACAGTTAGTAAGCAGATTAGATGTGAACTTATACCATGACTCATGAGTTTTGGTGTACATTTTAGGCACTTTGCTTATTCTTGGCAGATGTAATAAATTAACATTTTTGTCTGTGTTTTAACACGCTTCTTTTATAATTCCCAATGATTTCATTCTGAACTCAATCCCAAGTTTCTCACTTACTTTTAAATGAGCTTCTGCTTCAGGATTCAATTTAATTAAAAGAAGCAGACAAGGCCTGACTTGATTGCGGGGGTGTCATTTCCTAAGCTGTCGGCTACAAAAACCAGTGGAGCAGTTTGATGAACTCGCGACGTATAAGGACCTCTTTGATTTGAATGTGTTCCCTTCCAGGGGTTTGGCTCGTTTTTTTTCTCAACATTCACAATAATTTGGAAATGTCAGTGGAGAGGTTCAACCTGCCGCCATTTCTTTTCATAATGTGCCTCAAAACAATGGTTATAAATATCTCCACAGATGCCCAGAGCTAAAGCTGTTATCCTTATATGTGCAGAAGTTCCTACTTAACAATAGAGAGGACCCCTTCATTCTTGTTTTGTACCTCTTGCGGGAATTTGTTTCATTCTGAAACTGGAGTCCATTGCTTTACATGGGATGAAAATGACTGCCGAGACAGGGACTGCCGAAAGGGGTGGGGCCTATAGTAAATGTCTAAAAACCTCCACAAGAGGCGTGGCCTACACACTTAGGACAGCGGCCTTATACACAAGAAATAAAATACTGTGGTGCTTTACAAATGAATGAATAGAGTTTTACTTGAGAAAGAATAACTGAAATCATCATGATATGTATTTAATAATTTGTATAGCTCCATTACCCAGTTATAGGAATAAAACACTTTCCAATGCAAATTGAAACGGGCGTGACCAGCAAGGCATAGCGATGGTTGCAAATCTGTAAGCTGCTCACTGGCTGCCTTAACAGCTCCAACCATCCTATCTGGTCGAGCAGTCTCCGGCATTAGGGGAGAGACAGCAGCAGCGACAATGGCTGTGTGAGGGATAGATGGCTATATGAGGGATTGATGGCTGAGTGTAGGATAGATGGCTGAGTGCGCGCAGGAGACAGAAGTCCTGAACCGAGGAAGTCCCCGAGTCACAGCAGGCAATGTGGGGGATTTGTAGAGTGAGGCCTGCAGCCTGTGGGGCCTGCTAGTGGGGATCCCGGGTAGAACTTAACCGGCGAGCCGTGAATGTTGGGGCAGACAAGGTGGTGGCTTCGGCCGCGTAGCTGCAAGGCCTACGGATGCAATGGAGGCTTGAGAGACACGGAAGCGGCCACCTGCCACGCGTCTTCTCTTTGCCCCCAGTGAAGTGAGTGCCAAAGGAGCTTTCTGAAGCCTTCCGGGTCAGCTCTGCTAGAGGATCAGCGAAGCCCTGAGGGAAGACGGGGCCTTCAGGTGGATTTATTGACCGGCAGTAACAAGAGCCAGATGCCTCCGAACTTGTTAATGTCTCTCTGCTTCCTAGTTCAGCCATTGTTTGCTCCTTTCCTGCACCTTTGTATGGACTGGTTTTTAGGGCTCGCACCTGCGTTGCAGTACGTAGCACTGCTCGTGCAACGAGAGCCCTTTTGTATGGGGTTTTGAAAGCTGACCACACGCTCGTGCGTGTGATCAGGCTTTCGCCATCAGGCATTGGCTTTCACATTTTTTTTTTTTTTTAAAGGCACGCGATTGGGCAAAGGCGGGCGCATGTCCTGCCTTTGCAACGCCCATTCCCGTCCGTGTCTAGCACGCGCAGCAAGGGTTTAGTGCAGTTTCTTTCTGTCTTCCTCAGCAACTGCCAGCAACTTCTCCATGATTTTCCCTTATTTTTCCTGGTTGTTCGCCATTTTTTTAACAACCGCCTCCATTTCCACCGATCCCACTTCTGACACCACCACCTGTGGGAGGGGTGGGCGGAAAAAGAAACTAGGAGGCTTGATCGGTTTATCAATGATTGTGGTTTATTGTAGGTTCCAGTCACAAAACAATATTGCCTGTGCTTGACTCTGGTTCCTTGGATGTTGCTGGTTGTTTTTTTCTCTCCCTGGTTTGTGTAGTCTTCGAGGGACAGCCCGTTGTTCCCCCAGGAAGCTCGAAGAAAGAACAGAGAGGGCGGTCAGTAGGCTGCACAGAATCAGTGTGAGAGAATTCTTTCAAGTAGCCGCCACCACACCAGGTGAAAAAAAAACAAATGAAAAGTGAAGTGCTATTCTGTGGTTCCTAACGGAGCCCGTTTTAGACCTGCTGGCCGGTTGGGCGACATGTTCCCTCACAGGTACTCGGATTGCACTAATGAGGCCTCGGGAAAGAGGGAAAAACGTGGTGCTGGAGAAAACTGAGGGCGGTTATCACCAAGAACTTTCACCCCCAAGTGCAGGAAGAGGAAAAAAAACCACAAAGAAAGTGTTCCCTTGGCTTTCCTTGTGCCCTTTTACACCCACCCGGCTCCCGCACTCCCCGGCTCGTGAACTGTCTCACTCACCGGCAAAGCCACAACTCTCCTGAGCTGCAGCGGGATTCTCGTCCTTCCTGGAGGAATCCACCACTCTTCAGTCCACTCGTCTTCCCCTTCCTGAACTTCGTCGTCTGCCTCGGGTCTCCGCAGCGTCTTCTCCGGGTCTTCCTCCTCGGCGTCCCGCGGCTCTGCCCAGTTCTGTCTTCTGGTCTCTCCTGCATGACATCCTTCTCTTTCCCGTTCCGCCTTTTCTGTGCCCAGCATTGCATCAGATTGGTTCTCTGCTCCTGGACCGCCTCTATTTGCCTGTGGTGAAGAGTTCCTGCACCGCGGGTTAGTCTGACACTCCCCTAGGCATTTCTGGACTATGACTGTTGGGGCACCGGTTTGAGGTAGAAGGTGAGTTTCAGCGGGTATGTCGTCCGGACCCCTCCTGACAAGGGCCTTCCGAAGTAAGCAATACCCTGTTCAAGCTAGACAGCAGCCACACTGCGATCTGGGCAATATAGGCCTCGCTTAAGGGTAACTGGGGATATGGGTCAGATATTCATTGGTGGTGGGCTTGGCCAAACGGAAGGCGCCAATCGACGATGAGTCCTAGCCTGGCTGAAATGCGCACTGAACCCATACCCCCCAAAGCGCAGTAGAGTGGAAAGAAGGTGACAACGAACTGCAAAGGGGAGTTGGGGCGCACCCGGTGCTAGGATTGCACAGCAAGGTTCTACCATCGGGCCGCTTCTATGCTACCTAAGAAGCCCAAGAAAACAGAGTGTCTGGCTACTTCTCGCTGGCGGAGGCCCGCCAAGAAGTGACTTCAGACGACATCATGGCCCTAACCAAAGAGGATCTACTTTCCTTACTGCAGGACTTCAAAAGGGAATTAAGGGAAGAACTGAGAACGGATATGACAGCGTCCATCGAAAGCTTGAGAGCGGACATCAACAGTCATATATTATCTCTCAAAGTGATGTGGACTCTGTGCGCACTAAGACATTGGATTTAGAAGCCAGAGTGCAAGACCTGGAGCAACAACTGCAAAATATGGCAGAAGCAGCTCATCTCAGGGAAACACAGCTCCAGTGTTCCATCCTTAAGTGCGAAGACCTGGAAAACAGGTCCCGTGGTGACAATATTCGCCCACGGAATCTGGCAGAATCAGTGGAAAGCTCAAATCTGGAGGCCTTTGTAACAGGAATGTTCTAAGAGCTGTTAAACGATGAGTCCTTGACAATTCAAATTGAATGTGTATATTGGGTGGGTCCACAACAGGAAGGCTCTCACAACCGCCCCACAGACGTTCTGGCCAAACTCCACTCCTTTAAGGTGAGGGAGGCCATACTGCAAGCGGCCCACACGGCAGACGACGTCACCTTCCAGGGGTATTCCTGTGCACTATTCCAGGACATTGCTCCGGCCACATTGTCCTGGCGCTTACAACTCAGACCGGCAACAGATAAGCTACAGCAAGAAAAAATTAGATACCGGGGGACTTAACCATTTGGTCTCACATTTGAGCTACACAACAAATCCTATCACGTTACCATCCTTAAGAACCGGCCTCAAATTCTACCTGCGAAGGATCCCCCGGAGCAGCTAAACCTGCAAGAGGAAGCAGTCAGTGGACCACGCAGAATCGCACAAAGCAGCCAAAGAAAGCAGCAGATCGGCCTGACAGCCAGAAGGCGGCACACACCTGAACTGTATAAGGATCGCTCCGGAAACCTGAATGCACCATATTCCAGTGGGACATCCACCTAGATAAGCTAAAACAGGGGATTGTTGGGCTTTCATTGGGGGGCTGGTCAGCAAAAGAGTCACTATGGACCCATATGTTGTGTTAAGGGATAGTAGCTCCTACAGACTTATTCCACTTGGATTATATTAATGTGTTTGGTCAATACATATCCCGTGGTTCACTGAGTAGTATAGTTATTATGATACAACTATGTGATACAGTTAATTTAGGTTGCATTGTTTGGTTAAACGTTAAAAGTTCCGATTGGTACATGGAACACCTGAAGGGGAGGTCAGAATGGGGGTATAGTGAGGGAGGGGTCAAATTTGCCTTACAGGAGGTCAGAATGGGGGTATAGTGAGGGAGGGGTCAAATTTGCCTTACAGGAGAGGAGCGAGGAAAGAGAGAAACAACGTCACAGACAGGCCACACTAATGGGCGAACAACATTGGGTAGGAATATGGTGATCACTATATCAACATGGAATGTGAAGGGCCTGAATTCCCCAGCAAAACGCCAAAAAATATGGAAATACATTACAGATAGGAGGAATGACGTAGTGTCCCTTCAGAAAACACACACCTGAAGAAGTCACAACGCCATAGATTACCCCACAGAGATTACCCCCTAATTTACAGGTCCTCAACAACATCCAAACACAACAGGGTGGCATTACTCTACTACAAATCATTGCAGTTCTCCCCATCAGGCTATAAAGCACAAGGGAGGACGGTCGGTAATGGTTAAAGGCCAGCTCAGAGGTTGCATTTGCCACAAAATACGCCCCAAACACCAATCAAATCCCCTTTATACGGCCATTCTTAGAGCGGTTGGGGGGTTCGCAGAATGGGGCATGATTCTTATGGAGGACTTTAACCTGACATGGGACCCCAATCTGAATAGCACACATCCTACTAGACACGACACGGGCAGCTTCTCCCAGCTACTGAGGGAGAGGTTTGAGAATTTGGAGCTAGTGGACTCATAGCAAATACAACACCCGCAGGGCAGAGACTACACCTTATTCTCTCACTTGCATAGAAGTTAGTCACCGATAGACTACATTTTTGTGAGCAACACTTTGGTGCAAGCCATTCATGCAGCCTTCATACATCCCATCACAAAGTCGGACCACGCACCTCAGGAAACGATTCTGAACTGGGCAGCACCCCCCCCCCCCGGTCCCCCCCCACCCCAAGTACAGACGCTGGTACTTCCCCAATTTGCTGCTGCAAGATAGTCTACTGAGGGATGAATTACGCACCTCAATGTGTTGCCCTGAATTCTAACCTGAACAAACAGAGAGCCATTGAACGACAGTTACTTGAAGCGGAGCTTGCTACGGTCAAAAAGGCACACAAGGAATCCCCAACTCTAGCCCAAAAACGCACAGTGACAGCATTAAGGGGGAACTAAACACCATTTACTCCAATCAGGCGGAACTTACCCTCCTGAGACTGCAGCGGACAGGGTACGATCAAGGAAACAAAGTAGGCTCCCATTTGGCACGTCAGTTGCGAGCCAAAAGGGAGAAAGAATACATTGGGGAGCTCGAGGATGGCCTGGGAGGGGCCACGGGGTTGGACACTGATAAGGCACAAATCTTTGGGAGTTTCTAGGAAACCCTATATGCAGTGGAACACTCAACAGTGCAGGCCCAGCAGGAGTACTTGCCAGACATCACCTTACCCCAAATAACAAAAACACAAAATGAATGGGTGGGAAGTCCAATAACCGAGGGCGAGGTCAGGGCAGCATTGAGGACTTTCAAACCTCACAAAGCTCCGGGGCCAGGCAGACTGATAGCCCACTTTTATAAGACATATGGAACAGAGCTACTTCCCCACCTGGTGACCGTGTTCAACCATATAGTGTGAGAAACTGCCATCTTTCTTGCATGGTATGCCCCCACCTTTTGCTGAATTGCTGAATGTACTTTGACTGAGTGTGCCCTGGACTCCTGCCAATCAGGTGCCCAGGGCCTATGTTCCTTCCCTAAAACCTAACATCCCAAATTGGCAAATCCTGGCCACATGCCAGCCCCTGGTAAATGGTACCCTAGGTACCCAGGGCATTGTGACCAGGGAAGGCCTCTAAGGGCTGCAGCACTCATTGTGCCACCCTTAGAGGCCCTGTACCCTAACACACACACACTGCCCTCGCAGGCTGTCTCGGTACAAGACAAAACAAAGAGTCGACATGGCACACATCCCTGTAAAGCACATCTCCGGGCGCTCGCCATCTTGAAGATGGAAGGCCCTGCCCAATCAGGACTAGGCTACGGCCCCCCTCCCACAGGAGAGTGGCAGGATAGGGGATGTACCAATGGGTCCCTGCCCTTTACCTACCTGTAATGCCCCTAAATCTAGTATTTAGGGGCACCCTGAACCTTCCTTCTCCAGTTTCCAGATTCCGAAAAAGCAAAGAAGAGCAAGAAGAAAGAAGATCTGCCGTGCAGCTGCTAAGAAGAGGAAGACACCAACTGCTTTGGCCCCAGCCCTACCGGCCTGTCGACCCTCGAACCTGCTCCTGCTAAATCCCGGCACCTCTTGTGGCCAGCAACCTCACAAACCCCGGAGGACCTGGCTAACTTGTGACTCTGAGCATCTGGGACTCCCATGAGCAGTGGCTCTGCTCAAAGCAAGTTTCTAACCCCTGGCACCAGCCCGGAACCGCAAACCCTGCACACTCTGCACCCGCCAAGCCTGGCCTGTGCCGGAGTGGACAAAGTCCCCGAGGACGTCCCCCCGGCGACTGTGACCCTGAATCTGGCACCCAAGGACTCCCCTCGACGCTCCTGGCGACACATGCAGCCTCAGAACCAGGGACCCCCCCACCGCTATCAACAGAGGGTAAGATTACCCGACACCAAAAGGCACCCCTGCGCCCTGCGGCCCCCTGTACCCGACTCCTGGGTACCTACCTATCCTCCAACTACCCAACTTACCTCTAGTGCCGCTGAAGGTGTAACAACTGTACCAACCTGACCCTGGGAGACCCCTGAGTCTGTGCCCGGAATCTTAACTCTGCCAGTCGAGTACTTACCCAAAAGCCGATAACCCAATTTTCTTCCATAGGGTAACATTGACTGGTTTCTTCTGAAATTTCTTCTGTGTGGAGTTTCTAAAACTTAAAATATTCACCTAAAATCACCCGAGTAACGAAAATGGAAATACTCACCTGCTATCAGCAGAGATCCCGGTGCTGGATCTTGGTGCCCAGTGCTGACCCTGAAAAGTACTCACAACCGTACTTACCAATAACCCAGTTTTCTTCCATAGGAAATCATTGACTGTTTTTCTGTGAAATTTCTTCTGGGTCGATTTTTGCAAACTACAAATATTCTTTAAAAATCGAACAAACTGTGAAAATGTAATTACTTACCTGTTTTAGATAGAGGTCCCAGTTCTGAGCCTAGGAGCCCAGCCCAGGATTACAAAAGTAACGAGAAAATACTTTACCTGCAACTTGAATTTTCTCCCATAGGGAATCATTGACTGTTTTTCTATGAAATTTCTTCGAAGTGTCAACTTTTAAAATAGCAAAATATTGCTTAAAAAGCACAAGAGTAACTAAAACGAATTTACTCACTTGTTTCCAAGAACTGTCCCAGGACTGAATCTAGGATCCAGTCCTGGAATTAGAAAAGTAATCCTGAAAGTAACCTATTGCAAATAACTTACAATTCACATTGAGCTCAATGTATTATTGCGTTTGAAATTATGTTGCCTATTGCAACAACCTGTAACTATTACCTACAAAAATCAATTGCATCTTGCAAAAGTATTTAACTAAAGCCTCTCATTCTGAGAAAGTATATTTTGATACCTATTGTTGGTTCTAAAATAAAATAACCATATATTTTGTATACAAACCATTGGCCTAGAGTTCAGTTTTTGAGTGTGTGAGACCATTTGCTGACTGAGTGTGTACAACAAATGCTTTACACTGTCCTCTGATACTGCCTTACTGCTCGACCAAGCTACCACTTTGGAGATTAAAGGTTATATCTAACTTTAACCTCTGCCAAACCTCTGGGGACTGGGGACTCTGTACACACTGTACCTATTTGGGAACAGTATATATATACAGAGCCACTTTCTCACATATAGCGGTTACAGGAGCTGTAACACCCATGATGACTGAAGCAATCATCTCAGTTTTGCCCAAGCCAGGCAAAAAACCCTAACAGTACGGCTCGTATAGGCCTATTGCTCTTTTAAACCTCAACGCCAAACTCTATTAAAAGATTTTGGACACACGACTAGACTCCCTACTCCTGGATTTAATAGACCCGTACCAATCTAGGTTTATCAAAGGTCGGCAAATGCACGACAACATTAGGAGGGTGGTACACTTAATAGAAAAGACGACAAAGAAAGGGATTCCTGCAATCTTAGTAGGTCTAGATGTGGAAAAAGCCTTTGACCGGGAGGAATGGGATTTCCTTTTTTCTACCCTCCGGAGGTTTGGCTTTGGTGAGCAATTCTTACAGATGGTCCGAGCGAACAACGCAGCACCAAAGGCAAGGGTTCTGGTAAACGGGGTGAGCTCCAATCTCTTCACCTTGGGGCGGGGAACTAGGCAGGGGTGTCCACGGGCACCTCTCCTATTTGCACTGAGTATTGAACCTTTAGCTGCTAAAATTCACTCCACACAAGAGATAAAGGGGGTCCATTTTGGTGCCACGGAACATAAAAGATCTCTATTTGCGGATGATGTCTTACTTGTTTTGACTTCCCTTCGTACATCGCTGACCCCTCTAATGGCACAATTGAGGCGGTTTGAAAAGGTGACGGATTTTCAAATCAACTTAACAAAATCTTATATACTTAATTTGACTCTGTCCAGGCTGACAAGGAATCCCTAGAGGCAACCACTCCCTTTCGGTGAGCCAATATGGACATAACTTATCTGGGCTTAAACATAACCTCGCAAATCAAGGGACTTTTTAAGGGTGCTTAGCATTACCTGAGTTTCTCCTTTACTAGAAGGCTGCCCAGCTCTGGGTGGTACCAAAGTGGTCGGTAAGAGAATCCGATAAGCACTGGCTGCACATGGATAGGGCGGTGGTGGGGAACTACATCTGGAACTTAATCTAAAGCTGACCGCCCGCCCAATGTGTAGAGCACACCTACATGGACCACATTGCGAGTATGGGACGACAGAAGGGTTAGACCTCGTTTCCTTCCCCTTACACACCCATCCACTTCAACCCGACATTCCGTCCGGCACTGCATTTGGGCCCTTACAAGACTCGGCGTCGGGGCAACTGTTTTATGATCTCCGACATGTTTACATTAGGGAATATTAAAATGTTCGAGCAGTGCAAATGCGACTTTAAACTACCCAACACATAAGTATTCAGATACTCCCAACTTAAACATTGGGTCATGCAGGCAACCATGAAGGAGGCTGCCACTAGGCCTTGGGTGATATGTGCGCTTTATAAAATCCTATGGCTATGACTAGGGACCTGACTGCCCTGGAACACTTTGTTAGGAGGGGCGGGGGCCAAGGGATGCATCTCCTTTTTTTTTTTTTAAATAACTTTTTACTAACAACAAAATATGCAGCATTACAGCAGTCATGACACATGCATAGCACCGACATAGACGGAATACATGTTGGGCATATGAGACAGTAAGCTAGGCCAGAGACACTCCGAGTAGCGGCACATTAAAGAGGTGATTCCCGACCCCGTTTAGGACCAGAGGGACCCACCACACAGTATCTCGGCTAGGTCTCTCCAGACGCTCAGGACGATGCCCCAACTCCCAAACTGTCTAGTATGGCCTGTCTCTCTCGTCGGAGTTCCATTGTGGGAGAAATGCAAATGTCCCCCCGATATTTGTTCCATCGTTCACATTTGTGATCCCACTTTTTAGGGCAGCCTCGACCCTTATAGACTGTTTTCTCCACCACCATTGAGAAATCCATAACATTGGCCCATGTGTTGTAAATTGGAACCACGATGTGATTAAGCATTTACTAAAGACATGAATTCTCCCGCCTTACACATGTCTCTTTCGTTATGTTGACTGAAGTCTGGACTCCATTTTGTATTGTCATGTCTCCACGTGCTCAGCACGAGAAGAGTCCTATCTTTGTGTTAGTTGCTCTTGCAATCTGCCTAGTAACAGTCTATAAATAGTTCCTTTGTCCGTCTGGCGCATGCCCAGACTTGACCACATCTGTTATCAGTTAGTCCTTGCTTGACCATGTTTTCGCGGGCTTAAGGAGTATGTCAGCTCCGCCCACATATTGATCCTGTATTGAAAATGTCCATAAAAGGTAACATTCTTCGCCTCATGTTGTATCCTCCCACTTATGAGCCCCTCTGTTGTGTATAAAAGGGGACCGTGTACGCAAGTTCTTTGTGCTACTCTATGCAATACTGAATGGTATTGTATGGATTGTAGGACCACCCTTAAGGGTTAATAAATTCTGTCTTTGTACTTTGCAGTTTCCGTGCCAACTTCCTTATAGATTCCATTACAGGAGAGCGAACCCTTGTGTCCTGCGGGCCTAGCTGGGGCCTGTATTCATCAATTGGCGCCCGTCACGTGGGGCTCATCGGCGACTCGGATGCTCGAAGGATTGGTCGCGACGAAGGTGAGGAATTTGGCCGGGGATGTGATCACTGCCAGAGGCATTTTAGTCCTGGCATCCCGAGGTTTTTCTTCCTTCCCTTCCGACCTGACCATCTGGGTGGCGCCGGTCCTCAACTGAGACCTCTTCTGTCGGTCCTGCCGTGACAGCCGTTTGGGCGAATTTCGGAGCTTGGCAGTTGGAATCTGGACTCTTGATTGGTAAGAACCGTTGTACGGTACTTGCTCCGAGTTTTTGAAGCCTGGGTTGGCTATTTGAGTTTGATTTGGGATGACCGGTCATATCTTGTATTGATTATTGTGAGAATATATGCGTTGCAACACATATAGGCAGGTAATGTGGAGATATTTCTCCGGAACTGTGTAACTTTGACCAGCACAACGTTTAAGTGCCATTTTTTTGATAATACTGCATATTCTGCATTATTTTTTGAGCATGCCTGCTTTTAGCGCACTCCGTAAGTGGTGCTGCTGCTTTGGAAACCGGTTAAACCTCGAGGAATCTGCTCCAGCTCCCCCAGAGGGGACTCCTAATAGGGATATGTATGTGAAGCATGGTCTTTCCTCCATAATGTACAGCACAGTATGGAGGAAATATACCAAAAAGGATCCTGAGTTACGGTGGGCGTTGTATGGGTCGTTTGATATACGTAAGATTGAGTATGTGGAACAGTGTATGTGTAAACGGCGTGCGCGTCAAGACATGTTTGAATGTGTGCGACTATGGGTGAAGGAAGTGCGTGAGCGAGAGAAACGCGAGAAAGCGCTGTTTGATAAAGAGCAACGAAAGAATGATCATGTGAGAGCGCAGGAAGCAAAGCGTCGGGAGGAAAGAGAACAGACGGAGAAACAAGAGAAAGAACATAGGTTACAAGTCTCGGGTCAATATGCTGTTCGTCAGCCACTCTATCCTGTCCTTAATAATCATGACGATGATTTCTATTTATTAGATCGTTCTCCGCCTCCTTATGTTGGCGCGTCTGCCCCGAGGCCACAAGATTCTGGATCGGGTTCGAGTAAGGTAGACACGCGATCCATGTTATCGGCTGAGCGAATGGGTGAGCTTCGACAGTTTTCCTATCGTGCATGTAAGGGCAAGTTATCCCTTGCTGAGTTGTTGGATTCTTGGGAGTCGTGGCAGGATAGAGAAAGGTTGTATTTCTTGGGACACTTTTCTGATGAAGTGATTGCTGCCTTTCGGAAATATTCCAGTGTCTTTGAACCTGACGATGTGGTATTAGATGCTAAAGCATTGCGTAATGGTGTTTTCTCTCCCTCTAAGGCGCCGGAGGCGGTTCGGCGACTGTTTGCGTTGCGGGATGCGGCGAAAGATCTTAAAGAGAAAGCACGCCAACATCTTGAGGAGGAAAAGCGGTCGGATTCGCGTACTGGAGGCGGCCATTCATCCACCTCTCAATCAGATAAGAGCGATCTAGTGCATGCTAAACCAATGTGCGAGGCGGCGCCTTTGTATGTTCCTCCTAAAGGAGCGGGGACTAGCTCGGATATTACCTCCGCCGATGCTAAGGGATATTTTGTGTATAATTGGGTTTATACTCCCTGGCACAGGGCTGACGTCATGGCCTTAAAGAATGCGTTGCCTGATCCCCGCAAGAATCCAGCGGCCTTTTACGAAGAAGTCGAGGGGGCCCTGAATTCTTGTATTATGACTTTAGCAGATATAGATTTGTTCTTTGGGCTTATTCTACCACCAGATATGTGGCGATCCGTGCGGAAGGTGGATGATGTTGCCACTTTTAAGGCTCGATGGTCTGAGCTTGAGGATGAGGATAGGGAGAGAAAGCCCGCGCAGAAACCACCTCAGATTATCTTAGATCTCCCCGCTGCTATTCTGACTAAGTTGAAGACAATCATCCCCCCTAAAAAGATTGACTGGAATATGCTAGCCTCTTGCAAGCAGAAAGCCGATGAATCAGTTGCAGATTTTTTTATGCGCTTTGAGGAGACGTTTCATGATTTTAGTGGTCAGTCCCTTACGGATGATACGGGTCGGCACCTTTTTGCTGATAAATATGTGGCAAATTTATTACCGGCGATTGCAGCTCGCCTAAAAGCGAGTGAAAGTTCTTGGTCCACTACGACCCCGACAGCCCTCCTGACTATAGCTCAGTACTATGAGCGCCAGGAGCAAGAAGCGAAGGGGCAGGAGGAGAAGAAATCGAAGGATTTAAAAACAAAGGTGATGTTAGCACAAGTATATGGTCCGCCCCGACGGGGTGTAAATAGAGGAAGGGGAGGATTTTATGGTCCTCCCTCGGGCCGATCTGATCTAAATAGGAATCAATGTGCGTATTGTAAGCAATCGGGACACTGGGCCAGAGATTGCCCAGCGTTGCATGCTTCGCGTCAGGGACACAATCAGGGTGGCCCGAGAGGTAGAGGGGGTTTCTCGAATTTTAGAGGGAATTCTAATGATCACGCTCGTTTTGACCCTGCCGGGCAGCAACGAGATAGGTCTAATGTTTTCGATCGACAAAACCAGTATCAAGTGTCGGGGATTGACCGTTCTGGGTACCATGATTCTCAGCATGCATAGGAATGCGTTGGATGGGGGTTAGAATCAGTTGAGGTGCCGGTTGATCAGAAGGGTCCTTACGTATCAGCTGAGGTTTTGGGTTCTACTGATCAGTTCCTAGTGGATACAGGAGCGACTCGTAGTGCGCTGTCTAAACAATTGGTTCCGAGGGCTCCCCCATCTGGCTTAATGGTTACATCGGTAGGGTTTGATGGTACACTCTCCCAAAGCCCTCTTTCGCAGCCCCTCACATTTCAGGTTGATTCTTTTTCTGCACCCTGTCCGTTTTTGCTTGCCCCGAACACGCCGGACAATATTATGGGCCTTGATATGCTGAAGCACTTCAGAGCTACGATCCGCTGTTCCCCTGCTGGAGTGCGGGTGATACTGAATGACAATTACCCCCTGTCTGAACGGATGTGTGTGGTTACAGAAGATGCTGTGCTAGCTACCCTCCCTTGCGCCCTATGGGCCACCTCGGATACTGATGTGGGACAGATGGTGATTCCGCCTGTTCACATTAGTGTCCAGGAGGGGGCGGTGTTACCACGCCTTCCACAGTATCGTATTTCTCAGGAGGGGGAAGAGGCTCTTATACAGATTGTGCAGGATTTGATTAAGGTGGGAGTAGTGGAAGAAGTCCCCTATAATGTTTGTAATAGCCCGATTCTACCCATTCTGAAAAAGGATACGGATGCCAAAGTCTATCGTTTTATCATTGATTTGAGAGAAGTGAACAAGATCGTGATACCTCAGTACCCAGTGGTTTCGGATATCACGACGTTGCTTACTTTGGTCCCGCCTACGGCGACCATGTTTTCAGTTATTGATTTGAAAAATGCCTTCTTTTCGATTCCCATTCATCCCGATAGTCGATACCTTTTTGGTTTCACTCTAAATAATAGGTCTTACCGATTTTGTAGAATCCCTCAGGGCTATACGGAAAGCCCTAGCATCTACAGTCAAGCTTTGAAAAGACAATTGGACTCCTTTGTTCTGCCCGAGGGTGTCGCCCTCATTCAATATGTCGATGACATCTTGCTGGCGGCTGACACTCCGGAGTTGTGTGAAACGAGTACGTTGTCTTTGCTTTCCTTTTTGGCATCCCACAATCACAAAGTCTCTCGGAAAAAGTTGCAATTCTGTAGACCAAAGGTGACTTATCTAGGTCACCTTTTGTCTAAGGAGGGACGTGCACTCACTCCAGATCGTGTCCAAGTGATTCTGGATACACCGACGCCGTCCACGCAGAAGGACGTGCGCGCATTTTTGGGTCTTGTTTCTTTTTGTAGGCAGTGGATATTAGGGTTTTCGTACATAGCCAAGCCATTGTTAGCCCTTTTGACAAAAGATACACCTATCCCGCTTCCTTGGACGAATGAGTGTGACACTGCCTTTCAGAAACTGCGACAGGCCCTCTGTTCAGCACCAGTGTTAGGGACTCCCGATTATACCAAGCCTTTTTCGCTGTATGTGCATGAGAAAGATGGATGTGCATTATCAGTTTTAGTGCAGATGCACGGCGACAAGCAGCGCCCTTGTGCATATTTTTCGGCTGTACTTGATCCTGTTGCCCGAGCATTGCCTGGTTGTTTTCGCTCGGTCGCGGCGACAGCTGTGTCAATACGCCAAAGCGAGGGAATTGTGTTATCTCATAAGCTGTTGGTATTAGTCCCCCATGCTGTTGATGCCCTGCTTAATCAGACAAAGACGCAGCATTTGACCAGTGCCCGTTTAACGGGATATGAGCTGACGCTTTTGGCTCCTCATATTACGTTGAAGAGGTGCGTGACGTTAAATCCTGCCACATTATTGCCATACCCCGAGACTCGGTCTGAGGCACGAGAAGCACATGATTGTATCCTTGTGACCGAGGAACAAACAAAGGGTCGTATTGATCTCCAGGATACGCCCTTTTCAGATGTAGATGGAGAACTGTGGGTGGATGGGTCATGCCTGAAGCTACCAGATGGTACGACTTCAGCAGCGTATGCGATTACCACATTGCAAACAATAGTGGAGACAGCGCGCATACCACAGAAATCAGCTCAAGCAGCGGAACTGATAGCATTAACACGAGCATGTGAGCTCAGTACAGGATTGTGTGTGAATGTTTATACAGATAGCCGCTATGCCTTCGGAGTAGCGCACGATTTCGGCCTGCTCTGGAAGGAAAGAGGGTTCTTAACGTCGCATGGCGTACAAATAATGCATGGGGAGTTAGTTCATAATCTTTTAACTGCCTTGACGTATCCGAAGAAAATTGCCATCGTTAAATGTAGCGCCCATAGGAAAGTAGTCGATAAAGTTGGAGAAGGGAATGCGTTAGCAGACCGGGTGGCGCGGGAGACTGCGATGCAGCCTGGTGCTACTGCCATGTATGTAGTGAAGTCGCAAGTAGAAAGATGGCATGATGCGAAGGAAGAAGTGCGAGAAATACAGAGGACCGCTTCTGACAAAGAACGGGAGAATTGGTCCAGTGAGGGAGAATTGGATGATGAGGGCTGCTGGAGAAATAAGCAGATGGATAGATGGAAATTACCCACGGCTTTTGTACAACCTATGGTTCAGATGGCACATGGGCTAGCACATGTTGGAGCTTCCGCAATTGTAAAATTGCTTACCCAAGTTTGGGAGCATCCAGAGATTGCTAGCACGGCAAAGAGGGTGGTGCAGACCTGTATGATCTGCCTGAGGTACAACCCAGGAAAGGGGACTCGGACCCCAGCAGGAGGGTTCGTAACACCTACTGCACCTTTTGAGGTTTTGCAGATGGATTACATCCAGCTCGAGCGTTGTAACAATTTGAAGTATGTTCTAGTAGTGGTGTGTGCCTTTAGCAAATGGGTTGAGGCATACCCCACGAAGGACAATACTGCAATGACTACCGCTAAGATGCTGTTGAAGGAGTTCTTCCCTCGATATGGCGTTTGTAGACTTCTGTGGAGTGATAACGGGCCCCACTTTATAGCGGATGTTATAAAGTATGTTCTGAAGGGTCTAGGCATCACCCAGAAGTTCCACGCAGTATTCCACCCTCAATCTGCAGGACTAGTCGAGAAGTATAATGGTACACTGAAGCTCAAGATCGCTAAAATTCAAGCTTCAACGTCTTTGACTTGGCCAGATGCTTTACCGCTGGCATTGTTGTCAATTAGGTCGGTACCGCACTCTCGAATCGGTCTTACACCGTATGAGATTGTCTTTGGACGTCCAATGAATATTTGGGGTCCACCAAAACCTAAGACTGTGTATGATGTACCTTGTGTAATGATGAATGATTATCTGGCACAGTTAACGGATAACTTGGTTTCCATCCATCAACAGGTCCGGGAGGCGCTCCCTGATCGGTCCACCGGCGAAGGACATAGTCTCCGGCCTGGAGACTATGTCATGCTGAAAATCTTTGACAGGACGAACAGCCTGGAGCCGAGATGGGTTGGCCCTGAGCAAGTCTTACTGGCAACGAGGACGGCCGTGCGAGTTTCCAACAGAAAGAATTGGATCCATTCCCTGCACTGCCGCAAAGTACCGCCCGGATTGGTGGAGCCCGCTGTATTGACCGATCAACGAGAGATTCTGAGCACAGAGAAAGGCCGTGCTGTGGAATCGAACGACGCTGAGGAGCTCTTTCCGGACCACGCGACTCCTGGAGGAAGGCGATATCATCTGAGGCCAAGAAAGTGAATCTTTCAGTATCGGGACATGTTGTCAGAACAGCCCTTGGGTTAGTGAAACGGAGAGCCAGTGAGGCAAGGGGGGGGGATCAGCCCTGCATTAGTGTAGCGACACCCGTCTTGGCCCGTTGGTGAAGAAAGCGACCGCTGCCCAAGGGGAAGAGTTCTGACAAACTTTTAGTTTCAGGAAGATATTGATTCTCTATTCTGACATGGAGAAAAAGAAGATCCTTTGTGCAACAGGTTTTATGCTCACAGTAGCTATTGTTGGAATAACCACATGGTTTGTGGAGGATGTGACTCCTGCTCGAGAGTTACTTGTGTTGACCACTCCAGTGCCTGAGGAGCACTACTTCTATACCCTTCCGTATCAAGAATTGAAGCATCGTCAGTCTTATTTAAATAACACTTTCATCCAGATGTTGCATCATACCCACGTTGCCACAAATGCTACGAACTGTTGGATATGTGGTATGATGCCAGCTCATCAGAAGAAAGGAGGAACGCCATTCATACCTCTTCCTTTCTCTCATAATGGCTCTTGTAGAGCATGGTACACTTTGCTTTTTGCCACTCGGAAACCCACAGTGGGACGATTACTCTTCAGACTCAATAAAGAATGTCATCAGGATAAAGACGGATATCCGCAAGCGAATGGGACAATTTGGGAATGGGAAGAGTATCGACCAGACAATGAATCGATTCCATATGTTTTCACGAACACCAGAGACACTGTGGGAAAAGACAAATTTGTGATTCAAGTGGCACAAGCTCAAGCGGACCTGTGTGTCCAAAGTGTGGGTTATATTCCTGTCGGTGTTAGCGATTGTATTACCATATTAAACATCGATGGGTTAATTAACAGTACCTTCTTAGCATCCCATAATACGTACTTTGTATGCGGAAATAAAGGTTATTACCGTTTGCCAGCCGGTTGGTCCGGAGTATGTTATGTATCATTTTTGTTGCCTCCTGTATTTCTGGCACCTGCATCCTATCATAAGGATTTAAAGTTGTTAAATAATGTGACCGTAAATAGGTATAAACGTACTCTATCAATTGACGACGTGGACCAGACTGACACCAGTTTGCAGCAGTATATTGATTTCAATTTAGGATTGTTTTTCTTCGTTGGAGCTGCCCTAAATAGTAGGAAAGTTCGAAGATTAACAAGAGTGGTAGAGGCTGTGACAAACCAAACCGCTGCTGCTCTTGGGAATCTTACGGAAGAATTACAGATTACCAGAATTGTTGCATTGCAGAATCGTATGGTGTTAGATGTTATGTTAGCTGATCGGGGTGGAGCTTGTAAAATTATCGGAAGTAGTTGCTGTGTGTTTATTCCTGACCACACACCTTCAGTTTATAATGCAATTAACAGGCTACATAAAATTGCAGCTGAAATCCATACAGAAAACGGCACTTGGTCCTTTTCTGGATGGTTCTGGGCATTGATTACTGCTTGGGGTTGGAAGGTTTTAACTGGTCTCTGTATAATTATAGCAGTTCTGTTTTCTTGTTGCATCTGTGTTCAATGTGGTCCCTTGCTCTGTTCCTTATGTGTATCATTTTGTATCCCCGATAAGAAAGCTATTGCCAATGTCACTTATCAGAAACATTTAGCTAAGGAAGTAGAAGAGATGATGATAATTGATATATATGATGATTATCCTAACAAACCGGATGTCTTCAGTAAATGCTGAAGAGTCGTCTGTTGTAAATTGGAACCACGATGTGATTAAGCATTTACTAAAGACATGAATTCTCCAGCCTTACACATGTCTCTTTCGTTATGTTGACTGAAGTCTGGACTCCATTTTGTATTGTCATGTCTCCACGTGCTCAGCACGAGAAGAGTCCTATCTTTGTGTTAGTTGCTCTTGCAATCTGCCTAGTAACAGTCTATAAATAGTTCCTTTGTCCGTCTGGCGCATGCCCAGACTTGACCACATCTGTTATCAGTTAGTCCTTGCTTGACCATGTTTTCGCGGGCTTAAGGAGTATGTCAGCTCCGCCCACATATTGATCCTGTATTGAAAATGTCCATAAAAGGTAACATTCTTCGCCTCATGTTGTATCCTCCCACTTATGAGCCCCTCTGTTGTGTATAAAAGGGGACCGTGTACGCAAGTTCTTTGTGCTACTCTATGCAATACTGTAGGGTATTGTATGGATTGTAGGACCACCCTTAAGGGTTAATAAATTCTGTCTTTGTACTTTGCAGTTTCCGTGCCAACTTCCTTATAGATTCCATTACAGGAGAGCGAACCCTTGTGTCCTGCGGGCCTAGCTGGGGCCTGTATTCATCACATGCGCGTAGCGATGGCACAGCGGCTACCCCCCACTTCTGGGCAATATTCCTTTTAGCTGTGGCCCAACCCAACGCCGCCCACTCCTGCTCCGCTTGGGTGAGGTCGGTATCATCCCACACATTTAGGAGGCATAGCTGAGGGAAGGGGGCGACCGCCTTACCGATGGCCCGCGCCATCTGACGAGTGACCCAATAGTGGTGTACGGGGGGGCAGGCCCACAATATATGTGTAAATGTGCCAACTTGATGACAATTCCGCAGGCAGAGCTCATCAGAACACCTACCTAGTTTACACAGCAAGGGTGCATCGAAATACACACGGTGCAGCACTTTGAGCTGAACCAGCCGGAGCCGCATTGGTATCGCCACCTCCCGAGGGGAGGCCAACGCATCCCCCCAGTCTTCGTCAGATAGGTCACCAACATCTGTTTCACACCGGGCCCGAACGTTCTGCATTGAGTCAGTGCGATTATTAATTAACTTTTTATACGTTAAGGAGATAGCCCTGCGGTCCATTGGATCTAGCAGCAATCTGTCCTCCAAAGGCGAGTAATCCGGAAGGGAGGTATCCGCGGGTAGGGCGCGATCGATAGCATGGCTGATTTGTAGATAGCGAAAGTGCTCAGAGGGAGCAAGCTGGTACTTGAGTTGAAGCTCTGCGAAGGTCGCCAGCTTACCTTTAACCCATACGTCCCCCACCTTAGAGATGCCAATAAGATCCCACTTATCGAATCCCGCGCAGGTGCTCAGCCGGCCTAGACAGTCAGGTTCCCAGAGTGGGGGTATCTACTTTTTATATGCACAGTTACTTTCCAGTCTGACACCTGGCAATCCGCGCCATGTAATGCACTGGGAACATACACTGGTGGAACCCCTTTCTTATCATGATTGGTCTAGGCTGTGGCGTGACATCCCAAGGTGTAATTACTCTATGGGATTGAGGGCAGCGCACTATAAACTCATGTATGACTGGTACCTGTACCCCACTAAGCTTAAGAAAATATTTACCTAATCATCAGACCTATTTTGGAGAGGCTGTGGCTTGCTGGGGGACTTTAAACACATCTGGTGGGACTGCCCCAACATCCCCCCTTTTGGGCTGAGATACTGGCCCAGATGAAAACTATCTTGGCATACCCAATACCAAATGACCCTAAGATGATCCTACTGGGGGTGCGCCATGAAATTCTTCGCTACCAAACAAGTAGTGACAAAGCAGTGATGTGGCTGTGTCTGGGGACAGCAAAGATGGCGGCGGCATGGAAGCGCACAGCCACGCCCTTGCTGATGCAATGGAACGCCATATTGTGGTGAGCGATCACGATGGAGCGTATGGTGGATATAGCTTCAGGCTCCTACAAACATTTTGAGTATGTTTGGGGCGCCTTAGTGAGCTATCTCTCCAAGGGATTGCCTCTCTTTGCTTGCCCCACACGCACCCGAGCCCTGCACCTGTTTCAATTATAAATTGACTTAATGTAGAGAAAGATCCCCCGACGAGGGAGAGAGCACGATGGCTCTATACCGAGATGACCGCCCAGAGGCATCCACAAGACACTATAGAATTTATGGGAAAGTTTATATCCATGTACCAAAGTTGGGTTACAAGGGGTTGGGGGAGAGGGCGGGTGGGAGGGGGATTGATTGAGTATTCAAAAAATTGGAGGCACTTGCCTGTACAATGTGGCATTTTTATGCAGCACACTGGAAAATGTATTAACACTATATCTATGGTCCTCCAGTTATATTGTGCGGGGTTTGTTTAAATACTAATTTGTATTCAAACAGTAATAAACAGAGTTTTGAGAAAAAACCAATGCTTTTCAACAAACAGTCCAAACGCACCAATCCAACATCCCCTTCTGGTTAGCCAATACTGTAGAGCCGCCGCGCCTAGACACGGGTATTAGCGCGTTACAAATCTAAACTTAATTTCATTTCATTTCATAAAATACATTCCTGTTTAAAAGGGGGTGACGCCACATTGCACTACCACATGTAACACACCTTACAGGAGCAGAGGGGAGTAAGCCCAAGAAGAAATGAAGGGGACTTTTGACACATACAAGTTATTTTGCATATGCATGGTGTGCCTTAGTTTGAATATGGATGGCGGTTACCCCCCTATTTTATATAGAAAACCCCCCACTTTATTTAAGTTTTCATTTCACAATTACAGGGAGTTCCAAAAGAATATTCCAGTTTATTATACGGTGCTTTGAAACCAGATTTTTAGTTTTATTTATAGACCAAGATTTACTTAGTAGAAGGTAAGTTAAGCTCTTCATACAATGTAATTTTTCAAAAGACGGCAAATACTGGTTTGGTAGGAATTTTTAGATTACTTCGGCAGTTGAGAAAACAATTGGAAAATTGTTCAAAAACAAATTACTGTCAGATTACTTGTCTAGTTTGGCATGAAACACACTCCTAACACAGTTTAAGCTACACAGGACATTGATAGACAGGTTAACTCTTGTGAAGGCACAAAGTCACTTTTGCTGCAGTACAAGACAGTTCAAAACGTAGAAGAATTTTCAGAGAAAACCCACCATTCAGTCCTATAGGGACAAACAAACTGTTAAGTTTACAGTTAAGTAAACGGTTTTAGGTTTGGAGTTTTGGGGGGTAGAACCAAGGTTCAGGTTGGATTCAAGGGGCACCACCAGCGGCATCAGGGCGGCTGGGTGCAGAGTGCAGGGTGCCAATGTTAGCCAATGGGGCATCTCGGTTGGGGTCTGCTCACGGCCAGGAGACTCTGTCGCTGGAGTCAAGGTCCAGGGGTTAAGTTAAGGGAAAGGGGGTCCCAGGTTAGCACCAAGTCCACACCACCAGCTGCGCAGGGGCGGCCGGGGGCTCAGGAGGTGTTGGGAGCTCAAAGCT
This sequence comes from Triturus cristatus, assembly GCF_964204655.1. NCBI lineage: Eukaryota > Metazoa > Chordata > Amphibia > Caudata > Salamandridae > Triturus > Triturus cristatus. The sequence continues at coordinate 34,968,759 of NC_140580.1, forward strand.
TTCTTATGGAGGATGTTGTAGGAAACTGGCTCTGTATAGACTGTACCAAAATGAAGTATAGTGTGCACAGAGTCCAGTAGAAACCCAAAAGGTAGGCAGAGGTAAAAGTAGACAGCACCTTACTCTCTATTTTTGGTAGTGTGGGCGACCAGTAAGGCTTTATCAGAGGGTAGTGTTAACCATTTGTTGTACACACTCAGGCAGCAAATGATGTCACACACTCAACGACTGAACTCAGACCAATTTGTTTGTATCAAAAATATAATTTAGTTCTTTTATTTCTAGAACCAAGCCAAGCCTGGTGCAGGTAATTGAAATAAATGCTTTGCAAAATCTTATGCAATGTTTTACAATTGGATGCAGGTTCAAATGTAGTTGATTGAATTACAGGTAAGTCAATGTTTCGAAATTACTTTTCAGTTACTTTTCAGATTACTATGAACGTTATTTTTTAGATTACGTTTCAGATTACTTTTGCCAATCAGTGTGATATGCCTAGATATCACACTGAGACATTTCCTAGACAAAAGGTAAGTAATTCACTTTTAGTACATAGGCAGTTTTTCAATGTTCCATGCAAACCAATTGCACACTTAGAACAATTTTCAAGGGAAAACAGTCTATGTATTCCTATGGAGAAAAATTAAGTTAACGGTTTGCAGGTAGGAACTGGTTTGTGGGGTTGGTATTCTGGGGGTTAGAACCAGGGTTCCCCTAGGGTCAAGGATGCACTCTTGAAACACCCACAGCGGCACTAGGGCGACCGGGTGCAGAGTGCAGAGGCCCAATGTTATCCAATGTGGGATAGGGCCCTACGGTTGGTGGCTGCTCAAGAACAGGCCACAACGTTGTGGGAGCAAAGCTCCTGGTGTTAGGCTCAGGGCAAAAGGGGGTCCAAGTTAGCACCCAAAGTACACTCGCAGGTGCGGCTGGGTGCAGGGTGCTGTTTTGGCGTCAGGTGCCCTGCTGATTTCAATGGGGATTCTCCGGTTGCAACAAAGACTGCAGGCTCGGGGACGAAGATCTTCTGGAGGCGACCACCGGTTGGAGAGGTAAGTAAGAATGCCTGGGGATGCTGGGACACTATCGGTTGGGCCACCCAAAGCCATGGGATGGCGAGTGCAGGGGTGTCTTTAGGCGTTGGGTTTTCTTACCAGCTCTGGTCGCAGTCGTGGGGGTCCTCCAGAAAGGGACTACAGGCGTCATTTGGAGAGTTGAGGCAGGTCAGATATCCCCTGATCTCCACTCAGGATTACCCGGGAAACCTCCGACCTCCTTGTGGTGTTGGGCACTCGAACTCGGGCCATAGGCGTCGGGTGCAGAGTGGTTTAGACTTGTGGTTTTGGCTGGTGCCTGAGTCTGTGGTGACCAAATCCGGTGCTCACGGGAGACAAAGTCTTTGGCTTGGAAGGCAGGGCTGGTCCTTAGGGTTCTTGATGCTGCTGGCTGCAGGACACACCTGGATTTTGCTGGAGCAGGTTTGAGGTTGGGACAGTCCGGTAGGACTGGGGCCAAGTCAGTGGGTATCCTCCTTTTCTTAGTTCAGCACGGCTTCTTCGGTCCTTCTTCTTCTCTTTTTGTCGATTCTTGTCTGAGGAGGCAAGGTTCAGGGTTGCCCCTAAATACTAGATTTAGGGGCGTTACAGGTAAGTAATGCTTGGGACCAATGGGTCCCTTCCTTGGGGTGGGTACACCCTCTATTATGACACCCTCCAGTGGGAGGGGGGCATATACCTCACTCTGGTTGGCTGGGTCCCTGGGCAAGTTGGTGGGGACTGAGAGTTGTGCTTCACCTCGCCTCCCACACCTGAGGATTGGTGTTGGCAAAAGTGGGCACACTTCCCTTACTCACTTGATTTCCCTGCAGATTCTCCCTCCCAAAGTGAGGGTCAGCAAAGGCCTGGGGTAGCTCACAAAGGCGGCAAGCCTTTGAAGCTTCCCCTTCGTGGACCCTGCCCATCATGGGGGAGGAGGCTTGGCACCTTGTCCCAGGATGTGCATTGTTTCACACCCCCAAGAGCAGCAGGCTCTCGACCCAGGGGTCCAGAAACATGTCTGGTAGTGGCAGCTGGCAAGCAGCCACTCAGCCTGGACACTAGTGTTAGGTCGTTTTTCAGCTGGCATCTCGAAGATGCCCTCTGAGTGCATTTTTCATTAAATCCCACACTGGCATCAGTGTGGGTTTAATGTGCTCAGAAGTTTGATACCAAACTTCCCAGTTTTCAGTAAAGCCGTTATGGTACTGTGGAGTTTGCAATTACAAACTGCAAGCACCATATACTCTTAAGGGGTTTAATGTGCTCAGAAGTTTGATACCAAACTTCCCAGTTTTCAGTAAAGCCGTTATGGTACTGTGGAGTTTGTAATTACAAACTGCAAGCACCATATACTCTTAATGGCATTACTGCACTTACAATGTCTAAGAATTGACTTAGACACTGTAGGGGTACAGGGCTCATGCACCTGTACCCTCACCACGGGTAAAGTGCACCCAGCTAGAGGGGTGGCTGACCTATGCCAGGGCAGTGGGTTGTAGGCATGGCATACAGGGGTGTGTGCCATGTTGACTCTTCACTTTGTTCTGCACCAAACACGAGGCCTGCAAGGTCAGTGTGTGGGTGTAAAGGTACAGGGCCTCTAAGGGTGGCACAATAAGTGCTGCAGTCCTTATGGTAACATTTACAATGGACCTGTGGCCAAAGAGTGCCAATTGGGTTTTGTTTTTAATGCAGTTTAGGGAAAGAACATAGGCCCTGGGAACCTGTTTGGCAGGAACCCAGGGCACACTCAGTCAAAGTACATCAGCAGTTTGGCAAAAGGTGGGGGCAACCATGCAAAAAGAGGGCACTTTCTTACACAACTCCCCCCCCCACCCCAAACAAAAGAGGATGAGACTAACCTTTCCATAGAGAGTCTTCATTTTCTAAGTGGAAGAAGCTGGAAAGTCTGCCTGCGTTGGCATGGGCAGTCCCAGGTCTGTGTTCCATTTCAAAGTCCATTCCCTGTAGGGAGATGGACCACCTAAACAGTTTAGGATTTTCACCTTTCATCTGCATTAGCCATTTCAGAGGTCTGTGGTCAGTTTGAACTAGGAAGTGAGTACCAAATAAGTATGGTCTCCGTTTTTTCAGGGACCAAACCACATCAAAGGCCTTCCTCTCAATGGCACTTCAACGCTGCTCACTGGGGAGTAGTCTCCTGCGTATAAAATCAGCAGGTTGGTCATGGCCTTCGTCATTGGTCTGGGATAGGACCGCTCCTATCCCTAGCTCAGAGGCATCAGTCTGCATAATGAACTACTTGGTATAGTCTGTAGCTTTGAGAATTGGTGCTGAGCACATTGCCTCTATCAGGGTGTCAAAAGCCTTTTGACAGCTAACTGTCCAGTTTACCTTTTTGGGCATCTTGTTGGAGTTGAGTTCTGTGAGGGGAGTCAAAGTGTACCCATATCTATTCAAAAACCTCCTGCAGCACCCAGCCAAGCCAACAAATGCCCTGACTTGTGCCTGGGTTGTTGGAGCTACCCAGTACGGGATGGCCTGGATCTTGGGCTTTAAGGGTTGCACCTGGCCTCCACCAACAAGGTGGCCCAAGTATACCACTGTTCCCGGCACCTAGATGCCTGCAGTTTGCAAGGCTTTCAAAACCTTCACCAGGTGGATCAGGTGATCCTGTCAGTTGGAGCTAAAGACAGCAATGTTGTTTAGATATTCTTCACTAAAGGCTTCGAATCCAGCAAGGACTTGATTCACCAACCTTTGGAAGGTGGCAGGGGCATTCTTTGAACCAAAAGGCATAACAGTAACCTGATAATGCCCATCAGGTGTGGAGAATGATGTCTTTTATTTTGATCCTGGTGCCATGCCTATCTGCCAGTACCCTGCAGTTAATTCAAAGGTACTTAGAAATTTGGCTGCACCTAACTTATGTATCAATTCATCAGCTCTTGGGATAGGGTGAGCATCTGTCTTGGTGACAGAGTTGAGCCCTCTATAGTCCACACAGAACCTCATTTCTCTCTTTCCACCCTATGGATGAGGTTTGGGGACTAAACCCACTGGGTTGGCCCAGGGGTTCTCAGAGGGTTCAATAACCCCTAGCTCCAGCATCGTGTTGACTTCAGCTCTGATGCTTTCTTTGACTTGATCAGACTGCCGTTAGATTTTGTTCTTGACAGGTACACTGTCCCCAGTGTCCACATCATGGGTACACCAGTTTGTCTGACCAGGGCTCAAGGAAAAGAGCTTAGCATACTGTTGCAAGACTTGCTTGCAGTCAGTCTGCTGTTGGGCAGTGAGGGTGTCTGAAAAGACAACCCCATCCACTGACCCATCTTTGGGGCCGTATGAGAGGAGGTCAGAGAGAGATTCACTCTCTGTCTCCTGATTCTCATCAGTCACTATCAGCATGGTGATGTCAGCCCTGTCATGGAAAAGCTTAAGGCGGTTTACATTGATCACCCTTTTGGGTGTCCTGCTTGTGCCCAGGTCAACCAAGTAGGTGACCTCACTTTTCTTTTCTAATATGGGGTAAGGGCCACTCCATTTGTCCTGGAGTGCCCTTGGTGCCACTGGCTCCAAAACCCACATCTTTTGCCCTGGTTGGAATGCCACCAGTGCAGCTTTTTGGTCATACCAGTGCCCCTGGAGCTCCTGGCTGGCCTCGAGATTTTTGGAAGCTGTTTCCATGTACTCTGCCATTCTGGACTTTAGGCCTAGTACATAGTCCACAATGTCTTGTTTGGGTTCTTGAAGAGGCTTCTCCCAACCCTCATTTACAAGACAGAGTGGTCCCCTAACAGGGTGGCCAAACAGATAGGGGGAAAACCCTACACCCGTCTGAGGTACCTTGCTGTAGGCAAAAAGCAAGCATGGTAAGAGGACATACCATCTCCTTTTGAGCTTTTCAGGGAGCCCCATAATCAGGCCTTTAAATGTCTTGTTAAACCTCTCAACAAGACCATTGGCTTGTGGGTGTTAGGGCGCAGTAAACTTTTACTGCACTCCACACTCTTTCCATGTATGTTTTAGATTAGCAGACATGAAGTTTGACTCTCTGTCTGAAACCACCTCCTTAGGAAACCTTACCCTGGTGAAGACACCAATGAGGGCCTTGGCTACTGCAGGAGCTGTAGTAATCCTAAGGGGAATTGCCTCAGGATACCTGGTGGCATGATCCACTACCACCAGTATAAATGTGTTTCCTATGCTGTGAGAGGTTCAATTGGACCCACTATGCCCACACATACCCTTTCAAGGGGAACCCCAACCACTGGTAGTGGAATTAAGGGAGCCTTTGGGGATCCACCTGTTTTGCCACTGGCTTGACAGGTGGCACAGGAGCAGACAAACCCCTTTACCTTCTGAGACATCTGGGGCCAGTAAAAGATGTCCAGCTAGGGGAATGTCATGAGCTAAATTGAGTAAGAACTCCCTGCACCTCTGAGGCACTACCACTCTCCTAGTGGGTCCAGGGTTGGGGTCTCTGGCCTCAGTGTACATTAGCCCCTCCTCCCAATAGACTCCATGGGTCCCACTGACATCTCCCTTTTCCTTTGCTGCCTCAGGCTCTCAAGAGCTGGACAGGCCTGCTGTCCAAGGCGCAGACAGCCCTTCCCTAGTGGGCCCCCCTGGGCCTAAGAGCTGAACCTGGTAAGGGTCAAGTTCCATAGGCTCAGTTCCCTCTGGGGCTTCCAAGTCCTCTCCCTGAGGAGAGGGGTCCTGATTATTTGGCTGTTCAGAAGCTGGTTTCCCAGTCTTCTTAACTTTCCTCTTGCTTTTTACCCTTTTCACCCTGATTTCGGCTCTGTGCTATAGTCTTGACACACAATCACAGGGATGTCCAGCATTGCTGCATGGGTTTTTAATTCTACCTCAGCCCATGCTGAAGTTTCCAGGTCATTACCAAGCAGACAGGCAGCTGGAAGCTTTGGCGAGACCACTGCCTGTTTCAGGCCAGTAACCACCCCCCCACCCCCAACTCTAATGTCACCATAGCCATGGCATGGTTAGTAGTAACACTGTCCGTGTTGGTGACTGGGTAAGGTTTCCCAATCATGTATTGCTCTCGGGAAACCAGTGTATCTCTCACCATAGTGGCAATGGCACCTGTATCCCTCAGGGCCTCTATTCTAGTCCCATTGATCCAGGGGTATTGCAAATGCTTCTTTAAGTTGGGTGGCCACACAGCTAAAGTGGTAAACTCAACCTTCACCCTCGGTGACTAGAACTGCTTCAGTGTGAACCCTGATTTGCTCTAGGCACACTGTTGATCCCATCTGGAGACTGACTACACCAGTAGTAGCTGTAGGAGGACTAGGGAACTTCTTGCTAGGACAAGTAGCATCTCCAGTTAAGCTTCCCAGCTTTTTACAGTTGAAACACCAGGCCTTTAGCGGATCGGAATTCTTCCCTTTGTATATTTTACTGAACTAGGAAGAGTTTTGAGACCCACCCCCCTGTGCAGGTGTTTGGGGCCCTTTTGGAGACTCAGGATTTTTATCTTTGGCATTCTTACCCCCTTTCCCCATGGGAGGTTTTGTAATCCCTTTCTTTTAGTCACCCCCAGTAGCTGTTTTTGTTACCCTAGTCTTGACACAGTGGTCTGACTTCTTTCCCAATTCCTGGGGAGAAATTAGACCTCAGTCTACCAATGCAATTACTCAAAATATGTTCCTTCATAAACAAACTATAAAGTCCTTTGAAATAATACACATTATTTCCAGTTATCCATCCAACTAGTGTCTTAACTGAGTAATCAACGTAGTCGATCTCTTTAGGGAATGTAGCATCTTAAGATTGCTCTCTATCCTTGTTTAGTAAATTGTAGCCACCATTGATGGGAGCTAAGCCCATTTCTGCTCTCTCTTTTTCCAGAGCCAGGAGTCTTGTCTCTAGATCTAATCTTTTTGCCAACCTTACTAAAAGGTTGGTCTCTTTATTGAGGCTGTCCTCTGTCCTCAGATGAGCCTGACCCACCTGTGTGGGATCTAGGTACTGTGAGTTGTATTCTTGGGTTGAGGGGCACTTTCCCTATGAAGTGGCGGGGGGGGATAGGTATTCTCATCCCCTCCATCTTCTTCCCCCTCCGAGAGGTCTTCACCATTCTCAGCGGAATGATCCTTAGCATACCCTGCCAACAGCTCCCGCAGCTTTTTTTTGGAGAAATGGGACCCCATGCTAATATGTTTTAGTTTACACAGAGACCTTAAATCCCTGAATTCTAAGTGGAGATAAGGGGTGAGGCCGAGCTCCTCAACTCTATCCTCTGTCACTGGTTATATTTTCACTAATTGTCAAGATAGCCACTCGCCTGAAATCCAGGCGGTTCCACTTGGGCGAGGACTGTTCCCAAATCCCTCTGAAAGTACGCAAAGAATGAGGATTTTATTATGCATCAAACTGTTACGATCTCCCAGGGGGAAGGGGAATATGGATGAAGAAACAAAACAAGAGAAATAAAACAAGGCTGCCAGCTGCTTTAGAATAGGAACTGGACTTTTCGGGAACCTCGAACTCGCTGTTAGTGGGGTTCACGATAGTTCAATTACTGACTTCTGAAGTGTCACCAAATATGTTATAGTAGCTTTTGATCAGGTTTGCTGAATAAAAGTAACATCATTAAACACAATGAATCTCACCTATTGTGGGCTGTTGTACAAAATATATGCATGCAACTGAGAGTCTAACAATTACCTTAACATCAAGGAATCAACATAGGTATAAATGAGTTTCGCTGCTATTAGCTGAGTAGAAATCTGTGAACAATGTTCAATTAATGAGAGATCTGTAAGTGAATAAATAATAATAGTTAGAAGTTATGTATGTTCACTTGTAACTGTTACTCTATTATAATAAAGGGAAAACAAATTATACCATTCAATAATAGAATGACGTTAAACCACTAAAGGAAGTTATAAAATATTTCCAAAAACGATTTATCTCTGTAGCATCTTAGTCTATTTTCTTGATCTTTAGAACGGTTCACTGAATGTCACAGAATTGTCTCAAAATGAAAGTTTTTATATATTTCCAAGCGCTTTGTCTCTTTTCAAATATTTCCAAGTGCTTTGTCTCAGTAACTTTTCCAAGTTCCAAAACCGTTCTCACACAGTAATAGTTTGTCGACAGCTTGGTTCAACTAAATAATGCCTCACCAAAATACAATGGTTCGCCTTTACCGTAAACGTTATCCTCTTTTTCTTTTCTGCAAGTATCTGGCTAATGAGAGCGGCTGAGAAGAAGGAACATCTCTGGAAAGAGATGCACCGAGTCAGAAAGACGTCGCCGAGAGCCGAAGGCCACAGGAAACGCCTTTGAAGTCAGAAACCAGAGCAGGAAGCAAGACGGCTCGGGATCGCAGGACCGGAGACTTCAATTGAGTGGAATCTCTTCTGGAAACGAAGCTAAGCAATGTTCAGTTGTATGTTTAAACTTTAAATAGGTTGAGGGCACATGTGCTGGAGACTCATTTGCTTAACCACCGGCAGGTGCTTGATGGCTGCAAACATTTGTGCAGGAGGTACCTAATTAGAATACACATGCTGGAGGGAGTGTGTGTATAATGGTTAAATCTTCATTTAAATACACATGGCAGTCTTTGTGACTAACTGCTTTTCTAAGCCATGTGCATCCTCATTTAAATACACATGGCAGTTCTTGTGAATGCTTGTTTTTCAGTCATGTGCAGCAAGGCTTTCCAACTGACGATTTACAAACACAAGAGTTCTTGATAATTATATCTGTTTATAAATGTCTTCAGAGTTAAAACTTGCTATGTTTATGCAGCCAACAATGCATGATTGCACAAACGAGAAGTGTGTGAACAAACAATCATGACATGTGGCGTGGAGCTCCTGACACTAACATCTGGGTTCTTGTTAAGAGACATTGTAACAGAAAAACGTCCAACCCTCTTATCACTAACTTCGGTGAGCATTTATTTTTCTAAAATTCCAATGGGACTTAACCAAGGCCCTAACAAGACTTTTAGTAATTTGGAAAGATTTGTCAAATTCAAAAATCTGAATTCTAAAGACAATTTAAGAGTTCAGTTGTGGGATCAGGTGTTGACTAAATCAGTCCAACAAATGCAAAGTTGTATATCCCACCACAATGTAGGAAGCTGGCCCTGTATATACTATGCCAAAATGAGGTATAAGGTGCACAGAGTCCAGTTGTTAGAAATGGGATTTCTGGATGGCTAGGGCAAACGCCTAGGCCAGGCAGAAACCACCACTCTAGTCAGGGCAAGGGAGTTACACGCTGAAGATAACCCCTGCTCACCCCCTTGGTAGCTTGGCACGAGCAGTCAGGCTTATCCCAGAGGCAATGTGTAAAGCGTTTGCCCAACACACTCACACAGCAGCAACACACTAGGTACACCACAAAACAGGCTCCACACAAGGTTATATAAAAGAATAGCCTTTGTATTATCCAAAACACATTAGAATCATAATCACACATATACACTGTGCCAACTGGCACTAGGCAATATTCACAGGAGATTATATACAGGACAGGGCCAATCGGGCCACTGTCAGAACCTTTAGAAAGCACTAGGAGCACATATAAAACACAACCAGTGACTACTGGTAAAAACATGACCTCAGCATTATATTTAGCAACATAAACGCATTATGTCTGCATCCCAGTAGGCATAAAACACATTAGGAATAAACCACATTAGGAATAAACCTATTATGCCTAAAACGTGAGTACTGCATCCCAGTACCACAGATAAAGTGCACACAGCACCTTAGCAGACACACTGAAATGACCGCAGGCCAACTGGCCTTCTCTGGGGGCCCAAGTGCCCTCTGTCCCAAATATCAGTGCTCGTAGCTGCCAATTCAGCAAAATCACTGTGCGCAATGCGCTGGGGGCATGGGGCGCATCTCACCCCTTCCTGGCATGCAAAAAAATATGACCCCATCGGTGCAGCTGACCGCGCTCTTGCAGTGCAGCTGAGGTAAAAGGAGCACTGACACCAACTGTGCCTGGTGAGCCCCACTCCGGGACTCTGAAACACAAACTTGCCCCCACGGTGCAGCTGCCCGCAACTGTGGCGCAGCTGAGGAAATTTGCTTCGGCACCACTGTGCCTTGGGAGCTCCCCTCTGGGACGACTCCTGGTGCCCTCAATTGGCACCAACAATGCGCAAATTGAAGCCCCACTCACCGGGGCTCTTCCAGTGCTGCTTGACCGGCACCAACAACGCTCAAAATACTTCAGCCCCAATCACCAGGGCTACCGACACGTAGGTTCCAGGTACCAATAGGGTGCCTCGGCAGGCCCCACTCACAAGGCCTCTCCTCACTTCACCCGGTCCCTTCCGGTGACGTGGGACTTCAACAGAGAGCCCGCGAGGCGCCGGTCATTCTTGTGTGAGCCTGCGAGGCTCCAATTTTGGGCTTGCGGATGCGGGGTAGGCTTTTGCCCACAATCAGGCACAACTCTGCCTGCGTCGCGCTGCCTCTTCTTCTGCTGGCCGGCTGCTTCTGTTTCCTAGACCCGCCCACAGTCAAGCACAACTCTGCCTGGCTTCAGGGTCGCTTGTGGTGGCGGCGGCTTCTCCAGGCACATCAATTGCGGGGTAGGCTCCCGCTCCAACGAGCATACTTGCGGGGTGGGCTCCCGCCCAAAAGTGGCACTGAAATGCGGGGTAGGCTTCCGCTTGACCTCTCAGTGGCACAGGGGAGTCCCCACGCCTAGATTTCCCCTAAAGATTTCGCAGCCCAGTGCTGCAGAGCCCTCGCGCTCCTTTTCTCCGGGCAAATGCCCACCTCCTGTCCGGGCAAGGCTGGAGTCTCCCCTCTCTAGGGAACCAGCTATAAAAGTATAGCGCTCACTAGGCGCTAGAGTCCAGGAACTTCAGAGGGGCACAGCTGGGCCCAGGCAGGCCAGCTCACAGGGCCTCCAGCAGAGAGACAGTCCCTCGTGGCAGTTCCTACTGGGACCCAGCAGCAGCACCCCAAAATAGCACAAAGAAGCACAACCCATGGGGTCATACCCCAGTACTTGTAGTACATTTCCTCTGGGTTCTGCCCTGCCACAGGGCTTGGAGGAACCAGTCTCAACTGGTACTGGGGGGTGTTGAAGCACTCTGTGTACAGTGCTCACACCCTCCTTTGTCAGATGGGGCCTCGGTCCGCAGACCACCACAGGTGGGGCAGGGCCAGCATTCACTCAGGCAGGCACAGACCTATTCAGGGTCAGGGGACTACTCCTCCCACTACTCCAAATGCAGATCCCCTATTCAGCCTAGCGCTGACTCACCCTGCCCTCCTTGGAGCCACACACACCTCCCCAGCCCCTGTCACTCCAGAGCCAGACATGCATTCCACATCAGGCAGGCAGACACAGAGCACACAGAAATGCCAACTTCTAAAAGTGGCATTTCTAAAATAGTGATAATAAATCTGTGAGCACCATTGCGCAGCATTTATTATTACTATTCCAACCATACCAAACTTGACCACGCTGCTCCTCTCATATCAGGAATAACCACTGAAACACTTATCAGGGAATCCCCAATGCATTCCTATGGGAGGGCCACCTCACAGCAGTGAGAAACCAAAATGGTTGTTTGTCACTACCAGGACATGTCACACACTTAAGGTACATGTCCTACCTTTTACCTACAATGCACCCTGCCCATAGGGCTAGCTAGGGCCTACCTTAGGGGTGACTGAAATGCTGTAAAAGGGGGGTCACAGACATGGTACACTCTTTAGGTGTCACGTCACAGCGGCAGTAGCACTGCGCGCACAGGCCCGGCAATGGAAGAGGCCTGAGATAGGTTTGAAAGGCTACTTTGGTAGGTGGCACAATCAGCGCTACAAGCCCACCAGTAGCATTTAATTTACCGGCCCTGGGTATCTGAGATACCGCTTTACAAGGGACCGACAGTAAATTAAATTGCCAATCAGGTGTAGACCAATCTTTACCATGTATACCACAGAGAGCACTTTACACTGGACAGCAGTGCTAAAGTGCCCAGAGTCCTAGAACCACCAACACCATGTCAGAAAAAAGTCTAAGAGGAAGGCAAAAAGATCAGGGATGACCCTGCAAAAAGGGCAAAGTCCAACACCAGTAGAACCATAAAGGTAGGCAGAGGTAAAAGTAGATAGCACCTTACTCTCTATTTGTGGTAGTGTGGGCGACCAGTAAGGTTTTATCAGAGGGTAGTTTTAAGCATTTGTTGTACACACTCGGGCAGCAAATGATGTCACACACTCAAAGACTGAACTTCAGACCAATTGTTTTTGTATAAAAAAAAATATTCTGTTAGTTATTTTATTCCTAGAACCAAGCCAAGCCTGGTGCAGGTAAGTGAAATAAATGCTTTGCAAAATTGTATGCAATGTTTTACAATTGAATGCAGGTTCAAATGTAGTTGATTGAACTACAGGTAAGTCAATGTTTCAAAATTACTTTTCAGTTACTATGTACGTTATTTTTTTAGATTACGTTTCAGATTACTTTTGCCAGTCAGTGTGATATTCCTAGATATCACACTGAGACATTACCTAGACAAAAGGTAAGTAATTCACTTTTAGTACATAGGCAGTTTTTCAATGTTCCATGCAAACCAATTCCACACTTAGAACAATTTTCTATGTATTCCTATGAAGAAAAATAAAGTTAACGGTTTGCAGGTAAGTACTGGTTTGTGGAAGTTGGTATTCTGAGGTTAGAACAAGGGTCCCCCCAGGATCAAGGATGCACTCTTGAAACACCCTCAGCGGCACTTAGGGTGCTGGGTGCAGAGTGCTGAGGCCCAATGTTATCCAATGGGGGATAGGGGGCCTCCGGTTGATGGCTGCTCACGAGCAGGCCACAAGGTTGTGGGAGCAAAGCTCCTGGTGTTAGGCTCAGGACAAAAGGGGAACTGAGTTAGCATCCAAAGTACACCCACAGCGGCGAGGGGCGGCTGGGTGCAGGGTGCTTTTTTGGCGTCGGGTGCCCTGTTGATTTCAGTGGGGATTCTCCGGTTGCAACAAAGATTGCAGGTTCGGGGAAAAAGATGTTCTGGAGGTGCTGGGACACCGTTGGTTGGGCCACCCAAGGCTGTGGGACGGCGGGTGCAGGGGTATCTTTAGGCATGGGGGTTTCTTACCAGCTCATGTCACTGGCGTGGAGGTCCTCCAGAAAGAGACTGCAGGCGTCGTTTGGAGAGTTGAGGCAGGTGACAGATCACCAGATCACACTTCAGGTTTGTCAGGGAGACCTCCCTGTGGTGTTAGGCCACTCGAACTCGGGCCGTAGGCGTCAGGTGAAGAGTGGTGTAGACTCGTAGTTTTGGCTGGGGCCTGAGTCTGTGGGTGAGCAAATCCGGTGCTCACGGGAGACAACGTCTTTGGTTTGGAAGGCAGGGCAGGTCCTTCAGGTTCTTAAGGCTGCCGGCTGCAGGATACACAGGGATTTCCCTGGAGCAAGTTTGAGGTGGGGTCAGGCCGGTAGGGCTGGGGCAAGTCAGTGGGTGTCCTCTTCTTAGTAAAGCACAGCTTCTTCAGTACTTCTTCTTTTCTTCTTCTTGTCGATTCTTGTCTGGCGAGGCAAGGTTCAGGGTTGCCCTAAATACTAGATTTAGGGGCATTACAGGTAAATAAAGGTTGGGACCAATGGGTCCCTTCATTGGGGTTGGTACACCCCCTATTATACCACCCTCCATTGGGAGGGGGGCTATGGTCACCTGGTCATATAGAACACTGAGTCAGGAGTGAGGCTTGTCGGGGACTTTTAATGGTCAGTCCAAAAAGCATATGGGGGATGGGTCAAAGAGAGGCATATTTCAATAACAAAATCTGGAGGGCTCCTTTTCCTTCTAGTTCAGTCACTATACCCTTGGGGAAGTCTCTTCCTCTCAGTCTCTCGTCGGGTAGTGGGAGACACCTTTTGGTTCTTCTATTTCCCAGGATGCAGGAAGAGGGGAAAGGGGACAGGACCCTTGGAGAAAAAATATAAACAATAGTCAGGTACAGTGGGTTTATGTCAGTAGGTCTACCGCCACCTTCACCCAAGACCTGGACTGTGCAGTGTTTAAAGGGGCAAGTAGAGGGAATACGGGTCTCAGTGCACACAAATAGGCTCGTGCCTTTTTATCGCCCCAACCTCCACCAGCCCGCTGTGAAATAATTATCGAAAGGTGCTTGCCTGTTGCCACGGCCCTCCTAGGTCATGGCAGAGGGAGTCTCACCGCCCTCCTCCTCTCCTGGTCAGTTGGACTCTCGGGCCTGGCCTGTTGGCGGTTCCTCGTTTTGCATGCCACTTTTGTTCTCTCCTCCTTGTGGCAGCACCGAGGCTCCTTGCTTGCTTCTGGGGTCTGGCTCTTCAGGTAACTCTATTCACGCTCCTCCGTCCTCATTGGCATCTCCCTCCTTCGTTCCTTGCCCCTCCTCTTGAAGTGTCGCGCTCCCCCAAACGTAGGGGCTAGACTGCCTACTTCCTTTTCCTGGTGTCCGATCATGGGTGCCATGTTGAAGTTCTCGCCGGCGAGAGGCGCCGGATTACAGGGGCATATGCCACACTTTGGTTGGCTGGGTCCCCCTATCTGCAACAAAGCGGGGACTGAGAGTTGTGCTTCACCTCACCTCCCCCACCTAAGGGGTGGGGTTGGCAAAGGTGGGCACACCTCCCTTCCTCACTTGTTTTTCCCACCGATTCTCCCGCCCAAAGTGGAGGTCAGAACCGGTGGGGGCCAATTGCTGGAAGTAGAAAAGGCATGGGGTATCTTACAAAGGCGGCAAGCCTCCCCTTCGTGGACCCTGCCCATCCTGGGGGAGGAGGCTTGGCACCTCGTCCCAGGATGTGCATTGTTTCAGACCCCCAAAAGCAGCAGGCTCTCAACCCAGCGATCCAGAAACATGTCTGGTGGTGGCAGCTGGCGAGCAGCCACTCAGCCTGGACACTAGTGTTAGGTCATTTTTCAGGGTGCATCTCTAAGATGCCCTCTGAGTGCATTTTTCAATAAATCCCACACTGGCATCAGTGTGGGTTTAATGTGCTGAGAAGTTTGATACCAAACTTCCCAATTTTTAGTAACAGTGGTGTTCGTAATGACAAACTCCCATCACCATATACTCTTAATGGCATTACTGCACTTACTATGTCTAAGAATTGGCTTAGACACGGTAAGGGTACAGGGCTCATGCACCTGTACCCTCCCCACGGGTATACTGCACCCAGCTAGAGGGCTGGCTGACCTATGCCAGGGCAGTGGGTTGTAGGCATGGCACACAGGGATGTGTGCCATATCGACTCTTCACTTTGTTCTGCACCAAAACACGCAGCCTGCAAGGGCAGTGTGTGGGTGTAAAGGTACAGGGCCTCTAAGGGTGGCACAATAGGTGCTGCAGCCCTTAGTGTCCTTCCCTGGCCACAGTGCCCTTGGTACCTATGGTACAATTTACAAGGGACTGACCTGTGTGTTGGAATGAAAATGATTCCATTACCTTTGCTTGTGCATTATTCTATGTAAGTTAGCATTCGCTGCACCATTTTTTGTTTGGCCGCCATTTTGAACCATGATCGAAACTAATCCTTGCCTTTTCGAGAAACAGCTTGTGGTAAGTTTCGTTTCTCCAAGGTTGGGCCTTGCTTTGCTAATGAATACACTGTTCTTATTAGCGCATACCTTTCCCACTAGATAGAGGCCTTCTCCCACTACTCTAGTGGCGGGCACGGACAGAGCGACCTTGAGTAAGAGATAGTGTGTGCCCGGCCTCAGAATTTAAACCTATCCTTCTGAACTTCTTTGTTTAGCTGCATGTGCCTGGAAAATTCCACAATGAGTGTGCCTCCATTGGTTCTGAATTGTACATAATGTATATCCATGTTTGCTGATACCGGTCCCTCTGCAGCAAGAGACAGGGCAGACGGGACTCCGCTCGAGTGTATCTGAATAAAGATATATTGGTTTGTATTCTCTACTGTCTGACCGACACTTCATTTGGTATGGAAGGCTGAGAGGTGGTCGTGAGTGACCCGGGTGACCCAAAGCGGGCCACTTCCTTCAGTTGGTGCCCAAACAGGGACTCCTTCGGGTGAGTGACCCATCCCCTTCCGCGTAAGGGTGGGGAGGTCGAGGCTATTGTTGGGTCGGACAGACGGATCAGGGATCCCTGCATGAGAGAGGTCCTGTACAGCTGCCCCTTCTGTACCGCCGGACGGTGCCTCGCCCAGTGGTCATCCCGACTGATGAAACCCTTGAATCTGACCGTTTGGTCTGAAGAGTCGGCAGTGGAGAATACATTTGTTTGACCTGTATACATCAGGTGAGTTTGTTTTGGTTCTTTGTGGATATGGTACCATTTTGGTTTGTATATGGTACGGTCTAAGGGCCGTCTTTTGGATAAAAACGTTTGCAAATGTTTTGCCAGGCATAGAATAGTGAACTATTTTCTCTTGAGCATGCCTGGAGTAAGTAAATTGGTTTCTTTGTGCTGTCACTGTTGTTCTGCAGATGCTCGATTGGAAGAAGCTCAGCCGGCGCATCAAGAAGGCAATCCTAATTTTGATATGTATGTGAAACGTGGTCTTGGCCCTATCATGTTTAGAACATCATGGCACAAATATACGAGTGACAATGCTGAGTTGCAGTGGCCGTTGACGGGCACTTTTGATGGTTTTTTTACAGGAAAAATTGTTTGCGAAATGAAGTAGGCAGTCTATGTTTGATTCTCTTCGAACGTGGCAGAAGGAGGCTAAACGGAGACGATTAAAGATGGAAAAGGATGCACGAAAGAGGAGAATGCAAACATTGATTCAGAAAGCTGTAGCCCATGATAGAGAGAAACAATAGATAGGGATTGAACGTGAAGATAGGAGGTTTCGATTACATATTGATAAATCTTATGTGGCTCAAGAAGAAAATTATACTTTTGTGGAGGAGTTATTAGATATTCGTCCCCCACCCCTGTATGATGTTGCTTCCACTGTCTCTGTTCCTGTATCTACTGCTGCTTTTTCGACTGCCGTGGCATCGGCTCCTTCTCTTCCTTCTGCTTCCTTGCTGTCGGCAGCAATTGTGACTGTTAGCACTCCCCTCATGCCCATCAGCATCTCTCTCGCCAGCTTTTTCTCCTGTGACGCAGCCCTCAGCATCAATGGTACCTGTCACTTGCCTCTCCTTCCCTGATTTTTCATCCTCCAGTTTCCATGAGGGATGGGACGCCTGTGCGTGGGTTTGGAGACAGAGGTTGGACAAGGTTTAAAGAGCGTATTAGTCTGTATGTGCGATCTGAAGTGGGAGATGCAGAAAAAAAGGTAGTAGCTAACCAGGCTGAGCAGTGGGGCCGAAACCCCATTTACAGTGTGGAAGATGTGTAGAATGTGATGAAAGATTATGAGCCCCTTGGTACAACAGCATGCCCTTAAGCATATGTCTGCTACTCTGATTAGTCTTTGGAAGCAGTGTTTCAAAGATGCAGCACCACAGATTTTATATGATATTAAAGATTGTGCTTATGTCAGTAATATGGAGCCTGATCAAGCTTTTGGCAGTATTACGACATTAATTGCTTACTGGGGTAGGCTGCCTGAGAAGCGCCACACTTCGGTATCTCAGTTTCCGATGCGAGAGGTTCATCCTATATATCACCCCGAAATACTAGAGCTAACGGATTAGCACGGTGTTGTCACTAGACCAGGTGTGGCGGCCAGTTGCCAAGAACAATGGGTTTATACTCCATGGAAAAGGAGTGACGTTTTGTCTCTTAAGACTCAGTTACCTGATCCTAGGAAAAATCTTCTGCATATTATAAAGAATTGACTGAAGCTGCCTCTTCAACAGTAATGGCCCTTGCGGATATTGAAATGTTCTTTGGTTTACTGGTTCCGGTTGATGTTTGGAGGCAAGTGCACACACAAGATCAAGTTGTGGAACTCTGTGTACATGGGATCAAATTAAAGTATGGGATCAGGAAAGGAAGCCCAGTGATCAGCCTAAGGCAGAGATACTCGCTTTGCCAGGCCACATTATCACATATATGCATTCTCTTATTCCACCGAGGAAGGTTGATTGAGACAAGTTAACAACTTGTCGCCAGAAGAAAGATGAGAGGGTGTCTAGTTTTTTCACTCGGTTTGAGGATGTGTTTTTGGATTATAGTGGGCAGGATTTGTCTGTTGAGGGACGTGTTCGGTTGTTTGTTAATAGATATGTTTCAAATTTGCTTCCCGAGGTTGCGACTTGATTGCAGGCTTCCAAAAGCACTTGGTCCACCTCTTCCCATTCTGTTATTTTGAATATGGGGCAGTATTATGAGCATAGAGAAAATGAGGACAAGGAGAGGACAGAGAAGAAGCACAAGGATTTGAAGACAAAGGTGGTGTTGCAGCAAGCTTTTAGAGTAAATGGTAGAGGACATGGTGGTTTGACCCGACAGCTTCCACGCACTAGCAGGCAGCTGAATACTACGCCTTCAGGGCTGAATCAGTGTGCGTATTGTAAAGAGGAGGGACACTGGCATAGCGAATGTCCCGTGTTGTTGCAGGAGGTGGCGGTCCCTAGAGGACACATTTCACGTGGACGGGGTCATGGAGCTGGTGGGCGGACAGGGCTCAAAATGCTGCGGCCTCACAGGGTCGTTCTGATAATAATTACTTTGATGACCCTCGGGGCGGACAGTATTATCATGATGATTATGACACAGATGAGGTGATAAGACTGTGTCACAGCTAGGACAGCCAGGGACAGAGTAAGGGACCAGTTCCGATACCTGTTGATCAACATGGTCCTTACATTACTACGGATTTGCATGGCTTGGCTAAGGAATTTTTGGTGGATACAGGTGCAACAAACAGTTCTATTTCTCGTTCTTTGGTCCCTGTCTGGCAATAATAATGTTTCTGTAGGTTTCTCTGGTGTACTGGTTGTAAGCCTCATTTCAAGACCTCTTGCATTGACTATTGGTCCTTTCACTGTGGATTAGCCATTCTTGTTGACCTCTAATTGTGGACAAAATTTGATGGGTTTGGATTTGTTGAGGAAATTGCATGCTATGATTTATTGCTCCCCGGCAGGTGTTTACATGACAATGGGTCAGGATGTGGTACGCGCTAAACAGTGTCTGTCCAAAGATGCGCCCCTTCCTGCTAAATTTAAAGATGTGCCACCCACGCTGTGGGCAACAGGCGACACAGATGTGAGATTGTGACAGATATCACCCGTTTCGAACCAAGTCAAAGACAATGCTATTTTGCCTTGTGTCCCTCAGTATGAAATACCGCAGGCAGGTGAGCGAGCCTTATTGCAAATTGTACAGGATTTGATTGAGAAAGGAGTGGTTTAGGGGACGACTGCTAATATTTGTAATAATCCTATTGTTCCCATTCTTAAATGGACACCTTCAGGTTCCTCTGATGATCATGCAGATGTTTATCGTTTTGTGATTGATTTACGCAAAGTTAATAAAATAGTAGTTCCCCAGTTTCCTATGGTCCCTGACATTACTACTCTTTCGACAATGATTCCTGTCACTGCCAAATTCTTTTCTGTCATTGGCTTGAAAAATGCATTCTTCAGTGTTCCTATCCATCCAGATAGCAGGTATTTGTTTGGTTTTACAGTAGCTGGCAGAAGTTTTAGATTCTGTCGAGCTCCTCAGGGCTATACTGAGAGTTAAAGTATCTCTAGTCAAGCTTTAAAGTGCCAATTGGATTCTCTTTCGATTCCTTCAGGTAAGGTATTGGTTCAGTACGTTGATGATCTCCTCATCGCTTCTGACACGGAACAAGGTTGCAGGGATAGTACAGTTAAATTGTTGTTGCATTTGGCACAGCATGGACATAAAGTGTCCCTTTCCAAATTTCAGTATTGTCGACAGGAGGTCACCTATTTAGGTCACCTACTGTCGAAGGAGGGTAGGAGATTGACTCCTGAGCACATCGGTGCCATTGTTAAAATGCCCATCCCACAGACTCCGAAAGATGTGCGCGCTTTCATAGGTATCACTTCCTACTCTAGGCAGTGGATACCTAACTGCTCCTTACTAACCAAACGCTTGCTTGCACGAACCACTAAAAATGTGCATGAGCCCCTGCCTTGGACGCCTGATTGTCATCAGTCTTTTGAGCAATTAAAGGCTGTGCTTTGTTTGGCTCCTGTGCTTGGCACACCCAACTATGGCAAGCCGTTTGTGTTGTACGTCCATGAGATGGCTGGTTGTGCGCTTTCTGTTTTAACGTAAAAATTTGGAGATAAGCAATGGCCGGGTGCTTATTTCTCCTCTGTTCTTGACCCTGTTGCAAGAGCCCTCCCGAGCTATCTAAGAGCGGTCGCGGCTGTCTCGATAAGACAATCGGCTGGACTTGTGCTTGATACTGATCTCACAGTCATGGTACCTCATGCTGTAGATACACTTTTGAATAAGACGAAGACACATCACCTCACCAGTGCACGTCTGACGGGCTATGAATTAACATTGTTCACTAAACATATCACGATCAAAAGATGTGCCACTCTGAATCCGGTCACATTACTGCCCCTCCCTTCTGACAATGATGAAAATGAGAAACATGATTGTATCTTCCGGACGGAAGAAGAGACGAAAGGACGGGTAGACTTGACTGATGTTCCCTTATCTGACCCACAAGGCGAACTATATGCTGATGGCTCTTGTTTCAAATTACCAGATGGCACTAAAACTGCTGCTTATGCTATCACCACATTGCGTACAGTCGTAGAGACATCATGAGTCCCTTATCAGTCAGCCCAAGCAGCTGAGTTGGCCGCCCTTATTCGAGCTTGTGAATTGAGTGAGCGACTGGTTGTCAATATTTATACTGACAGCCAGTATGCCTTCGGGGTCGCGCACAATTTCGGGCGACTCTGGGCTGACAGAGGGTTCCTTACTTCCCATGGTTCAAAGATCCAATATGATCGCCTTAAATTGAGGCTTTTTTCTGCTTTGACACTCCCTAAGACGTTGGCAATAGTGAAGTGCAGCACCCATAGGAAAATTACTGATGATGTAGGTTGGGGGAATGCTTTTGCTGACCAGAAAGCTAAGGAAACGGAAAAGACTAAAATGAAGAGAATGTTTGTAGCAGGTCCCGCTAGGTGGATGCCTGAAGTTACCATGTTTGAGGATACGCTTGAGAACGTGAAAGAGATACAAAGTGAAGCTACAATAGAATAAATAGCAATATGGCAAGAGAGTACAACACAATTGAACGATAAGGGATGTTGGATTGATAAGTCGGGGAAACAGAGATGGATGTTGCAAGATGCATATGTTCTCCCTGTGGTCATGATGGCCCATGGCCCATCCCATATCAGGGCTAAAGGTGTTTGCAAGTTGTTAAATCCTGTATGGCAGAATGATAACATTTCGAAAGCAGCTGCACATTTAGTGAAATACTGTATGGTCCACTCACAAACTTGAAACAGCAAGCCAAACAAGCACACCTCTGTGTGATTGTGACACACATCCCCACAAAACAATCTCCCAAAAGAGTCCAAGATTGTGAGTCTTATATCTCAACCGGTGTGCATCTCCACTGCTTCCGCCGTTTCCAAGGAGCAGTCTCCAAGACCAATGTCAAACTTAACAGAAATGTGGAGTGCACCACCAGCATCAAAAATAATTTTGTCCATCCACTGTAGATATTACACACGTTTTTCCTTTATTTGTCTTGTTCAACAAAACAAGAGCCAAACAGCCGACACATTTCGTCCAACTGGTGTGGACTTCATCAGGGCTTGAAATATGAATATAGACTTCTTAGGGTAATAGGTCTTTGTACAGAGATTGGTCATTAATAGAGCAAGAGTATGAATCTAAGGACGTCCTTCACCGCTGCTCGATACGGCACAGGAGCCGCTTCATTTTCTAACTGTCCCTGGATCCAGGAGGGTACAGTTGTATCTCTGTACCAATACAGTTTACAAACCTTCTTCAATCTCTGGAACCTGGTTTGCAGGATCCCAGCACACACTCAGTCAAGTTGGCATGAGGTATCTGGCAAAAGGTTAGGGGGTAACCATGCAAGAAGGGGCACTTTCCTACACATGGCAATAAACTTATTGTGGAGAGGCTGTTTTTGCTATGCTTGAGGTGGATATGTTCTACGAGATGTAAAGGAAATGTGAGTGCAGTTTCCATACATGCATTTGAGAATACATATATAGGGCACAATTCTAGTGTTATAGAGAAGAAACCGTTTTTCATTTGTGTGATGGTTAAATATAAAATCAATATGGCACACCTCTGGAACATCATGGATAAAATATTTTGAATACTTAATTTATTTTCGTTGAATTTTTAGAAAAACTATGTGGAGAGTGGTGGTATTATGTTTATGGTTTTATTTCCTGTTAGAAATGGGATTTCTGGTAGGCTAGGGCAAGGGCCGAAGCCAGGCAAAAATCTCCACTCTAGTCAGGATAAGGGAGTTATACTCCTAAAATAACCCCTGCTCACCCCCTTGGTAGCTTGGCACGAGCAGTCAGGCTTATCTTCGAGGCAGTGTGTAAAGCATTTGCACATAACCCACAGTAATACAGTGTACGCACTACAAAAGGACACCACACTAGTTTAGAAAAATATCCAATATCTTTATATAATTAAAACAAGACCAAAAACGACAAAAATCCACAATACTATATGTAAAAAAAAAGTCTGTAGTTATCAAAATAAGTTTCAAACAAAGTTCCTCGATGTCGATAGCTCTGTCCGGGGCTACCACGGCGTTGTGAACAACAAATCCAACAGTTCTGGCTGGTCACGGGGTCACGGGCCAGCTACAGTGTCGGGAAGACCCGCAAACAGTACCTGTGAGAAATGCTGGGCGATGAGGTCCTCGAAGTCACTCGCGTTGCAGGTCGAGCTCCTCTCTGATGGAATCAGGAGCGCTGGCGTCAGCAGGCGTCGGGTGCTGCGGATGGCGGCGGCGGTGAGACCAGGGTCGTGGTGCAAGATGAAGGCGGTGCTCGTCACGGTGCTAGCAGGTCACGGTGTAAGCAGCGGCATCGTCGTTGCTGAAGCGCTGTTGTCGGCTGACGAGCGGGAGTCAATGGTGCCGGCGTCGGTGGGCCAAGGCTGCGGTGCGGGATGAGGGCAGGGCTTTGTGTGACTTACGAGAGGTGACCTCGAACCACGGTGTAAACAGTGGCGTCGATTTTGGTGTGGAGCGGCGGCATCGGGGAAGCCAAGGGAGGCCTCGGGGAGGCGGTGTGGAGTGCGGTTCCCACAGGTCGCGGTGCGAGCAGCGGCTCGGTGGCGGTGAGACCAAGGTCGTCGTCTGTGAGACCAAGGTTAAGGTGCGACATTGCGGCATTGCGGTGGTGCCCTCTGCGGTGCCTTCAGGGCATGGAGTCAGCAGCGGCATCGTAGACGTCATTGAGTTGCTTTTCCTCTGCTACAGCACAAAACACACAGTCCCCAGTACTGCTGGCAGAAGAGCTTGAAGTCTTTGTGGTTCCTGAGACTTTGTGAATAGGGGGCAAGCTCTACTTCAAGCCCTTGGAGAGACTCACAAAATAGGTTGCCGAAAGTCCAGTCCAGGCCTTTCACTGCCCAAGACAGAAGCAACCACTCAGGTCAGCCCGGCAAAGTACACAGCAAAGTGGTAGTTCCTCCTCACAGCTTCTCCAGCTCTTCTTCTTGGCAGTCTTCTTGATCCAGATGAGTTCTAAAGTTCAGGGGTCTGGGCCCCAGTATTTGTACCCAAAAATCCCTTGATCCTCTAGGCAGAGGGGGTCTGTGCACAGCCAGAACCAGTTCTGCCTTCTCTGGTGTGAATTCCTGGCAGGAGGTGGAGACGGCATTGTCAGAAGCAGACCAGGCCCTTTGAGGCGCAAGGAAATCCCTTCCCCCATAGCAGCCCATGTCTATTCAGCCCTTTCCTGACCCCACCTAGACTATCTGGAGCCCTCCTGCTCCCCAGCCTTCTGTCATCCGAAACCCAGACAGGCAATCCACATTCCAGCAGAGGCACACGGGATGACTGAGCAAGAAAATACTTACTTTCTAAAAGTGGCATTTTCAAACACAGAATGTAAAAATCACCTTCACTAAAAGATGTATTTTAACATTCTGAGTTCAGGCATACTAAACTCGAATTTCTACCTTGTTCCCTGGGTCAGTTTAGGATTATAAATTGTTATAATCAAACTGCCCATTCTGGCCTATGAGAACAGGTAGCCTTGCAATAGTGAAAACGAAATGGGCTGTAATTCACTATCAGGACATGCCACACACACCAGGGCATGTCCTACCTTTCACATACACTGCACCCTGCCCACAGGGGTACC
The DNA here is from genome assembly GCF_964204655.1 of Triturus cristatus. Lineage (NCBI taxonomy): Eukaryota > Metazoa > Chordata > Amphibia > Caudata > Salamandridae > Triturus > Triturus cristatus. The sequence continues at coordinate 34,993,020 of NC_140580.1, forward strand.
TTGGGCCTTCCTTAGGGATGACTAACATGTAGAAAAGGGAAGGTTAGGGACTGGCAAGTGTGTGCACTGGCCAAGTCGACATGGCAGTTTCAAACTGCACGCAGACTCTGCAATGGCAGGTCTGAGGTACCTTTTCAGAGCTACTCACGTGAGTGGCACAATCAGTGCTGCAGGCCCACGAGTAGCATTTGATTCACAGGCCCTGGCACACTCAGTGCACTTTACTAGAGACTAACAAGTAAATCAAATATCCAATAGTGGAAACACCAATACATAACACAATTGACACAGAGAGTGCCTGCATTTTACCACTGATCAGCAGTGCGAAAAGTGCGCAGGAACGTTACGCCAGCAAAAACAGAGTCAAAACCGGGAGGTCAGAAAGCAAAAACTCAGGGGAAACACGCCAAAAGATGCCAAGTCTAACACATGTCCCCTCCAGCTGAAAGTAGGGAGAACTACCCACTCGCCTGGGAGTTCTCTTCACTAAGGCGGAAGAACCTGGACAGGCCATCTGCGTTGGCGTGCTCTGTGTCAGGGCGGTGTTCCACCGTAAAGTCCATTCCCTGTAGGGAGATGGACCACCTCAGCAGTTTTGGATTCTCTCCCCTCATCTGCATTAACCATCTGAGGGGCCTGTGGTCGGTCTGAACCCGGAAGTGAGTCCTAAACAGGTAGGGCCTCAGCTTCTTCAGTGCCCAGAACACAGCGAAAGCTTCCCTTTCTATGGCACTCCACCTCTGTTCCCTGGGGAGTAGTCTCTGGCTAAGGAAGACTACAGCCTGGTCTAGGCCCTCTTCGTTCAGCAGTGAGAGCACTGCTCCCACTCCATGCTCTGACGCGTCGGTCTGCACGACAAATTCCTTTGAGAAGTCGGGGGCCTTGAGCATGGGGGGCGAGCACATGGCAGCCTTCAGGGCATCAAATGCCTTCTGGCAGGACTCAGTCCAGATCACCTTGCTTGGCTGCTTCTTGGAAGTCAGCTCCGTTAAGGGGGCAACAATGGTGCCATATCCCTTAACAAACCTCCTGTAGTACCCGGTGAGTCCTAAGAAGGCTCTCACCTCTGTCTGGGTCTTGGGGGGCTCCAAAGCCAGGATGGTGTCAATCTTGGGCTGCAGGGGTACCACCTGGCTGCTCCCTACCTGGTGTCCCAAGTACACCACCGAACCCTGCCCGATCTGGCACTTACTGGCCTTAATCGTGAGGCCTGCTTTCTGAAGCGCCTTCAACACTTCCCCGAGGTGGTGCAGGTGTTCGTCCCAACTGGAACTGAACACCGCAATGTCGTCCAGGTATGCGGCGCTGAATTCCTCCAGCCCGGCCAACACCTGGTTGACCAACCTCTGAAAGGTGGCAGGGGCATTCTTCAACCCGAAGGGCATCTCACGGAACTGGTAATGTCCTTCCGGGGTTGAGAATGCGGATCTTTCCTTGCCCTCTTGGTTAGAGTAATCTGCCAGTACCCCGATGTTAAATCAAATGTACTAAGGAATTTGGCAGCTCCCAACCGATCGATGAGCTCATCAGCTCGGGAGATGGGGTGTGCGTCTGTCTGAGTGACGGCATTGAGCCCCTGGTAGTCCACACAGAACCGCAGTTCTGGTGTGGCACCGGGTGCTGTTACCTTCGGGATCAAGACCACTGGGCTGGCCGATGGACTGGTGGACGGCTCAACCACCCCGAACGCCAACATCTTCGAGACCTTCTCTTTAAAGCTGGCTTTGACCCGGTCAGCCAACCTGTAAATCTTATGTTTCACACGGGGGCTGTCACCGGTGTCCACATCGTGGGTACACCAGTGAGTAACACCTGGGGTCAACGAGAACAGCGGGGCAAACTGCCCCAGCAACTGGCGACACTCGCTCTGTTGCTCAGCGGTCAGGGTTGGGGAGAGGATCACACCATCCACCGACCCATCCCCCTCTTGGGCAGACAGGAGGTCCAGGAGAGGCTCACTCTCCGCTTCCTCCCTGTCGTCCATCGCCAAGAGCATGCTCACTTCGGACCTCCCGAAGTGGGGCTTGAGGTGGTTCACGTGGAGGACCCGTAAAGGATTCCGGGGAGCCTGCAAATCCACCAGGTAGGTGACTTCATTTGTGCGCTCCACCACCTCAAAGAGCCAAGTCCACTTGTCCTGCAAGGCACAAAGTTCCACTGGGGCCATAAGCCACACTTTTTGTCCAGGTTGAAACTCGACCAGAGTGGCATTCTGGTCATACCACTTCTTCATTTCTTCCTGGCTGGCCTTGAGGTTCGCCTGAGCGAGTTTGCTGAAGTGGGCAGTTTGGTTTCGGAAGGCCAGCATGTAGCTAAACACATCCTGGGGTTTTTTCCTGGGAGCGGCTTCCCAGCCTTCCTTCACCAAGCTTAGCGGTCCTCGCACGGGGTGCCCGTACAGAAGCTCAAAGGGACTGAACCCGAGAGACTTCTGGGGTACCTGCCGGTACGCAAAGAGAAGGCACGGTAAGAGGCGTCCCACTTATGCCTCATGGGTTCAGTGAGACACTTGATCATGCCCTTCAAGGTCTGGTTGAACCTTACTACCAGACCGTTACCTTGGGGGCGGTGAGGGGTGGTGAACTTGTACGTAACACCACACCCCTTCCACAGGGATGTCATATACTTCGAGATGATGTTGGCCCCCTTGTCAGACACCACCTCTCTGGGGAACCCCACACGGGAAAAGATCCCCATTAACGCCCGGCCCACCACTGGCACCGTTGTTGTGCTGAAAGGGATTGCCTCTGGGTACCGGGTGGCATGGTCCACCAAGACAAGGATGTACCCGTTGCCCATGGCTGTCTTGGGATCCAGTGGCCCCACAATGTCCATCCCTACACTTTCAAAGGGTGTCCCAACAACGGGGAACGGTTGGAGAGGAGCTTTGACCTTCCTCACACTCTTGCCACTTGCCTGGCAAGTTTGGCAAGACTGACAATGCACATCCAACTGCCTTCGCATTTGAGGCCAGGAGAAGTGGGAGACAAGCCTGTCAAAGGTCTTGTCCTGCCCCAAATGTCCTGCCAAAGGCACGTCGTGAGCCAGACCCAGTAAGAAGGTCCGGAAGTGCTGGGGTACCACCAGCACACGGGCTGACCCAGGTTCCGTGACCTTAGCCTCGCTGTACAGGAGATCATTCTCCCAGTAGATCCAAAGTGACCTGGACTGATCACCAGTTGCCTGGGCTGCGGCATGCCACCGCAGGCCCTCCAGAGAAGGGCACTCTTTCTGCTCCTGGCAGAATTCTTCCCTGGTGGGACCCCCTTCTTGCTGCCAATGGCTCAACTCAGAGATGTCCCCCAATTCGGCTGCCTGCTCCGCTGTAGGCACCGGGGCATCCCCCTCAATGTCCGCCTCTTCCCGGGCTGTGGGAACTTCGGGGGTTGGTTTCTCACGTCCCCGGCCCTTTCTCTTGGCAGGGACCTGGGCCACTATTTCAGGCTCCGGGTCCCTCTGTTCACCCGCTCTGGCCGCCATGGACCGAGTGGACACGCATGCCCACTCCGGCAACCCAAGCATCTCCAAGTGGGACCTGAGCTCAACATCCTTCCACAAGGACTGCTCCAGGTCGTTACAGAGCAGACAATCGACAGGCATGGAAGGGCTCACAACTAACCTCAAAGGACCTGAGACCCCCCGCACTCAAAGGGAACCTGCGCCACCAGACACTGGGGCTCTGAATTGTCAACTGCAATTACTTGGTGGAATGCCCCAGGGACTACCTGCCTCTCAGAGACCAGGTGACACCGAACTGAGGTCACACTGGCTCCAGTATCCCGGAGAGCCTCTACCATTTTCCCATTGATGGTCACCCAGGTACTGTATTTTTTTGTGTTAGGGGGCACCTGGGCCCCTGGTACCATCTCACTGTCCCCTACTGAGACGAGGGTCATTTCTGCGGGGTTCCCACCCTCCTGTGGGTACTCCTCCTCCTCCCCAAGCGCTACACTAGCCAACACCTTGGACTGCCCACCAGTGGGTGGCTGTGCCCCCTTGGAGCACCTGGTGTCCCCCTTCATGTGCCCCACCTGGTCACAGGCGAAACATTTGCGGGCCGGTCTCAGCAGGTCTTTCTGATGAGACCCCCTGTTTCCTATCTCCGGGTGGATGGGAACCTTTACCCTGGGTGTTAGTTTGGGGCCCTTTAGAGAACTCCTGTGCTTTACCCTTGTCTTCCCCACTTTTCTGCTGGGGACCCTGCCCACCTTTGGCTGAGTCTTCCCCAAACGCTTCCTTGTGGACCCGGGTACTCACCCAGCGGTCTGCCTCCATAGCAAGCTTCCTAGGGTCAGTCAGCTTACTATCAACTAGGTGTTGGCGCAGATCTGCAAAACGTAGACTGGACAAGTGCTCCCATGCAATCAAATTGTAGAGCCCCTGATAATCTGTCACATTACTGCCCTTCACCCAGCCATCCAGTGACCGGCAAAACACATCCACACATTCAAACCATGTGTTGGCATCAGACTTCTTACTGGACCTGAACTGATCCCTGTACTTTTCAGGAGTAAGACCATACTTAGTGAGGAGGGCATCCTTCTTGTCTGGATAGGTGAGGTGATACCCCTTACCCAAAGCTATTAAAGTGTCCCTCGCTTCTTCAGGGAAGAGAGGCCACAATCCTGCTCCCCAATTCTCCTCAGGGACCCCATTCATGTGGATTGCTGCCTCGTACCCCTGAAACCACCTTTGTATGTCATCCTCCTTCTTGAATTCCTTGCCCACATTCTTAGGGATGTGGACAATTCTGTCTTCCTGTCTTGACGTGTTGCTGCCACCATCTGAACCGGGCTTACTTAGCTCCAGCTCCTTAAGACCTTGTTCATGGTCTAATATCATCTTCCTCTCCTCCATTTCTAGCCTGAGTTTTTCCAACTCAAACTTCCTTGCTTCCCGCCTGTCCTCCAGCTTCTCTGGGGACAGTCTACTGCTGCCTGGCCGAAAGGGTTCCCCCCCTCCCAAAAGCACATCCACCCTAGGAATAGGCCCCTCCGCCTCTCCATTAAGATCGCCAGATTGCCGACTTGCATCTTTGGCTGCTACCCAGGCCCTTGGCGCCTTTTGTAGCTCTTCCTTTCTAGTGAGGCCTCTGACTTGGACTTTTAGGCTCTTGCAAATGGATTTCAATTCCCTAACATTGTAGAGTTCCAACCTATCCTCCTCAAAGGCAATTTCCAAGGATGCAACGGATGATGCTCTTGATTCTGTCATGATGAAGTAGCAAGTTCAAATTGGCAAGATCAAAAAATATGCCAAAAATAAAAAGGACTAGAATGTGGCACGTAATGGTCTGCGATCTGGTAGTAGTGCACACCAATCACTGTAAGTCAAGTGAAAACGCAAGTCCTATCCTCACCGTTGACAACCAATGTTAGAAATGGGATTTCTGGTAGGCTAGGGCAAGGGCCAAAGCCAGGCAAAAATCTCCACTCTAGTCAGGATAAGGGAGTTACCCCTGCTCACCCCCTTGGTAGCTTGGCACGAGCAGTCAGGCTTATCTTAGAGGCAGTGTGTAAAGCATTTGCACATAACCCACAGTAATACAGTGTATGCACTACAAAAGGACACCACACAAGTTTAGAAAAATATCCAACATTTTTATATAATTAAAACAAGACCAAAAACAACAAAAATCCACAATACTATATGTAAAAATAAGTCTGTAGTTATCAAAATAAGTTTCAAACAAAGTTCCTCGATGTCGATAGCTCCGTCCGGGGCTACCACGGTGTCGTGAACAACAAATCCAACAGTTCTGGCTGGTCGCGGGGTCGCGTGCCAGCTACGGTGTCTGGAAGACCCTCAAACAGTACCTGTGAGAAATGAGGGCGATGAGGCCCTCGAAGTCACTCGCGCTGCATGTCAAGCTCCTCTCTGATGAAATCAGGAGCGCTGGCGTCGGCAGGCGTCGGGTGCTGCGGTGCGAAGGGCAGCGGTGCGGCGTGCCGTGCCCCCAGGTCGTGGTTGGCCATTTATTCCATCTGACATTTCCTGAGCCGGGGAAATGTCAGATGGAATAAATGGCCAATACAACCTTGCATATACCCTACCATGCATTCCTCATTCCAGTACCACTTTAAATGCCCCCCATTCTTGCATTTCAGTGGACACCATACACCAATCATTCTCTAACAATTGCCCAATAATGAGTTTGTCCATGCCCAACATAACTATGATGGCCCAGATCGACTTCAAAAACGGGTCTTTTATGGTATCAGCTATACCATTAAAGACCCGTTTTTGAAGATTGATAGACAATATTAATCGAAGAAAACTCCATCCTCGACCCCTCCCAATATGGATTTCGAAGCAATCACAGCACCCAGACCGCTCTACTTGCCGCCACAGACGACATCCGCACCCTCCTTGACCAAGGACACACCGCTGCCCTGATCCTACTCGACCTCTATGCAGCATTCAACACTGTCTCTCACTGCCAGACTCCACGACGCCGGCATACAGGGAACCACCCTCAAATGGATCTGCTCCTTCCTCACCGGCAGAACCCAAAGAATCAGACTGCCACCCTTCCTCTCCAACCCCACGGAATTAAACTGCATAGTGCCCCAAGGATCGTTGCTCAGCCCCACGCTCTTCAACATCTACATTGCCCCCCTCGCCGCCATTGTCAGACACCACGGACTCAGCATAGTATCCTACGCCGACGACACCCAGCTTATCCTCTCCCTCACCAAGGACCCTGTCACCACCAGACTCAACTTCCAGGAAGGAATGAAGGACATTGCATCCTGGATGAGCAGCAGCTGCCTGAAGCTCAACTCAGAGAGGACAGAGGTCCTCATCCTCGGACTCTCACCCTCCACATGGTACAACACCTGGTGGCCCACCGCCCTCTGCAGCCCTCTCATGGCCATGCCCAAAACCTCTGCATCGTACTCGACTCCTCCCTCTCCATGACCCGACAGGTCAACGCCATCGCCTCCAGCTGCTTCAACACCCTCCGCATCCTCCGAAAGAACATCAAATCGATCTCCCCCCCGAATCAAGGAAGACCGTTACCCACGCACTCATAACCAGGATACTGGACTACGGAACCGCCCTCTACGCCAGGATCAAGAAGTTTCTGCTCCACAAACTCCAGACCATACATAACACCGCAGCCAGACTCGTCGTCTGCATCCCTCGACACAAACACATAAACCAACACCTACACAACCTCCACTGGCTCCCCGTAGAGAAGAGTCACTTTCAAGATACTCACCCACACCTACGAATGTCTCCACAACACCAGACAACAATATTTCAACGAGAGAATCTCCTTCCACGTACCCAAGAGAAACCTCCAATCCACAACCTTGCCCTCACCCCACGCATCCGCAAAGCCAAGACAGGTGGAAGAGCCTTCTCGTACATGGCGGCCAAGACCTGGTACGAGCTCCCGATCGACATCAGACATGCCCCCTCCCTGAACATATTCAAGAAGACACTCAAGACCTGGCTCTTCGACTGGACGGAGCTGCTAAACAACCCCCTCCACCTCCACCTCCACCGCCTTGAGACCCTTACGGGTGAGTAGCACGCTTACAATTCCCCTGATTGATTAATTGATTGATTGATTGAGGTCTTTGTCTCCAGCTCTCCGGTGCTTATAGCAGTAGCCACATCAAGTGAGAGAAAAAAAGAGAAGAGAAAGGTTCCAAAGAACGACAAGGAAGGAAGAAACAAGAAAGGGGTGGAGCTGGTTTGAATATTTTTGCCAGGGCTATCTTTGGTTCAATGTTGCATCTAGTGCAGGATGTTAACAGGATCGAGGCTGAATTTGAGGCAGTAGAGAAACTGACAGTGGTGGTGGCAGCAAAAAGAAAGCTGGGGGATACTTGGGGCATAGTGAATAAACATACCAACTGAATATTGCGACTTTTTTTTTAACAACACTTTTTATTAATCAAGAAGGCAAGGGCTGCAGGCCCCTGACAAACCAGGGGAACTGCCACATAGTAAATAGCAACAGCTCTTGACATTTTGTCATATAGAGGATGTAGGAACCTGGGGTCACCAGGCCCTATAGGCGGTAGCGTGGCGCGAGCCGGTCGGGCAACCAGAGGGCTATGTGTTAAGCAACCATACACCACACGCTTCTCATGGACTAGAGTCACACACAATAAGGGACGCCACACCGTTTAAATTATGCAAATACTTCAAGTTTATCCAAGTATAGCTGGTCAGTTGCAGTTCAGGAAATAACAAGGTAATACATGAATTATAATACCATCATGACATTACATTCGACACTCTGGGTGATACTTATGCAGTGCCTAACCTTGTTCTAGCGCTGTGCGCGCTTACGTAAAGTCTTTCCCTGAACGGGCCGTCTAACTAAGCATGATACTTGAACGGGGACACATTGGGCTCACTAACATGGCGCCTGTGGAACTGAGCGCTCCTCGTAATCAATGGCCCCTAATCCTGTGAAGTAAAGCATATGAAACAAAGCGCTACGCGCAACCATTTGTAGGTAATTGCAGTCGAGCAGAGCATATAATACACTACGTTACTCGTGATCCTGGTGTAGAATTTCCTTCGTGCAGAACATAAAACACAATGCGCTACGCGCATCCCTTAGCATGTAATTACTGCCGAGTAGAGCATATAACACAAGGCGCTACTCGCATTTCCTGGCAAAACAATTACTATCGAGTAGAGCATGGAACACAGTGCGCTTCTCGCATCTCCTGGCAAACAACTTCGTTCGAGTAGAGCATGTAACACAAGGCGCTACTCGCACTTCCTTTTAAGGTAATCACTATCGAGTAGAGCATATAACACAAGGCACTACTCGCGATCACGGGCATGTGAATACTTTCGAGCGGAACAGGTCATACAGTGCGCTACTCGCATCCCTTGTCACTCCAGCGGGGGAAGCAGGGTCGGTGGCGGGAAGCGCCACACGAGGGTAATGTTAGTCAGTTCCTTTAGGCGGCTTCCAGCGGGGAGACTGACAGGACTTGCGGAGCGGGTCCCTATGCTCCGGTGCAGTTCACTAAGCACCGCTCTCAGTCTTACAGAAGGGGGGACACGGACAGGATCCCTCGGCGGGGTGTCTCCGTCGCGCAGGCAGGGGAGGGGATTCCCACGGAGGGGACGACCCGGGCCAAGTGCGGTGCGGTTTCCGGACCAGCAGGGGGCGCACCAGGGGGGATCTCGGCCTCCGGGCTTACCTCCGTCTCGGCATCAGCAGGCGTCCGTCCTCACGACGTTGGGGGAACTCGGCCCCGACCTTGCGCACCTCCTCACTCGGCTGCGACGGCAGCGACGGGGCCCCGGGCTTCTCCTGGGCCTCGCGACACAGCAGGGCACTCCTCCAGGCCTCCAGGCCGCAGCGGTGAGCGCGCTGGCTTCGTCGTCGCAGGGGGGGGCTCAAATTAAGGATGGGGTAAAGTGCTCAGCGGAGCACGCTGCCGGGGGTCCCAGACCAGGGTAGGAAGCGCGGGGGTCACAGCGCTAGTACCTGGTCGATCCCCGGTGTCTTGGCAATCGGCTTAGTATTTTGTTCACTAGAGTAGCTTGGACACGCAGTCTCAGCTCTGGCATTCAAGGCTTACAGCTCGCTCTTGTCATGCAGTTTCAGTTCTTGAAGTTAGATTTCAGTTCTCAGTTGACAGATGAAGTCTTGTGGCGCAGATGTATCTGGCGCCCTTAAGGGGTTCTGTTACAGGGGTAGGGATGGAGAGGGCGACTAGATCCTTCCTAGTCAGGTTGGCAGAGAGTCTCTGGGTCCTCCTACTACTGGGCAAGATCAGTGGGATTCACAGGGCACCTCACTCACTTAAGAGGCAGTACCTAAATCCTGTCACTCTCAGAGGCATAAGTCCCTGGCTAGGCCCTACCGCCTACACTCCTGGTGGATTCTTCCAGCTCTGCTTCACCCCAATGGCCAACTCACCACAAAAGCTTCCCTCCCACTCTTAAGTAGCCCTAGGTCAGGTGACCTCTAGCCAAGGCGGCAAAAGTAAAACCCCACCTCCCTTCTAGAAGGTTCCAGCTTCTTCCAGGAGCTTCCCCACTCTAACTATGGGACAAAAAGGCGGGCTGGTATCGCAACATTGTTGTGGGTCCCAGCCAGCTCCTGGCAGCTAGGGTGCTACTATGAAAAACGACCACCCTGCAGTAGCAGGGGTCTGTGGCAGCCATCTTGGGCGAAGTAAGCACCTGCACCTTAACATTACAAAAACGAAAAAAATGAGGGAAAAAGGGCCAAGTCCAACATAACCCCCTTCCAGCCGAAAGCCAGGGTAGACCGATCAATGCCTTGATGGTCTTCCCTGCTTGGGGCGAGAAAAGGTGGACGCAGGCCCGCAACGGCAGGAGCACCCGCAGGCTCTCCGCTGCTCTGGAACCCAATGGTTCCCTAACAAACCTCCCTGGACCAACGAAACCACCCCACTGGGGCTCCCTAGCTAGTTGTGGCCAGGACCGGCCCCTGGGCCGTCCAGATGTCTCTGGCCCGGGTGATCTCGCGGAGTGGGGGGCAGTAGCCCCAGGCCTGTAGTGCCTGTTGACCACTCCGGTTCTCCTCCTTGCAGTCCTAAACTGCCTCTGGTCCTTCCTCCTGGGGTTCACACCCTTAGGCTGACCAGCCTTCAGGGGTGAGGCTCTCCTCCCCCTAACTCTCCTTCTGGGGTTCCTCACCCTACCCTGTGAGGCACCCTCAGACCACCACTTCCTCCTCAGTCTAGGGCCTTGACCCTTCAACTGATTCCTCAACCTAGGGTCTAAACCCTTAGGCTGAGTCGGTGCCCGAGGCGAGACCTTCCTCCCACTGCACCCCTTCCCAGAGTTTCGCACCCTCCCACCTGGAAAGGTACCCCTGGAAGTCAATATTGGGGGGACACTGTTAACAGCCGTCCCACCCTCCACGTCAGGCAACCCCTGAACCTGGCATCCCAGCACAGGATCTAAACCCTGCGACTGGGCCAACCCCAGAACCTCAGGAGCGCTGGTTACAGTCGCCCTGGGTCCTCCTGACACTAGGGGCTCCCCTGCACTGGATGGCACATCGGGACAGCCTAGGCTCCCAACCTGGGGCTCCCTTGCGGAACTCTCCAGGCCCTGAGACTGCGGTTGGGGCACCTCGGGACACCTCCCCGTCTCACGCCTTCCTATCGATAGGTCGTGAGGCCCTACAACCCTCTCTCCCTGGGACCTAGCTGGGCTATCTGCCACTTCTCCCACCTCGCTGGGTTGGGAGCTCCCTGCACCACCCCCTTCAGGTTCACACCCCAATGCCTCCTCAGACACCCTGGTGATGTCATCCTGGGGTAAATAAAATTCTAGCTCCTGTGGAGCTTCCGGTATGCTGCCACCAGTGTCCTCACTGGACACACTCATCTGGAGGGCACGCAGCTCCAACTCCTTTATCCGAAGCTCGTGCGCCATCCTCCTCTCCTCCATTGCCCATTCCAATTTGGCTAATTCCTTTTCCTGTTCCAATCTGGCCATTTCTCTTTCTTTCTCCTGCCTGGCCAGCTCCCATTTTAACTGCCTCTCTTCCCTTCTGTCCTCATACTCCCTTGGAGACGCGCTCCTGCTAGACCCTGTCTTACTACTGGCCCCAGAACGTCTTCCTGGGGGCACATTCTCGGACATGTCTACATTCAGGATATCTAGGACTTCCTGGGCGCTCTCCTCCTGAGGTGCATCTGGCGCTTCCTGTCCCTCATCCCCTCTCCCTTCTGGGTGGGCTTCTACCCATGCCCTAATGGCGGTACGGAGTTCCGGCGCCTTGGCCCTCCGCATCCCAGGCACCCCCAACTCCTGCGCGAACTCCCTCAGTTGCCTCACAGTGTACCCCTCGAGGTCAGCTAGCCGGGATTCCATTCTGGCAGGTGGGGACCTAGACTCTAAGGAGAAAATTCCTAGGGTGTAGGCAACAGTCAATAGCTAACCAGGCTTCTTGCACTCTCTACCTGGACAGTGGAACTAATGATCCAGCAACAATGGTTTCTGAGCTGTGGAACAAAAAAAATGTAGGATAGGCGTTTAACTGTGGCGCCCTTCGCCTCACGGAAGGGTGCTGTATGGTCACAAGTCCCAAGGATCCCACCGCTGCCACCAATGTAGGAACCTGGGGTCACCAGGCCCTATAGGCGGTAGCGTGGCGCGAGCCGGTCGGGCAACCAGAGGGCTATGTGTTAAGCAACCATACACCACACGCTTCTCATGGACTAGAGTCACACACAATAAGGGACGCCACACCGTTTAAATTATGCAAATACTTCAAGTTTATCCAAGTATAGCTGGTCAGTTGCAGTTCAGGAAATAACAAGGTAATACATGAATTATAATACCATCATGACATTACATTCGACACTCTGGGTGATACTTATGCAGTGCCTAACCTTGTTCTAGCGCTGTGCGCGCTTACGTAAAGTCTTTCCCTGAACGGGCCGTCTAACTAAGCATGATACTTGAACGGGGACACATTGGGCTCACTAACATGGCGCCTGTGGAACTGAGCGCTCCTCGTAATCAATGGCCCCTAATCCTGTGAAGTAAAGCATATGAAACAAAGCGCTACGCGCAACCATTTGTAGGTAATTACAGTCGAGCAGAGCATATAATACACTACGTTACTCGTGATCCTGGTGTAGAATTTCCTTCGTGCAGAACATAAAACACAATGCGCTACGCGCATCCCTTAGCATGTAATTACTGCCGAGTAGAGCATATAACACAAGGCGCTACTCGCATTTCCTGGCAAAACAATTACTATCAAGTAGAGCATGGAACACAGTGCGCTACTCGCATCTCCTGGCAAACAACTTCGTTCGAGTAGAGCATGTAACACAAGGCGCTACTCGCACTTCCTTTTAAGGTAATCACTATCGAGTAGAGCATATAACACAAGGCACTACTCGCGATCACGGGCATGTGAATACTTTCGAGCGGAACAGGTCATACAGTGCGCTACTCGCATCCCTTGTCACTCCAGCGGGGGAAGCAGGGTCGGTGGCGGGAAGCGCCACACGAGGGTAATGTTAGTCAGTTCCTTTAGGCGGCTTCCAGCGGGGAGACTGACAGGACTTGCGGAGCGGGTCCCTATGCTCCGGTGCAGTTCACTAAGCACCGCTCTCAGTCTTACAGAAGGGGGGACACGGACAGGATCCCTCGGCGGGGTCTCTCCGTCGCGCAGGCAGGGGAGGGGATTCCCACGGAGGGGACGACCCGGGCGAAGTGCGGTGCGGTTTCCGGACCAGCAGGGGGCGCACCAGGGGGGATCTCGGCCTCCGGGCTTACCTCCGTCTCGGCATCAGCAGGCGTCCGTCCTCACGACGTTGGGGGAACTCGGCCCCGACCTTGCGCACCTCCTCACTCGGCTGCGACGGCAGCGACGGGGCCCCGGGCTTCTCCTGGGCCTCGCGACACAGCAGGGCACTCCTCCAGGCCTCCAGGCCGCAGCGGTGAGCGCGCTGGCTTCGTCGTCGCAGGGGGGGGCTCAAATTAAGGATGGGGTAAAGTGCTCAGCGGAGCACGCTGCCGGGGGTCCCAGACCAGGGTAGGAAGCGCGGGGGTCACAGCGCTAGTACCTGGTCGATCCCCGGTGTCTTGGCAATCGGCTTAGTATTTTGTTCACTAGAGTAGCTTGGACACGCAGTCTCAGCTCTGGCATTCAAGGCTTAAGCTCGCTCTTGTCATGCAGTTTCAGTTCTTGAAGTTAGATTTCAGTTCTCAGTTGACAGATGAAGTCTTGTGGCGCAGATGTATCTGGCGCCCTTAAGGGGTTCTGTTACAGGGGTAGGGATGGAGAGGGCGACTAGATCCTTCCTAGTCAGGTTGGCAGAGAGTCTCTGGGTCCTCCTACTACTGGGCAAGATCAGTGGGATTCACAGGGCACCTCACTCACTTAAGAGGCAGTACCTAAATCCTGTCACTCTCAGAGGCATAAGTCCCTGGCTAGGCCCTACCGCCTACACTCCTGGTGGATTCTTCCAGCTCTGCTTCACCCCAATGGCCAACTCACCACAAAAGCTTCCCTCCCACTCTTAAGTAGCCCTAGGTCAGGTGACCTCTAGCCAAGGCGGCAAAAGTAAAACCCCACCTCCCTTCTAGAAGGTTCCAGCTTCTTCCAGGAGCTTCCCCACTCTAACTATGGGACAAAAAGGCGGGCTGGTATCGCAACATTGTTGTGGGTCCCAGCCAGCTCCTGGCAGCTAGGGTGCTACTATGAAAAACGACCACCCTGCAGTAGCAGGGGTCTGTGGCAGCCATCTTGGGCGAAGTAAGCACCTGCACCTTAACATTACAAAAACGAAAAAAATGAGGGAAAAAGGGCCAAGTCCAACAGAGGAACAATGGAGAGCTATTCAAATATCATCGATCAAGAAACCCCCCCTCCCCCTTCCCAATGCCCAACCCCCTCCCCCGGACCGCACCCCAGCCAGACACCACCAGAACCATCTCTATACAATTAGTACTCAGTGCCACGCTTGGCATTCAAGGAGGCCCCAAATCTCCATCCATAGGGACCGGTGCAAGGAAAATGCCCCTATAATCAGCCCACTGCTTCCAGATCTTGAAGTGTTTCTGAGGACACCCACGCGCTCTAAAGATCGGTAACTCCAGACCCATATTGAAATCCAAACCTTGTTTCCAAACATTGAGAGAGGGAGCCACCGGGGCCTTCGACGCCCGAGCTAGATCCCGCTTGGCTGTCGTTAGGCCCAGAAGCAGCAAGTGGCGCTTATAAATATTACCCCCAATATATGCCATAACATGAAGCAACGCCAATCTGGGGTCTACAGGGAGATCCCAGCCCAACACTTCTGATAAGCACCCTAACACTCTCCCCCAAAACCGATACACTGCAGGGCAGTGCCAGACCGTGTGCACCAAAGACCCCACCTCTCGCTCACACCTAAGGCAGTCCGGGGAGGCAATAAGGCCCACCCACCACAGCCACTGTCACGTGTAATAGGTCCTGTGCAAATACCGAAATTGGACGAGACGCAGGCGGATCGCTATACTAGCCTCACGGGGGGAGGCCAGCGCCTCCCTCCAATCCGTCTCGTCCAATGGCCCGACATCCGTCTCCCACCGTTCACGCAGACCCTGCAGGGACGGGGCACTATGAATCACCAGGGACCGATATATTTTAGAAACTTTCTTCTCCTGGAGATCCCCCATAAACATATTACACAAACCAAAATTAGGAAGGATCCCTAGTTAGGTTGGGGGCAGAGAGGAACACAATGAGGGAGTACACCCTCCCGTGGATAAACACTAAATCACTATAAGTACTCCCACAGTGGACCAGTCAGCAGTAGAGACCTCTGCTACTAGATCAGATGTTGGTATGCCCTATTCCAAGTGAATAACACCACCTAGGCGTGGGGAAGGAGGCAAGTCCTTTTGTTAATATTTTCCCTCACACACCCTAGTGGTGTCATGCTTCATCATTGGGATACCCTGACGCCTAGAGGTCAGGGTGGGCTCAACCAATATTCCAGGGAGCTCTTGATGAGATGATTTTTTGGCCAGGGGGTATAAAGATTAAAAATCGGTGTCAAACCCCAGTTTCCCTTTATTCTTGGGTTTGGCACTGATGTTAAAATATAACGAGAAGGGTTACTAGGGATATTATGGTCCTAGGACCCTATTGCCAACATGTTTCTGTCCTTAATGCCCCATAAAGGGTGCACGGACATTCATCAGGGCTGATGCCCCCTGCGTGTAGGGAAGGAAGGAAGAGAAGTTCCCTATACTATTGTGAAGTAAGGGCAGATAGCTGCTCCTTATTTAAAATGTTGTTCCGTATTTGAAATCACTCCATCTGTAAAATAAAGATTGACAAACAACATATATAGTGCGTCAGTTCATTTTGGCAAAGAGACATCTCAACAAGGACATTGTGTATGTCTTTGCTTATTCCACATCATCATACGTGAAAACCAAAAAGAAAAGAAAATAGAATGTGCGCGTGATTAAGACCTAACCACTCACTTTACGTGACACACAACATTTTGGTGTGTATCTGATTTATTGTGGCGGATTTTTCCGCATTCTATATGCACTCATAATTATGGTGTCAAATTCATAAGGTGGCGGTTCTATACCGCATCCTACCATTACACATCCAATTCCGTGTGCATCTAAAACCACATCTCTTGCCTGAACTTCCAAACATCAACACGAGTTTAAAACGCACCACTCCTTTCTCATGTATACATCCTGAATATGCATTCATTCTAGTCTTCAGATACACTCTGGCTTCGTAGTACGCTTACCTCAATTAAGGAGAGGAAACGCTTTTAGTGGGACCGCTCCACGTAGGGTAGCCCTGTAGTCACACACTATATATTCGTATGAGCCATATAGTTATATTCGAAATGTTGAATTCACGGTCAAAAGCCAGAAGGGTAGGGAAAATTTCGCCGTGAAGTAGGATGGGAGTCCAGCCCCATACGTAGTGACTGCAATATGTAAGGGAATCAAAGAAGAAAACGAAAATGAGGTGTGGAAATCACCCACACGTACGCTTTCATGCTGTATCCCAACTCGTTCTCTCAGAATCAACCGCCACACATTTGAGGATTACTCACGCCACCAAGGGTCCTGCCCCGTGTCAGCACCTATTCGGTATGGGTTCCCACTGCTCGGAATCGTTGTTGTGACTGCTGCCGTGATATATAAGCCTGTCTTGATTGTTGGTTCCGTTGCTTTCCGGGATCTTGTGACCACGCCTACCGCGGATGTAAATTCAGCGCATGCGTCGATGTGAACCGCATGGGAATTGTAGTTTTTAACAAGAAACTAGAAGAGGTCAATAAAGAAATTAATGAACATAAAGACTTTCTGATGCAAAGTAAGATCAGCAAATTACAAAAGGATTTGAAGAAATTTGCACATGAGAAGGTATACCCCTATATTAGAGATGACTACGTATACCAAGAAAAGACAGATTCCGGGTCGTCTTATCAGAGTGATTCTAGTCGTTCAGAACCGGAACAAGATAGTTGGTCTAGCGATGGATCAGAAAAAAGTTGGATAGGAAAATCAAGAAGATCAAGGAGAGGCAACTTCAACCGTGGCTACCAACACCCACAAATGTATCCATGGCCAGGACCATATGGACCGATACCCTTTCAAGGTCCACCACCTCCATTTCAAGGACAACAACTTTTTCAGCCGGGACCTTTCTTCCAACCAAGTTTCAATCAGAACCGTTTTTTAGGACAGGGCGGAAGAAGAGGGAGACGCGGCCGGAGAAACAACATGAACAAACAAGTTCAATGGGAGGACAGCAACACACCAACGAACACACGGAGCATGTCGAAGGGACAGAGTGCAGGAACAAGCAACCAACGGGACTAGTAGTTAACCTCACAGATGTACGTCTGACAAAAGAGGAAACCGATATTCTCAACAAAGGCTTGGGTTTTGTTCCAACAACTTATATAGACAAGTTCCAGACAAGGTGTGAACTCAGTGAATTCTTTCGTAAGATACGCGTAAAAGCTTTCTTTATGGACAAAGAAAAACTTGACGAAAATGATACATACACAACATTGAGGTTGAAATCAAATTTTTTTCCTCCAGCTTCTCTTATGCCTCCGGAAATACTGGCTTTTGAAGAAAGCGTCATAAAAGAGATTGAGGATCTTCCCATCAAAACAGACACATATAACAATATGACTAAAAAAGAAAGAGAAGCTCTAAAAAATCTAAGCTCAAGACAAGACATCATAATAAAACCTGCAGATAAGGGTGGAGCCACAGTTATCCAGAGCACCACAGCATATCGTACAACATGCCTAAATCTTCTGGCAGACACTAAATTCTACCAACCTCTTACCAGAGACCCGACCACACGGCTGAAGAAAACTATAAATTCTATAACAGCGGAAGCTTTGGGAGAAGGGTGGATCAACAACAAGGAACACGCATTTTTGAATTGCGAGGATCCTAGAACCCCTATCTTTTATACCATACCCAAGATCCACAAAAATAGGTCCCCTCCACCGGGTAGACCCATTGTGTCTGGTATTGGGTCCCTTCTGGAACCTCTCTCTAAGTATACAGATTGGTTTCTGCGTCCCCTAGTCACAAGGATTCGATCTTATATACAGGATACCAAACATCTTCTGAACATCCTTCAAGATGTACCATACAATCCAAAGAAAAATGTGCTAGTGTGTCTAGACGTAGAAGCCCTGTACACGAGCATCCCTCAAGAAGAAAGCATCGAGGTGATTCAAACTGTTCTGAACAAAGAGGACTGGACCTGGGAAGCTCCGGTGAGTTGGGTCACTACTCTATTACGTTTGGCACTGAAGGAAAACTTCTTCCGCTTTGATGACCAGCTCTATTTACAGGTCCACGGAACATCTATGGGCAGTACGTGTGCACCGAGCATAGCATGCCTTTATATGGGGCATTTTGAAGATGAACATATATGGACCCCCAATCCATTCTCAACCAATATAAAGAAGTGGTGGCGATACATAGATGACATTCTAGTTGTATGGGAAGGAGACACAACGATGTTGGAACAGTTTCATACATGGCTCAATAACCTCAACCCACATCTGAATTTCACATTGACCCATGACCAAGATCATATATCTTTTTTTGACATCACGATCAGTGCCAAAAACAATGGGTTAGTCAGTTCTTTATACACCAAACCGACAGACAAAAACAGTCTGTTACATTTCAACAGCGCCCATTCTCGTGCGTTGAGGGAAAATCTACCCGTAGGACAGTTCCTACGGATTCGCAGGAACTGCACAGACTTAACAGAGTACAAACTGGAGGCTCAAGTCTTGACAAAAAAACTGGCAGAAAGAGCATACCCAGAGAGAATCATTGAAAAGGCACAGAAACGATCCCGAAATACCCCACGGGAAGCTCTACTAGAGACTCATAAAAGGGATGAGCCCAACACCCTCATCTGTGTGACTACTTTTAATGCATCATCCAATGAGGTCAAGAAAATTATAAACAAGAAATGGCCAATACTAACTTCAAACAAACTGAAATTTGAAAAACCGATGTTCTCCTTCAGAAGGAACAGAAGCTTGAGAGATACACTCATCCATACAGACTTAAAAGGGAAAACTACCCATCAAAGTACTTTATGGAATCAACCTCCCGTTGTTGGCCACTATCCATGTGGGTCATGTGTGGCATGTGCTTTCACGGAACACACAAAAGAGATTGATTTGGGTATGCATTACAAATGGGAACAGAGATCTCATACCAATTGTAATTCGGAAAGAGTGATCTATGTCATCAGATGTCCTTACCAACTTTTATACATAGGCATGACAGGAAGAAAAATAAAAGTACGTATCAATGAACATAGAAGCACCATCAGAAGATCCGTAACAGCTACCAAACTTACGGCACATTATGTAGAGAAAAAACACTCAGACAAGGACCTCTGGGAGTCTGTAATTGAAAAAGTCAAAGGGGAGGGGAACATGTCCAAGACTCTCTTAGAACGTGAACAAAGATGGGTCCACAGATTAAAAACCCACATAATTGGTCTTAATGACCATATCCCTCGGAACCAACTAAATAAAAACCGCTAGTTTAAAATTGCCCTATAAGCTTTATAAAAAACTTCTGTGTTCAAACTTGGGTCCTTATGAAAATAACCATATATGTAGCAATGTTGCTGATCCAGACTTGGTTATCTGATATTGACACACGTAGGATAAATTCCATACAAAGTAAGCCCCTGATTAGATCTAAGCAAAGATGCACAATTCATCTGTGCACACAGGCATAAAAACATATATATATTGGTTTTGAGAGATATATGTATATGTAACCTAATGAAGATACACTCTTGGGCACATGGTGTTTTCCACCAAATAACGAGTAGTTATTGTTGCACGACATTCAGTGAATACACTTTCAAGATATTTCTAATTCCCCCGGTTTACGCAAACTTGTAGAATCCTACGAACGAGTACTTGTAGTAGTTTTTAGCGATAACCTAAAACACGCTCCTATTCCAAGATAAAAAACCGTCCTGGTGATTTACTGGGTAACACTGATCAGAACCAATTAGATTATTACATATATATATTGTTTATTTACGAGCTTACAGATACGAACTACACGCTTGTTAAAAACTACAATTCCCATGCGGTTCACATCGACGCATGCGCAGGATTTACTTCCGCGGTAGGCGTGGTCACGAGATCCCAGAAAGCAACGGAACCAAAAATCAAGACAGGCTTATATATCACGGCAGCAGTCACAACAACGATTCCGAGCAGTGGGAATCCATACCGAATAGGTGCTGACACGGGGCAGGACCCTTGGTGGCGTGAGTAATCCTCAAATGTGTGGCGGTTGATTCTGAGAGAACGAGTTGGGATACAGCATGAAAGCGTACGTGTGGGTGATTTCCACACCTCATTTTCGTTTTCTTCTTTGATTCCCTTACATATTGCGGTCACTACGTATGGGGCTGGACTCCCATCCTACTTCACGGCGAAATTTTCCCTACCCTTCTGGCTTTTGACCGTGAATTCAACATTTCGAATATAACTATATGGCTCATACGAATATATAGTGTGTGATTACAGGGCTACCCTACGTGGAGTGGTCCCACCAGAAGCGTTTCCTCTCCTGAATTGGGGTAAGCGTACTACGAAGCCAGAGTGTATCTGAAGACTAGAATGAATGCATATTCAGGATGTATACATGAGAAAGGAGTGGTGCGTTTTAAACTCGTGTTGATGTTTGGAAGTTCGGGCAAGAGATGTGGTTTTAGATACACATGGAATTGGATGTGTAATGGTAGGATGCGGTATAGAACCACCACCTTATGAATTTGACACCATAATTATGAGTGCATATAGAATGCGGAAAAATCCGCCACAATAAATCAGATACACACCAAAATGTTGTGTGTCACGTAAAGTGAGTGGTTAGGTCTTAATCACGCGCACATTCTATTTTCTTTTCTTTTTTGGTTTTCACGTATGATGATGTGGAATAAGCAGAGACATACACAATGTCCTTGTTGAGATGTCTCTTTGCCAAAAAGAACTGACGCACTATATATGTTGTTTGTCAATCTTTATTTTACAGATGGAGTGATTTCAAATACGGAACAACATTTTAAATAAGGAGCAGCTATCTGCCCTTACTTCACAATAGTATAGGGAACTTCTCTTCCTTCCTTCCCTACACGCAGGGGGCATCAGCCCTGATGAATGTCCGTGCACCCTTTATGGGGCATTAAGGACAGAAACATGTTGGCAATAGGGTCCTAGGACCATAATATCCCTAGTAACCCTTCTCGTTATATTTTAACATCAGTGCCAAACCCAAGAATAAAGGGAAACTGGGGTTTGACACCGATTTTTAATCTTTATACCCCCTGGCCAAAAAATCATCTCATCAAGAGCTCCCTGGAATATTGGTTGAGCCCACCCTGACCTCTAGGCGTCAGGGTGTCCAAATGATGAAGCATGACACCACTAGGGTGTGTGAGGGAAAATATTAACAAAAGGACTTGCCTCCTTCCCCACGTCTAGGTGGTGTTATTCACTTCGAATAGGGCATACCAACATCTGATCTAGTAGCAGAGGTCTCTACTGCTGACTGGTCCACTGTGGGAGTACTTATAGTGATTTAGAGATCCCCATAAACACCTGAGCCTCAAGGGGACTGCATTCAGGGATGGACTGAAGACCCTCCAGTCTAGGGGCGAGGGCGTGGCGCAGTTGGAGGTATCTAAAGAACTACGCCCGTGGCATTTGATACTCATGCTGTAAGACCTCAAAGGATTTCATCACACAGCCCTGAACCACCGATCCCAACGTAGAGATACCAATCCTGTCCCAGTCCCTAAAACCAGAGAGGGTCACCAACGGAGGGAGCAGCCCGTTCTGCCACAACGGGGTCTCCCGGGTAGGCCTACCCCACCAGCCAATATGACGTAGAGCCCGGCTCCACACCTGAAACACCACTTGGGTGACTGGTGGCAGTGCCTCCCGCAACGCAGTCGCGTAGAGTAGGGTATGTACTGTATGTGGGTCCATGAGGCGCCTCTCCACCGCATACGCCGGGTCCCCCCTATCTCCATACCACCATTCGTTGAGGACCAATAAATGGGAGGCGTAATAATAGGATAAGATATCGGAGGTAGCCAGTCCCCCATCATACACGGACAAAAAACAAACCTTCAGCGACACCCTGGCCAAACCCCCTTCCCACAAAAAGTGACTCAGCACCGCATTGACCTTCCGAAACCAACTGAGAGGAATCTCATAGGGGTGGTTCTGGAGCTGGTAGAGAAGTCGAGGCAGCGCCACCATCTTCAAGATGGCAGAGCGGCCACAAATAGTGAGAGGCATACGCGCCCAGAGCTTAACATCCCGACATACTTTCTCCCATACCGGCACCACATTGCGCTCCCAGGCGACCGTCGTACGTCAGTCAGAAAGACCCCCAGATATTGCAGCCCTCTGGCCGCAATCCGCAGCGACGCCGTCCACTCACCCTGTATGTCTCGACCGCCCACCACCCACAGGGTGGATTTCCTCGGGTTCATGTATAGCCCGACGTCTCCCCAAAGACCTGCATCATGCGGAGCAGCCGCGGTCCGGTTCTACCGAGATCCGACATGAAGAACAACACGTCATCGGCATATAGGGCAATGCGATCCGAGAGTCCATGTTCCCACTCAAACCCAGTGTATTGCGCATCCATACGGACCCAAGCAGCCAGCGGCTCCATGGCTAAGGCAAATAGGTATGGCGACAGGGGGCAGCCCTGTCGCGTCCCCCGGTTCACCGGGAACCGCGCCGAGGTTGCCCCTGCTACCCGGACCGAGGCTGTAATATCGGTATACAAAAGTGTTAAATAGGATAAGAAGCGCGGCCCCAGATTTAACCGTTGCAGCAAGGCAAAGAGATAGCGCCAACTAAGAGAGTCAAAAGCTCTATCTATGTCAGCTAAGAGGAGAGCCGCCCGGGCCTCACGCCGCTGGACCGCAGCTATCGCCACATGTGCACGCCAGATGTTGTGACGCGTTGCCCTATGTGGCATAAACCCGGCTTGGTCCGGGTGGACCAGGGTAGGAATATAAGGCAGGAGCCGGTTGGCCAGGGCCTTGGCCAGAATCTTCGCCCCCACATTCAGAAGGGAAATCGGCCGATAAGAGGCATGGTGTTCAGGAGAACGGCCCGGCTTGTGGAATACGACGATCTCTGCGTGGCGCAAATCGGCCGGCAAAACCCCCCGCTCACAAGCATCTTCCACCACCGCATGATAATGGGGCCCCAGCTGCATAAAGTATTTCCTGAAGAACTCACTCGGGCCCGGGGCCTTCCAGACGGAGCAGCTCCCCAGCGCCGTCCCCAACTCATCTACCGTGAGCGGGCGGTCCTAGTCTGCACGCGCCTCATCCGAAAGGGCTCTAGGGGGGAAATCATCAAGGAACCGATCCACCTGCCTCCCGGGTATTGTCTCCCGCTGTTCGTACAACTCCGCATAGTATGCCGCGAAGCTGTCCGCTAAGGCGCCAGGGTCAGTCAGCACCCGGCCCTCTCCATCTGTGATCCCCGGGAGGGTCTGTGCCTGGTGCTGCCCCTGACACAGCCTGTAAAGCATTGTCCCCGATTTGTCTCCCCACTGATAAACCCGACTTCTCGTAGCCAACCATGCCTGCCTCGCCTCGTCCAGCAGGAGCAAGGCATATGTTTGCTGGGCATATTGCAGCTGACGCCGTGTGGCCCCACCTGACTCCCCCTGGCTGCTGCTCTCAAGCTCCCTAATCTCTCCCTCCGCCTGAACCAATCCCGCGTCACGCGCTCGGCGGGCCACCGCACTATATGAGATGTCAACTCCCCGCAGCGTAGGTTTCAAAGCTTCCCATAAGATATCAACTCCCGACACCGAGCCCACGTTCCGGGCCCAGTAGAGATCCAAAGCCTCCGTCATGCGGGCGCAGTAGTTTTCCTGCCGAAGATTCCAGCCCGAAAGGCGCCAGCGAAATTGCCCACTGACCCCCCCTAGCCGCAGACAAAGCGATACAGGGGAATGATCCGACAAACCACGGGGGAGGATATCCGCCTCCACCCCCCGTGTCACCGCGGCCCCCGAGAGGAAAATGTAGTCCAACCGAGAGAATGATCCATGAACGGCAGAAAGATAGGTATATGCCCGTGTATTCCCATTAAGCCGCCGCCATGCATCCACCCAATTGAGGCCGTCGGCAAGCACCTGTAGCTTGGTTGGTCGACCATCGCCTCGCATACCACTCCCCGAACAGCGATCCCGCGACACCACCATAACGTCATTCCAATCGCCGCCCACTATACCTGCCGCTAACTGCATCTTTGCCCACACACTCATGAGCTTTTAGGCCAAGGTCCATGAAAAGGGGGGAGGGGCATACACGCTTCCGAAGATCACTACTTCCGCCCCAATCTTTCCTTGCACAAAAACATACCGCCCTTGCGTAACCACGCACAAGCGTGTGTGTGAATATCGGACCCGTTTATGAATGAGAATGGCCACCCCTCGGGAACCCCTAGTGAACCCTGAGTGAAAGACCTGTAGGTACCCGTATCTTTGAAGGCAGGGAGCCTTAGTACCCAGGAGATGCGTTTCTTGCAAAAATAGTACGTCCGCCGACGCCCGCTTGGCATACTGCAGGACTGCCCCACGTTTAATCTTGTCAAGCAGGCCGCGAACGTTCCAACTCAGAACCCGGAGTACCGCCGGTCTCCCATCCACCCTAGTAATTGTATCAGCCATGATCAGTCAATGTAGGCCACAGAGCCCCCTCCAGAAGCAACTGAATTCCACCCTCCTCTGGCAGCCCCCACAGGCGTGCGCGGTCCAACAAACCCCATAACCCCAACAACAACATTGCCAACCCCCCCCCACCCCCCACCCCATACCTCAAAACCACTGAAGCATCTGTGGCGGTGGATAGCATTGCAAGACCCCAACGATGGATCCCCGACCCCCCCACCAATGGATCCCCAACTCAACCCCACCAACAAGTCGCAGGTGACTACCCCGCCCGCAAAACGCTACAGCGGCACCTGCCCGTTACGTACTTTTCCTGACCCAGGCCCCCCTCTTCCCCCCACACACAGCATCAAGTAAGACACATGGTTCACAGTATGATAAAGTCCCTCGCCAATGCGGCAGCAGCAATCACGGAGTGGAAGGTGGACGCCCAGCAGCTCTCCCACCTCCAAACTGCACTCCACCAGATTTGGAGCGGCGGCGCGACCTGGACCGCCGGCCCCGTCCACCCCTCTGCCGACCTCCAGGCCTAGATGTCCCATCATGCGAGGAGGTGGAGCCACCGCCAGGGGGAGTGTGACAACGAAGTTGTATAGTTTCATCCGTCCATCTAAACACCTCCTCGGGTGTATCAAAGAACAAGGTCTGAGATTTGTATACCACCCGCAACCGAGCCGGGTACAACAAGGCGTAGGAGAGCTGGAGTTCCCGTAGCCGAGCCTTAGCCGCCAGGAAGGATTGGCGCTGCTGCTGTACCAACCGCGTATAGTCCGGAAAAATAAGAATGCGAGAGTTTTCGAAGTGGAGTGGTTCCTTCGCCCAGGCCTGCCGGAGGATAACATCTCGGTCATGATAATTAAGGACCCTGGCGATCACTGGTCATGGTCGGGCTCCCACTGGTGGTTTTTGGACCAGCGCCCTATGCGCCCGTTCCACCACGAAACAGCTGGAAAGAGTGTCAGGAGGGAGCCAGGATACCAGCCACGTCAAGAAACGCTCCATGTTAGTACCTTCACAGCCTTCCGGCAATCCTACGAAGCGCAGGTTATTGCGGCGAGCCCTCCCTTCCGCATCTTCAACTCGGCCCACTAAGTTCTTATGGGAAGATTCCAGGGCCGCCATCTGTTTCTTTAGGGTCGTCACGTCATCCTCCACCCCCGAGACCCTGCTCTCCGCCTCTGTGATGCGAGCCACTGCGTTCCGCAAGTCCTGTCGCAGCAGTGTCACGTCGGAGCCCACCGCACCAATCTTCGCGTCCAGCATGTCCCTGGACTGGGTAATGGCCACCAGCAGGGCCGCGTTGTCCGGGGACGCCGAGGCTGCACCCCCGGCCAGGTCCGTGAACTTGTCAATAGGCCCCTGTTTGGCTGGCGCCCCGCCGGTTCATGGTGTGGCCGTCCCTCACCACTCGCCCCTGGGCATACCCCCGGGGGGCTCCGCCACAGAGACCGGATCAAGCCCAAGAGGTTGCTGCCCCCACTCCAGGCGCACCAAGAGACGTCTGCCAGGCCCCGAGCCACTGTCCAGAAAGGAGGCCCCCAAGGAGGTGAATAGGGGTCAATACACACTGCAGTCCCAGGAGAGGGGCCCGCCTCCCGCAGCGCGCTGCCGGCTACTCCGCCATCTCACGCCACCAACAGAACCTTCCCCGACAGCCGCGGCCCGAAATGGCCGCCGAGCACCCGGGCTCTCCCTCCAAACACTCCAGTAAGGTGTCCAACGGAAGGGGGGGTAAGACAAGACCAGTCCAGCATCCCCGTTATGGTCCCTGCCCAACTACCCCATCAGTGGCCCGGCCCCACCAGCCATGAGACTCAGCGCCGTCACCAAAGACCCCCTCCTCCGCGCCACCACGCGGCCCAAAATGGCTGCCAAACACCCGGCCTGCCGACAGTTACAGGCACAAAGAGATGAATGCGCCTCACGGGGGGGGGGGGGAAGAGAAGACGTCTGCCGCCGATGGCCACTCACCGCTACTCCTGCGGCACCGCACCCCCGCCGGGGTACCCGCTGGGCCGCCACTCGCGCTGTCTTCCATGGCCACTCCCGGGGAGCTCCGATCTCCGGTCTCCTTGCACTCCGCCACCAAGGCCAGCGCGCGCCGTCCCCGTCTGCCGGAGAACCACAGCTCTGGACCTCCGCGTCTGCCACTCCGTGCAACGGGGCCGATCCCCTCCGCTGCTGCACCAAATCGAGGCCGTGGCTTCGGAGGCTCGACAGGCCCAGGCCCGCTCTCACTCGCGGCGCCGTCCCGCGGGCCCGAGAGTACCAGGATGCCACCGGAGACAGCCGCCAATGCCCTCGCACCCCCACCGCAGCAGGGGAGAGTCCTGGGTCGGGCAAAAGGATCAATGTGAGGATATTTAACGGCGGGCTGGACGGAGCCGAGCTAAGGCGCGTCCGCCATGCTTGCCTGCCAAGCCACGCACCCGAATATTGTGACTTTAACAGAAAAGGCGACAAACCAGGTCAGCTACTGGCTTGACTGCTTAAGAGTGAGAGTCCGTCTACATCACTTTTGGGGTCAAAGGGCAGAATGGGGAAATGGTTTGTACACAGGCTGGGGTAAATAAAGTTCTGCATTTGGTTCATCTGTATAAAAAAAAGGAAGCTATAAATATTTTAGGTGTTCTAAAAACGAAATGAGTCACTGTGTGAAATGTGGTACTGTAAATTTCGGAACCATGTTGGTAGCATGGTCCTACCATGCCGATTTTGGTATCAGCGAACCGCAAATGACTAATGCTGTATGTATGAGTGTTTTCGTCATGTTTCCCCGATGAATTCACCGCGTATATGTATACTACATATACAACCCTCGGGTTCCATTTTAGAATGGTAACCATTTTGTGGTTGCCCTCACATAGGCTGCGCATTAAGGCCATGCTTAGGCCTAATGGACACGCAATCCTCCTGTGACTTCTTTGTGACCTGTGATAACTGACTCCGCTGCCCGAGGTCAGTCCTGTCCGGCCGGTTCCTTTTATTGTGGCCAAATGGGATTAGCATCAGGGCCCGACACATCATAAAGTCGTGCATCCCACACGAACCCTGACTAATCTCTTTCACACCTGACTCTGTTTCCTACTTTATGGCTTGTTTTACGAGAAGGGGGTGCCTGTTTTATTGGGGTCTGCTGATATCTGATGAGGGTTCTAAGCCTCGCTGGGTAAATAATCATGGGCTGACCGAGCTGAAATGTGGGATTATCATCATGACTTTGCTCTTTCTTTGAAGCGAAAATATGTGAATGACCACTTGTAAAATAGGGGCGGTGTTGCCCAGAGCGTAATATTCTGTATATAAGAAAAGACTGGTTTTTGGTTCAGGAGCAGTCTCCTGAGAACATACACCGTGCTGTACTTCTCGAATACCTGTGATTGGTCTGCAGCCAATAAATACGATCTTTGACTTCACCTAGAAGACTCTGTGTTTCTGTAGTCTGAAACAGGAAGAACTCGAAGTCTTCGGGTGTGTCCCCTGGCACCGCTGGGTTGGTTCTGAAAAACCCAGTACTTCAGAAATGTACTAAAATGCAACATATACACAAAAAATACAGTAAAACATACCAAAATATATAATTTATTAAAACGTAACTGAGTTCAATTTTTAAAAGATGTTTACAGTGAATGAAAACAATACATAGACCGGTGGAAGTATACAGACACAAATGATACATATCTATTTGTTTAAAACTCTTGGCAATGAACAGTGCGTTAACCCAAAACCTTCACATGAAGCAAGAACTGAGCCAAAGTTTTCATGAATTTGTAAATTCAGTTGTCATTTTGAGTGTGCAATTCATGTGGTACTGTTTTGAATATGCTAGTAGTGGTATTTGATTGCATTTTCTGCTGAAGAACCTTGTTTGTAGTTTCCAGTCTGTAATGCTGCAGACATTAAACATATTAAGCTTATAAGACCAGAGGAGATAAACCTTAGGACAGGGCAAAGACGTATTCATAACTTGCTGATGCTTTTGATAAATCTGCATGAAGTTTGATAGTTTGTTTGCCAGCTGAGCCCAGTGTCCAGATCTCCGGTTTTGTGCAGATACATCGGGGTGGATTTAGTTTATGGGGAAGAGGTAAAAAGGCTGTGATTTTCTAATAACGTTGGATCCATTTGATGGACTTCCCTAAAGTTGAAATTCCATAACCGGGGTTAACATGCTAACAGTCCGACAAATTACATTCAGATTCAACAAAAAGCGACCTGCACTCTAGGCCCAGAGACAAGAGTTTACTTTGAAGGCCCAGAACTATTGGTTTAAGGTGCTTGGGGGCTGAGGGGTAAACACTGGGCCTGACTCTAGGCCAGTCTCTGAACGCAGAGCCACTGCACACAGTTAAAAGACTGTGCACAATGGGTATGGTGAAGTGTGGACTAGTGTATGGTTTCACAAAAGGCCATGCCCTGTGCCCACTGTTTGCTGCTGACTCTGTGGCACAGGAGCTGATGCAGACCTTTCCTACTGGTTTTGGTTCCTTCTAATACTAATCATGTTACAGATATGACTAATGAAGATACACTGCGGGGTCATGACTGGGGCATGCATAATTTTCCAATTCCAGATTTACAGTGCAGAGTTATTTTGCATGCTCCAGGGGCGCCCTGTTTAAACCATGGTGTGATACAACGTCCAAGGTCATCTGACAGCCTCTCCTTCACAGTCAAATTGGCATTTTGGGTTTTTACGCTTTTATGTATGCTACTTCTTGGAGATGTCCAATAGAGAAGAGTTACAGTCTCAATTCTCTTGACAAGCACTTCCCAATAAGTTGAAAAAACCTCCAAAAACACAGATTTTGGCTAAACGTGACAAATGTCACAGAAAGGGACTTGATAACTTACTAAAATTATCCAAAGATAAGCTGATAAAATCAGCGGAGACTAAGAAGAACTAAAATGAATATATTTTTCAAATAACATGCTGGTCTTATCACACAGAAGGAGATCCCATTGTCACTTGGTTTGTCAGCAGTTGAGAATTCTGATCAATTTTTCTTACAGCCAGATGAGATGTATCTGCTTCATGTATTCTTAATAGATTTTTGGAGGCCTCTCTCCAGCTTCCAAATCTATATGAAGAAAATAAGGAAAGAGATCTAGGCAATCTTGACGATGGACTCTCTTGCTCCTGCGAGATTGACCAAGATTGTTGCGTTGCATTCAGCATCCATACTGGTGCACTTCCACTGTTGGGCTCCCCTGAGTTTAAAGGAGATGTATCTCTTGAAGAAATTGTCTTATTGTGCATCTGTCTCCCATTCTCCAAATGCAAGAGAGAGGTTAGTGTCATGGTTCTCTCACCTGGTGTTGTAGAACATCAATTTTGACTAAATGTTTGACAACGTAGTTGGATGCCAGCTAAATAGCCTTGAGTGCAACATTCATTAAGATGCCCTCAGAAATAAAATGGTCAATGGAAAACAGTCAGTCTTGTGTACATTTCTCAAAGATGTTTGTGTGTTCTATCTCAGTAAAAATTTGAGCAAAGGATTTGGTAACGTGCAGCACATTCTTTTGTGAATGGACAGAGTATCTGTTGTGTGATGCTTAAATGATTTAGGGCAGTGGTTCTTGACATTTTGACTGCTGTGGGCCCCCACTTAATCGTTACCGGAACCCAGGGAACCCACTAAATCATTTTTGGAATCCAGGGGCCCCCAATGAGTGATTGCAGGAAGGCGGGACCCCAATCTAAGTTTATTTCGATGACTCGAACCACAAAAGTATAAATCAAACATTCTGCAAATACACCAATGATGAAATATTTTATTTAATTCAAAAACAAATATATAAAAAATCCTAATTGTTAATTTTAATGGGAAGGTTGGTGCTTGTCTAAATTCCATTGAGGCTATTGCCCAGACTATATTCTGTTTGATGCACTTCCACTGTGATTAAAGATATTAACTACATTTTTTGCCTCCTTTTTGAAATTCCTTCACATTTAGAGAATGTTTTAAAAAGTTCAACTTTATACTTTGTGTGTATATATATATATATATATATATATATATATATATATATTCCAAACAGTTCAAGTGACGTGCGCTCTCAGGAACAAAGAATCCAACAGTCGTAGCGGTAAAACTGGTGTTTAATCACAACGCGTTTCGACTTTGACAAGTCTTGATCACGTGAATGTTTGTGCTGAGGTGACAACTGAATAAATAGAAACAAGTAATCAGGGCTGTGAACACAAACAAGGGACCACTGTTGGTAATACTGAGTAACCTCGTCTGACATGTTTGAATGGTCTGAAATAATGGGCGTGTGAGAAAATATGGACCACCTCCTGGCTATCAACACGGTTAGCCCCACTTGGGGAACACATACAATCTCTCACTTACTGTCGCATTTACAAATGTGCCTTGTAATTAGAGTATAGCTCGAGGAACACGTGTCCGGACCTTTTGTACACAAGGGTGACGACCGTGTTTCCCTGTAACATGCTCACATTCTTTCCACTTGGAGACACGGACTTGGTCCCTAGCAACATGTCTACCATGGTCCCTGACACGTTGGTTGCGTTTTCAGGCACTTGCCATTTATCTCGTTGCCACATGTCATGTAGTTATTCTGTTGTTGTCTGTTGTTGCTTGTCAGGCAAGATACCTTTTCCATTGACATACTCATGCAGCCATTGTTTATTAAATTTCTGAGATCATGTCAATGTTTAATGTTTCATTATTTCAGACCATTCAAACATGTCTGCCGAGGTTACTCAGTATTACCAACAGTGGTCCCTTGTTTGTGTTCACAGCCCTGATTACTTGTTTCTATTTATTCAGTTGTCACCTCAGCACAAACATTCACGTGATCAAGACTTGTCAAAGTCGAAACGCGTTGTGATTAAACACCCGTTTTACCGCTACGACTGTTGGATTCTTTGTTCCTGAGAGCGCACGTCACTTGAACTGTTTGGAATATTTGATCTCCGGTGTGCTCCGCCGGCGTGTGCGCCAACTCCCTTGGGTCCCAGCAACCAGAAGGAGCTTCTTTTAGTGTTGAATATATATATATATATATATATATATATATATATATATATATATATATATATCCATCCAACACAGGAGAAGTTGCCCTCTCGAAAGCGCCTCACACAGGTAGGTAATTATTCACGTTTAATGGCAGAGAGCTGCAGTACAGGTACAGGGCACTTCAGCACAATTTCATAAGCCAGTGCGTTTCGTGCTCCCATCGCACTTTATCACAGGCTTGGTACTTTCACAACGTGAAGCCAAACGAGCACCAATTAAATTCAGTAACATCCGCCCCAGTGGGCGTGGGCAGTCACACTGCCTGCTGGTCTTTGTAGTGCTCATTGCGTATTGCTCCAGTGAGCTGCTTAAACGTTGCTCAATTCAAAGTTAGTTGAACTACCCCAGTGGGCTGCGAAGATGTCCCGTTCACACTGGGCTGCATCGTAAAACTCTCTCCTGTTCAAACACTGCTGAACACCGGTTGGTATCCACCTTGATCCGCTTTCATTTATATTTTGCATATGTATATGTATATATATATATATATATATATATATATATATATATACACACACACACACACACACACTCGCGCACACTCTCACTCACACTCACACTCACACACACACACACACACACACACTCCTCCTCTCTCTCCTCCTCTCTCTCTCTCTCTCCTCCTCTCTCTCCTCCCCTCTCTCTCTCCTCCCCTCTCTCTCTCCTCCTCTCTCTCTCCTCCTCTCTCTCTCCTCCTCTCTCTCCTCTCTCTCTCTCCTCCTCCTCTCCCGATATTATTATATATCTGGCCCCGACAGGGGTTACTGGACCACAGATTAAGAACCACTGAGTTGGGAGTTCAAGGTAAAAGAAACCAGCAGATCTAGGAAGATAGGAAGAGTCTCTTACTATTTAGCATAGACAGAATAATCATTCAGGTAAATATTTCCCTTGCCTCTGCAATGCATTAAACAGAGTTGAACTCCAGATGTCTCAAGGACAGGAATGATTGGTCAGTCATTTGGGGTAGTTTCAATTTCCTCGATATTCTATGGGGATTTTTGAGGCAGATGTGTTTGCTTTGCACCTTAACCAGAAACTGGATCATTTTTGAGCCAGAAGTCAGATTAGAATGCATCTGAGGTGGATCATTTCTCCAGCTTAGGTACGAGATGTAGGGACTAATGTTTCCACCTCCCTTGATATTTATCAAGACGTTGATATGTCACGAGAGCTTCATCTGCTGTAAAGATAATATACTCATTTGGGCCACCCCAGAGATGGTTTCTTCAACTTTTGAATTTGCATTTAGATTTCCACCAGTGACTATCCTCTTTCTTAACTTTGTTGCTTGGAGGGATATTTGGAAACATTTATCCAGAATATACTTCTCTAATTGTGGTGGCGAATTTCCTAGTCCATGTGTTCAGTGAGGGCCACAATAATCTATAATGTAAACACCTAGAACTAGGACAATCAAAATGGAGACAAATGATTCCTTGCGGTATTCTTAAAAGATGTTTTTATCAAGCAATCAATATGCGTTATCAATCATTAGTAGGATTTGTTGATGGTAATCAAAACAGTGAAAAAGAGGTCAATAGCTATATAACAAGTGTTTCTAACATTTAATTCATCATAAAAATGCTCAGTGCCTAAGTGACCACACACAGCAAGAAATCATGAACGATAGAAGAACGTATATAATGCAAGAGAGGTAATGGACCATGTAAATAATTGTGTTGCAAATGTAAATCATGAATTTCCAAACAAAGCTTTGAGATTCATTCAAGAAAAGTCCAGTTGCCCAATGTGTCAATGGTATTTTGACCTATGGCAGTTTAAAGGGTCATCATCAGGAGAAAGGTGTATGAGCACTAGTTGAAGTTAGAGCCAAATATCAAAAATATTCCAAATGTAGAGAATGACCCAAAACCAGAAGGATTTGGATAAAGGACAGTGTCAGCTATCATGAATGAAGGTTTAAATTGTATTGAAAATCTCTATGTGGAATATTACCCCGTCCTCAATAATGTTTGGTTCTCAGTTTGATTTCAGGATGCTCAGGCAAATCCATATGTGGTTAATTGTTGGTGGTTCAGTTGTATGGACTGTTTATACTTTGTTCTTGTTTTTTCAAGGACTCTGTTCTTCTGAATACAAAAGAAGGAGAAGTGACACTGCTAACAAAGGGAAATATATGGAGCCAAGGGACTGATAATAGTAGTAATATCTACCCATTCTGATTGCACAGTCTGCCTTAAAGCAGTCGGAACAAGCAGTTGCTTGTGTTCCATTGATTCAATTTGTTTTGTAATGTTTACATCTTTCCTTAAATCTTTTTTAGTAGGAAGAAGTCTGATGTGAATTATTTGCCTTTTGTGTGTTTATTAAAATCTAAACATCCACTCATATTGATATGGGGGATTCCGAATTTTTGGGGCACAGAAAAAATGAGGAGGGTAGGCCTCCACCTTATTCATATTGGCTGTCTGAGGCACAGAGGGGAGCCCAAGAGCTGGTTGTAGGAAGTTGGCTCTGTATATACTATGCTAAAGTGAGGTATAGTGGGCACAGAGTCCAGTGGAACCCAAAAGGTAGGCAGAGCTAAAGTAGATAGCACCTAACTCTCTATTTGGGGTAGTGTGGTCGAGCAGTAAAGCTTTATCAGAAGGTAGTGTTAAGCATGTGTTGGATACACTCAGTCAGCAAATGAATTCACACACTCAAAGACTGAACTTCAGACCAATTGTTATTTTTTAATAACATTTTTATTGATTTTGCCAAGTACACGTACAGAGTAGCAGCTGTGCCAACAGCACCATAGTACACTTTTTCAAAGATAAAGTACATTGAGTTACATTCACAATTTTAACACTTCTCTGAGTTCGTTCTGCCGTAGTGTTAGATCCATCATTGGGGATGTACATAAATTCCCCCGATACCTGTTCCATGCTTTCCATTTCTTATCCCACTTCTTGGGGCAACCTCGAATTATGAACACTTCCTTTTCAGCAATCATGCATCTGTCTAACTCCTGTACCCATACTCGTATAGATGGTGCATCTGCCGTCCCCCAGTGGTGTGCTATTTCCCGTTTGACCATGGTGAAGCCCAGCGTTGCCGTCTGCTGCTCGATCTCCGTGAGGTCCGTAGCCTCCCATATGTTAAGTAGGCCCATCTGAGGCGTGAGGGCCAGCGTTTTCCCCAGCGCGGTTTGGAGCTTAGTCGTGGCCCCCTCCCATATCGGTTTGATCGCAGGGCAGTCCCATACCATATGATAGAAAGTCGCCTCATGTTGGCAACCCCTAAGACAAAGTGCATCTCCCCTAGCCCCTATCTTTGCGAGGACGACCCCCGTCATATAGGACCTATGCAGGATCCTGAGTTGGATCAGCCGGTATCGAAGGGTGATTGCCGCCCTCCTAGGAGACATCAGTGCCTCCCTCCAATCCTCTTCCTCTATGGGTCCTATGTCTCGTTGCCACTTCTCTCGAAGTGTCTCAAATGTATCTGTGAGGTTGTTGCATAGCTTTTTATATGTCAGGGAGATGGCCCTCGAGTGTAGTGGTCCATCTAATAGTCTACCCTCTAGAGGCGACGAATCCGGTATGTCCTGCAGATTAGTAAATGCCGTCAGAAGGGCATGCCGAATCTGGAGGTAGCGAAATAGCTCTCCTTGCGCCATGTGGTAAATTTCCGTCAGTTCCTCAAAGCTAAGAATGGAACCTTTTTTTATCAAGTGTCCGACCTTTGAGATTCCGATCAGGTCCCATTTGTCAAACCCCGGTTGAAAACATAGGGTACCAAGTCTCTGGGTCTGCCATAGTGGTGTCGCCTTTGTGAGGGTGTTTGCCCACCCTAATTGGGAGTTCGCTCGGCGCCAGATGTCAATTGTATGAGACATGGGGCCGATGATTTGTGCTTTTTGACTTTAGAGTAAAACGCACGTAAGTACCCTGCTCGACCCGTTTGAAATTTGTCTAGCACAAACGCCGGGTCATCAGGTGGTCGATACACCCAGTGATTTACCACCACCAGCTGCGAGGCCCAATAATATAGTTTCAGATCCGGCAAGGCTATGCCTCCATCGTACCATCCCTTGGTAAGCTTTTTCAGCGATACCCGGGGGGCCACGCCATCCCACAGCAACGTACGAACCTCGCTCTCCACCGCTGCAAAATAGGCATCTGGAACTCTGTTCGGGCAGTTCTGGATTATGTATAAAAACCGCGGGAGAGCAAGCATCTTAAAGAGGGCGGCCCGGCCAACCAGAGAGAGCGGCAGGGTCTTCCAGTGCTCAACATCGGATCGCAGTCGGGTCAGTGGGGGGGCCAGATTATGACTGTAGAACAGGACCGGATTAGCCGTAACGTACACCCCCAGATAACGAAAACCATCTCCGGCCACATCCAGCCTGCAGTCAGTCGGGAGAGGAGGGACCTGCCCACGGAGCATATACAGTATTGACTTGTTCCAGTTAATGGCATAACCGGAGTATTTTCCAAAGTTAGTGAAGATATCCAACACAGCCCGGATGGACCTATAGGGGGAGGCAAGATAGAGTAGGATATCATCTGCATACAGTGATATTTTATCCACCGGGTCCAGTGTCCATTTCAACCCCCTTACCATTACATCCCGCCATATCCCCGCCGCCAGCGGCTCAAGCATAAGGGAGAATATCAGTGGCGACAATGGGCAACCCTGCCGGGTACCCCTTCGTAACCTGAAGGCCCGGGATGTGTGATTATTGACCCGTATTTGACCCTGTATATCCTCATAGAGTAACTGCACCCAATTGAAAAACTTAGGACCAAATCCGAATCGCGCTAGTACCTCAAATAGATATGGCCATTCTATAGAGTCAAAAGCCATGGAGGCGTCCAATGATAGGATCGCCGCGTCTTCCTCTAAGTCGTTTCGTCGAGCCAGCAAGTTATGGAGACGACGAATATTTAGTGTCGTGTTCCTTCCTGGCATAAAGCCGGACTGGTCCAGGTGGACCAGGGAAGAGATGACCGTACCCAACCTTGTGGCCAGTGCTTTCGCCAATATCTTAACTCCCACACTGATTAGGGAAATTGGTCTATAAGACCCACATTGGTCCCCGGGCTTTCCGGGTTTGCGGATTACTACTATGGTAGCTAAACGTTGATCAGGTGGAAGCCGACCAGTGACATAACTTTCGTTGTACATGGCCCGAAGGTGTGGGGCTATCTGAGAGCTCGTCACTTTTAGAAACTCAATAGGGGTGCCGTTAGGTCCAGTCGCTTTGCCTGAACGGATTTGGGCAATGGCTTTCTGGAGTTCTTCATCGGTGAGGTCTCTATCAAGGGTGTCTCTCTCTTGTTGAGAAAGGGTGGGCAGGTCGCTATCGGCGAGGAGCCGACGGGAGTCCTCTGCCATGTATGTGGTAGATTGAGAATAGGCCTTCTCGAAATATTCTACGAATGCTTCTGCTATGTATTTGGGGTGTGTAACCGTCTCGCCTCTAGGCACCACTAGTCTCTGCACCCACCTATCCCCCTGATCCCTTTTCTCTAACCACGCTAATGTCTTTCCCGTCTTGTCTCCCAACTCGTATAATCTGTGCTGCATATTTAAGTGTTTAGTCATCATATGCTCCCTCGTCTTTAGTTTGTACTCCTCTCGTTTGAGTGTGAGACGATGCAGTGTGTCGTCTACGGGATTGGTGGCATATTCAGCTTCCCAGTGTTGAAGCTCGGCCTCTAACTGGAGTATCATTTTGCGTTTATTGCGTATATAGCCAGTTTTTAGTGCCAAGGCCCGCCCCTTCAATACCACCTTGAATGCCTCCCAAATGGTAAGGGCCGAGTCTACCGACCCTACGTTATCGTCGAAGTAGTTTTTGGTATGCGTGCACAGGTCTTCTTTATTATCAGGTATTTTTATCAACCATGGGTCTATTACAATCGTTGTACGAAGCTGTTTTTCCCAGTGTGTGTATTCGATCCACACTGGGGAGTGATCCGAGATGCCTCTCGGCAGAACCCTAGGCTGTGTGAAACCCCCTAGTGTGGCTGCATAGGTCAAGAAGTAATCAATTTGCGATGAACTCTTGAGTAATAGGTAAACTGCAGAGTGGCTAGGTGTGTCTCGCGTCCAAAATCTATGAGACCCATAGCCTTTGTAAATTCTGTCATGAGCCCATTTGGTTTGACCCCGGGTCGCTGTGGATGTCTGTCAGTTGTGTCGTCGAGTGTGAGGTTGTAATCCCCGCCTAAGATCAGGGTACCCGCCGGGAGGTCGGTCAGTATCTTTCCCAAGTCTGCTAGGGCTTCTCTACCCAGTGCCGGTGGTAGGTATAACAAGATTATATTCAATGCTCTCCCCTCCCACTGAGCCTCCACAACAGCAAATCTACCCCAAGGGTCAGCCCATTTCCAGTGTACAATCAGGGCCAAGTTTTTCTTGATTAGAATACCCGTTCCTCGGGAGCCAGTGGTGTATTCTGCGTGCACTAAGAGTTTATATCCCCATCGCGTAAGAGCTTTGCTTTTATTCCCAACTAAGTGTGTCTCTTGTAATAACACCACGTCTGGAGATTGGCGTTTTAGGTATTGCTGCACTATTCCTCGCTTTATTTTGTCCCCCATCCCATTTACATTCCAGGTAAGAATGGAAAGCGACACATCCCTGTCACCCCCAATCATCGAAAAGGTGGAAAAGCAGTATATTGCGGATCAGCAGCAGTGTATGTAACATGCTTGGTATCGGGTGCCTTGACACCGCCATACTTCTGCGCTCATTCTCGACTCTGTGCAGTGGAAGGGAGTCCGCACGTACCCCCTTTTGGTCAATCCAGCGACAGCCTCCCAACCACAGCGGCTGCCCATGTGTAGGTATGTTACCCCCCTTGCTGCAGGGGTCTAGCTGGTAGGTACCGCATAGCTGCTAACTCCCCTGCCCAGAACTATCTATACTCATAAACTTTTTCATTTGCAAATCAACAAATCCAAAACCTTGCGAACTCCCTCCTTGTTCCCTCTGCCCCCTACCCTCCCCCCTCCCTGCCCGTGGATTTAGAACACACACTCCCCAACATGGCAGAGTGCCTCTCACCCCCCCCCCCCCCCCTAGGTTGCAAAAAATTCA
The DNA here is from genome assembly GCF_964204655.1 of Triturus cristatus. Classification (NCBI taxonomy): domain Eukaryota; kingdom Metazoa; phylum Chordata; class Amphibia; order Caudata; family Salamandridae; genus Triturus; species Triturus cristatus. The sequence continues at coordinate 35,031,881 of NC_140580.1, forward strand.
CGGGGTCAGCAGTTCCAACCCTCGCATGGTCATATCACAATAGTTAAGCTTTGCCATCCGTTAATAATAACTATCGAGACTCTAGATAGTCCCCTTTCGTAAGGCCCCGCCCTCAACCCCCAGTATCTATGACTTCATACAATGTCTCGTGGCGGGTATTGTTCTACTTGTTACCTTCCCTCCATCTCATGTGCGGGTCGGCGGGGAGTCTTCCTTTGCATGTCTCTCCTCGATTAGTCGCTACTGGTCCGTCGGCTGCCCCCCCCCTCCAGAGGCCTGGATGTGGACGGTTTCTGGCGGCCCCCAGTTGGTCGGTTTGAATTACCAGTGCGATCTCGTCTCTGGTTTCCAGCTCTGGCCTTACCCTCCATCCAGTCCCATGTCTCCTCCGGGGACTCAAAGAACCAAGTTGTCCCGCCTGATTCCACCCTCAGTTTTGCCGGGAACAGCATCGCATATTTGATTTTCCGGTCCCGCAGTTCCCGTTTCACTGCCTGAAAGCTGCGACGTTGGGCCTGCACCTTGGCAGTGAAATCCAGGAAAAAGGCCACTTCGCTGTTGCCAACTTTCAGTGGGGGACCAGTCCTGGCTGCCTGTAGGATGATGTCTCTATCTCGATAGATAATCGGCCGCGGAGGAGCCCCAGGTTTAGGCCGGCCCCTGGGCACTCTGTGTGCTCTCTCAATTGAGAAGTAACTGGACAAGGCCTTAGGTTTAAGTTTCTGGGTGATTAGTTCCTCCACATAGAGGTCTGCCGCCGGCCCCTCTTCTCGTTCCGGAACTCCTAAAATTCACACATTGTTGCGGCGCGCACGGCCTTCATAATCATCAAGCTGCTGCGCCATACGGTCTTGTTTCTGGTGCAGATTGGCCATTTGAGCTTGCAGCTGTGATGTGTCCGTCTGTAAAGCGCCAGTCACCGTCTTGAGTTCTTGGACCTTCTCATCCATTTTCCGAAGATCCGCCCTTATCAGGGACACCTCCACTGTTGCAGAGTCCAATGAGGCACGTATTCCATTTATCGCAGCCATAACATCATGCAGCGTCGGCTCTGTCCCCTGTTTGGGACTGGCTTGTGACAGGTCTTTCTCCGTTGGCGGTGGTTCAGTCATGTCGCCTGTTTTGGACCAAGCGAACTTCGCCAGTTGCTTCTGTGCGTTAGCTTTGGTCCCTCTGCCTCCCGTCGCCATTGATGCGGGGCACCCCCGCCAGGGCCGATCAAGAATCCGGTTCTACGTTTGGTAGCACCCAATTCGCGAGCCCGGGGCACCCCGGCGGGGCCCTGCTGTGTCCCGCCGTGTTATCGAATGCTTATTACTCTCAGTCCCAGCCCATCCAGGGGCGTCCAGGTCCCTGCACGTGAACAGAGGTGATCGCAGTACGGACTCGTCTGCTTCGCTTTCCTCACCCGAGGTAGGGTCCAAGCCGCGACTGCTGCTCTCGCCCGCCAGCTTCGCCCGGTACTCCCCTTCCTTTTTCCGTGGCCCCCGGGCCTTCGGGACCCCCATCGGTCTCCCCACCTCTGCAGCCCAGGCTGGTAATGTCGTCTCGCCGCTGGTAGGGCTTCGCGCCTGGATGATAGGTCGGCCGTTTAGCCCTCAGTGGTGTACCCTCTGATTCAGGGCCATCCGTATCACACACTTGCAGATCAGTAGGCCTCCGGTTCCGAGATGCTTGGGTGAACCTTCGCAGTTTCACCGGCTTTCAAGGGAAGTGGTGCGCGGCCCACATTTGTCACAAGGCACCAAACTCAGCCCTCGAGCCCACAGCCGCACCAAGCATACGTATCTTCCCGGCACACTCGCAGCCTGTACCTCTCACCGGTGGCCGAGCACCCCCAGTTCACGCACTACTGCCGGTCAGGACCCCTGGCGTGCCGCAGGTCTTCCTCCGCGCCTCGGGTCTACTATTGGCAACGTGTGTGTCCTCATTCCATGGGTATGTCCCGGGCTCAATCCCTTCTCCAGGGAAGCATACATGTCTGGCAGCGCCGTGAGGTCTAGCAACAACAATTGAGGGCAGGTCAGGAGCAGGCCCCCACCCATAGGCCCAACAGCCGGGTTCCGATGAAGAGCGCAGGCCGCCCGGCGCTCACCCTCCACCCGTCGGTGCACCCTTCTCGGTTGTCTTCCACTCCACCGCCGAGTCTTCTACTCCGCCTCTCGGCGACCGGAGATGCCTTAGGCCGGGACCGCCGGTGTAGCGCAGTTCGCCCCTCTACTATTCCCGGCGTTGAGTGTCTTTACTGTGGGGGCTCCCGGTACTAATCACCTCTTATAGCTGGTACCCAGGGAGCAGAGGGGTACTGTAGTGCCCTATGCTGTGGGCTCCGATTGGAGGCAGGCCGGGGCAGGCTCCACCGACTAGGCCTAGAAGCCGGGGCCTCGATTTGGGGCACAGGCCGCCCGGCGCTCACCTCTCAGCCGCCGATGCTGCCTGCGTGGCCGTCGCACACTCCGCCGCTGAATCTCCTCCACCGCTTCAGGCAATTGCTGAGTCCCACGACTACCTCGGGACCCACCAGCGCCGTCCAGATCCTCTATCCTCCCCGGCGTCCGCCTCCGCTCCCCAGGCCAGCGCCGCTGCCGCCTCGGGTGATTCCTCGGGGGGGGGGGGTCCCGGGTCCAAATCTTCGGCACCAACAGGGGCGAGGCTGCCCGCGGGTCCGTTGTGTGTCTTAGCTCCCCCCAATCGCCGCGATTCGAGGAGCTTGGATGGCACAGGATCGGTCAGTTACGCATGCGGGGCTCGGAGCTCACTTAGGCGGCCGCCATTCTTGCCGGCTGCTAGCCACGCACCCCAGACCAATTGTTTTTGTATGAAAATATTCTTTTAGTTATTTTTTTTTCCTAGACCCAAGCAAGCCTGGCACAGGCAAGTGATACATACTTTGCAGTAAATATACAGTTGTAACACAGTTTGGATTGCAACTGTAAATGTAATTTGACTTGATTACAGTAGTGTTACTGATAATGCAATGCTTTTCAGAATACAGTACATATACTTTTTATAGGATTTTTAGCGGAATATCATGTAAGTTTTTTTTAGATTACTTGTCTTACACAGTGCAGTATACCTGGACAATGCACTGGGACATTTCCTGTAAACAGGCAAGTAAAAGAGTTTTGTTTATTTAGTTACAGTTTTAGAGGATTTTTTAGATTTTCCAACTCCACACTTAGAAACTTTTCATAGAAAAACAGTCAATGTTATCCTATGGAGGAAAATAGTGTTATTGGTTCAAAGGTAAGTACTTTGTTGTGGGAGTTGGTATTCTGGGGTTAGACTCAGGGGTCCCTCAGGGTCAAGGATGCACTCTTGTTACACCCTTAGTGGCACTAGGGCGGCCAGGTGCAGAGTGCTGAGGCCCAATGTTATCCAATTAGGGATAGGGGGCCTCCGGTTGGTGGCTGCTGACAAGCAGGCCACTGGGTTGTGGGAGCAAAGATCCTGGACTTAAGCTCAGGGCAAATGGGGGTGTCGGCCAGCACAAAAGATGCACTCTCAGCGCCACTGGGGCGGCCGGGTGCAGACAGGGCCGGACTGGGAAATGAAATCAGCCCTGGCAAATTTTGGCAGACCAGCCCCCGTCAAATTTGGCAGACCAGCCCCCGTCCAGTGCGTAGCGAGCGAGCGCAGCGAGCGAGCCTGACTGCTATTAGGGGGGTTTGGGGGGGTTCTCCCCCCAAGAAAATTTTGGAAAACAACCAACCAAAATTGTGAATTTTACAGCACATTTTTCATTACATATTCAATTGTATCAACTTTCAAACCACAGTAAATAGTAGATGATGACCTTCAAGAGCACCAGGTTACCCACCCAGTCATATGTACCCATAGACATTCTTTCAGAGAGCACCAAAAATAGGCACAAGTAGTAAATCAGAGAGAAGTAAAAGTGAGACCAGCCCCCACATGGTGTGTATCGAGCAAGCGCAGTGAGCAACCACTACTAGGGGGTACTATGGTGTACATGGACCTGCTGCTAAAGGGCAAAATGGATCCTTTATCAAGCTTATGAGTGAACAGGACGTCTTTCTCGTTATCTCCTCCAAGTTTCTCGCCCCAAATTTCCATTATTCCCCCCTTTCCTTTCCCTCCTCTCCAGCATTTCCTGGCTTTAATTGCATCACTGGGGGATTTCAACATATGACACTGGCCTTGTAACCATAACATACAATTATCTCCTTTATCAGTACAATTTAGTGATCTTGTGCCATGGGGGGGGGGGGGGGGGGGTCACAGTGGTGGACATTTAGTGTGGTATGGTAAATCTGGTCCCATTCTCAACAGATCAGTATTACATTTATTCAGAGATAGCAACGAGATTGTTGAGCAGGCAATGCAATGCAAACTGTAATGGGAATGTTTTGAAAAGTTAGGTAGAAACTTCAATGCGGAAGGCCGGTGTTATTTCTACGAGACTGCGTGATTTCTGCTACTGTACGGTACCTGTGCCAATCAATGCCTCTTAAGTGATCTGGCCTCAGGCTCTCCTCCTTACTGCAGCATGATGTTCTATTTATATCATTTTGTAGTGGCAGGCCACATGAAGTGAGTCAGTGTAAAATTGCTATAGATTTCGCATATTTGTGTGATTACATATTTGATTGCCGACCTCAGTGAGGTAGCAGTACTTGCGAGATAAAGAACACAGCGCGGAAATAGAAGCCACTGTTTTGGGGGAGGTCGCAAATTATCTTGTTGAATCAATGCGCTGCTTCAGAATGTACAACCGCATAAAAAGCTGCACCGTATAGAAGTGCGCGATCCCGGCTACTTGGAGAATTGTCCAATAGCAATTGGTTTCATCATGACAAAGAAGTAATACCTTTCCTGGAAAGGTATTACTTCTTTCCTCCCCTTCAACACTGAAGCGACCAATTTCGGCTTTAACTTGCTGGTATAGTCACGCCCTGCCCCCCCCCCCCCAACCTCCCTCACTGCACCCACCAGCACGTCACCGCCTCCCTGAGTGTGTGTCTGTTTATGTGCGCCAGGGTCAGTGTTGTTTGGCACATGGCTGCCAAGTGCTAACTCGCTAGCCAAGCAGAACTGATTGGGGCCGTTTCGGTTTCCTCACACAGCAAAAGAGCAGGCCCTAGCAGCAGGAGGCGACTTTCAAAAGAGACACTAGCACTGAACACGCAAGTGCGCATTTTACCAGCGCAAACTCCTTTCTTGTGAAATCCGGCCTGAAATCCGGAAAATTAAACAAAATATAGGTCACGATTCATGAAGCAACTGAACCAGCGCATAGGGAACACACCGAGGGCGACCTTCAACAGATGGAACTGATGCAAGGGTACAAAGGCCCATTAGAGGTCAAAAGTTACATTGAAGAAGATGGTAGCAGCGCTAAGCCCTTTACTCTATAACCTGCACCATAAGATGTTAATTTACAATCCTATATCAGAATCGCGAATGATCCTGGAGCCCATAAGACACTTCTTGTAGGCTAGCTTCAAATTCTGTTCGCATTAGTTGGTGAAAACTTTATTAATAAGAACGTGCACGAGGGGCACACTTTGGAGTGCTTTAATAAAATGCTGCTCTCCAGAGAGATGTGATTTGTCTAGTACTATTTTTATTTAATGTATCCCCATAATGGTAGCGAGAGGAGAATGTTGCTGCAAGGGTGTGGCCCTAAAATAAACACCATCTTTAAAGAAAAGCAGCTGCCACCTTCGACTTGCCTATGTCTGTGTTTCAATGCAATGCCCTCTTCTATGTAGAGGTCACTCGCCGATATTGTCGATGCGATGCTGAAATTACTGAGATAAGTAAAGGCATGTAAATATTGTGCGCAGCTCATCATCTTGTCGCTGTGTGCCTTGAATACGAAGCACACTTCCTACAGCGAATACAAAATCAGGCACCGTGTTAGCAGCCGGTTAAGATGCGCTGTCTCTCAGCACACTACATCGGTTATTTAGCGTGAATACTGACTGCACAATCACAATGACATCTAGATACAAGAAAAATCCATGTGCACCACACAATAATTTGACACCGAATTGAAACATCTAACCTAATTCAGGAAAAAATGCGGACTACACTACAACAACAACAACCACCCTGATTGAACGCGGCGCTGACCAGGCTGACTGTCACCTGTTGGCAGTATGTTCTGTTAAACTCGGTAATCCACATGGCTTGGACACCGTCCCAAAAAACAGACTTCACTTTCATGTTCAGGACACAGCCTTTGTCCTGAACATGAGCAAAAAAAAGCCCCCCAACGTTAGCCTAAGCGGCGCAAGTGCCAGAGCCCAGTGGCAACACCAGGCAGTGGCCAGTGGAAAACAAAACAAAAGGACTCAGTCGTGTAAGAAAAACTTTAAAAAAAAAAAAAACAACTCTAGAAAGCCCTGTTGTCTGCTTCAAGTATATTTTTCAGCACAAGCTCCAAGTTGGGGCTTTTGCTGAAAATGTATATTTTAAGCAGACTTGCTGACCCCAACCTTCGCCCCAGTTAGAGCCCCCCAAGAGTCAAGCAGCACAACAGCGCCACCAAAGGGAGCACAGTCACACGTATCCACATTGCTGCACTAGCATAGCCAGACTCTCGCAGGCACAGGCTGGCACAAGCAGGCCAGGCAGGCAGGCAGCCACCCACCCACCACCACCTCGCTCCAGCAGCAGTGGACTCTGCCGGTGGAAGGAGGAACCAAAGGGTTGCCTGCAAAAGGGGGGTGTAGGTAGCAGGCCCGGCTCCAGGATTTTTTTTTTGGGTGTGCGATAGGTACATTCGGGTGGGTCACTGCTGGCCCGATTTATCGCTTATATATTTAACAAGGGCAGGCCTGCTTCTGGGCCCTCCTTTTATCTCTCCTTAGTCTTACAAGGTACAGTAAAACTCACTCTTTTCCAAGTCTCTTTCTAAATGTTATCACTCTCAAAAAGTGCTTTTCTTCCATGTAATGTCGCTTTGATGGGAAGAGGAGGTTTCTAAGGTGGGAGTATCTAGCAAGGGACTCTACTCGGGCTCCCTCAGTGCGAGCCTTCAGGGAGAAACCCTCTTCATTACTACCTCCACCTGACCCATGACTGTGCAGCGCTCTCCCTTACAGACTTGATTATCCACTTTTCTACCACCCCTCTCAATTACACCTTATCTCACAGCTGACCTTGGGACCCAGCCCCATATCAGCCACCATTCAGTTCCATTTTCATTATTCCCAGTAAAAAACAAAAGTAAAATCACCTTCAAACTTGAAACATTGAATATAGCAGTAAATGTAATCAGCATGCATGTTAAAGTATGCTCCACAGTTGTCCTAATCACATGACTGTTAATTAAATAAACAAAAACAGAAAGGCCATGACAGGGCCAGCTTTAGTGCTGTTACAAAAGTCTTTTTGATCTCTTTTTGGACCTCTTTCTCTGTAGATAAGTTACCAACCACCCTCCAACCGTGCTCTTCTTCTCTCCGTAGCCACTCCCCCCTCATGGCCTCCTCCTCAGACTTCCCAACTACCACCCTCCACCAGTGCCCCTCATCGCTCCGTAGTTCCCCCCACCCCATGACCCCCTCATCAGATTCCCTCACTGCCACCCTACACCAGTGCCCCTCATCTATATGTAGTTCCCACCCACCCCATGACCTCCTCCTCAGCTTCCCTTACTGTCATACTCCACTAGTGCCCCTCATTTCTCTGTAACCCCCCACCCCATGACCTCCTCCTCGGATTTCCTCACTGCCACCCTCCACAAGTGCCCCTCATCTCTCTGTAGTTTCCCCCTCCAACCTGTGACCTCCTCCTCGGATTCCCTCACAGCTCCCTCCACCAGCACCCCTCGTCTCTCTGTAGTTTCCCCCCCACCCCGTGACCTCCTCCTCGGATTCCCTAACAGCCACCCTCCACCAGTGCCCCATATCTCTCTGTAGTTCCCCTCCAGCCCGTGACCCACCTCCTCCTCAGATTCCCTCACTGCCACCCTCCACTAGTGCCCCTCATCTCTCTGTAGTTCCCCCTGCCCCATGACATCCTCCTCTGACTCCCTCACTGCCACCCACACCCTTCATCTCTCTGTAGCTCCCCCCACCCCATGACCTCTTCCTGGGATTCCCTCACTGCCACCCTCCACTAGTGCCCCTCATCTCTCCGTTGCCCCTCTCTCCTATCCATTCCATTTGTTGTATTGTGCTACTCATATGAGTGTAGGGTGTCACAGTACTTTACATAACAGCACACATTATACAGAGACAATAAATCAGTTTACGCGGAATGTCACATAAGCTAATGAGGATTACAAGGTGTAGAAATCACTTCATCCATTCTGGTGGGCAATATATTTTACAGGGGTTTGGTCGCAAGAAGCACAAACTCAGGATTTAAAGAGTACTTCAGCTGTCAGGGTTGGCTTTACTGATGAAAATGTATAACTGCCCAAACAAGCTCTTTTAGTAACAGTAGAATAATGAAAGAATGGAGAAGTTCTAACTACATCACAACACAAAAAAGCGAAGTTTGTATGCAGTTCTTTAATGAGAGTTCATAGGTCACTGTCTTATGTTATGATAGTAACTTCTAAACTGCAAGTAACACAAGGATATCTGTGACAGAGGTAGTAACCCACTGAGCTATTCCCACAAAATTCCGTTAATCTGCATTTAAGAACTACCAACAGACAATGGTTGCTCTGCAGCAGGATCGTAAATCACAAGTTATCTTAACAGTTTTTATTGTTGTACATCGGTGGCAGATTCACTGAGAGGGCCAAGGAGGCTCATGTTTGGGTGGGCCTGGCCCACCCTCTAGAACCGGGCCTGGTAGGTAGTGGTACTGCTAGCATAGCCGGACTCCTGCTCGCAGGCACATGCCAGCCTGGCAGCCTGAGCCAGCCACCACCACCACCTCGCTCCGGCACCAGTCGGAGACGCCTGGTCATCCGCCCCCCTGGCCCCTGCTCACGAACAGCAAGGAGGCCTGCTCAGTGCTCTAAATGCCGCAGCCTGACTAAATGTCTAAATCCCCAATCCAGACTCAGGGGCTGCCCAAGGCGGTAGTGCGCTGTGCAGAACCGGACGGGCCGGGATCAACAGAAAAATATAGGTGATAGGCGTTACGTAGGCCCTTACTTAGGCCAAGGCCCTGGGCCGGGGGAAAGGCCTATACCCTTTGTCTAATCCCTGCCCCGTGGCCCGGCCCACAGTAGTGCCAAACAAATTCATTTGCCAGTGCCATGTTGAATTTATCGTTTCAAATTCCATGATCCTGATGATAAATAATTTGCAAAAGACGTCACTGACTCACCTCTGCAGGTAGCGGGGGGCGGGCGAGGACGGACTGACAGTCGGTACTAGTGAGGGAGGTACAGGCAGCAAGCAGAGGCTGGAATTAGAAATAAATTATGGGGTGACCGACCGTGCCTTGTTCCCTCAGTCTCTGTCTTCTCCTCGTCGGTGTCACGACTCACGCGCACTTTTTATTATTGGAACCCCAATGCGCATGTCACCAGTCACCACACGGCCGCCCCCAGGCCCTAAGGTGGGTGAACTGAGAACGCGCACACGCGCGAGCTGGCGCTTGCGGAGATTTCTGCGACTGCGCGCGAGCGTGACCATCACCCAACGACCCACCCCCTTTTAATAATGCAGGTAATAATAAATTATTGCCGGCGAAGGCGGCGGCGCAGCCCAGGCAGTGTAGAATCCAGTCCCAAGCATGAGAGTGATGTCAGTTAACAGTGATGAATCTGAGATAGATATAATTGTGCGCGTCGGACCAAAACATCGGCCCCAGCAACGAAACCGGCCCCCTGCCTCAAAACCGGCCCCCACCCCGGCAGCCTACCGGGGGATTGCCCGGTGCCCGGCATTGCCAGTCCGGGCCTGGGTGCAGAGTGCTGTTTTGGCGCGGAAGCCCTATAGCTTTCAATAGTGGAGTCTTCGGTTTCCAAAAGCACTGCAGGCATGGGGACGAAGGACTTCTGGGTGCGACCACTACTTGGAGAGGTAAGTTGGGATCTTGTGGGTTGGTTTGGCACTGTCGGTTGGGGCACGCAAGGCCGTGGGAGGTCGGGTGAAGGGGTGCCTTTTAGGGTCGGATCTTCTTGCCAGCTCCTAGTCGCAGTTGGGGGTACCTTTCGGTTTGAGGCTGGAAGCTTGAGGCAGGTCAGGGGTCGCCCACTCAGGATTGCCGGGGAGACCTCCTCTTGGTGTTGGGCCACTCAAACTTGGGCCGTGGGCGTCGGGTGCAAACTTGCTGACCCTTGCGGAGCTGGAGTCTGTTGTTTGAACAAATCCGTGTCACCGGAGATAGAGTCTTTGGGATTGAAGGCAGGTAGGTCCTCCAGGTTTCTTGAGGTTGCTGGCTGCAGGACACACCAGGATTTTGCTGAACTGGGTTTGAGGTGGGGACAGGACGGTAGGGTTGGGGCCAAATCAGTGGGCGTCCTCCTCTTGTTAGCTTCGGCACGGCTGTTCGGTCCTTCTTCTTTTCTTCTTGTAGTTTCTAGTCTGAGGAAGCAAGGTTCAGGGGTGCCCCTAAATACTAGATTTAGGGATGTTACTGGTAGGTAAAAGGTTGGGACCAATGGGTCCCTTCCCTGGGGTGGGTACACCCCCTATTATGCCATCCTCTAGCCTTTCCCTGGTTGGCTGGGTCCCCCCATCTGGCGTGGACTGAGAGTTGTGCTTCACCTCACCTCCCCCACCTGAGGGGTAGAGTTGGCAGAGGTGGGCACACCTCTCTTCCTCACTTGTTTTTCCCGCCATTTCTCCTGCCCAAATTGGGGGTCAGAACCAGTGGGGACCAGTTGCTAAAAGCAGCAAGTGGCCTGGGGAATCTCATAAAGGCGGCATGCCTTTGAACCTTCCCCTACGTGGACCCTGCCCATCTGGGGGAGGAGGCTTCGCACCTCATCCCAGGATGTGAATTTTTTCGGGCCCCCTAGAGCAGCAGGCTCTCGACCCAGAGGTCCAGAAACATGTCTGGTGGTGGCAGCTAAAAGCAGCCACTCAGCCTGGACACTAGTGGTAGGTTGTCTTTCGGGGGGAATCTCTAAGATGCCCTCTGTGTGCATTTTTCAATAAATCCCACACTGGCATCGGTGTGGGTTTAATGTGCTGAGATGTTTGATACCAAATTTCTCAGTTTTTAGTGTAGCCATTATGGTGCTGTGGAGTTCCTAATGACAAACTCCAAGCGCCATATACTCTTAATGGCAGCCCTGCACTTACAATGTCTAAGAATGGACTTAGACACTGTAGGGGTACAGGGCTCATGCACCTGTTCCCTCACCACTGGTATAGTGCACCCAGCTAGCGGGGTGACTGATCTATGCCAGGGCAGTGTGTTGTAGGCATGGCACACGGGGATGTGTGTCATGTTGACACTTCACCTTGTTCTGCACCAAAACACGCAGCCTGCAAAAGCTGTGGGTGTGTGTAAAGGTACAGGGCCTCTAATGGTGGCACAATAAGTGCTGCAGCCCTTAGAGGTCTTCCCTGGTCACAGGGCCCTGGGTACCTGTGGTCAGTGCTTTAAATGGAAAAAAATAAGTGCAGGTACTCTCCAAAAGGAGCGATGGACTGGGGGTGGAGTGTGGGGTGGGACTGGGGCGGAGCCAGAGGCAGGGCTAGGTTTTCAACCATTTCAAACTTTATATGTAAGAAATCCAAGTGCATTGTGAAAAAATCAGAATTATCTGTTCAATGGTTATTGCCCCTAATAATTATTTATAAAGCATTTACTAATAATGGTATGTTCAAAAGTGTCACTGACTTTTGCCAACAAAACTTTGCATGCTGGAATTTTTAGAAACCCTTACTTATGAGAAAGGGGAACTACGAGTCCCAGCATGCAAAAGCATTACCAACAAAAATCTTTAACTTTCTGAAAGTGTAAGGCATTTAATGGAGCTGCCTGTCTCATTTGGATTATGTATGGTTTCCCATACGAAACAAGGGGTTTAAATGCACCAAACCAAACAAATTGTGTTGCCTTTAAGGTGTTTATTTGTTTGAGGGTAATCAAACAAGGGGCAGCAAGGGCCACCGGGAAGGTCAGAATGACAATGGCATGGGCTTCAGATTGGTGCTGTTGTTAGAAAGGCCACCGACCCAAATGATCTGTATCATGGGCACCCACGCCTCAAACCCCTGGCACTGGCATCCTAGCTATCCTGGCAGGCCATGTCAAATCACCTGGGCATCAGCCACAAGAATTAACTTGCTCAGTTGTGTGAGTGCACACTGTCGGCTGAAAACCTCGCAGCCCTTGGGGCATTTAGGGAAGTGTGAAAGGCACCAGACAAGAACACAGACGAGCCACATTTGCAAAAACATGCACCCCCACTGTCGCGTTCTGCTGAGGTAAGGCTGCCGAAATGTAGAGCAATGGGGCTCATTCAGTTCTTGGCCTCTCTGCTGAGATTGCTACAATAGTGCCGGTCACTAAAGAGACCACTCAACTGTATACAACTGGATGCAAAACCACCAATGTTTAGGTAACTTTTGTCTGCCCTGATAAAAATGCAGCCTTTCAGCATTATACAGGTTACTAAAGAGGGTCAAAATGTTTCAAAGGGAACTCCTCACACATTTGCTGACCTTTTTTACCGGACACATGAAACACAGCCATCTCAAAGCACCATTTACGTTCAGTTTGAGGAAACAATTCATCTGCCTAAGATTACAGTTTGATAAGTGGTCGAGCTACAAATAATAAAACCTACAAACTATGCTTTTGGCAGAAAAGTGCCTCCTGCCCTCTTCTCTTCTGCACACCGAGCCCCCCAGGGAAGGTGTCTGCTCAAATGCCTTTTAAACCCAAGGGTCTACTGTATGGGCTTGACAAAGGAACTCTGCGCTCTTGATAAAGCACCCTGGCTCGCCCCTTCGTTCTGCCTCTGCCCCGGCACCTCCTAATTTAATGTACTGTAGATCTATTTGAAAAGGCAACAACAGTGTTGTCGTTTAAATGCACCAAACCAAACAAAATTGTGTTGCCTTTAAGGTGTTTTTTTGTTTGAGGGTAATCATGCAAGTGGCCGCATGGGTGGGGATTTACATGCAACTAAAAATGCCTAATTTAAATTGTTGATGAACTAATATTTTCAGTCATTTAAAACAATGGCATGGTTAAAAGCTGTACTGCCTAAAGAATGTGCCCCACATCCTCCTCCATTAGTTTTATGATGGACTCTAAACTCCCACTGTGCAGGATGAAAGGGTAAACCAAACACCCTGCCTCCCCACGCGGCTAGAAGAGTTGCAGAGAAGCACGACACGATTGCTGCGTCCAGGTGACAAGAGCTGCTGTTCTAGCGCTCCTGTGCGAGCTCAGCTCAGGACTGCAGAATCGGAGCAGGTCATTTGAAAAGTGCTGCCGAGGCAGGAGAAAATGCAAGCAGCACCACCTGCGTCTAGGCAAGGCCCCCATGAGTACCGGTACTCTCCTTGTCCTAGAAGAAGTTCCGGTACTCAAGGGGTGAAAATTAAAAAGTGCCGGTACTCCGTACCAGTGAGTACCGGCCCATTTAAAGCACTGCCTGTGGTACCATTTAGCAGGGGCTGACCCAGAGGCGCAACTGGAGTGTAATTTTGGGGGAGGCTAATAAAAAATTTGGGGCAGCGGGGGGCTAATTCTTTCAGCAATCGGCAGAATGAAGATGCTGGGGCTTTAAGAAGGGGTGAAAGAACAGCACAGCCTTGTTAACAATTAAGGGGTCTTTTAAAAATGTGAAGTACTTGGTGAGGCTGTGTGTGTGCCCGGGAAGCTATCTCAGCCTGGACTGACACACACGGGGGTGGTGGTGGTATTTAAGCCCTTTGAGCCCAATGGGCGTTGCGCGCCTGGGCTGACATGTGGCAGAGATGCCAATTGGGTTTTGTTTTCAATGCAGTTTTAGGTAAACATAGGCCCTGGGTACCTGATTAGCAGGAGCCCAGGGCACACTTAGTCAAAGCACATCAGTAATTCAGCAAAAAGTGGGAGCAACCATGCAGAAAGAGGGCACTTTCTCACACAGGTCACAAATGTTAACAAGCACATGGGAGTTTTAACAAAAAAAAAAATTGGAGCGTAAAGAAACAAACTTAAGGGTGCACATTGTGCAAGCAACGCCTAGTCCCCTAGATAGGACAAAAGGATTTGTATTTGGCCGCCTGTGCGAGCAGGGCGCGGCCAGTTCATACCAAGGTTTCCTCTTTTGAAAGTCCTTTCGGGACGCACATCCCTGCAGCCGCCCTTGCATACCGGCCTGTAGCAACAAGGAGCAGGTGTTTGAGTGCTAGCGTCGCCCTTCTGCCGTTGGCAATGCCAGTGAGCTTGAAACTTGTGAAAAGCATCCCAGAGCGGCATTATTCAAGCGAATAATTAAGCAGATATGTTTGCTGCTGGGCTATCAGTCACTCGGTTCCCGTCCCTTCTGCGGAACCCTGGGGCGTCACCAGCTCAGCTGGTGTTTCTAGTTTATTTTCGTGTAGTTTCCCGCGTGAATCAGTTCCTGAGGGTGGTGCCAGCTTCAGTGGGTGATCTCGGCATTGTGGTGACTCAGTGGTCACGGGGTGTCCCTGATTCAGTCAGTCTGGCGGAAATCGACTGCTCCGAGTCAAGTCTTCCTGAGCGGCTGTGGACGAAGAATACCCACGGTTCCTTTCATGGAATATCTCCGTTGAAATACATTTTTGGAAAAAAAATGCTATTGAATTTAGATTTATATAGTGCTTACTACCCCGACGAGACGTTGATGCAATCCTCCTCCTAATTAATGTCTGTTATTCATTGAATGTGAGTTTTAAAGCACGGTAAAGGGTAAGGCGCTATAATCTTTTAACAGAACATTGTTCAAGGACGATGACAGAGGGAGAAAGCAAAGATCATAAAACAGGTCGAGGCATGGATTAGCACATGAAAGGAAGACTACAATATAGCTGTTTTTGCATGATCTGTGGGATTTCTGATTACAGCTTCATTTAAGTCTTGGTGTGTTACTGATTCTGCCCCAGCCCTGGAACTCCAAACTTTTTTAAAAAAATCAGATTTACAATGGGCACGTGACTGTGTCATGCTCCTTGGCTGTAGTTGTATCCCACGCCCCTTGTGTTTTTTTACTTGCTAGACAGAATATTTCCTAACAGAGAACAACAAAAAAGTTCAGAAATGCAACACTTCACAAAGTAGGAGGCGTGGCCCCTCGGAATATGAAAAGTTGGCATCTACTTCCGAGAGGAATGTTGCATCTTTCTTGTTTCACACCATGAGGCGCGTTCTGGCACGAGGCGCCAGACTAGCGCTGCCACGGTACACGCATGGCGAGCGTTCAATGGCACAGGAACTGTACTTTTGAACATTGTACCGCTGCCCTTCACACGGCAGCGGGGGAGGGCGATTGCACTCTGCACGCACTGGCACTGTGGCTGAAGGCAGTGGCACGGCAGCCCCCCACCTCGGGAATGTGAGCCTGGGGAGGCGCCCGCCCTCCGCTGTTATATTACAAACAAACCAATCGCAGGCGGCAGAGAGGGCACATTCGTATCTCGCAGCCAATGCGGAGGACACCCAGGACAGTATGAGGTATTGTCAGACCAATGAGAACTCAGCGGAACAGCGCACCCCCTCTTGGGTATAAATACTGTAGCGCGGGAGCTGCTCCTGGTTTGCAGTGTTGGCAGAGACCCGTAGCGCGTCTGTAGTCAACTACATCCCCGGAGGGAGTGGACCAAGCACACCCTCCGCCCCTGAACATCAGCTCTAGCTCCCTCTGAACCCCGCGAACAGCAGCCCCAGACCCTACGACCATGGTGAGTAGGACAGGATTTCTGCCCAGGGCAAGTAAATGGCACCAGAATGTGTGTGTCCTGTCAGTTCCTGACTTTGCTCTATCTTCCTACGGTCTGCCTCTGTGCAGCTCTTGGCCTCCCTTATTCTTTCATTCTCTTGCTGCAGTACCTTCCTTCTCACAACTCCTGTCTTGTCTCTTTTGGCAGTGTCCATCACTCTTGAACAGGGTCTGTCTTTCCTCCCGGTTCTTATCATCTCTCCCCCCCAAATTGTACAGGCATTTCATCTCTTCTCAATGTCTGCCTGGTGTCTGACTCGGATCCCTCTCGATACACTGTCTCCCTCTTCTTTGCTACTGTGTGTCTCCTCCTGCTCTCAGCGCAAATCGGCTACAGTGTATCGGCGAAGGATACCGGGCTCCCCCAGTGTGAACCTCACGCACATATGGTTTCTTTCTGTAGGCTTTTCCTCGGCTAAGGCCATGACGCACTCTTGGGGGTGGGGTGGGAAGATAACTCCCCGCCTTAGGGAAGTGACCGGTTCCGGGTCTTGCGACAGGAATGGTCTATTTCGGGCGCTATATGGCGGAGCCGGTGACGTTTTCTCTAACCCCTAGGGATCAGCACATCATGCAGACAGGCTGAGATTTGAGGTCGCGATTGTGCTCGCGGGCCGTCTGCTCCCTTGGCAGACACGCGCCGGGAGCTGGCGCGGCCACGTGCGCGTGCCCTGCTGCGCAGGGTCACTCCTGTCTCCCAGCGTGGAAGGAAGCGCTGTCACCTCCAAGGTCCGCGCTCTCGCACCAAGAGGAAATCACTGCCTGTAATTGGAGCTGTTTCGGTCCCCTCCCCCGAATTTATTTAGATTATAGTGGCCCTCAGGGGGCTGACGGGCTTATTAGTGCCACCCCCAAGCCAGTGAGGTAGAATGCTCACTGGGGGTAACACACAGTGCCACAATAAACCTGGTGATGTCGCAGAAGCGAACACCAGTTCGAATATTGTTATACTCGCTTAGGGAAGAGAAGGGCAGCCCAGAGTCTAGTGTTGACAAGTTTAGTGCGCTGATGAGGCGCGTTTGTGTTTCTGACGAGTTTGCACAAGAAGTTCTGCGGATGACTGGGCCCAGCCAGTGAGGATGTAACAAGGTCGGTGGCTTAACAATAGCCCCCGAGCTCCAAGGGGGCTTAGGCTTCGTGTACTTTGCATCCCCCCCCCCCTCCCCTCTCAGGTTTCGTCACGCCAATGAGTAAAGTTCCAGGCGGCAAGGGAAGGTGCGTGGGTCTCTTATAAAATGTTCACGTGATGTGAAGCACTACTGACAAATGCGATAGGCAGGCATAGAAACTTTCCGGCCTTGATCGAGTACTGGCTTGGACTTCGGCTGGAGTGGAGGGGCGGCGGCCAAAGCACAATGTCCCGATTGTCTGCCCACCTGCAAGTGCAGCAGCTCGTATCCCTACATTTACTCCAAAAAGATAGCATTGTAAAAGCAGAGTCTGCCTTTTTCACGTCCCTTCCCCGTCATGGAACTTAGTGAAGGCGCCTGTTGGACTGGTTATTGCAAACCAATAATCGGCCCCGGCGGAGAAACCTTCCTTTAGTACATTCCCGGCCGGTCTAATCACCCGGTCAACTGACCTGTTGAGCTTGCCTCTCCCCAACTTGGTTTTCTAGTTGCGGGTGCATCATGTACTTTCTCCCGTAGTTCACGTAAAGCCTGAATTTTAAGTGCGCAGCAAAGCAGCAATGTATAGATAAACTACGGGCTTTATTATAGTTTCTCGTCTGCTCTCATCTTGTCCTGAAGTGGCGGCCATTTTCTGTTTCTGGGAGGGAGAGCGCAAAATGGGGACTGAAATGGAGGGAAACCGGAACTGACTGAGCTCACATTCGAGAGATGCTGGGCGGGCAGCACTTCCGGCCACTTGATGCGCTTCTGACTTTTCCTGCTCAGTCTGTTTTTCGTGGTTTTAAACATCTCCTCAGTTGTCTGCTCCGTCCAGAGGACCTTGAGCTAGTTTGTTCTGGTAATAAATCAGTGTCAGGGTAATACCTCACCTCGGAATGGAAATAAATAATTATTATATAATAGACGATGTAGGTCAATGTCACCATGTTGACTTAGTATATTCATGTTTGACAGGTTGGCAAAGAAACTAAAGCAGATTGTCTGCTTTTTAGTAAAATCACTGTGTGCTTAGAATGTAGCACAAAAGGTGAAACAGTCATCCGTCAGGCTTGGGGTTCTTTATGCGGCTCCTCCATTGAACAAGTGACTCGGGGGGCATAGCCCCTTGCAAGTTCCCTCCACGCGTCATATGTTGGAGCTAAATTGCACAAACTATCCATGTACTACATCAAATAGTCCCTCGCTTGGGTCGGGTGGGCAGATGTATTTCAAAGAAGCCTTCTTACCCAGCGGCGCATTACATAGGTAATGCTCACTGGGTATGCCTTACATGAACAATGATGTGTACTGTTCGGTAGAATTTTATTGGCCATTTAGTTACATGTTAATATTTTAGCAATCAGTTCACGTGTGCCGAGGATCGTTTCGAAGTGCACGCATTACGACTGTGGCACACCTGTGCATCAAATATACTCATGGTCTTGATATTTCTGTTCAGTCAATAATTCTTTATTCGATCCATATAGGCCATAAGAGCACCAAGGAAGCTTACGAAATACATATAATAGTCATATATAAAACATAACACTTGACTCATATAAATACCAACATGCCATTAAATTATGTGCAAATGACAGATAATACTCAGGTAAAAAGATTCTGTTCATTCTTCGGATGCATACGGGGTGGGGGGAGTGCTACCTATTAATTACTGCTAACTATTGTGGTTTCCTTTTTTGCACAGCGTGAGTGTATTTCCATCCACGTGGGCCAGGCCGGTGTGCAGATTGGCAATGCATGCTGGGAGCTCTACTGCCTTGAGCATGGCATCCAGCCTGACGGTACCATGCCCAGTGACAAGACCATCGGTGGTGGCGATGACTCCTTTAACACCTTCTTCAGTGAGACGGGTGCGGGAAAGCACGTTCCCCGGGCAGTATTTGTGGACTTGGAGCCAGCAGTGATAGGTAAGTTCCTTCTCCCTTCTAGACCCACCCTTGCGCATTTGCTGATTGCATCAATGCTATATAGAACCTAGTAAAACAGACCCATTGCTGCAGAGAATCTTAAAGTGGAACTTTACTGGATATCTTTACTTGTCTCAATTCTGAATGCCTTCACAATAGTCTGCTGCAGTGATAACCTGCCTTCTGCATATATTTTTCCAGTAAATTGTAAAATGACCCCCTCCCTCCGCCCTCCCCCCCCACCCCCCCAGCCAATTACTGAAATTCAAGTGTCCTTTGGCTCCCAATTGAAGCATTGTTCAGAACCACAAATTCTCGCTAGCCACTTGCGCCAAGCACAGTATCCATGTAAAAGAGGCCTGCTTCACATGTTAAGTTGCACCCAGCAAGAGCGGCCCATGATAAAGCATGCACTGAGAACATGGGCAGTTCACGTCCAACTGAGGCATTGAAGAAAGACCATCCAATTCAGTGGCAGCTGTTTTCAAAGTTGAGGCCTCACAGACTTAGCGATTGCCTTCCTTCAGGTACACTTTTTTTTCTGGGGATGCTAAGAAGTACCATGCTCTCAGTTTGGTATAAAAAGACAAAACGAGGACAGGCCCAATGGTTAAGATCTAAATAATGCTTTATGCATGAGGTCAAAGCCTCTGGCCTAGTGGTAAAGCCTTAAGTAACCCGGATGGCCTTTGGGTGATAGGCACATGTCAGATCAGAGTCTGTGTAGACTGGCGGTACTGAAGGCAATTCAGTAAAATATTGGGAAGTGCCTCAGAGAGAAGGGTGGAAGATGTCAGGCCAGAATGTTGCACCTCTCTACCGCAGGAGAATGGATGGAAGTTTCAGTCACCATCGATTTGTGTTTTCAAAAAGTTTAGCTTTTAGGTTTCTTAACCAGGTTATCGAGGACATTAAATATGCTAGTAACTGTGAAAGGCAAATGGTCATATGCGAAAATGAAGCAGGTGAGCAGAAATAGCCCAGTATTCTCATTTTGAGGTCTTAAACAAGCTTTACATTTCTTTTCCACTTGCAGTTCCTGTTGTTATTCTTTGATTAGGTATGCACTTGAAACGCTAGCATAAGCGGATCTGCCTGCAGCGGAAGGCCTTAGCTGGAAGAGTTTGCTTATCACAGATAATTTGAGAATTTTCACCATTCGCATTGGTGAACAAAGCGATGACAACGTTCATGACTCGCTCATGCCAAGTAAGCTGTCATCAAGATATCACACAATGAAAAATCAACATAATTCTATATAAGGCACACAATACTACATGACATTTATACACTTATATAAAATGTCAGAATAAACTTAAAATACATTAATTAAATTGTCCAGGGTTGCAGGGTCCTAGTAAAAATTAAGCTTTTCACTTATTAGATTTAAACCAGTGGTTCGTAAAAATTTTGACTTCTGTGGACCCCCACTCAATTGTTACTGGAAACCAGGGACCCAACAGGAATCATTATAGGAATCTGGGGACCCCTAATTAGTCATTACTGGAAGCTGGAGATCCCCATTGAGTCATTTCTGGAAGCCATGGATCCAGGCCTAAGCTTTTTCGATGATTTGAATCTTAAATCATACACTAAAAATACAGAAACAATCATTCATCCAACAAATACACAAATTATGAAATACTAACAAATAAGTACATATATATATTTTAATGGGAAGGTTGGAGCTTTTTAAAATTCAATTGAAGGCGTCCATACTATATTCTGTTTGGTGGCTGTGCACTGCTCGCAGGATTCAGGCTGAGGATACTAACTTGGTTTTTAGCCTCCAATTTCAAATGTCTTCCCATTTACAGAACATTTTAACATGTTATTATTATTTAATTTTTTTACATATTGCTTCTTTATTTATATACACTTAATTAATCTATTAGTAGTATTTCATTTTCTTAGCAGTCGCAGGCCATCTGACTAGGCTTCACAGACCTCACAGGCGTTCCCGGACCACAGGTTAAGACCCACTGTTCTAGATTATGTGACTGTAGTTGTCATCCACTGATCATCACTTTTTACTATAGTGAACGATGGCAAGATGCAGGCTTGGTGCTGAGGAAGTTCATTATGTAAAATTAAGTCTCTAGGGCTTTGTACTTGTGGCTATCGGCTGTCTGCTTCAACTGGTACTTTTGATAGCATTGGGTATTAATGTAAAGGTACAATTGCATTGGATGATCCTTCTCAGCGATTCATAATATTGTTCCTGAACTTTTCTGCTCAACATTGTCCTGGTTCCAAAGCAATAATGGATGACATGACTCTACTGATAACTGTTCTAAACACTAGAAGATAAGACTACCGGACACCTTTACATACACTGTAAAACTTTGTCGTCTTCCTGGTCCCAGTCCTCACGGCCTGAGCTTCAGTTACCTTACATTACAGAATTCACTTATACAAAGCCCATACCAATATCGCCAATGCCTCACGTTGTTTTGTGACCCATAAAGGTGGGTCTAACCCTAAACACATCCTGTCTTTTTTTCTATCCAATAGGTGGCATTGTCTCCAAAGTCCTACTACAAAGATTGGGCAATCGTGCATTATTGGTCAATGTATCTATTGTGTAAATGCTTCGTGATGATCAATCAGTGTTCTCTTGCAGATGAGGTGAGGAATGGGACCTACAGGCAGCTCTTCCACCCAGAGCAGCTCATTACTGGAAAGGAGGATGCTGCCAATAACTATGCCCGTGGCCATTACACGGTTGGGAAAGAGATCATTGACCTGGTGCTGGAGCGCATCCGGAAACTGGTGAGTACTCTATTCATAAGTGTGGCATTCAATGCCCACTTGCCATAATTGCTACATTTTCTATTGCGGGTCACACGTTTTGCGGAGAAATGATGGGTAGCTGCTGGTATGGTCGCTCACAGGAGATGGGTAGGCTGATAGTGTTGGGGTGATCAGAGGCAACACATCAAATTTATGCTGATTGGGTCCTCAAGAGACCATTTCTGAAGTTTTTTCGGAACTTTGTGCTTTTTTTTTTTTATTATAAATCTTTTTATTAACAAATAAATCAAACATTGCGGTACAGCAAGCCTTAGGATTTCCCGGTTACATATGTGGGTTAAGACATTTACATTCGGTACATTGTCACTGTGATAACGTTCATGGTGATTCCTGGATCTCCGTGTCTGGCAATTGGAAGGGGGGGTTACATATAGATCCTCGATAAACATTCCAAATGGAGACCCACTTGCGGGGACAGCTCCTCGATACATTCAGTTTTCTCTCTAAACATACACCAATCCATGTCTCTCGCCCAGGCCTCCTCCGTTAGCGCATCAGAGTTGTGCGATATTCCATTTGGCCACCATGAGGACCAGCATCAGCCAAGTCTTCTGTGCCCCCTTCAGGTCCGTGGGCTCCCACACATTTAACAAGCATCTATTTGCCTCCAGCCGAACTACCATTGTCAGTGCTTCACTCATAACTACGTGGATCCTGCCCCAGTAACGCTGGATGTGGTCACATTCCCATATTATTTGCAGAAACTTACCTGTCTGGCCACATCCCCTCCTACAGTCTTCCCCCCTCCTCTTTTCTCATTTTTACCAGACGGGGCCCTGTTATATATACCCTATGGAGTACCTTGAGCTGGACGAGACGAAGCCTAGCTGAGATAGCCACCTCTCGCGGGGATGCCACTGCCTCTATCCAGTCCTAGTCATCCAATATTATCCCGTCCTGTTCCCATTTGTCTCTTGTGAGATGGAGTGGATCTCCAGTGTGATTGATGAGTTTCTTATATGTTAGTGAGATTGTTTTAGTGGGTAGGAAACCGTCTAGTATCCTATCCTCCAAAGGGGAGGAATCTGGGGGCGAATTGCCATGCAGTGTGTTGGACTGTAGTGCGTGGCGGACCTGCAGGTAGCAGAAATATATGGTGTCTGCAAGCTCAAACTGCTGGAGGGATGCGAAGGTCTTAACTTCGCCTTTCACCCAGAGGTCTCCTATTCTGGAAATTCCGATAAGGTCCCAGCGGTCTAAGCCTTTAGATTTCCATAGGTTGCCCAGTGCCTCTGAATCCCATAGGGGAGTTGCAAGTGTGAATTTACGTTCCCATCCAAGACTACGGGTAGCTGTCCGCCACACCTGTACCGAATGTCTGGTCGGTCCCATTAGCTGCTGCATGCCACTCTTATAGTGCCCTGTTATAGTTTCCGCCTGGGAGTATCCATCGGTCCATGGCATATCCGGGGTCATCCCCCCTTCTGTAGGTGCCATGATTTATGGCTGCAAGGTGGGCCGCCCAGTAGGAACGCTTAAGGTCTGGCAGGCCTATTCCCCCATCGTACCAGGGGAGTGTGAGCTTAGTGAGGGCTATACGGGCACTGCCCCTCCACAACAGGCTTCTCTGCAAGGTTTCTATTTCCCTGAAGTAGCTTGCTGGAACTGGATCCAGGGTGTTCTGCAGCACATGCAAAAATCTGGGCAAAGCCATCATTTTAAACAATGCCGCCCTGCCGAGCAGTGAAAGCGGAAGGGCACCCCATTGCTTTCTGTTTTTTAATGCAAAATAATTGACAACAGAGTAGGTAAATGCTCTTTATCACACTGCTAAAAGCTCTAAGCAAAGGCGGTAAGAACACACACCCTATGCCGTGCAGTGCAATTTTACTTTAAAACTGCTATTTTAAACTGCAGCTTTTACATTACCCCCCCCCCCCCCCCCCCCCCATAACTCCCCTCCTGACTGCGAGGCTGCTAGCATCAGTGCGGCCCTTGTTGACATCACCAACCATACTTGGTGGCCCCTGGGAAAATGTTTGCTAGTACTCCTGTTCTAGACCCTTCTCTCCTCTATCTATAAATCCATCTAACCGGCTCATATGTCCATTGTCGACCTGGCAACATTTTGAAAACTTTGTCTGTTTAAATCCTTTCTCCTACTATTCAATTTGAAAAAATCCTACCTATCTGCTTTCTTAGGGGTGGTTTCTTATATTAACAAATGTACAAGACTGAGCTAGAGTGTGCATAAATCAGATCTCCCCATCCTTTGCCTCTATTTCACTTCAGATCCCAAAGTTGTGTTCAGTTAAATTGTCTCCCATTTACCCTCCACTAGATTAAACGTAGGCTTTGGCGAGGTGCTGAAATTTCAGGATAAAGTGATAACAAACAGGCATAAGTAATACAGCTAGCATGTACATTTACTTTGCTCTTAGCATGCAGATGGTTTACATAAAGCATACTGCAGTGTTCTGTGCTAGGCACGCAAACTAGAATGCAAATTATTTGTACAGATAATCTTCACAGACTTTAAGTCGAACTTTGTGTTGATGCTGGTATTTCCTTCAGGTTCATATCTGCTTTTTCTGTTGTGCAAGTGATATTGTCCTGGTAGGAGGGAGTTGACTAGCAATAATGAGCTCTGGGACTGGTGCCTGTATTAGCGTTCAATAAATCTTTCTATCTCCATTTTTTCCCCTAGGCTGACCAGTGTACTGGACTGCAGGGCTTTCTGATCTTCCACAGTTTTGGAGGTGGCACTGGGTCTGGATTCACATCCCTGCTCATGGAACGACTTTCTGTTGACTATGGCAAAAAGTCCAAACTAGAGTTTGCAATCTACCCTGCTCCCCAAGTATCCACTGCTGTGGTGGAGCCCTACAACTCCATCCTTACTACCCACACCACCCTGGAGCACTCGGACTGTGCATTCATGGTCGACAACGAGGCCATCTATGACATTTGTCGCCGGAACCTGGACATAGAGCGCCCAACATACACTAACCTTAACCGGCTTATTGGCCAGATTGTCTCCTCCATCACAGCCTCCCTGCGATTTGATGGTGCTCTCAATGTGGACCTGACAGAGTTCCAGACCAATTTGGTGCCGTATCCCCGCATCCACTTCCCACTGGTGACCTACTCACCCATCATCTCAGCCGAGAAGGCCTACCATGAGCAGCTCTCTGTGTCCGAGATCACCAATGCATGCTTTGAGCCATCCAACCAAATGGTCAAGTGCGATCCCCGCCACGGCAAGTACATGGCTTGCTGCATGTTGTACCGGGGCGACGTTGTGCCTAAGGATGTCAATGCAGCAATTGCGGCCATCAAAACAAAGCGAACCATCCAGTTTGTGGATTGGTGTCCAACTGGTTTTAAGGTATGTAATGTGTGGATTTCTCATCCAGCTGTGCTGTTGCTCTTAGTCATCCAAAAATAAGCTTGTGAATGCTAGATAAATTAGAGCATTTCAGGACAGAGAACCACCACTCCTATTAGTATGTGGAACCTTCTTTGGGAGACATTACTCTACTAAGAAGTAACAAAGTGAGGCTTTCTCCCTTTTACCCCTGCACATGCCCTGTCTGTGAGTGTTGCATGAAGTTAGTTCTGGGTATTAAACTTGCCCTTGCAGCGCCCCAGGTCTGATATGCCAATTTCATTAGTTTTGTGCAAGATCAGTAGGTGGTGCTCCTCCACATCTCCCTTCCCATGCCACCTGCTAAGTGCTGTGGTCCATAGTGGCTGTGGCAGCATGCACTAGTATCCGGATTGGATTGCTGCTTTCTGTGTTTGGCCATAGAAGATGCATTTGTGGAACGTTATAGAGTGTGGGTTACCTTTCTGCGTTTATATCAATTTGCTCTGTTTATGAATGGGTAACTCGTGATATATTTGTATATTGGGTTTAACAAATATGTATTCCTTTTTAGGTTGGTATTAACTACCAGCCCCCAACAGCTGTTCCTGGTGGGGACCTTGCCAGAGTACAGAGAGCAGTCTGCATGCTCAGCAACACCACAGCCATTGCAGAGGCCTGGGCCCGCCTCGATCACAAGTTTGACCTCATGTATGCCAAGCGCGCCTTCGTTCATTGGTACGTTGGAGAGGGTATGGAGGAAGGAGAGTTTTCAGAAGCTCGTGAGGATCTGGCCGCTTTGGAGAAAGACTACGAAGAGGTGGGCACTGACTCAGTGGAAGGAGAAGATGAAGGGGAGGAATATTAGGCACAGAGTGGCCTGACGTAACTTTCTGGTCTGTTTCTCTGTCTTTTGCCATAATTGCAGAATCTTGTCTGTTCTCTTATTCTTGTTCCTGTCCATGTACATGTTATCATTCCTGTCTCAAGCAGCTTGGAATAAAGACTTTTTAACCTAGATGTTTTATTTTTATTTTTAAAAAGGTTGCTGTTAATCTATATAGGTTTCTGGTTCCTGCCAAGAACACACAGGTGCAATGCTAAAGAAAGCTAGGGTGGCTAGATTAGTAGCCTCCTTTGATGGACCAGCTCCTTGTACCCTCTTTCTTTGCCCTCTTGTCCCTCACCATTTGGTATTTAGTACCAAGAATAAGTTGTCTCTGGGCAGTATCCCACTAATACAATGTAATGAGCTTTAAAGATGGTTGTTTGTGTAAAGCGCACACTGTACATACTAAACACATAGCACTAATAATAAGATGAACATCTATAGTAATTGTGAATTTCTGGCTTCCTCCAGCCCATCTTGGTACTAAAGCAGTACATGTCAGCACTTTCATATGAAAACTTTGCAAGAATGTAATTCCGCTTCTCTGCCAAGGGGATCTGAATGGTGCTATGCCTGAAGGATGCATTTTGCCACATCCCCATCCATCCTGCCCATCACCCATGTAATTAGCTCTCAGTAAATGGACAACACAACCAATTCAAAGCTCTCCCCTTTGGAGTCACTAGAGCTCCCAGGGTCTTTACGAGTGCCTACTAGTGGTGGCTGCCCAACTTTGATGAGGCAGTATCCATGTCTTCCCATCATACTTTGATGACTGGCTGATCAAGAGCAACAGTGGCCAACAATGCCTAGCACACCCTCAAACATAATCCTGCTTCAGAGTTTAGGGTTCACCATAAAGGGAAATTAGCCCCACCTCTACTCCAACAGATCAAGACCTTCCTGGGCTTATTTCTAAATACTTTCACAGGGAAAGCCTATCCCAACTAGCTTTTATCGACCCTTCAGCAGTGTCTCATGAGCCAGTGGTCACAAGTGAAGGGTCATTTGGAAGATCTAGTGTCGATAAAGGCCAGCACTCCACGCTCTCTGCAATAATGGAACAGCAACAACATTTTGCCTGGCAGGCCTTTCTATTTGCAGGTGACCAGCACCACTAATGCATCACACAGTGGGAGAGGCACACCTCCAGGCAACATGAAAGCAAGGTGTCTGCATCTATTAGCTTCAGGATTGTCACACCAGCTACCTAAAATTGCTGGCCATCTGCCTAGACATCAAAGCCTTCTTTGTGCTTGTTCGGGGCAAAGTGGTTCTCATAAAAACTGACATCATGGTCATGTAGTAGATACAGAAGTCGGGGTGCTACTTGCTCCTCTCAGCTGCCTGCATTTGCACAGGTCTGGCACTGGGCAATCCACAACAAGATCCAACTTTTAGTTAAACACCTGCCAGGGGTTGACAACTTAGCAGACCTGTTAAGCAGGATGCATCAGCAAGTCCACAAGAGGGAATTCCACCCACAATTTCTATTTAGGTACTTCCCACAGTAGGGTATCCAAGCCATCAGTCTCTTTGCCTCTCCAGAAAACGCAAGCTGTCCAAACTTCACTTCCAGGTACCCACTCCCACAGTCCATGGGCAATGCACTATGGATGAACTGGACCGGAATATTCCCACCCCCGAATCTCGGCAGTGGCGGCGCCTCTTTTATGGCTGAGGAGTCACCCACTTCCCTGCCGCTGAGAGAAACGGGGAAAAATAAATTATAAATTGGTTTTTCTACCATGTTATTTTTTCCGTTTCCCTCTAGAGCCTGCATAAGGCAGGGCAGGGCTTGGCTGTTGTCACAGCCAGCAGGGAAGGAGTAGTGTACACTGTAAGTGCACATGAAGATTTAGCCAGCTGCATTAAACAGGCCAAACCATCATGCGCACTTAGGTTTCTCCAATCCTGCTGTGTTTCACAGCCAGGGTGGAGAAACAGGACAGACTCCCAGGCACTGTCTGAGCGGCAAGCCAAGCCACTCAGACTTATCCTGGCACCGCTCTCTTGCTGTTGAGAGCAGTGGAGGGATTGGGTGGGGAGCCTGTGCTGGTTTCCCAGAGGCTGCTCAGACACCATTAGGAGAGAAGAGGAGCAACGAGGCGACAGAACAGGTACGTTTTTTTTAATGATTATTTCCCTAATCCCCCTCTCCTCCACTTAAGTTTTGCAGCAGCCACCACGGCATTTTGGATGTGGTGAGGTAGATGAAGCATGTGTCCACGACTCTTATCCTGGTGGCCCAAACTTAGCCCAGGCAGTCCAGATACTCAATGCTCATCGGTCCCCATGGAAAGCTGAATCATGCCAAACTTTCTCACATAACAGCACAGACAAGTCACATCTGTAACCCAAACAGCTTAACCTAGTGATCTGAGTCTTGAGATTTTAAAGCTTGGTTACCTAAACCTCCTTGATGAGTGTATGACTATACTGTGTCAGGTCCACAGGCCCACTACACGTGTATGTTATGCAGCCAAGTGGAAGAGATTTTGTCCACTATTGCATCTAGAAGCAACTAGACCCCTTCAGAGTCGCGCTTCAGTCAAGATCACACCAGTTAACATTTATGCCTTCAGAGGGCAGGTCTTGCATTTGCCTCTATACGGCTCCACTTAACAGCTGGTGTGGCATACAATCAGAATGGGAAACAGCCATATCTTTTCAAAATCCCTGCAGTTAAAGCATTCATGGAGGGTCTTAAAAGGCTAATACCCCCAAGAACACCCACAGCCGTAGTAACCTTAACATAGTTTTCACAAGGCTTATAGATCCAACTTTCAACCCCCTTCCCTCTTGGACCTTACACTTTCTTTCCTAGATGGTGTGTTTTCTAGTAGCCATAACCTCAATCAGGTGTATGAGGGAGTTACAGTCACTCACCATTCAAGAACCAATCATTTAGGTCCAAAAGGACAAGGTAGATCTCACAACTAATCCAAAGACCTTAAGGAAGGTAATAGCACCTTTCCACATTGAACAGGCAATTAAACTGCCCTTATTCTTTAAATAACTGTTTCAGTAGTGGTAAGTGTTACACATCATGGACACCAGGTGGAGACTTGCGTACTATGTTGAGATAACAAAGTTCTGCAGATTTCTTTGTAGCCTTTTTTAAACTCTACAAATGTCACCATTTCCCAAGGCAGGCATTGTACATTGGATTGTCGAGTGCATCCATACTTGGTATACCATGGGCACACTTTGCGTGCAAGACGAGAACGACAAGGGCACCCTATGTAACGTCCCATTAGAAGGTACTTGTAAGTCAGCTATCTGGTCAACATAGTCCTTTACAAAGCATTACTGTAGGGAAATATTAGCCAGTCAATTGACTATGGATGGCAACACTGTTTAGAATAGTGTTCTAAACATGAGCATCATTCTCGTGGTAGCCAACTCTTAGTTGAAACTGCTTTACAGCCAATGCAGAGCATGAGCATCTACAGCCACACGTGATGAATGGAGATTGTTATTTACTCTGTAAGCCTCTGTGTAGTGCTGTAGATTCACACTCTCCTCCCTGGAAGCTGGCAAGGATGGCTCATGTCTTACTTTTCTTGTGCTTTATTCTTTAACAAATTACTCTGCACTCCACTTTCACCCCTGACCTGCGGAGCGAAAAACAGCTTAGGTTGGTGTTGGTGCACTTGTGCATTGTGGGCTAAATGAGGAGTCCTAACACATCCTGAGACTCAAAGAAAAAAAGTTGCAATGGCCAAGCTCAGCACTAGATAGGAGTATGCAGAGTATGTGAATCTATAGTACTAAAATCTGCATCCTATTCCCCCAAAACACATTTGGTGTGATATTTATCGTACTTGATAAATTCTGACTCCGAGGAATCCAATTTTATCTAGTTCAATAAACAGCACACTAATTACTGGGCCATTTGTAATGAGGGAACATGGCTAGGCTGATGACCTGAGAGTCCTCAGGGCTGTCAGGTAATCAGTCTAAGAAATATTATACGGTTGAGCTGGCTGCTTATGCACAGTGCAACTGGCTTTAAGTTGGTGCTGCCCTCCGTCACCACTGGGCGTGACTGGCAGCAGAACCGGCAGCCCAGGTATCAGCATTTATTATTAACAATAAAAAGCGAAAACGGGCATAAAATATAAAGGGCATAGACAGACGTCCAAACTGGCAAATGATAAAATATTAACATTGCAAACTGGATGTGGCCTTTGGAAAGAAGTGTATGAGTAAAGCCCATTAAAAGGTCCCTTTTAAAAGAAAAATGTGGCCATTTGAAACTCCCAAAAAGACCAATTGCAGGAAGTTATGACCTACAATTGAGAGTTCCACAACTGGACGAGTGAGAAACCAAAGAGTTTGTGGTCCAAAAATAGGCAGCTGTATTAATCCTGTCAATGACAGAACTTCAGTAAACTTCAGTCCTCTGGTGACTGGTAAACATCCATCTCCTTCGTCAGCCAGAGAACTGTGTCCTGATTCCGCTTCCATTTTTGATATATTAGATCAAGGGTTGCTAAATGGAAAATAATGTAATTAAATCATGGGGGGGCTAAGAGAGAATCAATGAGATCATCAGTTTCTTAGGAAAAGGAAACAAACAGCAGTGATGAAGGTCTCAAAAAGCAATGACCCAATCAGATTAGGGACTTCTGGAAGCTGTGTAGGAACCTGTACGTATAGAACAGGGCATAAGAGAGTATATCAATAAGCACTGGCAAAGCCAATAGGTTTAGCCTGTGCAATAGCTATTGGCTTTGCCAGTGTGTGTTAGCCATGTTGTACACCAGGGTAGATGCTGTCCAGCATGGCATAGAGGAGAGTGGTACCAAGTGGAGTGTTGTAGAGTGCAATACAGTGGAGTGTCGTGGTGTGGACTGGCATAGAGTGGGGTGGCACAGAGTGGTGTACTGTTGGTGGCATAGAATGGAGTAGAGCTGAGTAAAGTGGCGTAGATTAGTGTAGAGGGAGTGGAGTGGCAGAGTAGAGTGGAGCAGAGTCTTGTAGAGTGAAGTGTTGTGGAGAGTCATCAAGTGTTTTGGAGTGGGCTATTCTGGAATAGAGTGGGATTGAGGGAAATGTCAGAGAACGAAGTGGTGTAGAGCTAAGAGTAGTGGCGTAGAGTGGAGCAAAGTGTTGCAGCGTGGCGTTGAGGGGTGTAAAGTGGAAAGGCAGAGTGGAGTTAAGTGATGTAGAGGAGCATAGGGTGTCATAGAGTGGACTCTCATAGAGTGGAGTGTCATGGAGTGGAGTGACGTAGCGTAGAGTCGAATAGTGTTGTAGAGCGACATAAAGTGTCATAGAGTGTAGTAAACACTCGTAGAGTGGAGTGATATAGTGTGGAGCAAATTGCCATAGAGTGGAGTGTTGTAGAGTGGCCTAGCGAAGTGGCATAGAGTTTCGTGGAGTAGCATAGAGCGGAGTGGCATAGAGTGGTGTAGAGTGTAAGAGCATAGAATGGAGTATGCTTGGGGTGGTAGTGCATTGCCACTACAGACAACACATTTTCAACTGAAATGCTCATTACATTGCACAGATATACAGCTTTACTGATAAAACTATACAGCGCACAAATGATAAAGTGTGGAATTGGCACCACCTAGTGTACTGATTGTTTTGATCGTATTAAAATATTTGTTTCCTGCACTCTTCAAAATAAAAATGTGCATCATTTGTGATTTCCTAATTCTGATATATTCTAAAATATTTCAAAGTTCTTTACTTGCACTTACATTTTATTGTGTTCTAGAAAAAGCCTTTCCTTTCACACCCCCAGATTGTCCAATCATCTTCTCACTTTGAAGTCAGAAAAAGAAAAGTAAACACAAAGCTTCCTCGGAAGACAGAGCCTTACATTTGACCTCTGTCTTTGAATGCACAGCAAATGTAAGATGATAAGAGCAAGATTTAAAGGTGTATTTACATAAAGCAAGCCCTCATGGGAAAAAAGGCTATGCTTCACGGGAGGTACAACTTAAAACAAAGCCAGCAAGTAGAAAACAAGCAAATGTGAGTTAGAAATACAAAGCGCGTATATAGTAAGCAAGAGCGCAATGCATTCTTAGGTCATCTTTCAGAATGTCCCGAAGAAAACTTTAGCAACCAAACGGCTGCGCTGTCTGGTAGGCTGCAACCTAAAAAGGCAACGAAGAGGTAAGCAGCACCTGTCCCATATGCCTGATCAAATCTCCATGAGGCTGAAACAGCACTGATGGTGGCCGCTCAAAGAGCAGGAAGGGGGCAGTGAGACTCGTAGGACACCCCTGGTTGTGAATAGAGAATGACCTTGGTGCGCTGGCAGAGCAGTCTGATGGCGACAATGTTTAACCCCAGGGGGACTGGTCACTCTTTGACAAACTTAGCTTGCCTCTTCGAGAGAACATGCAATACCTAGAAGACTGTCTTGCACATGGATGAACTGCCACACGCCATATTCTTTTATTTGCTTCATACAGGAATGGGCGGATTGACCAACCTCTGGTGATTCAAACCGAATGTCCGACTTGAGGGTGATTTAGGAGCCCCTGGGCCTTCTTACCAGGAGAGCAGCCGAGCACCTGTCCTAATGGCTTTGTCATAGTACT
Organism: Triturus cristatus; assembly: GCF_964204655.1. Classification (NCBI taxonomy): domain Eukaryota; kingdom Metazoa; phylum Chordata; class Amphibia; order Caudata; family Salamandridae; genus Triturus; species Triturus cristatus. The sequence goes on from NC_140580.1 coordinate 35,064,290, forward strand.
AGTTCCGAATGGCATGGCTCCATATGCCATGATGTTGCCCTTCACCCAGGGCATTTCTCCAATAGGTTGGGATTACCATTCCAAGGGCTATCCCACTGGTGGAGAGAGGCTGTAGTCTACTATGTCTCGACCAGTATGGGCAGCCTCCACCCATTGTAGGGCTTGATGGACCTGCCTGTGCTCTTGTTGTCATGGCCATTCACTCCATGCAGGCATCGAGTCACAGACTGGGGCCCTTATTTACGAAGGGCTTGCACTATTTTTGCAGCACTTTTTTGTGACGCTGTGGCGGAGTGATCATTGCGCCACACTGCACCCTAGTTACAAAGTGACACATCTAGGCAGATACGTCACTTTGTAAAACCCTGCACTACATTATACCTGCATCAGGTATAATGTATGCAGGGTGGACGTTACCTGTAAAAAGCCACATAGAAGTGGCGCAGTGACGGGGCGTGGCTAGACGCCTAAGATGGCGGATGTGTCCTGGTAGAGCTCCGGACCCTGGGGGGGGGGGGGGGGAATTCAATTCTCCTACACTGCCCTCCATGGTTTAAAATCAGCCTAGGGCACAGGCACAGGGTTGTGAGCCTTGACCCCTGCCCACCAGCCCCTTAGTGTAAAGAACCCAGCCTCTGGTACTTGCCTTAATCCACGACCCTCCTGGGCCGTGAGGGAGGGAGTCGCAGCTTCTCCTTCAACCGCTGGAGTGCTGGACTCAAGCGTGTTGCTCCTGGAGCGGCCGTCAGTGCACTGCTTCTCCTCGTCTGGGTGCTGTACGTCCTCGGACACCGTCTCCTCCGTCGCTTCTTCCTCTTCCTCGTTTACTCCGTTAGTACTCGCCTCTCTTTCTGCGTTCGCCTCTTCTCCTTTTTCCGCGACCCTTGGTGTTCCCCGTTCCGCCTTCTTATTCCCTATAGTTCCGCCTGGGTCGACTCTGATTGGTGCATCGTCAGGAACGTCCGGTTGGTCCGCTAGGCCGCTGACCCGACTTCCTGTTTGCCATATCGCGGCCGCCGTATTGCTTTGATCGGGTGCTGCGCTGTGTAGAGGGGACTCCTCACAATACCTCCACTCCTGGAATGGACATGTGGGCAATTCTGATACTGGATGCCGGGAGAGGAAGTCAACGTTCGTCTGTAGTCTTCCCGGGGTGTGTATGGTGTGGAAAGAAAAGGGCTGCCAGGCAAGGAACCAACGGAGAATTTTAGGGTTGGAGTCTTTGTTTTGAGAGAGCCAAGTCAATGGGGCGTGATCAGTTAATAACAGGAACTGTCGTCCTAGCAGATAGTACTAGAGGGCTTCGATGGCCCACTTAATGGCTTAGCATTCCTGTTCTATTGTGGCATAACGTGTCTCTCTAGGGAACAGCTTGCGGCTCAGGAACAGGACAGGGCGGAGATATCTGTCCTTGTCAATTTGGGAGAGGACTGCACCCAGACCCCTGCGTGAGGCATCGGTTTGAAGCACAAAGGTCTTCTGGTAGTCGGAGCATTCAAGGACAGGTGCATTACTTATGGCCTTTTTGAGTTGGATAAAACTATACTCCTGTGCAGATGACCAGTGGAGGGGTTTCCCTGACATGGCTATTGTGAGAAGGTCGGTGAGGGGGCTTGCAAGGGCTGCAAAGTGAGGAATGAACCGGCGGTAATACCCTATAAGCCCAAGGAAGGAACGGACCTCTTTCTTTGTGGTGGGACGGGGTATGGTATTTATAGCCTCTGGTTTATCTATCTGTGGCCTGATTTGTTCGGCCTGGATGTCATACCCGAGGTAACGAATATGGTCGGTACCAAGGGTGGTTTTCTTGGGATTGACGGTAAGACCGGCATTTTTAAGTGTCTGTAGAACGTTTTGTAGGTGTATGAGGTGCGTCTCCCAGTCGGGCCTATGGACAACAATATCGTCTAGATATGCTACTGCATAAGTGTGATGTTCACGCAGTAGGATGTCCATTAGCCTTTGGAATGTTGCTGGGGCTCCGTGTAGCCCAAAGGGGAGGACTTTGAAGTGGAACAGACTGAAAAGGGTAGAGAAGGCAGTCTTTTCTCGGGAGTCCAGGGACATTGGAATCTGCCAGTAACCTTTGGTGAGGTCAATCGCAGACATCACTCTGGCATCTCCTAGACGATCTATAAGTTCGTCTACTCGGGGCATGGGGTAGGTGTCGAATTTTGATATGGAGTTTAATTGTCGAAAATCCATACAAAACCTAATGCTCCCATCTGGTTTTGGAACCAGCACGATTGGGGAGGACCAGGCACTGTGGGAGGGTTCAATAATGTCTGCTGTTAGCATTGCTTGTATCTCTTGGTTTACGGCCTGTCTTCTGGCAGCGGGTATGCAATATGGTCTTAACCTGATTGGTTTTGCGTTTGCTGTGTCTATGTGGTGTTCGACCAGGTCTGTATGCCCTGGTGTACCTGACATGACGTCCGAAAAGGAAGAACATAAGGTCAACAGCTGTTGTCTTTGTTCTTCTGTGAGTTGGGGGCCTATGTGAACAGAGCCTGCCTGGTCAAGGTTCGAATTGACTCAAGGGATATCAAGGTGTCTATTCAGGGAGATGTGGTGTATGGGGGAGCTGTTACGTGGTGTGGTCGGTAGGGGTCCTTCCCAAGCCTTTAAAAGGTCAACGTGATAAGTTTGTCCTGTCTGTGTCTTGTGGGGGACGGCCACTCGGTAGGATACAGGGGTTACTTTGTCCAAGATTCGGTAAGGCCCTTGCCATGTGGCCAGCAGTTTTTTTTTGGGCGGACGGTAGTAATATGAGGAAGAGATCTCCTATGTTAAATTCTCTTATTCTTCTGTTTTTGTTATTGGAGCGTTTTTGTTGTACCTGGGTCTTCTCCATGTTTGTGTGGACCTTTTCCCACAGGGATACTAGGGTATCTCTTAGTGTTGTGCTGTATTGTAGTGGTTTGCTCTCGTCTTCCTCTTCAACCCACTGCTTGACTGCCATGTCCAGAAGAGTACGGGGTGGTCGCCCGAACAGCAACTCGTAAGGGGATAACCCCGTAGACTTCTGCCCATGGGTCCTGATAGCGAATAACACCAGGGGCAGTTGCCGATCCCAGTCCCTCCCCGTCTTTTCTATGGTCTTCCTTAGCGTAGTCTTAATTGTCTTGTTATATCTCTCGACCAAGCCGTCGGTTTGTGGATGGTATACAGCTGTTTGGATCTGCTTAATGCCAAACAACGTACAGATCTGTTTCATTAGTCAGGACATAAAGGGCGTACCCTGATCGGTTAAGAGGTTTTGGGGAAATCCCACACGGGAGAAGAAGGAGACATTAGCCTGGGCGATGGCAGTGGTGGTTGTACTGGTTAAGGGTATTGCTTCTGGGTATCTTGTGGCGTAATCCACTAGGACCAGTATATATTGGTGACCCCGTGCTGACGTAGGTAGTGGCCCTACAAGGTACATGCCTATCCATTGGAACGGGATATCGATGATTGGTAGTGGCTGGAGGGGAGCTCGAGGGAGGACATGGTTATGAGTCAATTGACATCGGACACAGGATGCACAATACTTCGCTGCCTCCTGGTATATCCCTGGCCAATAAAACCTATGGAGCAGATACTTTATAGTGTGTTCTTTCCCGTAGTGACCACCCCCTGCCTGGTTATGTGCAAGGTTCAAAATGTATTCACGGAAGGGCCGGGGTACCAGCAATTGTTCTTTAGTGTGCCCTTTTTCTCTTGTTACCCGGTACAACAAACCTTTCTTTACACAAAAATGGGGCATACCTTCCCCGGGTCATCCTCCTGTGCTTGGTTCCAGGCATGTTGTAATGTGGTGTCATCTCTCTGTGCGGCTCGGAAGTTTCGTCTCGGTACCTGGGGTTCTTCTGGGGAGACAAGAACGGGGCAGACAACACATCACAGGCCTGTCGGTATTTCAGTCTTTCTGCCCTCTTTTCCCTACGTGTTTTTTTTTTTTTTGTATGGGCCTCCCTCTATTGGGGTTTGTGCAAACGGATCGTTTCCCAGCCACCCCAATACAGCTGAAGGAGGAGAAAAGGATGATAGATACTCGTGAAAACGGGGAAGGTCAGACCCTAAGAGCACTCTTTTGGGAAGGGAGGGTATTACCCCTACTTTTTGTATAAGTGGTTCCCCGTCTATTGTCAACAAGGCCTCTACCAAAGGGTATAACTTCTTTTCCCCATGTACGCACGTGACCTGTACGTATTCCTTCCCTGTGGCTTGGGTGTTAGACAACAGTTCCTTGCTAACCACCGTGTGGTGACATCCTGTGTCTAGAAAAGCCATGACTGGTTTCCCATTTACCAGTATTTGTTTCTGGTATCTCTGTGGGGGTTCCCCCGCCTTGTAAATGCAGCCTTGAGTGTAACCTACGTCCATGGGTTCCTGGGTAGGGGGTCGAGAAGGGCAGTTTCAAGCTATGTGTCCCCACTCTGCACAGTGGAAACACTGTGGTCCCTGTAATGGTTGAGATCCTATAGGCGGTCTGGATATCTGTCTGCAGTAGATGATTTAATTGACAATTGAAGCATGATACTGGTGCAAAATGAGCATTACACAGCACAGGAACCGCTACACGTTGAACACTTGTGAAGAAAGTGCAAACTCCGACTTTCTGCAAAAATGGTATCCTTTTCACATACCTCCTCTAATTACTATTGCAATGCCATAACCTGTATGACACTGTAGTATGTTAAGATTAGTCGTATGGGACATAATAGCAGGCCGCTCCCGTGGCCCTGGAAATTTGTCAATGTCCTGCTGGGTCCTTGGCTGTCGATTACTAAGGAATGCTTGGGCGGAACTATAGTACTCAACAGGATCAGTTATACCCCCCCCCCCCCCTCTTTGGGTTCCGTATAGCCGCCGGGACTCTAGCCTCAGTCTGGTCAGCACTATGGATGGTGGCAGCGACCCCCCTCTGAGCGTATGCTCCGTTATTTGTTATGTAAATGTTGAAGTTAGTTGTTGGGCCCAGCGCAGTTCTGGCGCTGAGCCACATTTCGTTAGTGTTAGAGGGAAAGGGAACTCCTGGTCTATGTCAGTCTATTGGCTCCATATAACATGGAGCTCTGTGCAATATCATATTCCATGCCTAGAACCATTACCACATTAGGGTCCTACAACCTACTAATGTGGAATGTACGAGGGATGGGGGCGATACAGAAGAGGCACTGTATCCATGCCTAAAGCCCACATAGTTTTCCTGCAGGAGTCCCACTTACCTGAGTCAGAAGCACAGATAACAAGCAAGAAATGGCGGGGACAAATCAATTCCACTAACTACTCTGCTATTGCTAGAGGGACGATCATATGGTTACGCCACGGGGTTCCATTTATCGAACTAGAGCGCCGTATAGATGATCAAGGGAGATACATCCTACTGAAGGGCACGCTAGATGGCTCACTGGTGGTCCTGGGCAGTATCTATGCCCCTAACTTTGATCAGGACCAATTCCTCCACCGACTGGGCACAGCATTGGCTGTGTGGGATACTATCCCCTGGATACTGGGTGGGGATTGTAACGCAGTCTTAGATACTGATATGGATAGGTCTCACCCCCCACTACATGGTACACATGCCCGCAAGCTAGCCGAAATGCTTAATACTTGGTCGGTGGGATGGGTGCTTTCAGATGTATGGAGATGTCTGCATCCTACCCATAAGGAATATTCATTTTACTCCCCTTTCCATTGCCTCCATACCAGGAAAGACAGATTCCTTTGCTCCAATCCTATTGTCACACAGGTTTGCCACTTCACATATTTAGCGAAAACCCTCTCAGACCACAACCCCCTAGAGCTCACACTTAACTGGGGTAATGTGCCAACTCCAGTACCCACCTGGAAACTACACCCACAATTATTAGAGGATGCTCCATTTCGTGTAGCGCTCTCCGCCACCAACACTAATTATTTAGCAGACAATTGGAACACAGCCTCCTCTAACTTAATAGAGTGGGACGCACTAAGAGTAGTGGTGAAAGGGGCGTCAATTGGATAGATAGTGGTGGCCCGACAGGAGACACACCAAAGTTTGATCAGAGACGAACAACAAATGACTAAACTAGAGCAGGAAGCAGTGACTGACCCAGAAAAACGGTAAGCACTGCAGAAGACTTGAAACACTACGGACGATAGATTATAGGGCCTTCATGCAGCAAAACACTCATAGGCTGATAGGACTGGGACACTGCTAGCTCACCTGGTGCGAGACAGGTCAGACCCACCAATTATAACCCAAATCCGCGCACCAGACGTGAGTATGGCCCATACCCAACGAGAGATAAACGAAGCCTTCTACACATACCTCAGCACTCTCTATGCCGCACCCACACTAAACATGAACCCTTCCATTGCAGACTTTTTACGAGATCTTACAATTCCTGTACTCCCAGATGATATACAAAAGGAAATAAATGGCCCCATAACCCAGCAGGAAATCCGAGCCACAATTAAAGGCCTGAACCGTAATAAGGCGCCTGGACTTGATGCGCTGCCTATTGAATTCTATTACACTTACTCAGATGCTCTGGTCCCCGCATTAGAAGTAGTATATAGGACTGCCATGGAAGCCGGTAATCTACCACAATCCACCATGCAAGCGTTGGTTACCTCATTGCCTAAACCGGGACGAGATAGAATTGATCTGTCCAACTATAGGCCCCTGTTCTTGTTAGCGACAGAATATAAAATTCTGAGCAAAGCCCTTGCTAATCACATACAACCCTACCTTAATACCCTTATACATAGTGACCAATGCAGGTTCCTGCCAAATCGTAGCACGTCCCTTAATACGAGACGACTACATTACGTCATGAGGGCCACCCCATCTGTTTACCAGGCCGCAGGATGCTTGGCATTAGACCTTCGGCAGGCTTTTGACTCCCTATCCTGGGATTACATGTTTGCGGCACTCCAACGATTCGGGTTCCCAGACACGTACCTTAAATGGGTATGCCTACTGTATACTTCCCCCACTGCCCGAGTCCGTACGGGGCAATAGATCTCAGGCCAGTATACAATTCATAGAGGTACGCGGCAGGGATGCCCGCTGTCTCCCCTACTGTTCGCTCTCGCATTAGAACCCCTAGCGGTGGCACTCAGACAGTCAACGGACCGCCTGGGAATAGCCATAGATGGCACAATCCACCTTATTTCAATCTATGCGGATGACATCCTATTATATCTTCGTGATCTGACTGCCGACCACATGCCCCTTCCCGCTATTCTTTCCACCTTCGAACAGGTCTCGGGCCTTGCTATTAATCCGAGGAAATCTTTGGCCTACTTTTTCCAGGACATACCACACCCTACGATTTGGCACGTACACTTTGCCAGTAGCCCATACCACCTTTAAATACTTAGGCATCCAAGTATACAGAACGCAGACAGATCAACTCGAGGGCAACCTTGTGAAGGCCATAACGGCCCTTCGAGCTAGTGTGGCTTTCTGGACTTCACTGCCCCTGTCGGTGATGGGGCGCATTGCCATCTCGAAGATGGTGATGCTCCCTCGTTTATTATATTATTTTGTGAAGTTAGCCATTGTAGTTCCGCAGTCTATTTTTCATACCCTGAATGCTATATTAGTAGAACTTATTTGGGGTACAGGACGTAGGAGAGTGAGCCTACAGAAACTCCAATTAGAGCCTCATAGAGGAGGACTGGGAGTACCCGATTTCAGAGTATATTACTCTGCTTGTCAGCTTCAATGGCTGTCTTTTTGGACGGCGGGGAAGAATTTGCAAGAAATTGGATATACTCTGAGAGACTTAGATCGGGGCACACTGCGCTCCCTACTTCTGCCTAACATCAAAATCCCTGCAGACAGCCCCCCCCTGCTGAGGACGGCACTACAGTGCTGGAAGAAGGCATTATTATTCACCTCTACAGTGACCCCATACTCGACGAATATCCCCATATTGGGTATTCCCACACCCCGTGGCAGGCTTACGAGGACCAGGATCCACGCCTGGACAGAGACAGGAATAGAAGATGTCGGGGCTTTCTTTGGCGAAGGCAATCTTCTTGACCACTAATCCTTTATACAGGCTACAGGTGCACCAACACATCTATACTTATTACACGCCGCAGTTTCCCACTACATTAAGAAGACATGGGCCCCGCAGCATAGAGAACCACCACAGCATGACTTGGTTCACCTATTATACTATATGGGGAATGGGGGTCACCTAGTTAAATGGATATACACTGGTATACGGGCACACGCCGCAGTCACACTTACATCCCTCAGAACAAAATGGTCTGAAGATACCGATACGGAACTCACGGATAAAGCCTGGAAGAGCATGCTTGAACATCCTAAACAAGTATCCCATAATGCCATACTAAAATTCATTCAAGCAATGGTCCTTCATAGGTCGTATCTCACCCCACAGAGAATCCACCGTATGCTCCCCGAGGCACACCATTGCTACCCTCGTTGTAAAGGGGACGATGCGGACTTCATCCATATGCTATGGTCCTGCCCCCGCCTCCAGGATTACTGGAGAGGCGTTCATCATTCCCTAGGCGAGGTCACACATCTGTCTGTTCAAGATAGCGCCCTAGACTGCCTCATGGGCCTTCGTAGACGCACTGGTGCGCAGAAAGTGCAACAAAGATTCCTAGATATGGCCCTCATACTAGCAGTAAGAGCCCTTACCATGAGATGGAAATACCCCAGATCCCCGACGCTGCCTAGTTGGCAGGACGACATGATACAATGGGGTAAAGCAGAGAGCGCAGCACTTCGGAGGGAAGAAGAGAAAGGACTACGAAAATGACCCATTTCCATGGAAAGGGATATTATGTTACATGATTTTGAACTACTTGACCTAATATCCCCATCATGTACCCCAACATCATGATTCACTATACTGCATTAGGACCAATTGACCTGAACCTTCCAAACCCTAGGTCATTTACTGCAGTACATGGGTAACGTAGGACCCTTAGAAATACTCTAATAGTCCCCCTAGGCTACTATAGGAATTAGAGTCAACAGACCAGGAGGACAGGGAGGGTGGGGGGGGGGGCATAGTTTAGGATTGTTAATTAATTGAAAACATATATATGCTTTATGTTATTGATACCTATGTAACACTTATTCATGATTATCTGAAATCATAGATATTATCCGGAAGTACTTGTAGTCTATTTTCTGTCGTGATACTCGACCACTGTATAGTAGATTCGCGCAATGTTCCTTTAGAGACTTACAAAAGACCTTATGTATCAATATTTGCATTAGATATAATGTCACGGTCCTCAATAAAGTATGTTAAAAAAAAAAAGAAGTGGCGCAGTGAAATTTATGAGATTTCACTTCGCCACTTCTACGACTTGACTGCGTCAAAACTGTCACGCCTACTTGATGCAGGTCTTTTCACATGGGGCTCACCCATGGAAATTCCTGACATATCTGTAAATCCTTGCACCATGGAGCACCGTATTCATCCATGGTGTGGAAGAATGGCGCTATGAAAAGTGACGAGTCGCTGTATTTGTCCAGCGGTGTGTCACTTTTCATAAATGAGGCCCTGGATGTGAAAGTGAATCTGATTGGTTGAGCCTGCCAGTGGCAAGATGTGCTCGTGTAATTGCAGATGACCAATGCAGTGAAACTGATAATGGTTAATTACATCAGTATTACATTGTCAGCGCCTCTTAGTAGTTGCTCCTCTTAGGGTGGAACTTCACCAGCAGCTTTCTTCTGGTGAAGTTCAAGGAGGGGACCAGTGAATTTGATTTGCACGATAGCACTTGTATTTCTGGTGGCAATGGCTCTCCAGGCTAGCTGCAGAGAGGTGTTCTGGTGTGGCAGTAAAGAACTGTAGTTTTGGTGTCTATCTGACATTTGCAACCTCTGGGCCAATCAAGGCTTCCTGCTTCGGTGGAAACAAAGTTTGTGCTTGCCACAGCAGCACCAACTTCTCAAGCCGGTGGCAAACTGCTGGGCAACACTGTATACTGGTCTGGTACAGCCTTTTGCAGTTCACATGGATGCTGCACTGAGCAACCAGGGGGACCACTCCACACCAGTCACTCCTGGATTCACTTTCTGGGCAAGTCAGCTTTCTCTGGATTCTCTTTACACCCGGAACATAATGAGTTTCTCCTCCTGGACAGCCTCTCTTCGAGTACTCTGCAGAGAACTCCCTTCCTTGGTCAAGGAGAACTTAGGAATGGAAAAAAGTACAATGGTTTCATCCCACTTCTAGACACATTTCCGGACAGGAGATGTGGATCCACTGTCTATGGTTTCAGAACCAGTTTGCTTGATTCTCTTTGTGCTAAGTCTCACAGCAGGAAGCAGTGGGCCTTGCTCCAAGCAGTAGTATCCAAGATAGAATGTAGTGTGAGATCTCTGCACATGGCTGTTATCAGCATTTCTGAAGCAGTAATGTGTGACAGGATCAAGGACTGGCCAGTCTAGAAACCTCCTCACACTGAACAACAGAAACTGCAGCCCTACCACCTATCAAGTGGAAGTGCTCTGCAACCGGGGCATTGACAGTAGTCCAATGCCCAATATGAGGCCATGCTTCAAGCACGCCTCCAGGTCACAAAACAGGTTCTGAAACTCACATCACCAGGGACAGGCCAAGGCCTCTGCGCACATGTCAAATTAGCTTGATGCTCAGGGCCAAAATAAAAGTAAGGATACCAGTTCTACGTGCAGCTGGGCTCTCAGAGCAGGGAAATATGCTCACTCACCTTTCAGGGGTCATTCTTGTCCCTAAAGATGCTGCTTCCAGTTAAGATCACCAGGCATTTCACTCCACCACGGGGGAAGTCTAGTCATTAGATCGGCAAACACTGCAGGAAAGTCCATGTGCATCCCCATAATTCATTCCGGCTTTGTGCTCCTCCACTGTCAAATCTAGGCTTTGGTATGAGATAGACCCCCTTAGCAACTTGGGATTCTTACCCTTCGTTGCCATCAACCACTTGAATGACTTGTGATCTGTCTGGATCTCATACTTGGTACCAAACAAGTGAGCCCCCAAAGGCCATCCTATCACAAAATACTCTTTTTCAATGGTTGTCCATTTCTGCTCCCTTGGAAGCAGTCTGCAACTTATACTCTTTTTACCAGGTTGAGCCAGTACCACCACAGTTCTTTTATCTGAGGTATCAGTCTGCACAATGAAGTGCTGCCAAAACCAATGTGCCTTCAACACAGGTGCATTACATAGGGCTGGCTTCAGGTCCTCAAAGGCCTTCTAATACTTGAAGGAAGTGACCCAAATAGGGTCACCTGGGTCACTCGTGGCCACCTCTCAGCCTTCCAAACAAATGAAGAATCGGCCAGACAGTAGAGAATATAAACCCAAGTTATTTATTAGTATTGCGTAGCAGTGGAGCCCAGTCTGACCAACCTCATGATATAGCTGCTGAGAGACTGACTCCCCCAACATGGCATAAGATATTATACATTTCCAAATCTCTAAGAACACGCCCAGCCTGGAAAATTCCAGTCCAGGCACCAGCAAACAAAAGAGGCACAGAAGGATGAGCTACATCCCTGGGGCTGGGTACATAATATCTTTACTCCAAGGCCACTTTACCCATGCTTTCCATTAGAGTGAAGATGGGACCGTGCCTATCTAACAGCAAAGGTATGCCACAAGTATATTTATTAGAGCAGCTGAACCCGGCCTTGGAGAAACAAGAGTAAAGATGCATGGAGACAGTTTTCTGCTGAGGCATGCAAAATGAGACAGTAGCTTAGCCTCAATCATAGAACAGAAAGGCGGCTATTAATACAATGGCGCCATGAATGCTAACTTAACACAGTATAAAACACGAGCAAGGGGGCAATAACATTTTCAATTCTAACATACACCTCAGTAAAAATTATTTTCGAGGGCTTTTAAAAAAAATACATCTTGTAAAGAATACTGCTCACTGCCAATCAAACCTCTATCTGTGTAATGTACACAAATAGGTTCCCACCCAAGAGTCACCAGAAAGAGATGGGAAAATTGTCCCAGCACTTCTTTAATCTCTCAGTGGGGCTTAGGTGTTATCTAAGGGGTAAATTGTACCCCATCCACAGAACAATCACTCTCATCATGTTGCAGTAGGTCAGGAAGGGAATCAGTGTCTTAACGTCTTCTGTCATACCTACTGTAAAGTATCTCAGGTATCCAGCTTGAGTCGGTTCACATGGAACGCACCCAGACTCCCCGGTGGCCAGATGCCTTCATCTCAGGTGCATTACGTAGTGCTGTCTTCTGGTGCACAAAGGCCTTCTGACACTCTACAGTCCAAAGCACTTTCTTAGGGTTCTTCTTGGATATCAAGTAGTTCACCTCAGAAATCTTCCGTACTACTCCGTAAAGCTCACAACACTTATCCTCTAAAGCTTTTGTACACAGGGCTTTCAGTACCAATGCTTCCTAACCCTTGGTTCAGTCAGTTTCTCCTTCTGGTCGTGCCACCCATTCATCAGCCCTTGACTTAGCTGAAGGTTTGCCTTTGCCTGACTCAGCTATTTATTGCCCTTCAACTTCCTAAGGGCAGGTCACACAGTTTAACTAATTCTTTTCTGGTGACTTTGAATTTGCCTTGCTCCCATCTGGCTAAGGTCAGTGACCCATGCACTTGCTGCCCAACAAAAAGTTTGAAGGGACTAAATCCAGCTCATTTCTGTTGGTGAATAGCAGAAAGGTTCGGGTAAGCTCACACTTCCTGAGGTTGCCTGCAGAGTTCCCATCATGCTCAAGCATCTCGTTAAAACATTCCACCAATCCAATGGCTTGGGGTGGCATGGTTTGTGATATGCTAAGTCGCATCAACCTACTTTAATTACTTTCATCCCTGGATCCCCAGTGACATGATCCATCACTACCAATATATAATTGTTTTCTGCCCTGACGGCTCACATGCAGACTTCCATAAGCTGTCACCTTCAGCACTTTTTAAAGCATTCTCAAAACCCCTCTCCCAACAACCCATCTCCTGTCTCCCACTTCATTTCTATTTCTGGAGCCTTATCAAGGGATAGATTGTCCTTTTACGTCCTGGTCTAGTCTCCTTTCCCTGCTACTGATTCCTCACGCTTCTGAAGTAAATCCAAAAAAGAGACCTTAGCCAGCGTTTGCAACTTTTGACATGTGTCTGTGACAGTGGGATTCTTTTCCTCTGATTTGTAAGGTGTGAACCCCCATACCACAACACCATTACACCTCAGAAATGAGACTCAATTTTTCCAGCTGCAGGGGCAGCTTTTTTATAAGTTTAGGCCTAAAAGACTAGGCAATTGCCGTCCTTCACGTGCACTTTTGATTCTGGGGACTTTGAAAGGCAACATGCTCTCAGATCGGTATAAAAGGACAAAGCAAGGAAGCCAGGCCAAAGAGTTCGGAACTGAACAGTGCTTTATGCATCAGGTCAAAGCCTCTGGGTTGCTGGTAGAGCCTCAGGGAAGCTGGGGGGCCTTGAGGGGGATAGGCATATGTCCGATCCATTCCTCTGTAAACTGGTGGGGATGGAGACAAGCCAGTAAAAGGTTGGGGAAGTGCCTCACAGAAAAGGGTGAAAGAAGTCAGGTCAGAACTTTACACCTCTGTACCTCTCAGGGCACAGGAGAATAGATAGACTTTTATCAGTCACCATTGGTTTCTGTGTTTTTAAAAGATAGCTTAGCTTTTAGGATCCTTTGCCAGGTTATCAAGGACACTAAATATTCCAATAACTCTGAAAAGCCAATGCTCCTATAGGAAAATTAAGCAAGTGCGCAGAAACAGACAAGTTTAAGGTCTTAAGCTTTGCATTTCTTTTTTTTTTGTTGCAGTTCTTGTTATTCTGTGATGAGAAGCGCCTTTCCTTCTATTGGGTATAAACATGAACAGCAAGTATGGGCAAATCCGCGGGCTGTGGCGGTCATTAGCTCACATATTTTCTGAGAATTTACATCAATCTCTCTCTATTAACAAATACGAGGAAGTGAAGCTTGTGCTGAACAAAACAATGGCGTTTATGACTCACTTCCTGCCAAATCACCTGCCTGCATTCACAGGTTCAGAAATACTTGCACCAGGTACTGAGTAACTGGAAGATTCTGTAATAAAAGATGCAAAGTTTCCCACTTCCATGGGAATTTATTAAATCATTTATCTACTGCAACCCGAATATTGAGTATGTTCCCCTCCCCTTTGGTCAGGCGTATAGCACCATGAAAAATAAGTCTACCACCTACTACAAGCAATGAGTCAAAGATGGACCCACCTATGATCTTTAGATTGGTAGTTCTGGCTCCCTTTATAGTTTGTGAAGATGGGTGTCAGTATGTGTTGACATACCTGTCAACTCACCCGCATTTGACTGGGGTCACTCTCTTTTCAGTGATATTCACCCTCCTAAAAAGCAACATACCTTCATAGACTTGAATTTGGTTATCACCCTTTAAAAGTTAAACATCTGTCTCCACTGTGGTTCCTGAGGAAACAGGTTGAAAGGCAAAGTGTTACACCTAAAATGTTTGATTCCAAACTGGATAGTTACGGCCATTTGAGTACAACTGTTGGGTGGAAGCTGGTGGATTCTTGAGAAAAAATGGCTTACCAGCATCTCCACAGATCAAAAACAATATCAACATCCACAAATATTGCCAACGAGATCTAAAATATAGATATTGCGTCCCTATACTTAAACAGTAAACACAAAAATATTGATCACAAAATTTCTGCTGGAAAAATATCTAAAATAAAACAATATTGTTGGCAAAAATAAAGAAATAACAAATAATCCCCCACATTAAAACTAATGAAACATAACAACAATAACCAAAATGTCAAACAAAGAAAAATCAATATAATTCTAAATAAACCATACAATATTACATTTAATGTATGCACCTATATTTAAAAAAATGTATATCTATTAAATGAATTGTCCAGGTCTGCAGGATCATGGAAGATTAAAATCTCCCTTCATGGATTGATTTTATTTTTGATGTACCAGCGTACGAGAATGCACTGTTAAGTGATTTCAGAGCTGTTTCAGAGCCAAAAATCCTTTCCTGCATGTGATTTTTGCTTTTGTGTAATCTTGTGAGACCCTGTATCTCATAACCCTGCAGACCTGGACAATTGAATCACAAACCTGCAATAATCTCAAATGGACATTTATTGGTTGGGTAATATCTAACTCCCCCCCCCCCCCCAGTGTCTTGATGATTGCCTAACACTAATGTTTAATCAATGTTGCATACAGTTCCATGTTATATTAACTACAACCACTCTACTAACCATCACAATGTTAGCCATAATACACTAACATCACACTAAAAACCCATCTGTAACAACTGCAAGCCAGTGCTACTAACTGCATTTAACATAGACATGCCTAACCAATCCTGTACCGATAATCGCACATGCCTAAAATGCACTGAGACCCAGGTGTTGAAATCACAGGGCTCAGCATTAACAACAGAGTACATATCTCCACTTCTATACTAAACAACCTAACACAGTATGTTACATGATAAGACTATGTAACTAGCTCATTAGTGCTATGTTAGTACTTAAACTGAGCATCAGGTCATCAGCTCACAGCGCTTGGTAAGCAATAACAGTTCTTTTATGTAAAATACAGGTTACTGCAACATATCCGGAAATGTTCATACTTGCACTATAGCTCCATATTCAAGTCATCGCATCTAATAGTTACTACAACACCCATTCTAATAATTTGATATCGATCTATGACTCATACAGCTGCTATTATCACATTAATGTTTTATTTTTCATGAATGTTCACTTCTGGAATGTCATACATCGCAAACCGGATATACCGAACAGGACTCTGAACAGTATTAAATCATATTAGGTTATACCTTATTATGATTTCCCTACGAAGTTCCAGCTACCCTGTTCAATAATATATTCATATCTCATCACACCTCCTAATAGGTTTACTTGTTAATTTGAACATAATTTGGCAAAATACGTTTTACATTCTATATGAGGATTTAATTACCACCTACAAGGCTTCCCTGAAGGCTGCATTCTCCCGGAGGTGGTCTCTCGAGGCCTCCACTGCTCTCTTTGTTCCTGAATGGTGATTGGAGAGAGCTGTCAGGAGGGATGGGTCGTGCTTTTGGTCTCTCAATTCTGCTTTTGCATTTTTTACTCTCTTCCTCCCGCTCCCCATTTCTCCTTATATTCACTCTATATGCTTTTCACCATCTTTCCTCACTTCGCACCCAGGAGGGGAGATGCAAACCATTGGGACATGTCACACACTTGATGTGGTCTCACACTCAACAATCACTCATACAGGTAGGGAAATTATACCTTGTCCCATCTACCGAAAGTCTAAAGCAAGAACCTTGTCTATGGACAAGTCATACTATCAACTGAGACCATATCAGAAATTTTCCTATGACGAGTAAACCACTGAAAATTCTATCATTGAATACTAAGGACCTCAATCATTCGGTTAAGAGGAAACAAATTGTAGACAATTGTCATAAACTCAAGGAGACATTATTCTCCCCCAAGGGACAAGAATTAGTCTGAGCAAGGCCCGCTGTGCAAGATCCAAGGGATAACAATATTTCATGTTCTACTGCTAATAAAAAGAAAAAATGAGTAATAACGTTACTACCTAAAACACTGGCATCAGAGAAACAGTAGATATCTTATAACTAGACTAAACATAAATAGATTTTTACGTTTGAATCATGTATACCCCAACGGGTGATGACCCACAATTGTGGGTAGATCTAAATAAGAAAATCTGCGACCTGCCCCCAAATCTTGGGTTCCTCCTAGGTGGAGAATCCAATTTTCTACTTGATGTAGCCATACATAGTATATCATCATGCACTTACTAACCAAATAAAGCTCACAGACAGATAAAACAGCTTCTTAAAATATACACTCTTAATCACCCGTGGCAGCTCCATAACCCATCTGAATCGTAAAATATGCAATCTTAATGACCCTTGGCGGCCCCATAACCCCCCTGGAAGTGAATTTACATTTTATTTGCATCCTGATCACACTCTAACAAGATTAGGCTACTTATTGACTAACAATTGGATGACCACCGAAATTACCAATCCCAAAATAGAGCCAATTCTGATGTCTGACCACAAATGCATCTCAAATTAGATATCAATAGCCCCCTGTCCAATATTGTATTGTATTGTATTGTAATTGCCTTTATAAAGCACTTACTACCCCTGACGAGGCGTCAAAGCGCTTTTTCGGCGAGTAGCACGCTACTCCGGGACCCATAGAGTATTAGTGTTGAATTAGTATAGTGAAACATGCAAGTACATTTTAAGTGGTGGATAGGTTAGTCAGTTATTTGGATTTGGAATGATAGCAGAAGGATAGAGGAGGAAAAAAGGTTTGTATTTATATAGCGCTTGTTACCCCTGAAGGGGTGTTGAAGCACGCTATTCAGGAAGCCCATAAAGGATTAGTGGTGCATTAGTATGGTGAAATATGAAAGTAAATTGAGTGGTGGATATTGGTCAGTTATTTGGAGTGATAAGGATAGCGGAGGGATAAAAGGGAAGAAAGGTTTGCATTCATATAGCCATTGTTACCCCTGATGGGTGTTGAAGTGCTTTTCTGGCGAGTAGCACGCCACTCCGGAACATATAAAGGATTAGTGTTGAAAATTAGTATAGTAAAATATGAAGTAATTTGAGTAGTGGATATGTTATTCAGTTATTTGGGTAGAGAAGGGTAGGTGGCGGGATAGAAGAGGGAAAGAGGTTTGTATATATATAGCGCTTGCCACCCCTGATGGGGTTTTGAAGCGCAAGTAGCACACTACTCTGGAACCCATAAAGATTAGTGTTGAATTAGTATGGTGAAACATGAAAGTAATTTTAGTGGTAGATATGTTTGTCAGTTATTTGGA
Organism: Triturus cristatus; assembly: GCF_964204655.1. Taxonomy (NCBI): domain Eukaryota; kingdom Metazoa; phylum Chordata; class Amphibia; order Caudata; family Salamandridae; genus Triturus; species Triturus cristatus. The sequence goes on from NC_140580.1 coordinate 35,082,173, forward strand.
TTGAGAAGGGTTGGGGAGGGGTGGAAAAGGGAAAAGGTTTGCATTTATATAGCGCTTGTAATCCTGATGGGGTGTTGAGACGCTTTATTGGCGAGTAGCACGCTACTCTAGAACCCATAAAGGATTAGTGGTGAATTAGTATAGTTGAATATGGAATTTGAGAAGTGAACATGTTAGTCTGTTAATTTTGATTGAAAAGGATAGTGGAGGGATAAAAGAGTGAAGGGTTTTTTTAGGTCTTAGCTGTAGGAGGAGGCTTTTGGATGAGTAAAAAGGAGTTTTGGATGGGAGGAGTCAGAGGGAAGAGTTTAGAAAGGTTTGTTTTAGGGTATCGGTATAGTAAAAGAGGTGTCAGATGATGCAAGGAGGGGTAGAGTAGGAGAGAAAGGGTTATTTTGGGGATCATAGTAGTGGTATGGGGTTTGGGATAAATGAGAGAGTGGATGTAGAGGATATATTGATAGATGTATAGGATGAGAGATAGGGTAGTGCATTGGAAAGAGTAGTAGAAAGAAGTTTGAGATGAGTCAGAAGGTTGGGCTAGAAGATATATTGAGAGAAGTATAGGCTGAAAAATAGGGTAGTGCATTGGAAATGCTAAATTAGAAGAAAGTGATAAATATATAGATCCATCCATAAGTACATTGAAAGTATATAGATACACAAAGGAGGTAAGTATATGTAGATTAAAGATATTGATAGAGGCACAGGATGAGAAATAGGGTAGTGCATTGGATATGCTTTTTCAGGAGAAAAGTAACAGACACACAGATCCAAGTACATGGAAGGTACATAGATGCACAATGAAAGTATGTACATGTAGACCAAAGATGATTTTTTTTTTTCTCTCTCAACAATATAATTATTTTACATGTTTATACAAAGCAATACACAAAGAAAGGTACATATCTATAGTGAAAACAAATGCTTATATACAGAGGGATATGCTGTAAATTTCTCTTTGCGTATGGTGCTTATGTGGGGAAGAGCCAATTCTTGAGTAGTTTTCTGAAGATAAGGTGGTTGTGGGTGGACCTTATGTTGGGGGTAAAGAGTTCTATAGTTTGGCTGCTTGAACAGAGAAGGATGTGCCACCCATGTTTTTTTTCTTGTATCTTGGAATTTTGAAGCGAGATGCTCCTTTAGAGCGGAGGTTCCTTTGTTGAATGTGTTTGGTGATTTTATTCCTGATGAAGAGCGGTCCCATTCCATGTATTCCTTTGTGGGTGATACAAAGCAGCTTGAACGTTGATCTTCTGGCAACCGGTAACCAATGCAGGGCTTTCAAGGCAGGGAGATGTGGTCTCGTGGTTTGATATGCAAGAGTAGTCTGGCAGCCGAGTTCTGAATCCGTTATAGTCTTTTCATGGTCATTAAAGATGATCCGTGGTAGAGGCTATTGGCGTAATCGAGTTTGGACAGAACAAGGGAGATGGTGGCTTGGACCTTGTGTGGAAATCCCAAATGAGGGTTTTTATAGTGACAAAGCTTGATCTTGCTAGTTTGTCCACTTGAGCGTTCATCGACAGCTTGGAGTCCATTGTCATTCCGAGGTTTCTTACTTCGTTCGATACTTTAGGCGGTGATCCCAGTTCATTAGGCCATGCGGCAAGTGGGTTGCAATATTTCCAATCGCCACACGTGAGTATTTCAGTTTTTGAAGCATTCAGTTTGAGATGGCTCCAAGTCATCCGCTGATCCACGGCTCTGAGACAGCTGAAAATTGGTGATTTTCCAATGTCTTTGGGGCATTCCAGTTGAAGGACTTTGAGGGACCCCTGCTTTTGTGGAGTACGGTTTGGACGAGAAAGGTGGGGTATGGATAACATTAGTTCTGTTTCGAAGGTAGGACGCGATCCAGTCTAGAGCAGTTCCCTCTATGCCGGCTTCATAGAGTCTTTGTTTCAGAGTGTCATGGTCAACCGTGTCATAGGCAGCTGAGAGGTCCAAGAGGAGTAGCGCAGCAACCCCGTTGCGATCAACTGTATTCTTCAGGCCATCCCAGATGGCAAGGAGGGCAGATTCAGTGCCTCTTCCCATACGGAATCCTGTTTGGAAGTCTTAAAGTATGTCATTCTCTTCAATTAATTGAGACATCTGGGCGAACGCTGCTCTTTCTATCAGTTTGCCCAGGAAAGGTCCATTTGTAATGGGTCTGTAGTTGTCAGGGTTTAGCGGGTCCAAGTTTGTTTTCTTCAGTAATGGGCGTATGTGTGATTTTTTGAGTTCTTCTGGAAATATTCCGGTAGTGAAAGAATCCTTGATGATTCTTCTTACTGGAGTGGCAGCAGAGGTTGTTAAAAGAATTGTCTTGAAAGTTTGTGATGTACAGAAGGGCTGCCGGCAGGCCTGCTTGCTTTGAATAGGTCCATAAATTCCATAAATGGTGCTTTGTTTCTGTTTTTAAGTACAAGTCCAACGTGTCTGCTTTGTCCGTGTAATGATTTGCTAGTTTGTCTGTGAAATCTTGAGTAACAGGATGAGTTCCTTCTAGGCAATTTGGTTTGCAAAATTAATTGAGTATTTTATAAAATTCTTTATTTGCACATTTAGCGTTTTGAATTCTGTCTGAATAGTACCTTTTCTTAGCTTTTTTGATAGCCGACTTGTATAATCTGTTAATTTTCTGTAGGTGAAGTTTGTCTTCTTTGGCGTTTGTTTTGAGCCAGGTACGTTTCAGCTTTCTAATTTGTATTTTTATGTCTTTTATTACAATGTTTTTCCAAGGCGCTTTTTTTCTTTTGTTCTGTTGTGTGGTTTTGAGTGGTATCAGGATGTCAAAAGCTTCCTGTAGCCACTCATATAGATTTTGAACAGAATGTATTGTTTCCAGATTTGTACTTGATGTTAGTTGTGTTTCTAAGTGTTCCAAATTGAGTTTGTTGCACGGCCGATAAGTGGATGGATGTAAGGTAGTTTTAGGTGAGTCGCTTAAGGTTGTTTTATGTTGGAAAGCAAGCAAGTGGTGGTCTGACCATGTGACTGGAGTTATAGTTTGTAAGGTAACTAGTTCAGTATTAGCAAAAATTACATCTAGGATATGTCCAGCGGTGTGTGTCGGTTTGTGGACAATCTGATGCAGGTTCAGTGCCTCTAGGCCAGTGATTATTGTTTTTGGATGGGTCATATTGGGTTTGTCAAACCAAATGTTGAGGTCACCCAGAACGCATAGGTTGGAGTGTCTTGTTATCAGGTTTGAAATTGTGTCTAGAAGTGCGTCTGGGAATGTCGCCTTGCTAGGTGGAGGTCTGTAAAGGAGCAGGAAGTTACAGGAGGAAGACGGTGTAGGATTGCATCTTGTTAGAAGAGCCTCACAATTCTTTATGGAGATGTTGTCAATTTTAGTGATATGTATTGTTTGCCTGAATACAACAGCTAGTCCACCTCCTTTTTTGGCTACACGATTTTAGGTGATTGTTTGATAGCCTAGAGGAATGGCTTCATGCAGGACTGGAGCCATATTCTCTCCCAACCATGATTCGGTTATGAATGGTATGTCTGCTTTTGCATCTGTGAGAAGGTCGTAGATGTGATGCTTGTTTTTAGAGAGGGATCGAGCATTTATTAGTAGACAGTTTAGAGAGTGGCTTTTTGTGATAGTGGGACTTTGTTTTGTAGAAGAGTGTTCAGTATTGTGTGGGTTTGTAGCAGGTGTGTTTTTAGTGCTGGCATTAGCTGTATTAGGATAGCAATCGTGTAGCTGTTCTGTATCATGTTCCTCATTCAGCATGCTAAGAAGGCATTTTGATGGGTCTGCATGTGTATGTGGTGGAGATGGTGTTTGAGAGTGAGTTGTAGTGCTGTGTTGTTTTTGTGGTGTAACATTGTTGTGAAGTAGACATGGGGAAGCGAAGTTGTGAGGTGTGGCATGTTGCTTATATTTTTTGCATGTGTTTAAGGCGGAAGGTGTATGAGTCAGGGAGATGGTGCAGCATGTGAGTCATGTAGTAAGGTTCTAAATTGTCCAATGGATGAGAGGTGGTTAGAAGAGAGTTGCTGTATCTGTGTTAGGTATGGTGGAGGAGAGAAAGCTTGGCATTGGAGTTTGTTCCTTTGTGTGGTTTGAAAGGTGGCTGAATGTTTGTATTTTACGATGGTAAGTATTACGAGGTGTTGCGTTTTGAAGATCTTGTTGTGCTGGTGTGTGTGATATGTTTTGTTTTTGAGGAGTAGTGAAAAGAGGTGCTGATGTATATGTTTCATGCAATGGATTTGGTTGTATAGTATTGCTTGTGAGAGGGGGTTGTACGGTAGAGGGGGTGGTGATGTGTTTATGAGTAGAGTGTATGTTGTGTGTAGGAGGGAATGAAGTAGAGGTAAGAGTGTCTTAAACTAGTTTGTTGCAAGAGTTAAAAAGTGTGGTGATGTGCAGTGTGTGTGTTGTGCGTTAGTGTTATTATGGTGGAAGGGAGAGGAGGGTGTTTGTTGGACAAATGATGGAAGGATGATTATATGTTTGTTAGTGATAAAAGGTAGTCTGTTAGGTGTAATTACAGCAGGGAGCGTGTGTCTGGATGGGATGTAGTTATGCATGGTATTTATTTATTTATTTATTTATTAGATTTATACAGCGCGTACAATTGCCCGTAGGCGTCTCGGCGCTAGAAACTTTGAAGGTATTCCCGAGGTTAAGCCGGTAACTATTCTTGATCAAACAGCCAGGTCTTTATCTTTCTACGGAAATGCATCAGGGATGGGCTGTCTTTGATGGATGCTGGCAGGGAGTTCCATAACCTGGGAGCTGCCACAAGGAAGCGTCTATCGCCCCAGTTAACTGTTTTTGTTTGTGGTATTTGAAGGATTTTAAGGTTGTTAGATTGGAGCGATCTTATGGAGGACTGGTATCTGAGATCGGATTTCAGGAAATGTGGACCACAGTTGTGCAATGCTTTATAGAGTATGCACAGCGCTTTAAACTTGATCCTGTTTCGAATCTTGAGCCAATGCAAGTCCCTTATAGTCTCAGAGATTGGTGAGAACTTAGGGATTCCAGACAGGAGGCGGGCTGCAGCATTCTGGATGGTCTGCATTTTGTTGGTCACTTTTGCTTGGGCGTTGATGAATAAGCCGTCACAATAGTCAAGAGATGACAGCACGAGGGCGCTTACCAGCGTCTTACCTGCTGAGGTTGGTAAAAACGGCATGATTTTCTTGATCAACCTAAGTTTGTGATGGGCTGTTGCTGCTATTTTATTTGAGTGGGCCATAAAATTTAATTTATTGTCAAAAATCACCCCCAGATTTCTGATGGTGATGGCTGGTGTAGGTGGTGTTCCGTGCGTGGGGGGCCACCAGGTGTTTGACCATCCTGGGGAGAGATGTCCAAATATGACGACCTCCGTTTTTTCGGCATTTAACTTTAGACAGTTAGAGGCCATCCACTCACCGATCGCCTGCATGCCCTCTTGAAAGTTTTCAGCTACCTTGTCTCCATTCCCGTTAATGGCCAACACAAGTTGGGTGTCATCCGCGTACGAAGTAAGGCTCATCCCATAGGCCTTGATGACAGAGGCCAGGTCCGACACGTAGATATTGAATAGTGTCGGACTAAGGGATGAGCCTTGGGGAACCCCACACGGTAGTGACAGCTTGTGCGATTGGAAGGGCCCCAGTGTGACCACCTGTGATCTACCGGCCAAGAAGGAGGAGAGCAGATTTCTAGCCATGTGGCGGATGCCCAGGTTTTCGGCACGGTCGACCAGGATCTTGTGGTCGACCGTGTCGAAGGCTGCCGACAGATCGAGCAGTACGAGTATTGCTGTACCTCCCTGGTCCCGGATCACTCTTATGTCCTCTGTAGCTTTTATTAAGGCAGTTTCGGTTCCGTGGAACTTGCGGAAACCAAATTGAGTGTTGTCCAGTAGTTGATGTTTTTCTATGAACTCTGAGAGTTGAGAGTTCATAGCCTTTTCCACTACCTTTGCTAAAAAGGGGAGACTGGCTATGGGGCGGTAGTTTTTTGGTTGGTCCTTGTCCAAATTAACTTTCTTAAGTAGGGGTTTGACCAAGGTATTTTTAAGGGAGTCTGGGTATATCCCAGTTCTGAACATTGTGTTGCAGATTGATACAATGTCAGGGGAGAGATAGTCCATGATCGGACGAATGACTTTTAGAGGACAAGGATCTAATGCTGAGCCTGATTTGATTGTGGCCGTTGTTTCCTTGATTTGTGTTTCTCCAAGGTCTAAGAACTGAGAAAGTTCAATATTGTTGGTCCCGTTGTTAGATATGGGGGGGCTGATTACTGTTTTTGTGGAGAATGCTTGATATATATCATTTACCTTTGTGAAAGAGAAATCAGCCAGAGAATCACAAAAGACTTGGGATTGTGGAGGATTCAGGTCCGGTGCGTTTCCCGCTAAGACCTTAGTTATCTCAAAAAGTTTTTTACTTGAGTTTTTAGCAGAATTGATTTGTTCAGTGAAATAGGATTTTTTTGTCTCGACAATAAGAGCTTTGTATTGTCCGAGTGCTTCCTTATAGCTGGTCTTGCTTTCAGCGCTGTAGGATCTGCGCCAATGTCTCTCCCTGTTTCTACAGAATTGCCTTTTAATATGGAGCTCCTCTGTAAACCATGGGGCTGATGGCGTTGCTCTGTTTCTAGAGAGTTTTTTAGTTGGGGCTAAGGAGTGGGTGGCGGTACCTATCCACTCCTGAAATTGTCGTGTGGCCAAGTTTGGATCAAATGTTGAGTCAGGACGAGTTTTTTCAAGTAGGCTCGTTAGCTCAGCGTGATCGATGTCCTTCCAAACTTTGATGGTTTGTGGTTTCGGTACAGAGTGGGGTCTGAGTCTATTTAATGTGACTGATATTTTTATAAAAATGGCGAAGTGGTCGGTCCATGGCATTGGTAAGGTATCTATTATATTAACGCCTTGCATATTAGTAAAAATGCCGTCTAACGTGTGACCGGCTATATGGGTGGGGGTGATTACCAGTTGCCGAAGACTCATGGTGTGCATGTCTGATATCAAGGACTGGGTATCTTTGTCAGATGCATTCTCAAGATGGAAGTTCAAGTCGCCCAATAATGTAAATGAGTCTTCCAGCGCTGGAGCTTCTAGTATTGCACCCAGATTTGCTAGAAAGTTGGTGCGAGAGCTTGGTGGTCGATATAGTAGGATGCCTTTAAAATGAAACGATGGGGTGAGTTTAAGATCGAAAAGAAGGGCTTCGCAGGAGGTGGAGTGAATGTGAGATATTCTCACCGTTATGTGGTCGCGGGCGATGATGGCTAGTCCTCCTCCGCGCTGCCCCACTCTATCTAGGCGATAGGCGTTATAGGCTGGGGGGGTCGCAACTGCCATGTCAGGATCGGATGCTCCATCCGTCCATGTCTCCGTGAGAAAGAGACAATCAAGGTTGTTGTTGATAATAAGATCGTGTGTTTCTTGCCGGTGCTTGACAAGAGATCGTGCATTGATTAGTGCAGCGGTGATGTCGGAAGACATAGATGCAGTGACAGCATGCGTTTTGATTTTTTCATTCATTATCTGTAGCTTCACGTTACAGTGGGGACATGTACATTTTGTGGTATCTGACCATAGGTGTGGATTATATTGAGCGCAGTCGGTGTTAGGCGTGCGCAGTGCCATCAATGTAGATTTGGGGTAGATGTGGGGAGCCTGTCGCGGGGATTGATCAGAGGTTCTGGCCCCTGGCCCGGTCTCGGCACGGACGAGCACAGACGAGCTTGCCTTATGCGCGCCTTCGGCGCGCATTTGTCGCGCCCGCTGCGCTCGTCCGCTGCGCTTCCGGAACATGCACATATTTGTAGTGAGGGAGCAATGCGAGAGACGTGGCCTCAAGGTGGGCGTGTCCCAGTCAGGGAGAGGGGAATTAAGTTGATGGGAAAACGGCGATTTTGCCCTTACCAGTGCTCGTTTTTCAGCAGGAAAGGGTGCCTGCACACTGCAGTGATGTGACAGGGAAGGTGAGTGATTTTAAAAGCAAAGTGAAATTTTACAGTTTTAAAACAAATTTATGCTCAGTTTTCCTTGCTACTCCCGGCTGTGCCTCAGGAGGGTTCAAAAGTTATCTAAAGCGCTAGTAGTCAGCGCGTCTTTTATAACTTTGAAGAGGGGGGCGTGGCCTCAAGGTGGGCGTGTCCCAGTCAGGGAGAGGGGAATGAAGTTGGCGGGAAAACGGCGATTTTGCCCTTACCAGTGCTCGTTTTTCAGCAGGAAAGGGTGCCTGCACACTGCAGTGATGTGACAGGGAAGGTGAGTGATTTTAAATGCGAAGTGAAATTTTACACTTTTAAAACAAAGTAATGCTCAGTTTTCCTTGCTACTCCCGGCTGTGCCTCAGGAGGGTTCAAAAGTTATCTAAAGCGCTAGTAGTCAGCGCGTCTTTTATAACTTTGAAGAGGGGGGGCGTGGCCTCAAGGTGGGCGTGTCCCAGTCAGGGAGATGGGAATGAAGTTGGCGGGAAAACGGCGATTTTGCCCTTACCAGTGCTCGTTTTTCAGCAGGAAAGGGTGCCTGCACACTGCAGTGATGTGACAGGGAAGGTGAGTGATTTTAAAAGCAAAGTGAAATTTTACAGTTTTAAAACAAAGTTATGCTCAGTTTTCCTTGCTACTCCCGGCTGTGCCTCAGGAGGGTTCAAAAGTTATCTAAAGCGCTAGTAGTCAGCACGTCTTTTATAACTTTGAAGAGGGGGGCGTGGCCTCAAGGTGGGCGTGTCCCAGTCAGGGAGAGGGGAATGAAGTTGGCGGGAAGACGGCGATTTTGCCCTTACCAGTGCTCGTTTTTCAGCAGGAAAGGGTGCCTGCAAACTGCAGTGATGTGACAGGGAAGGTGAGTGATTTTAAAAGCAAAGTGAAATTTTACCCTTTTAAAACAAAGTTATGCTCAGTTTTCCTTGCTACTCCCGGCTGTGCCTCAGGAGGGTTCAAATGTTATCTAAAGCGCTAGTAGTCAGCGCGTCTTTTATAACTTTGAAGAGGGGGGGCGTGGCCTCAAGGTGGGCGTGTCCCAGTCAGGGAGAGGGGAATGAAGTTGGCGGGAAAACGACGATTTTGCCCTTATCAGTGCTCGTTTTTCAGCAGGAAAGGGTGCCTACACACTGCAGTGATGTTACAGGGAAGGTGAGTGATTTTAAAAGCAAAGTGAAATGTTACACTTTTAAAACAAAGTTATGCTCAGTTTTCCTTGCTACTCCCGGCTGTGCCTCAGGAGGGTTCAAAAGTTATCTAAAGCGCTAGTAGTCAGCGCGTCTTTTATAACTTTGAAGAGGGGGGCGTGGCCTCAAGGTGGGCGTGTCCCAGTCAGGGAGAGGGGAATGAAGTTGGCGGGAAAACGGCGATTTTGCCCTTACCAGTGCTCATTTTTCAGCAGGAAAGGGTGCCTGCACACTGCAGTGATGTGACAGGGAAGGTGAGTGATTTTAAAAGCAAAGTGAAATTTTACATTTTTTTTTTTTTTTTTTGAAACCGTTTATTGCAATCTCAAAAATATACAAATATGGGCCTACAACCTTCCGGCCGGCCGCTAGAATGACAGGAGCATATGACATACGTTCAAAAACACTTGGCCTTGCAGAGAAGCAGAATCAGGAGGTATCAACGTCGTGGGCCACATCACTCTGACCCCACAATACGGTTTCATTTTATACAAACAACACGAAAAATCACACCCGCAAGGCAACCCGCAATCGAAAGTAACAGCACGTGCTCCCCGAACGGGGGACCCCAGCCATCCACAGGAGTCTAAAGAGGGGAAGGGGAACAGATCGAGGACTGGGGGAACTCTGTGCCCGGGGCTGGGGAAAGGAGTCAACTAAGGGGACGGGGTTGGTGAGGCAGCAGGCAGCAGTGGTGGCGCGCAGATACCCCCGCGGTAGGCGTTCCAGGGGCCCCATACTTTCACCCATGCCCCAGGCTTACCCCTCGCCACATACACCACCTTTTCTCGGAACATGCACCAATCCATGTGTTCTTTCCAGGCCGACACCGCCGGGGGCCTCTGGGATCCCCACAGTTGAGCAATGTCACGCTTAGCAATCATATATCCCAGAGTCACCCATCGCGTCTGCGGAACCGCGTAGTCAGTTGGTTCCCACACATTCAGCAGGCATCTCCTCGCTTCAGGCAGCAGCGCGACATGCGTAACCTCTCGCAGGACCTCATGCACACCACGCCAGAATCGCTCCACCTTCGGGCATTCCCACAAAATATGCAAGAAAGTAGCCAAAGCACCACACCCACGCTTACACGACCCATCCTCAGCATAGCCCATACGCAGAAGCCTTGGCCCCGTCATGTAAACCCGGTGGAGTATCTTAAGCTGGACGAAGCGAAGGCGAGCCGGTATGGCCACCTCCTTCGGAGAGGCCACCGCGGAAATCCAGTCCTCGTCGTCCAACTCCAGCCCATCGGCAACCCAAGCCTCGCGGAGGCCAGTCAGCAAGCCCGAGCGGTCATTAATCAATTTTTTGTAAATAAGGGAGATCGTGCTGTCCGGAACGTGGCCGTCCAGCACCCTATCCTCCAGGGGGGAAGACTCCGGGATGGAGGCGACGTCTGGGAAGACGGAGCCCAGTGCGTGACGGACCTGCAAGTACCGAAAGTATTCACTGCCCTGCAGCTGAAACTCCGTCTGCAGCGTCTCGAATGTTTTAAATCCCCCCCTCGTCCAGAGATCCCCCACTTTACTGATGCCTATCATGTCCCACTTCTCGAAGCCCTTCGAGGTCCACAGGGAGCCCAATCTCTCAGACGCGTACAACGGTGATGCCCGTGTCAAACGGTCCTTCCACCCCATAGCTGCGTTAGCCGCGTGCCATACTCGCACCATGACACGCGTAGGCCCCGTTAGGCGGGGGCCGGGCGCGCCAGAGTAGAGCGCTCGATTATAGTCGCCACCAGGCAGGAGCATCTTGTCCATTTCAAATGCCGGGTTTAAGGCGGGCCCGTAAAGGCCATGGTTAATTGCAGCTAGCTGGGAGGCCCAGTAATACCGTTTAATATCCGGGAGGGCAATCCCCCCGTCGTACCATGGGAGCGTCAACTTCGCCAGGGCGATACGCGGCCTCCCGTCCCAGAGCAGGCGGCGCTGTAGACTCTCCACCTCGCGGAAGTAGCGCGCTGGGACTAAATCCATAGTGTTCTGGAGAGCGTACAGGAAGCGTGGCAACGACGTCATCTTAAACAATGCCGCCCGGCCGAGCGGCGAAAGCGGCAGGCGCCGCCAGCGCGCGACGTCCTCCTTCAAGCGCTGGAGGGGGGGAAGCAAATTCCGCTCGTAGCGGGCCTCCGGGTCCAGAGTAATATAAACACCCAGGTACCGAAACCCCTGAGAGGCAATCTGGATCGGACAGCCCCGCGGGAGGACGGGAGCCTCCCCGGAAAGCACATACACACATGATTTAGCCCAGTTGATGACAAGGCCTGAGTTGCGGCCGAATGAGCGCAAAACATCAACCAGGACAATCAGTGATTTACGCGGGGAGGCTAGATACAAAAGGATATCGTCAGCGTATAGGGACACGCGGTCCTCATACTCGGGGGTCCAACGGAGACCACGGATGGAAGGGTGCCACCGCAGCCACTCCGCCAGGGGTTCCAAGGCCAGCGCGAACAGGAGCGGCGACAAGAATTTTACAGTTTTAAAACAAAGTTATGCTCAATTTTCCTTGCTACTCCCGGCTGTGCCTCAGGAGGGTTCAAAAGTTATCTAAAGCGCTAGTAGTCAGCGCGTCTTTTATAACTTTGAAGAGGGGGGCGGGGCCTCAAGGTGGGCGTGTCCCAGTCAGGGATAGTGGAATGAAGTTGGCGGGAAAACGGCGATTTTGCCCTTACCAGTGCTCGTTTTTCAGCAGGAAAGGATGCCTGCACACTGCATTGATGTGACAGGGAAGGTGAGTGATTTTAAAAGCAAAGTGAAATTTTACAGTTTTAAAACAAAGTTATGCTCAGTTTTCCTTGCTACTCCCGGCTGTGCCTCAGGAGGGTTCAAAATTTATTGGCGTTGTGTTAGTGATGAGTGGTTTGGTTAGTGGTATAGGATAGAGTTGTGTACTGTTTGTGGGTGATGGTGGATATGTGTGGTAGTTGGGATAGTAGGGTGTATAGATGTGGTTTGGTTGGGTTTGTAGCGCATGCTGGTACATTAATATGTGCATAGGGTTGTGCGTGGTGTACATTTGGTGTGAGTGTGTTGCTCTGTTTGTGGATGTGTTTGGTGTTGGCTGGGTATTGCTAAATGGAAAATGGGCAGCATTTCTGGCCCTGGTCCTGGTCAGTCTCGAACAGGCTGAAACAGGCAACTGCCCTTGTCCTCTCTGCCCATAACAGGCTCAAACAGGCAACTGCCCTTGTCCTCTCTGCCCTTAACAGGCTCAAACAGGCAACTGCCCATGTCCTCTCTGCCCTTAGCCTCGACGCCCGGGCTGAGACACCCTAACCCTGTCCTTTTATAGCCCTAGTAATCAGGTGACCCCTTCAGCCAATAAGAACCCTAGCCTTAACACTATCCAATCACAACACTAGCCCTAAAATCTAGAACCAATAGGAGAGTGGAGACCAGGACCTTACAGCCAATCTTAGCCCTAGTCCAAGCACCCAATCAGTTCAAAAACCCCGATCTCTACGTCCAATAGAGGCCCTAGCCCTACCAGTAGTCCCAACCCAAGTCCAAGCAACCAATGGCACAGGAAGCCCTAGTCCCTACTTCCAATAGAAAGCCTAACCCTACTCTTAGTCCCACAACTAGTCCAGCAACCAATCACACCAGAAGCCCTAATCGCTACTTCCAATTAAAGGTCTAACCCTAGCCCTAGTCCCACCCTAGTCCCAACAACCAATAACACAGGAAGCCCTAGTCCCTACTTCCAATAGAAATCCTAACCCTAGCCCTAGTCCCAACCCTACATTGATTGGATCACAAACCCAGAAACCACTCAAATACCCAACCAATGAGGACACTAACCCTAATCCAATAGAAACATCAGATACAACCACCAATCAGTGTATACATGTACCAACCACTAGCAGGCCATATAAGATCCCAGAAACCTCAGGCAAGGTTTGCTGGCCAGAGAGTTGAAAGCTGCTTCTCCCGTTCAGAACCTCCTAGGAGACAGACAGGCTCAATCCACACTTTGGACTTCTGCAGGTAAAGGCCTCACTAACTTGAAATCTAACAATACTGTTTGAATAAAACCTTACTCCCTCTCCTGGCCAAAAAACGAAGCGCACAGTCCCTAATAAACACAGTTTTAACCCCTTGTGTGCCACGCCCTTTCCCCGCCCTGTGCCAGCCGTTACATTAGCGGGCGGGGTTTATGACGAGCTGGACTCGTCATGGGCACAGCGCAACCGCGGCCCATGACGAGTCCAGCTCGTCATGGGCACACAAGGGGTTAAACAGCTCACAGAAGCACCCTCTGATGTGGAATATCCCTGTTGCTGGGGAGTTACTTAATGAACCAGAGAAAATAAAATCTAATTCCTCCTTGATTCCACATTACTATGAAGAAAACAGATCTTTCTGATGAAGACTCTAGCCAGAGATTCATTACCTTTTGAATATTCCCCAGATCAGATCCAGAAACTTTTCACCAGTACCTCTGCACGCCAGTAGGTGGTGCTGTATGGCTCAGCACCAACACCGTTCTGCTTCCGGAAATTATATGCATAACCCATATAGGTACCAATTTCACGTGGTGATGTCAATTCTTTCTTTCCATACCTCCTGATGGATTGAGCTTCAGCTCATCTTTCAGAGACTCTGTACCTCTATAATTTCTACAATGTGCAAGAAATGTCACAACAGCTTTTAAACACTATAGGTACTGTAGCTAGCAAATATCTGTGACAGACCCCCATCAGCTGTGTTGTTGGTGTCTGGGGTAGAGTCACAACTCCAAGGCGTGCAGTGACTGTGCGTCGATGAACCTGAAGCTAATCATGCAGTGCTTAGTTTGTAAAAACAAAATAAGTGCCAGGGCCCTCCTCAGGAGGCCACTGCAGCTTTGCGCCCTGCTATGCTGCCAATGATAGTAACTGCCCTTCACTGATGAAACTCATGCCTGGGGACTCCATCCCCCTACAACCTTTGTGCCCGGGAAGCGCCAACGTGATCCCTACACTCTGGGAGGCACTTAAAGTCAGCTCGTGGCTCCTGCAGTGCGGGAGCCCTTTACTGCTGAACTCTTGCCTGGGGACTCCAATCCCCCTACAACCTGTGTGCCCGGGAGGCGCCAACCTGATCCCTATGTGCCCGGAGGTGCTTAAAGTCAGCTTGGGGCTCCCGCGGCGCAGGATGCGCGGGCGTGCCCGGGCCGCCCCCGGACGAAGCCCAGGTCAGTGTCAGAAAGAGGCAGGGCTGGGCCACCCCTCTTTCATTCATTAACCGTCAAGACATTTCAGGTGAGTGCCCATATAACTGATAAGTAACAGTCAAGTATTCCCAAGTACCCATTATGGGGAAGCGTAGAGGGACACTTCCCCTGCGGCCTCTCACCACCAGCATTGACAGCAGACTAGAAAGGGCAGTCAGCATAGTTTCTAACGAAATTGAACTAACTGAGAGGCGTCTGTCCCTTGGAGTCGAGGCTCCACAGACTGGCCATATGATAGGAGCGGCCGTAGCTGATCCTGACTTTCCCTCCACATCCAGTAATGTGTCCGCCACTATACTAAGCAGCTCACTACTTACAGGACCCGGTCATAACAACATGGACCTCCCCATTGAGAATTGTAAAGGAAATAACATCGTCGAGCCACCGTTAAATATGGGCTTACCAACACACGCCACAGTTTTAGGGACCAAACGTAAAAGGAAGCTTGGAAAGCCTGTCTGTTCCAAAAGGAAACAACCCATTCGTTCCAGTTCATTTCGCACTGTTATGACTTCATGGATACAGCCCTCATTGCCCACACTGAATGTTGATATTGCAGAGACTGGATTAAACGAGGAACTGAGCTGTTCTATTAGCACCCAGACGGAGGTCGTACCCCCACTGTTGACTGTAGTGGATCTGGAGACACTTTCATCAATATTGTTGTAGACACTGTTTTTGAACGTATCAAAGATTCAATATATAAAACTTTTCTTGCCTATGGAGGCCATTAGATCGCCTGGACACTCTCATGAAAGAATTAAGCCTACAAAAAAAACATTGAGTCCGCTGCTAATAAGGAGGGGGGGGGGGGGGGTTGAACCCATCAATTGATGCTGTATTTAATCCTAATTCACAGACCATTTCATTTACCTCAATCGCACCCAGCGGCTCCCCAACTGAACATTCTTGTGGAACATGTACTAAAGTTAAAGAATGCTTTTTAATGAAGGTTACTACTGTGCCCGAAAACCCTTCTAACTTTAGGGGTGTGGGTAGTATGTCTGGTACTGTTCCGCATAAGCCCTCTACTCCTTATTGTGAACCTTTGTACAACCCAGTTAGTTAAATCCAAGGTCAGGCAGTTTGAGCGAAGGTTTCCCAGACTCTTCGAGAATGAGAACCCTCAAGCCCAGCAGGGAGGTCCTGAGTTTACCATCAGCAGCTTGTCCCTATGTTCTAGTATTGGCAGGGGTACTTTCACTTAAGAAAAATCAAGAAAAAACGTGGGATCAACTGTGTAATAAATGCGTGGACTGGCTATCCAAACACAGAAGGTTTAAGGTGTCAAACATGAGTTATATCATTATGGTACGAAGAGTAGGGAGGGTGAGGGCGTCATTAAAGAACATAGAGGGGGGATTGTGTAGTGATTAATTTTCGAAGCCTGTCAATAGTTAGATCACTACTGAAGGTACAGGAGGTCAACACCATCAGTCCAACTTATATCTGGTCATTGCCACTGGGTTACTCCTATAAACCGACCCTCGGGTCTATAACTAATGATGCTCCCTTCCCAATCATACATAATAGGTTTTCATCATTGTCTGGTTTGGATAGGCAGGATTGACTGTTACCCTTACCGGTACCCAATGAGACCACCCCTGCACTAAATACACATCCACCAGAGCCACGTGAGCATGATATTCTATATTAAGCCCGCTGTTGATCCAAATCTAAATATACTAAGCTGGAATGTTGCTGGTTTGGCATTTAAAATAACCTTACAAGACTGGCTAGAAATAGTTCAAAACCAGGATCTCCTTATGTTTGAGGGCCTGGGCTACGCAAGATCTATACCTTGAAGGGTTCGAATATTTTAATATTGTTGCTCCAATCCCCAAGCTTTACCGCCCATCTGGCGGTCTTTCAATTTGGGTCGTGCAAAGGCTCTAGACACAAAAAACAACAAATTCCAGCCATTAATCTATAAAAGAGGTGTATCTGTTTGTCTACTTAACTTCTATAATAACGATTTTCATAACTCACCGAACACAAATTTTATCAACCTGTTTGATTTTATCTCCACACTACAACATCATAAAGGCTTCGACAACTTAGCTGGCATCTGTCTGGGGGAAGATTTTAATTCCAAGATTCCCAGTGAAAATATCACAGCTATAGAATCTATCACCAAGGCGCCCCCGTGTAACGGGGGGGGGTGTAGAACTACTGGATCACCCGCGTAACCATAACCTAATTAACGTAATGGAAATCGCTGCATTAACTGATAATAATAACCCCCCTGAGCCAACATTGAGAGGTAGTGGCAGTGCTTCCACTATTGATTATGCTTTTATCTCCCCCACCCTTGAAGATTGTTTGCTGAAAGCTGAGGTCGTCCCAACCATCCATGGTGACCACAATCCTTTCACTGAGAATCGCCCTAAGCCGATATATGTTAAAGAGTGTGGTGCTAGGAACTTGACCCCCACTGCTCACAATTTAAGACTAGTTTGGCGAGGAGTTAACAATACTGATCTGTTTTAGAAGAAGGTAAGGGATTATTTGACATATGCCTGTCGTTACAAGACCATAATCCTGAGGTAAATTGGTGCTTTTTCTAAATTTTGTAAGGGTATCAAATCTATGCTATCCAAACCCATTGTAGAAGCACAACATGGACCAAGATGGTTCAATAGTGACTGCTCTTCAGCTAACAGACGGCTTCGTAGGGCACTTGTAACGAACCCTAGAGACCCTGCTCTTATCAAATTATTAAGGCAAAAAGTACAAGGCAGCCACCTCGCTAAGGAAGGATTAAATTGTAAAAGAGCGCTGGGACGCCCTTGCATGTGCTGCCACATTAAAGAATGGGAATGGCTTTTGGGCAGCGGTTAAAGACATGAGGTCTATGGGACAATCACTGACCCCGATAAGTTGCAATATAACTAGTGAGGCATGGGAAGCTCATTTTTCTATGATCTATTCAGCCCCAACACAAAATGATGACCCTGTTGAACATCAAGTCCCCACTGGGATCCTGATATCCCTATCCGAAGTTGAGGTTGCTATTTAACAGAGCTTGGGCAATAAAGCTCCCGGACCTGATGGGCTGTCTATCGATCTTATCAAACATAAACCTGAGTTCTGGGCGCCTCTTTCATTAAATGTTTTTAATAATGTAACCTATGCCCCGATTCCAAGCACATGGTCAACTAGCATTATTGTACCAATTTTTGAAAAGGGTGACCGATCCAATCCAAGCTGTTATAGACCGATCTCCCTAATAGATAATACGTTGAAAAGTTTAGGGAGGATCCTGTACAATAAGATCAAGACATGGGTTGAGGAAGATCGCATCTTACAGCCATGTCAGTTAGGTTTTAGAAGTAAAGTAGGCACAATCGAACAGTGTCTAAACCTTAACTAAATTATTGGGAAATATACTATAGCTCAAAAATCCCCTATTTACCTGACTTTTATGGATCTTACCTCAGTCTTTGACTTTGTTAACAGGTCACGTCTATGGTCTATTCTTTTAAAATATGGCTAGGATGAGGTTTTAGTTCATTTTTTAGCTCATCTGCACAAGGACTTGAAAGCCCGGGTGAGGATCAATAAGGGCGGGGAGGTCTCAAATGATATTCAAGTTGGTAGAGGGGTCAGGCAGGGTTTTGTCCTGGCCCCTCTCTTTTTACACTATATATCAACGACCTACATAAATCATTGATAACACTCTCCAATGACGTCCCTAAAATGAATGGCAAAACTCTCCCCGCCCTATTGTATGCCGATGACGCGGTCCTTATGGGCAGCACACCCAATGCTTTACGCGTTTTAGTGCGGGGTTTTGTAGATTTTATGGTTAGCTTAGATTTATGTACTAATTAAAAAAAATCGTTTATAATGGCTTGTAGGCTGAAAAATTATTTTTTAAACTCTATTATTATAGACAACCAAAGTTTACAATGCACTCACATTTTTCCTTATTTGGGGCTGGTATTTGCAGCTAACGGTTCCTGGGTTGATCATGTGGTGCCCAGTAGGAATAAGTTTTCTAAAGTTATTAATTCCATCCTTGGTCTACCGCAGCCTAAAAGGACAGAGGTAGTTCTAGCTATTATGACATTTTTTAAATCACAATGCATTCCCACTGCAACATATAGTGCAGAGGTCTGGGGTTTCACAAAGAGTAATAGTATTCAGGGCGAAGAAAATAGATTTTGCCGAAAATTCCTGGGAGCTCTGATCTCTGCATGTCAGTACGTCTCCCACAGCAAATTGAAATTGTTTTATGTCGAAGATTATATAAAGGACCGTCCTGCCATATTTTTTCTTGTATTTGGAAAATCCGGCGTCTACCCAAATCAGAGATATAATAACAGATTGTCTCAAGTGCGAGAAATGTAGGGAAATACAATGGCTCGCCGCAGTGAGGGAGAGCTTGAGCAGTGTGAATATTGCGCACGTCATTTTAAACCCTACTGATTTAGATGGCATGAATGAAAAAGTCCTTCGGGAGACCCCATACGTACGTTATAGAAAAAGTAAGACATAAAAAGGAGGTTCAGAAAACCACTGTTGTCAGGTATATGTCTATCGAGGATGTCTCCCATATGCCATCTAGCTACCTCTTACAACCGATAGGCCGCTGGGAGAGAGGACTCCTTTTCCGTCTAAGGGCTGGCACAGTGAAATTTCTACTTTGTTTTTCCCCGGGGCATAATGCCAATCTTGATCAATTGCCATGCCCTTGTGTTGGTCAAAGCTATCAAACAACATTACACTTTTTATTTTTCTGTAATTTTTACTTAAAATATGCAAAATGGTTCCTAATACAATTTTTTTTAAAACCTCCTCTGTCCATTAGAAAGCAGCCTACATGAAAATCCTCAAATTGGAAGAGGAAGAATTAATTTTTCTTGCTGGCTCCTTTTTGAAAGCTGCAGTACATGCTTGTAACACAATGTGCACTTTATGAAGGTTGTTTTTATTGATTTTACATTTATATTGTATTCACGACTATTGCCAAAAACATATGGATACTTTTTATAGATCAGTCTTTTACACTTTGTATGACTTAGGATAGGCATAAACTAAGTGGGCCTAGTTGGAAGTTGTTTTCTTATGCTGTTTTATTATGAATTGATCTTTTTTTATTGTCGATCTGTGTACTATTATGCTGCTATCTGACCTGTGGTTTTATGGATATATCTGTATCCGAATAAAGATTTTTGAATTGAATTGATAGTAACAACACAACTACTAACCATCACACTCTTACAAGTGTGACAATTCGGACTACTTCAGGCCCCCAAAGCTATAAAAATGGCTTGGGTGGCAGGTAACAGTAATTTTTTATGCATTTTGAATGAATAATTAGCTGTTGTTGTGGTCATCTCTAAATTATCCAAACAGTGCCACCTAGAGGTCGACTGTCACCAGTACCAGTGTTGACAGTTAAGTACCGGTGCTGCGCACTGGAAACCACTGGCTCAGATTAAGCACTGCGATCCTGGAACGCGAGGCTAACCTTCACATAATGAAGCATAAGAAGACTGCTTGTCGAGACTGCTCTAAGCTGTGCTTCGAGTCCAAGGTTCAGGCCGATTCCCGCTCGAGGAGTCATTGAAGCCGCCAGCGAGGCCGGTCCTCATCGCAATCCACAACATCTAGTAAGTTAAAAAAGAAGAATAACAAATCTAAACGGGACTCGCCCCTTCTTGCCACTCACATTTGCCGGAGCAGGTGTGGTGCCGGCCCCATGGTTCTCAATCTTATTCGCGGAGTCGCCCGACTTCGGAGCCAACCTTGCAACTGGTTCTGGCACAACCCAAGTTTGCAGGGCTGCCTCCACAGATGGAAGAGTTCTGCATGGCCATGCTCCAACTCTTTGGATCCTTGCTGACTCCCTCTGGCACGTCTTCAGGCCTTCCACCTGAAGTATCACCAACAGATTTACCGTCAGTGCCAGTTAGATCATCCCGAGCCCATTACGATGTATGTGACTCCAGTCTGAACCCTGCCTTGGGCGTCACGGGACATGCTAGCCCCTGGGACTTTGAAACCAGTACCGAATCCATTGATGACTGTTGAAGAGCTATGTATAATACTGTTCAACTTCAAAAACGGGGCTGGTCCGGCCTCAGCTGACATCACGTCCAACCGCAGTTGGGCTTAACAGGCATTGCTTCCTCTGCTTGCTCTGCCACTTCCACAGGGAAGACAACACACCTTATATTAACTTTTTGGCACAGACTCAGATAATGAGTATGATGCGGGTGATGAGTTCAGTCAGCTCTATCAAGATGACAATTGGTATGATGACTTGCAGGAGGCTAGTAGTCTCAATACCTCCCCTGAAACTGGCCTTCTCTAGCCCCCCAGACCAGTCACTGAGGAGTCCCCTTCCTTACGCCATAGTAATGCTCTCCAACCTTAGAGGTGATGACTAACGTCTTGACAGAAGTTCCCCAGCTTGGGCAATCCTCTTTTAGGCCCCTCCTGCCGTTTAACAGGCACCTTGGGGGCATGGGTCACACCTTGCTCTGGCCCACAAGTCAAACACCAAATTGCGTGATGCCATCTCCCTGCCCAGTGGATCCCCCTGTTCTATTGCAGCACCCCTCCCCTAAATGTTTGGTGCAGGCATATGCAAGTAAGACCAATCCCAACATGTCCCCAACTACTCCTCCAGACCGAGATTCAAAACATGTTGAAACCTTTGGCAAATGATTACTTTCATCTACAAGCTTGGCACTCAGATGAGCCAAAACCAGCTGCCTACTGGGACGCTATTCCCAGACCCTTAGGGACATGGTGGCTCTAGCCTTCCCAGGTGTCCCCAAAGATCTTCGACATGTCCTTACCTGAGCCATCTATGATGGCTGGAATGCTGCCTAGTTAATGATTTGTTGTGGCTTGGACCCCACCGATTCCATTGAGTGGGTCTTTGGCACCGGTGTTGCCATGCGCTACCGCACCTGGCTGTAGTCCACCGGTTTTTCAGGCGATGTCCAGCTGTCCCTCATAGACATGCTGTTGATGGGACTCACCTGTTTGGGACAAGGCAGACTCTGCTCTGGAGCAGTTCAGAGAGAGCAGGGCTATGGCATGTGTCTTGGATTTATTTGATCCACCTTGCCAGCTGCATAAGCCCCACTGCTCCATTTTTGGTTTCGGCAGATGTACCTCATACTCTCAGCCAATCCAACCCCAGCATGGCACCAGCAGTTTTGCAGTCACTGGCATGGTGCCCACTGCCCCCGTGGCCAAGGTCAACGGGCCGCCCAGATTGTTAGCCTCCCTGCAGCCCCACCTAAAAAATGTTAGTTTGCCCTTTGTGGAGCACGGCCACCCAGTGGAGGCAGCATCTGATGGCTCATGCCAAGTTGGCAGGCCATTACACCAGACTAGTGGATCCTGTCAATTGTTTGGAAGGAGTATACCCTACCCTTGCTTTCTGCACTACCGCACCTACCACCATCTTCCCAATGACTGACAAAGGACCAACTTTCCATTTTGGCCAAAGGGGCTATTGAGTGGGTGTCTGCACCAGAAATAGAATGTGGTTGTTACCCTGGGGACTGGATAGTAGTATTGGACTTGCAGGGTGCCTATTTCCTTATACCTGTCCTGCCCACCAGCATTACGTGTGGCTTGTGGTGGAACATGATCATTTTCAGTTTGATCTGCTCCTTTTTGGTCTCACTGGTGCCACTTGGGTGTTCACAAAGGTAATGGCGATGGTGGCGGCACATCTTCGGAGGTCAGAGGTGCCAGTCTTCATTCACCCAGTTGACTGGCTGTTGAAGGCCAGCTCACCCAAGGCAGCTGTTAGCCACCTCCAGACTATGAAACTGAAGCGAAACTCCTGTCATGAAATCGTGTTTACTATTAACGTCCCAAAGTCACGCCTGACTCCTTATTATGTGCTCCCCATCAGGGGAGCCATTCTGGACATGGTTCGGTTTCATGTCTTTCCCCCAGGAAGGAGAGTCCAGGACATTCAGGCTATGATCCCAATCTTTCAGCCTTTGTCTTTGATTACAATGAGGTCGACATGAAGCTGCTGGGACTGATGGCCTCCTGCATCCTGCTGGTCGGGTACCCTAGGTGGCATATGCAGGCTCCGCAGTGGAATCTGAAGTCTCAGTGGGTCCAACATCAAGGGGTCCTCTCTGACCATGTTCAGATTTCAGAAGAGATCTGTAGTGGTGGTTACTGGACCCCATTTGGTCAGCAGCAGACCCCTCTCCCTTCCCCACCCAGAGCTGACAGTGGTGACCAATGCATCACTTCTGGGTTGGCCATTTGGGAGAGGTGAAGATCAGAGGTCCCAGCTCCACCTCAACCTTCTTGAACTGAGGGACATCTGCTTGGTGGTGAAAAGGCTTCCTTCCATCCATCAGTGGGTGGCTAGTAGGGATGCTCACGGACAACACCGCAGCCTTGTAGTACTGCAACAAACAGGGCAACTTGGAGTCAAGGTCCCTATGCGACGAGGCCTTGTGCCTCTGGAACTGGCTGGACCACCAAGAAATCGTCCTGGTGGTTAACCTCCTGGCAGGATCATTGAATGCTGATCAAAAATCCCAAAACAAATTACGAGGCCTGAGTTTGCAGTTATATGACTCAATTAAAAGATCTTTTGGAAAGACAGACAGAAAAAGAAATAATGGTTATCAGGGATCTGGCTCACACTGCCCATCAGTCTTTATCCTTCGCTATGATGCAACAAAAGTATAAATTTACTAATCTAAAATTCAAAAATGTCTTAAAGCTTAGAATTGCAGTGAGACATCCCTCACATGAATCGAATCGAATCGAAAAAATCTTGATATAGAACCATATAGCTAGCAAAATCTATCAAATCTTAGAAAACAAGAAACAAAAACATTTTTCACTCAGACATTTCTCTAAGCCTATGTAATGTTATACTGGGTCCTTGGCACATGAATCCTCTTCTCAAACTTAAACACCCTCTCCCTCTTAGATGTGCTTCTAATTATCGGCATTTAAACAATCCTCCGTTAGTGGAAAAACTCCAATTTATTTTTCATACCGAGAGCCTTTCATACCATAGATTTCATACCATTGCCATAAAGAGTTTAACAATATATCTAATATTGACTCAACAACAACCCCCTCCAAACAACTTTGGAATAAACTAGACCTTTACCTACAAAAATCAAAACTTCTTTAATGCCCCCACACGCAATGATCCACTCTCCCTATGCATAGAACTGGTCAACTTAAACATTTCCCCTATCCACACCCCCTTACCTTCCTACTCCCACCTGCCTGACTCTCGTCATGTGCTTACTTCCAGCCGCGTTCTCTTTTTTGCCGCTCTTCTTGTTTACACTCTCTCTAAAGCATTCTCTTTTTCCTTCATACTACCCTCTTATAAACTAAATGATCAGTTCTCAACAGCAATACAATAACACACAAACTAGGTAACGCCGTGGTCCAGATTAACAATGATAGGTCCTCAAGTTAACGTCATGATACTATGTGTATGATAAGGCTATATATAATCTGTAACACATTTTTGTATCTAATTAACCGTTTTGCATCTCTTCTTGTTCTAGTGCTCTTCATTTGAAAACGAACACAATCTTTTGAAATAAAAATATACATTAAAAAAATAATGAAAACACTAATTAGTGTTTAGTATAAATGGTGCAAAAAAATTAAAACAAGTCTCCAAATAACCAACTAAATTGAAATTAAAACAGTTAACAAATAGAATCACTTTTCCAGTAAGCAACCAGTTAACAAAGAGATTAAAAAGTGAATGACAAAAGAACAAAACAATTATAGTAGGACAGCAACACTTCAAAGGACCTCTAAATACTACAAACAAAGTAAGTTTGATAATTAATAAAAAACTAAAAAATGTATAGATACAAAAAAGTATGTTACTATACCAAATAATTGAAAGAATGCTACATGTTCTTTTCCCAAATTACAGGTGCATCATCTATATGAAAGGAAAAACGAAGTAAAGACAACATCTAGAATATAAGTTAAAAGATGCACCTGCAATGTAAAAATGTTAAACTTAATATAAATTCACATATTCTTTTTTTTGTGTAAAATTATATTTTCTATACTCTAAAACTTAGATATAAAATGTCAGAAACGGTAAAATACAACAAATCCTCGGTGAGGCGTGTGTTCCGCCAGCACTGCGATCATAGCAGCCTCACCAAGAACGGATAATGCACAGATATTTTGGGGCTTTTGCTGCGGCCCCGGCGGAGCTCCCTTTCTAAGCTGCCATCTTAGCCGGCGCCAGGCCACGCCCCTATGAGGGGCTTCTTGATCTAGAGACATCTTTATCTCCCTTGGTTCCATATCTTGGAAAGGAGTACTTATAAAATCTATTACAAAACCTTTAATCGTAAGACCCAAGGATCTATTGTAATTTATTTCCATTGCTCCCTGAAAAACTTCAGACGACCTCCTACTCCTTCTTGGGAAGAACCAAAAGTTATTCCCATACTCACCTTGCCCTCCACCATTGAGCAATCCGCGATCTCTTGAATATCTTCTAATTCGTCCTAATCTTAATCTGGATGGGTAAAAACTTGCATTCTGTTAATAACCTCTTTCTCTGTTCTGCCAACCATATTGCAGATTGTATTTTGATCCATATTGGGACCACTGCATGCCACTGCCAGTAAAGGGCCCCCTTCTACTGGCCCTCCGAAAAACTCCAAACATCTTACACATATAACCCTGCGCTTTATCCAAGGCTGTAAAAGTACCTACATATTTACCTATTCCTTTAACTAATCCTTCTCCAAATAACAAACCTTTAGAATCCTCTTGACCTTCATTCTGAGCCAAATCTCCCAATTTGGGATTGATCTTCATCAAGATCGCTTTCCTCCTTTCTTGCAGAAGACCGGCATTTGAATTTCCCAATAGTACTACTGCCCTCTGGCTCCTTCCCCTCAAAAATTCTACATCAAGTTGTTCCTCATTTGCAAATGCGTCCTCAGCCATATCCAGAATTCTACCCAATGGACCCAAAACATCCAACAACTTGTCCGGACATATTTTCAGGGATCTCTCCAGACCCTTTCTTGGGTCTCTCCCGAGTCTGAACAGATAACTTATTAGGTCTGGGTCCAGATTTGGGGTAGCACAGACCTTCTCCTCAATTCTAGGTCTTGAGCATTCCGCTCTCATCAGTCTCCTCATCTCCCTGTCCAATGGTTTCTTAATCCAATTTTTAATACATTTCGCCACGTGGGCCATAGGCCACCAGTCTCCACTTTCTTAGCAGTTGGTAAACTACCAACCTTCTCTCTATGTGCCATTTCCACTTCTTCAATGTGTCTGGTTTTCTTCGTTCTTTTCTTTCCTACTACCTCTGAACTCATTCCTTCACCCTCTGACAAGGAATAAAACTTTTCCCCAAATGTATTATCTCTCCTTTTCCTACTTTAAAAAAAATCTTCCATAGATTCTTTAACATGTTTTTCATTTCAAATTCAATTAATCTTTTAATAATGTTCTCATTAATACTTCCTCCTGAAGTCTCCACATCTCTCTCTTGATCCCTCTCCATTTTAACTCCACCACCACCTTCTACAAATTAACTAATTTTATAATTCCTCTTTCCCAGTAAATATCTGTAATCCAATACCTTCAAATCCTATTAATGACTCTTTCCAATCTTAACAGTGCACCAAACAGCTGTTATTTCACTGACGTGGAAAATGCTAGGCTAAACGTTCGTTAAACCGTTCCCTGCGATTGTGTATAACTCACTAAACTAAATACTAAAATGCCCAATCCAACATGGCCTCCTTCTTGCGAGAACACACACGACGCAACGTGCCTTTGCGAGATTCTCGCGATCCTTTACACTAATCCTTTTCTCCAATAGTAAGCCTGAGCCTCCGCTTGTCAGCGCGTCCGATATGGCATCAGCTGCAATTTAAAATTTGCGAACATACGTGACAAGAATTTTCAATTCTATTAAGGACAAGGAGGCGAGGATTATGCTTTCTCATTTCTTTACTAGAAATGCTCAGCAGCCAATAAAAACACAGTATATATACAATAAAAAACTACAATACCCATAAACACCAGGGTATGACGTGTATAACCATAGAGTCTGCCATATAAAAGGACATATAGCAAGAACAACGTCCTCTTTCTTTGGTGAGGAGAACAGTTCAAAATAACAGGAAACAGTTCAAGAAAAACGATGACCAAAATGAGGAATCCGCCATCAGCAACAGCAGAAGTCCATAACGAAAACACGCAGCACTGGAAGGCCGCCGGACACTGGGAGCAGAAGGCGAGCGGATGCAGAAGAAGCCAGAAGAAGCTGTAACCTCATCACTTTGGGTCAGAACCTGAAAAGAGACAGACTGCCGTAAAAAACATCCCATATAATAAAATATATATAAAGGGGGGGAAAAAAGTATCAGAGAACAATAACTTATCAGAAGAAATATACAATGCATATGCAAGAACATCAGTATAAATGCAAAATAAATATATATATCAGAAAAACATAATGGGTGGGATAATCCTCGCCTCCTTGTCCTTAATAGAATTGAAAATTCTTGTCACGTATGTTCGCAAATTTTAAATTCTATGTCAGGACAGGAGGCTCCGATTATGCTTGTTCAAAGCTTATCCACCACAACTGAGGCTACCTGATCAATAGGTTTATAATAGAAAGATTTAAACATGGAATCAGAGGACCAATCTGCCGCCTTCATAATGTCAGACAAAGTAACACCCATTGAAAAAGCTTTAGAAGCCATAGCTCCCCGTGCCGAATGAGCACCAAAAATGGACACATCAATGCCGGCCTCAGACATAAGCCAGCGAACCCACCGAGCTAAAGTAGCCGGGGTCACAGGGCGAAAGGGCTTCAGCAAAGCAATCAACAGTTGACCCTGCAAATCTGTACGTAAAGAAGCAGTACATACCTCGTAATCCTTGACGCATTGGACCACACAAAGGTTGAGACGGAGAGGAAAGGAAGGATAGGAGATCAGAGAAGTATTTGTTTTAGTACGACGGGAGAGTCGAAAAGTGACACCCTCAGGGGTAAAAGAACGACCAGCTAAGTCTAGTGCTCCAACGTCAGACACCCATCTGCAAGAAACTAGACATAACAACATCGTGAGCTTGGCCGACAATTGTTTGCGGGAAAGCAAGGAGTTGGAAGGCCAGGAGTCCAAAAACCTCAAAACAATGGATACATCCCATAGAGACGAGTATTTAGGACAAGGAGGACGCGTCAGACGTATACCCTTGAGCAATTTAATAATCAAAGGATGTTCACCTACAGGTTTCCCATCAAGAGGACAATGGCCTGCTGAAATAGCAGAACGGAAATTGTTAACCGTTCGATAAGCTAAGCCTGAAGAAGCAAGAGATGCTAAAAAATTAATAATTATAGAGACATCCGCAGAAACGGGATCAGCCTCCCGTTGAACACACCAATCACACCATCGTTTCCAAGAACCTGAGTAGCGTTTGTGAGTGTTGGGTGCCCAAGAGTCACTGATGAATTTGCAAGCGTCGCGAGAAAGGCCTGGGACCGACCAACGGTCCCCGAAAGTCGCCAAGCCAGAAGACGGAGAGCGCCTGACTGGATCAGGGGATGCGGATTCCCGAGAGGGTCCAGCAAAAGATTCCATTTCTGGGGAAGAAGGATCGGCACCGCACAAGACATTTCCAGGAGAACTGGGAACCAAGGCTGAGCCCTCCACAGAGGAGCTATCAGAATTAGCTCTGAATGATAACGCCTTGTGCGAGCCAGGACTCTTGGAATCATCATGAACGGAGGAAAGGCGTAGCATAGAAGGGCAGGCCAGATTTGGAGAAATGCATCCGTGGCCAGGGCTTCCGGGTCCGGTCTCCAGCTGAAGAACCGGGGAAGCTGCGTGTTGAGGCGAGAGGCAAACAGGTCGATGTGACTCTGCCCCCAAAACCGACGGAGAGAGCGAAAGATGCGAGGATGAAGCCTCCAATCGCTGAAATCCCGAAGGTGACGCGAATGCCAATCCGCAATCTGATTGTTGCGGCCTGGAAGATACTCGGCAATAACTGTGATCTTCTTTTGTAGACAAAAATGCCAAAAATCTTTGGCGATCTCCGCCAAGAGCTTGGACCTCGTGCCGCCCAACTTGTTGACATAACGAACCGCGGATACATTGTCCATGCGGAGAAGAATGCAACAATTGGACCGAAGGGGCGTGAAGCAACGAATCGCAAAGGATCCCGCCAGGAGTTCCAGACAATTGATGTGGAGAGACAACTCCTGAGGGGACCAACGACCCCCCGTTGAAATGGGACCGCACCGGGCTCCCCAGCCCCACAGGCTGGCATCGGACTCTATTACCATTTCCGGGGAGGAACCGAACAGGGCTCGCCCATTCCAGGCTTCCATGTGGTCCAGCCACCACTGCATCTCGCATCTCGCTTCCTCTGAAAGAGGAATCTGATCGGAATAACGAAGACCCTGCTGTAGATGACGGATCTTCAACCGTTGTAATGCCCTGTAATGGAGGGGACCCGGGAAAATCGCCTGAATTGAAGACGCCAAAAGACCGACTACACGAGCTATGGATCTCAATGATACAATCCGATTGGAAATAATCGAAACCAATTCCCGTTTGATGTATCGAATCTTCTGAGTGGGTAAAAGAAGCTGACAGGTCAGAGAATTGATCTGGAAGCCTAGAAAGTCCATCACCTGAGAAGGAATGAGAACCGATTTCTGCGGATTCACAAGAAATCCCAGAGATTGTAAAAGATCGATCGTCCACTCGAGATGTAAGATCAATTTGTGCGGACAATCTGCCATGATCAGAATGTCGTCCAAATAAACGATCATGCGGAGACCCCGAGCGCGCAAGTGTTCCACCACTGGCTTCAGAAGCTTGGTGAAGCACCAGGGCGCCGACGAGAGGCCGAAGGGGAGGACTTGGTATTCGAACCAATTCCCCTGCCACAGGAACTGGAGAAAACGCCGATGTGGCCTGAAGATTGGGATTGACAAATAGGCGTCTTTGAGATCTAGACGAACCATCCAATCTCCCGCTCGGAGAAGATCTCGCAAAAGATGGATGCCCTCCATCTTGAAATGGCGGTAAACCACTCCGCCGTTGAACTCTTTTAGATTGAGGACCAGACGGGAACCGCCCCCTCGTTTTTGAACTAGAAACACCGAGCTCACAAACCCTCTTGGATGGCGGGTAGTATGAAGAATAGCTCCCTTCGCAAGAAGGGAGTCGATCTCTGAAGAAATGATCTCCTGATCCTGTAGAGAAAATACCAGCGGGGTGGGAAGGAGGGATTGATGTGTGGGTTGGTAAAATTCTATCTTGTAACCCTGAACAGTTTCGAGAACCCATGCATCGTTGGAGATTAACTTCCAATTGTGGAGAAAAAATTGGAGTCTTCCCCCCAAAACCACTTCGGTAAAAGGAATCAGCCTCACCTGAATTGTTGGAGTCGTGGTGACCCCCTTGTTGTCCTCCGAAGCGACCTCTCCGGAACTGTCCCCTCCCTTTGCGGGAGGGATAGAAGTTAGAACGGGTGGTAAAACCGGAATCCTGTCCACCTCCGCTGTGGGACTGAAAACCCCGTTGAGAGTTCTGTTGTGATCCTCGGCCGAACGAACGTCCCCTAAGACGTCCGGCCTTTGCAAAAACCGGCCGAAACGCCCGCCGTAGTGAGGCTTGGGCTTTGTCAAGGCCGCTGAAAGTGGCCACAAAATTCGAAAGTTCTTTAAGGAACGGCTGACCAAATAAGAGCCCCTGGGCCAAGGGACCGGCTTCTGAAGTGGAAAGCTCCGCAAGCCTGGGATCCAGGCGGAGAAGGATGGAGCGACGTCTTTCACATGAAAGCGCACAATTGGCATTGCCCAATTGACAGATGGCTCTCTGAGCCCATTCAATGAGTTCGTCAGGGTTAACGAGTGCAGAAGACTCTTTAGCTAGAACGCCCAAATCTAAAATTTTAGTGAGAGGCCCCAATAAATCTAATAATTTATCCTGGCAAGAACGCCAAGATCTGTCCAATCCTTTTTTAGGATCCCTAGCGTACTTTTTAAGATAAGTGACCATGGTTGGGTCAACCTCCGGGGTCTCAGCCAGATGGTCTGCCAAATCTGGACGAGGGCACTCGGATCTGAGGCGTGCCCGGACGTCTTTATCAAAAGGCTGGCGAATGTGTGATTGTACATAATCCGCCACTGCTGGGGAAGGCAACCAAGAGGAAGAATGGGGGTGCAAAATTTCTGACGGTTCAAAAGTTAGAATGGGAGGATTGGAAGGAGCGTCCACAAAATGCTCCTTGCAAGCCTTTTTTCGAGGAGGTGGATCAAATTCTGAAGAAGAAGAAAGAGCATCATCTGCATCAGGGTCATGGAGAGAAGAAAACGAGGTCCCAGCTGACCCCCTAGTGGAAGCTGTGTCCGATGACAATGTCTTAGCCAATCTCTGAAAATCTGACCTGTGAGGATTAACAGGGGACTTTGACGCACGGGCAGGAGGTAACCAACCCTGTTGCTGTGCGTAAAGAGACAAATGCCGTTTCAGAGGATTAATAGCGCGCACAAGCGCTTTATTCACAGAATGTTGCACCCCTTGATCTAGTGCTTCAACTAAATCCTGCTCCAAAGAGTCAGAAGGATCCTCCTCAAAATAATATTCCTCCTCAAAATATTCTTCCATGTTGACACAAAGCAACAATATTCAATGCCCACAGGAGAAATAAGAATCAATAGTGGCTAAAGACACAATGCAGGGGGAGTGGAAAAACCCCACAGCAAGCCAAAGTGTAGATAAAATATCTAAACACTCAATAACAAATTTAAAATGTGGATGGAGGGCTTGCTGGCAGAAAAAACTAGCACTCTAGGCAATGCCTATGCAAATTTTACTGCCCAGAAGGTTTAAATCAGAAACTGGGCGTTATGAGGGGCAAATACCGAGGCTGTGGGCTCTGTGCGCTGAAAGCGTGCAGTCTGACAGGAGAAATATCACCTGATAACAATTAAAATGGCCGCCGCGCATGCGCGGTAACGGCCGCCTGGTAATTAAATATTTGGAGCACTCGCAGCGTTAGCGCGAGCCTCCAAGCCCCTGTCTCCCTCTCCACACGATAAAGACTCGTTTTAAACACGGGCGCGAAGCGCCCAACAGGAAGGTGAAACCACACGCTCCCTGCACGATAACAAGCGCAGCGAGCGATAAGGAGAAACCAACGCGAGCCGGCAATTGAAACTATGGCAACAGTAAACAAACGCGCATTAGCGGTTACAAACAGTATAACATTAGCGAGCAATATGTAAACAAGCTACCAAATACACTTTGCATAAATGGATAAACAATAGGAAAGAAGGACTTAACTGGCTGCGGAGCAGCAAAGAAAGAGGACGTTGTTCTTGCTATACGTCCTTTTATATGGCAGACTCTATGGTTATACACGTCATACCCTGGTGTTTATGGGTATTGTAGTTTTTTATTGTATATATACTGTGTTTTTATTGGCTGCTGAGCATTTCTAGTAAAGAAATGAGAAAGCATAATCGGACCCTCCTGTCCTGACATAGAATTGCGAGCGGATCCTCGCTCGTCAACCAGCATCTCGCCCTACCTCCCGCAACAGTTACACACAAGAAATAACGGTATAAAGCATCTTTATAAAAAAGATATTTCCTAACTTTAATTAAAAAGCTTGAAATATCCACAAAAGGTTAAAATAATTCAAAAGTAAAAAAGGACATCGAATTCCGCTCTTTTTTCCTTTTATTTTAAATCAGTCCAAATCCATTTTGCGCAGTTTAACACAAACATACAGAAGAGCATGCCTCCATATATTAGAAGCTAGCTCTAACATAAATACATTACACAATTACATAATCACATTAACCTTTCAACAAAAGAAAGGAATATTTATGGACTTGTGTGATCCAGTTCTAGTGTTTATCCTATTGTGAAGTCTTTGAAGGTGCTGCAGGAGTGGCAATAAAAGTTGTTATGCATAATGGTAGCCTCCGGACTTGTAATGATATCACTATCCTGTGCATAATATAGCATGACGTGGAGCTCAACTCTCTGAGTACTGCGTACAGAAGTAGAGTTAATGTATAGCCTGGCTGACAGATGAATAGAGTGAGAAAGCAATAGAATACATATAACGTGCAACACCCCAATCCTCCCTCCTCCCACTCTAACCCCCCAACATGGTTGAGCAGTAGTGCGCCCCCCCACCAAATTTCCAACACAAACATAACATCCAGTCTGGAAATCATCCCTGGAGGCAAAGTAGAGCCTAACATACAACCCCGCCAACAAAGACTAGGTGGCCGGAAAGGGGGATCATCTCCCCATGGTGTAATACAGTATCATACATAAAACAAAGCACACTCAAGCTTATTTGAACATAGAGTATAATGTCTGAACTTATTTTAGAAACACAATTCGTTATTTAATATGACACATATACAAAGTGTGATCTACGAATATAGTTGTTACATATAGTTGTAGGTAAACGTGGAGAAGAGGGGCGGCACGGATTCTTGGCACTCACTAAGATTCAGTGGAGCTTATGATGGACTCTTTATTAGCCTAGCCTATACACGGTATATCAGATAGTTCGACTTACATTTGTGTACGCTAAGTGGTGTTACTAGGACTGATCTGAGTTTACCTTTCATGGCACATGTGACGCATCTTATAATACTTGGTTTTACTACATTATTGGAGATCATCGTTCACAGCTTGTGCATTAGACGCGGCTCTTTGCCTTCTTTAAGAACTTTTCGCCTGGAACGACTATAATAGTGCATTGTGGACTACAGATTCGAACCTGATGTACTCACTTACTTTCTCAAGCCTTGAAAAAGTCACAAAGTGACGAAACATGTGTTGGCTGTTTTTCTCAGAAGAATACAAGTCGGACAACTATATGTAACAACTATATGTATTCACAGATCATATTTTGTATATGTGTCATAATAAATAACAAATTGTGTTTGGAAAATAAGTCTGTACTGTCTGGACATTATACTCCATGTTCAAATACGCTTTAGAGTGCTTTGGTTCTATGTATGAATCACGTTAAATGCATAGGTTTCTCTGCCAGTATGTTTTTGCACCTTTGGTAGTAGGGTGCTCTAACTATTATAGCACCTCCCCTATATCTTGGTTTTCTCCCAAGTAATACTTCGCCCACAGTATATTTTGTTCTCATACGAGGTGCGATAAATGTTACCACTACTACCCAACTGTTTATTGCGTGTAACACAGTAGGCCAGGTGAGAATCATGGGTCAGTCATTTAACAGGGTCTATCACAAAATGGGGCAGGATTTCCCATCTTAGAAATACCAATACCAGTGGTCTCTGTATTTCTGGATGCAGGAAAACAGATGTATGAGTCCCGTACATGCTGTACGTAAGCACATTGTATTCCATGCTTACAGAGTGGGTGGCAGCATAACAGAGTCCCTAGACATTCTGGTACAGATTGTAAAAATCCCCTGTGTGGACAATAGTAGGGCCACTATTAATTTTAGGACTGATCTACAGTTTGCATCTGCAAGTCTCAGTGTGAAGTTCTAAGCCTATGATTCACACACCTCTTCCTTGCAAGAGTTACTTTTCTTCAGCACTTTCCAGCTAAAAACTGTCACAGCTCAAGCCTCTTGTACCATCAAATGGCCCCACTGTTAGGGGTAAGCAATGCCTGCTCTGCAGTGGCGTAGCTAGACCATGTGGCTCCTGGGGCTATCCCTCAGATTGCCCCCCCCCCCGGGGGGCATGCACTTCAAAGATGTCCGAGAGACACGTAGTATCGCCACTAATAGTTACCTTGATCATGCAACTTACATGCACATACATGACACGGATGAGGCAGCTTAAAAACAGTCACCACCACAGAGCAATGCCACACAACAAACATGCACAAATATTCTTGCCACACATCAGGCCCGGCTCCAGGAATTTTTGTTTGGGTGGGCCAAGGGTGTATTTGGGTGGGCCACTGCGGGCTCGATTTGTCGCATATATGTCTGGGCAGGCCTGCTTCAGGGCCCTCCTTTATCTCTTCTTAGTCTTATAAGAACAAGTAAAACTCACTCTTTTCCAAATCTCTTTCTAAATATTATCACTTTCCATGTAATGTTCCTTTAATGGGAAGAGGAGGTTTCTGAGGTGGGAGTATCAGGCAAGTAATACTACTCAGGCTCCATCTGTTCAAGCCTTCATGGAGGATCCCTCTTCATTACTACCTCCACCTGACCCCGAACTCTGCAACGCACTCCCTTACAGGCTCCCTCTGTGCGAGCCTTCAGGGAGAATCCATCTTCATTACTACCTCTACCTGACTCCGGACTCTGCAACGCACTCCCTTACAGGCTCCCTCTGTGCGAGCCTTCAGGGAGAATCCCTCTTCATTACTACCTTGACCTGACCCCGGACTCGGCAACGCTCTCCCTTACAGGCTTGATTATCCACTACTCCTCTCTCCAGTGCACCTTATTTCACAGCGGACCTTGGGCCCCAGCCCCATATCAGGCACCATCGGGCTCCACTTTGCTTTTTCCCGGTAAAAACATTAGTAAAATCACCTTCAAACTTAAAACATTGAATATGGCAGTAAATATAATTAGCACGCACTTTAAAGTATGTTCCACAGTAGCCCTTATGACCCGACTGCTAATTAAATAAACAAAAACAGAAAGGCCATGACAGGGCCGGCTTTAGCGCTGATGCGAAAGTCTTTTTTGGCGCCACACTAATAACCTCTTTCTCCGTAAATACCTTTACTACCACCTTCCAACAGTGCCCCTCATCCCTCCATGGCCCCCCTAGTGACCTCCTCCTCAGATTGCCTCACGCCACAAGTGCCCCTCATCTCCCCATAGCCCCTCCCCCTCATGACCTCCTCCTTGGACTCCCTCACTGCCACCATCCACCAGTGCCCCTTATCTCTCTGTAGCCTCTCCCCCTCATGACCTCCTCCTCAGACTCCCTCACTACCACCCTCCACCAGTGCTCCTCATCTCACCCTAGCTCCCCCTCCACACCATGACCTCTTCCTCGGATTCCCTCACTGTCACCCAGGGCACAAGTCCTAAAAAAAGAAGTGGGGGGACGCTGACGTCACAACAGCAAGTGATGTCACGAAAGGTGGCTTGCACCATCAGACTCATTGCCTCCCCTCACTCACCCCTTAGATGCCATTGCATCAGAGAAGCCAGCGCGTGAGCAGCGTTCTGAATGAGCTCCAATCTCGCCCCAGAGAGGCCAAAGAGTAAATGTGTGGCTCCATTT
Organism: Triturus cristatus; assembly: GCF_964204655.1. Classification (NCBI taxonomy): domain Eukaryota; kingdom Metazoa; phylum Chordata; class Amphibia; order Caudata; family Salamandridae; genus Triturus; species Triturus cristatus. The sequence goes on from NC_140580.1 coordinate 35,117,793, forward strand.
TCTCCAGTAATCGAGCTCCCGTTCAAATAAGTGAGGGGACGCCATCCACCCGCCTGGTACCCCGACTCGAGCCCTGCAGTCACCCTCCACCAGTGCACCTCATCGCTCCACAGCCCCTCCAACTACCTCCTCCTCAGATTCCCTCACTGCCACCCTCCACCAGTGCCCCTCATCGCTCCGTAGCCCCTCTCTCGTATGCATCTGTTGTTTAGCGCTACTCATATCAGTGTAGTGTGTCAGCACTTTATACCACGAACACATTATACAGAGACAATGAATCATACAAGTATGTAAATCAGTCTACAGGGAATGTTACATAAGCCAATGAGGATTACAAGGTGTAGGAATCACATGTCATCCATACTGGTGGGCAGTATATTTTGAGAGGGTTTGGTCTGGGGAAACACAACCTTAGGATTTAAAAGAGTATTCCCTGGGGGTCAGCTTTACTGATAAAAATGTATCTCTGCCCAAACATACTCATTTTAGCAACATTAGAATGATGAAAGACTGAGGAAGTTCTAACTATATCACAAAACAAATCTATACCATTCATGTTTTTATGCAGCTCTTTGGTGACAGTTCATTGGTCACTGTCCTATGTTAGGATTGAACTGCAAGTAACACAAGGATCTCTGTGGCAAAGGCAGCAACCCACTGAGCTTCCACACAAAATACAGTTCATCTGCATTTAAAAACTACTAACAGACAAATAATTGCTCTCCAGCGGATCATTAATCACCAGCGTTATTGGGGCATCTTTTATTGTCTTATTGTTGTCCTGCATCAGCCATGATAATGATAAAAACTATTTAAATGAAGCGCACACGAAGTACGTGTCCTGCTGGGCCTGCGCGCATATTTTTAAAAAGAAAAGAAACACATTCTCTTACCTACTACTGCACTAAAACGAATTATCCACGGACGCAGCAGAGCAGACTGCCCCAGGCCACAAGGTCCTCACGACCGTTGCGGCCGCGGCGGACTTTATAATTTATTTAGTGACACTGTGTCCCTAAATAAATTATAAAGGCCGCCGCCCTAAATATAGTGCCGCCTGGGGCGGTCCGCCCCCACCGCCCCCCCCTAGCTACGCGCCTGCTGCTCTGCAGAGATAGAGAACGTTTTGCGAAAGTCCCTTGCCATGCTGAAGAAGGACAGGAATTTATACACGCTCCATTAAGGGACTGAAGAAGGACAGGAATTTATACACGCTCCCTTAAGGGTATAAATGCAGGCCAGCAGATGGACCTAGTGCTTGGCTTCTGGAAACTTCACATTTGAGACCGTGCCCACTTCCTGTTCCTTCGTGGAGATCATCCTTGCTGTGGGTGAAACCTGTTTTTCTGTGGAGGTATTAAATCCTATTTCTTTTTGGCTGCCAATCCTTTTTGTTCCTTTTCTTTTGCCAGCCGGCATGCTACTGCTCCCTGATTCTTTTTTGTGGATGGAGCGTTTGCCTGTTATTGCGCAGTAGCGCTAAAGGCATTTAATGAGCAGCAACTATTTTTTTATTTGAGCAGTGTGTGACTCCGCAGCCGCGTTTGAAGGTAATTCGCGGCCGCGTCCTTTTTCTCGCTGCAACCGCGGTCGCGTATATATCTAATGCGCGACCATGTTTATTACAGTAGCACCTCTCTGATTATTTTTGGGGGTTTTAGCGCCAATTCATGAACATTCCTTGCCACAATATCAAGTGGCCACATTGGGCTGATTAAACGCCCCTGAAATAAAAGGCCTTTTGGGAAATTGAACCATACTCCAGCTTTTTATTTTGTGCCAAAGTCCCTATGTTTGGAAATCTCCATATGTTCTCAGTAATAGACTGTGAATGCTCTTAAGAGGCCTACGAATTTGTAAAGTCAGACTTTTGTGGAACTTACGCCTTTAAAACATGTTTGGACATTGAAAGCAAACCTTTTTGGATTTACCTGCCTCTTCTTCTTCGGATCTTCTGCGGACTGTGAATGGAAATAACTGATGTGCCTGATTTACCTTGTTCTTCGAATCACTCACACAGTTCATACGTTCCTTATCAATTCTGGCTGGTAAGTGGAATGACTGTCTCTGCGGGACAGGCATAATATCCTTACGAAGTTTTTGAGATTTACATAAGGGGATAGAATTTCATTTGGGGCATTTGTTGTTTTCTCTCCTAGGACACTCACTTTGAATTCGCTTTCCTTGAACCTTTTGGGGATTCAGAAGAGGCTACCTGGGTTGGATATCATTCCCCGCATCTCCCTGGGCTAGCGTTCCTGTATGAGAGAATCTCTTTTCCATATCAGGGGGGCTGTCTTTGGGGAGTGTGGAGAGCTCTCTTCGTTCCCGTGGACTGGGCATTACTTCAGGTCAGTGGATCCGGCGACAAAAACGTTGTGGTGAATTTGAGAGTTTATTTTTTTATTTTATTTATTGTTGACCGAGCGATCATGTTGGCATACACAGCTGCACGCCTACAACCCTGAGGCCGGCTGCTTTGTCGCTGCTAATTACTACACATCTCAGCTTATCCCACATCCCGGAGGCTGGTTATCACTGTGTTCAAAAGTGGCGATTTTATATATCTATCAAAGATTGCAGCTCTGCATGTCATTTCTTATAGTCTTTCCCCCATAAGGGGCACAGAGTTTTCTGCTTGGAACATCACAAAACTAAAATCAACAGTGAATTTGAGAGTTATGTTATCGAAGCAGCTGCAGACACATAGTGCTTGTGAGTTTCGGATCTACTGTTAATTTGGGCCTTCTGCAGGTGCCCTGCTACCTCATAGCGAGTGCTGAGGCATCCTCAGACTTGTAAAAATGTTTCTGGTTAAAGGGCACACTTCTTGACCACAGATGAAGATGACCCTGCCTCCTGATATTGCTGTAAATCTTAGCTACCTTCAACATAGTCGACTATTCCACCTTCATATGCACCCTCGAGTTGCAAATGGTATTCATGGGCAATATACTTCACTGATTCTCCTCCTACCTTTCCAACTCACACCAGTATGTTCCCCTGTGCATCTCCAGGTCTCAAAAGATTCCTATCACGTGTTCAGCTCCCCAGGGTTCCATACTGTCTCCTATTATCTTTCCCCTTTACATGGGGCCACTTCATGTTTTACTCACAGATAACAGCATGAAGATTCACCAGTATGCCGATGTTGCACAACTCCACTTGAAAGTTTTCCCTGCTTTAGACATCCAACTCCTCAAACACGACTTGCACATCATCCAGACCTGGATGTCCATTGCCTATCTGAAGCTCAAACCAACCAAGACAAAATTATTTTTATGTGCCAATAAAAAGAACCAAGCTGTTTGGGTGGAGCCTAGCTAGACTGCATGATGGCTGCTCTCTAGAGAGGTTCTACCGGCCAGAATATATAATCCAGCAGAATCCTCCACATGGCGGGCTCAATACGGCCACCTTGCTATCGCAGTTGTCAAATACACAAATCTACATCCCCGGTGGCTAATTTTGGACTGTCGACGGGCTGAGAGAAATTTCCTTTTTTGTGGGGACACGAACCATGAGAGTGCTCTGTGTCCATGTCACGCGACAAAGGTGCCAGCTGTCGTACACTCCTACTGTGGACTGAAGTGTAAGGTCCGCCCGGGTGAAAGAAACTACACCACAATAACTTCCGCACCCTGCAGGCTCCCCACACGACTGAGCAGAGGAGCCAGGCTGAACCAGTGGGGCTGGGCCAGAACTGAGAGTCGCGTGGAGCTGCTTGGCATGAGAGGCTGGCACCTGGCCTGCGCTCTGTGGGCCTCACTCTGGACGACTGCAGCTCTGGCCATAAACCAGCCACCCGGCCGACGCTGCACCGTGTGCTGCATGCCATGAGGGGCCAAATCCGGGGTATAACTGTGAGAACCCAACCACATCCTGCCCTTTGACATTTTCGAATGCCACTGCAGGGACATTGAATTGCAAAGGCACTGCAATTAGCTGATTGCTTGCTGTGCGTGCATACTGGTTTGGCGGGCTGCATGGGGGTGGGGGCACAGCAGTAGGCACCCCCTGGAATATACTAACCTGCGGATGTCCCACGCACCGGCCTGCACCCCGTCCACTGGGCCTATCTCATTCTCCAAGGACGAGACGCTGTGCCTGTACTGTGTGCAAAAAAGGATCTACTCATAAGATACTTTTTGCTAGGTGCAAAAAGTACACTTCAACCTCAGGTCGCATCCTGAAGATCATAAGGCAGCCTCTATACAGCACCACAGGACATATGCAGGAGAGAGGCCTTAGACGGGCGGCGACACCCGGCGTTAGGCCCATGCCGAGAGTGGCAGTGCTTTGTTGGTGGGCCATTGTGCAAATGGCTGGGAGTGTGCTGTGATGGTATAGTTGTGCCTGTGGTGCCGGTGCTGAGCCGCGGGCAACTGGAATCTCTCTGAACTGTGGCCAGATACTTTGCCGCTTCCTGCATGGATAGGTGTCCCCACACTGACCGCCTTGAATCTGCTGGCACTAGGAACTTGCCGCTAGTTGCACTCTGTGCCCACCCTATATCTGCTGTGGCCTCTGCCCCCTGGGACTGCTCATGCCCCCCCAGAAATCTTGTGGCACAGGGTGTGGCAGGGTGTGGCAGGGTGTAGCGGGGCCCTGTCTGGAAGACGCCAGACATGAACAACCTACACTACTCATCATACCCACTGACAAAATTGGTAAACATGATGCTCGGCAACCCAAGCTCACATTCGAGGGCAAGTGCCTCATGCGGCAAGTGGGGCAGGAAGCTGGCGCTGAATCTTCCTCGGAGAGCCAAGAGGAGAATGCCACTCAAGATCTGGACCTTAAAGAAATACTGGTGGTAGATCACCTTCAGAACCACTTCTCCAATGCAGAGGATGTCCAGTCTGTCGTCAAGAAGCACATGTTGTGCATGGATATGGTCTTGGCCTTGATAAAAGCCAAGAACGAAGACCTTGAAGTAAGATAAGGATGCAACAACCTCAGAATCACTGGAATCCCAGATTCCACATCGATCACCAAGATGGAGGACGATGTGGAGACCCTGATCCATGAGCTATTTGGGGAGATGTTATCCTCGGACTTAATTGTGGAAAGTGAACATCAATCTCAGGCCCCGCGCTCCCCTCCCCCCCCCCCCCAGACATTGGATGGAGGAGTCACTAGATCAGTAGTGATTCTTAGATTTTTGTGGGGACACCTAAAAATTTGGGCCACTTTGCCTTTCCTAGTGTTCTCTTTTTGACTACCTCCCAGTGGTTCGCCTGCAATTTAGAGGAGGACACTGATGGGAATAATTTACATTTGGGTTATTATTATTTGTATTTTGTCCTTTGTGCATTGTATGTACTCGATATTTTGTGATATATGTCATTGTATTTCTCTTTGAATAAGGCCTGTTTCTGTGTATTTTGAAAATGATTTTTGATGTATTCACAATGAATATTTGATATCCTTGAAGGGGTAATTAAATGTGCTCTCTTCGTGAAAGTTCTTTTGTATTATTTCCTTGATACCTTTTTCTCTTGCATATATGTATTTCCTTATACCCAGGTATTATAGGGTTAATTGGGTATACTCCTGTTGTTTACCACTACCCCTCCCCCCCAGGGCACCCAGGCTCACCCCATCATAGCACACCTAAATTATAAGGACAGGAACACTGTGCCGCACATTGCTCGGTAGCACCAATCTATACACTATTAGGGCAACGACTTTTCCTTTTACCCTAATTTCACTATGGCAGTGCAGGCGGCCAAGCGAGAATTCTTGAAAGATACGGGGCCCCCTGCTACTAATGAGAAGTTTACCTAGGCAGGGAAATACATACTGTGAAATTTCTAGGGCAACTTCAAAACATATTTTAAACAACCATAATGGAAAACATTTTAGGAGAGAAAGGCTAACACTCTAAATTAGAAAAATACAAATATATTTTTTATTAAATATTTTCTCTAAATATTGTTCAATATATACAATTCATGACAGAAAAGTAACCATTTAAATCAACATACAGACTACATTCATCCACCTATCCATACATACATATCATAAACATGTTTTGGTTGTTCACAATGATCAATAGTTTGAATATTCCTGATATTCCATAATTTCAACCAAGAGAGAACAATATTCCCAGTTATAACAACATAATTGCATATATGTGTTGGTTACAAAAAGATATACAAAACACACAGGCTAAAGATGTGGCCAATGTCCCATGAAGTAATGTAATTGGCGGGTGGTTTTCATATTGTCTCTATGCACGTTTCAGCAGAACCTGCCTTCCTCAGGAATGCCTCCTCCAATTAACTTCTCAAATGGTACGGGTCACAGTGAGCTGATGTAATCACATCACCAGGACGGTTCAATGTTCAGAACGTTCAATGTTGCGTACCTTCTTATGTGGTACTATTCCTTCATAAATTACGTTCGTAGGTGCCACCGATAAATTTGTAGCTAGTTAATAGCAACCTTTAAAAATAGAGAGGAGTTCTGGAGAACATACTGGAGAGTTTTATATACCTCTATTAATAAATTGTTTTGTGAATATTCTTGCAGTTAAATACAATATATCTCATTGCAGGACATTCCTTATTTTAACCAAAAATCTACTGGCTGAATGTTTCCCATCTGAATCATACAGGGGTTATATTTACCTGATATTTTAATAGGTAAGTCACACTTTAATAATGGTGGATCATGTGTTGTTTCTATTTTCATTTTTTGGTGGGGCGATGTAATGACAAACAGTATGTGCCAATTTTTTAACTCTTTCCTTCTTAAAAATGTGTAAAATGAATCTGATATTTACAAATGTATAAACTAATATATTATTGTATTGTTGTATATTAAATTTCTAGAAAACTCTGTCCTGAAGAAGGTGGTTGATCCTAATCTCACCGAAACGCTGCGTCAACTTTTATGTAGTTTTCTTGTTTATTTAATTCAAATATGAATTTTGTGTAGTTTTTTTGCTTATTTTTAATCACTAATTCAAATGTGTTCTAAATATTGACTATTGGTAAAGATATTTTTATATGTGTCTTGATTGTTTTTAACAGATTATGAATAAAAATCAAATGTGTAATCTTTGAAACGTTTTGTGTTTTGCATTACTGTTTTCTATGCATCCACATGCCAGTGTGTTATCTGGGAGTCACTATACGTTCGAGGGATATATGGTGCAATTGCTGCTGTCTTTGTAACTATACGTTTTTCTAAATAATTGAATACGTTTAGGGACCCCACCGTCATTGTACATGTTCATAGTACAACACTTGATCCTCATACAAAATTAGGGACTTGTTCTTTTTCTTGTCTAAATACCCCGTCCCTATATTCAATAATAGGGTTACTCCTCCATTTTTAGTTCTATTACGCACAGCTTGCAAACTGGGAGTCTTGTATATACATTGTCCAATATCATTTTGGAAGATTTATCCTAATTTTTTTTGATGGATGTCCTAAAAACCTATGGATTTACAGAGAATCAATTCAATAAAATAATTAATGGGACATCAAAAGATATTTCCTCTATCACAATTACTAATGGTGACGAGAAACAATGGAAAACTCTGTGGAATCTTAAAAAAAAGGCCATAAGGACCGAACTTCATGCCGATTTTCTTATCGAGTATTGTAAAAAAGGACAAATACCAAAAGGCCTACAGGTCTGTAATGAACCTGGGGTTTTTATAAAAAAATCTGAGATTTATAGCAAATTGGACTTTCATTGCAAACAGGTGCAGTCGTGATTGGATGCTGTTAATAATAGAAACTGCACATGAGGTGTTGATCATAGAGAGGAAGGAAATTGAGGAGATGGAACTTAAACTTAAAGATAGCACAGCTTTAGAAGAAGCTAAAAAGAAATTAGAAGAGATTCAACAAGATATTACGGGGTATAGACAATACCTAGTAAACAAAAAAGCAAATAAATTAAGGAATGACATTTCCAAATACATTATGGAACATGTCTATCCATATTTGCAAAAAGATTTATTTGATAGGCCTAGAGAGGAACCTTATAACAATAAAAAGAATTGGGTACAACCAAGAAGGTCATTCCCTAAAAAGAGAGTGATGTTTTTCGACACTTCCTACACCAGCTCAGAGTCAGAAAATGAGGTACCTAAGGATGATAACAATACTAAAAACAGGGAAGTCACCCCAGGAACAAGCAGAGACACTTTTTCTTTTTTAGAAAAGCGTCAGACAAATCATGGTCAGAACAGGGGCAGAGCCAGAGGGAGAGGGGGATTTTTCAGCTCGAACCCACCACAGAACCGCCCACACACAAGGAGCCAGAAACACTGGGATTAACTGATAGGGCACCTATCATTAACCTCTCCAATCGAGTACTTACACAGGAGGAAGTGACAGTTTTAGAAAAAGGGTTAGGATACGCCATCACTTCCCCCATGGATAGATATAATCATATAATCTTGAGAGAGATGTTCAACATTTCTTTAGAAAAATACGCCTCAATTGTTTCTTTGAAGGAAAAGAAAAAATCCCAACTCAAAACAAATCAGGTCTGAAACCGAAATCTACTTGGACTCCCCCATTGCAGCTAGTCAAAGATATTGAAATTTTCGAAAGAATAGTAGAGAAAAGTATAGACGACCTTTTGAACAAAAAGCTTTGGGTCGAAAACAATCTGACATCTCAACTACGCATAGCTCTATCAAATTTAGAACACTGCCAAAATATATCCTTTAAACCCGCCAACAAAGGTGGGGGGATTGTGATCATGGATACAAGTGATTATAACAGTAGAATGATGGCTCCCCTTAACAACACTCAATACTATCAAAAATCTGTTAGAGATGAATGGAATGTCCTTACTCATAAGGTGACCAATCGTTTATTATTAGCCAAAGAAGATGACATTGTCTGCCAAGAAGAATTTAATTTTCGGAATAATCTGCTACCCATTACCCCCGCCCTTTATGGGTTGCCCAAAGTGCATAAATATATAAATAATCCTCCCATGAGACCTATCGTGGCAAGCATCGATTCCCTTACAGAGCCACTGAGTAAGTACGGTGATATTTTCCTTCAACCTTTAGTTGTATAACAGAAAGCATATATTAAAGATACGACAGCAATAATTAGTAAAATTTAGAATCTCCCCTTTAACAGTGAAACCCAATGGCTTGTAACGTTTGATATTGAAGCCTTATATTCAAACATCCCTCAAGATGATACGATACAAATGATAAAAGACCTCATGAGTAATAATGATGGGGATTTAACCACACATGCCACTTTTATTATAGACTGTGTGGAAATCATTCTGAAAAATAATACTTTTTTATTCAACACAGACTATTTCAAACAAACTAAAGGTACCAACATGGGAGTGACCTGCGCTCCAAGTCTGGCGTGTCTATACGTAGGAAGGTTCGAAGACAGACATATTTTTAACAAAGCAGCCCCATTTTTCAAAAATATAGCAGATTGGTCTTGTTATATCGACGGTATTTTTTTCCTGTGGAAAGGCACAAAAGAAACGGTAACTGGACACAATATCAATTTTTTTCTATAGAATGGACATAATATCGAGTACAAAATATAGAATGGACAAAATATTGAATGGACATAATATAGTGGTTAATAATATTGAAATGCAGGTAAGTAATATCGACTGTCAAAATATCGAAGTACATAATATAGGCATTAAAATATATCGAATTTTTAATAATATCGATTTTTTTAAAGTGTTTTGTGTGTTAAAAGTGTATATTAGTTTTTGTAATATATGTTTAATTTTTTTTAATTAATGAATTTTATGTTATTTAATTTTTGTGTAATTTAATTCCGTAGCAGGTTGTGGGTTTATAGGGGAATAGGGTGGGAAGTAATTTAATTAAAGTAAATTAAATAGTAATTTTTAGGAATTATTAATTATTTTTAATTTTATTTTGCGTTTTAGTTCTGTAGCAGGTTGTGCGTTTATAGGGGAATAGGGTGGGAGGTAATTTAATTAAGTAAATATGTATTAGTATGTATTCGTATTGATAATTAATTTATTGTTAATTAATTATTAATTGGTAATACATTTTTATTAATTGATTAATTGGTAATTATTTTAATTGTATTAATGTATTCGTAGCGAGTTGTGGGTTTATAGAGGAATAGGGTAGGAAGTAATTCAATTGTAATTAATTAATTATTGATAATAATTTTGTGTATTGATAATTAATTTACTGCCAATTAATTATTAATTGGTATTGTTTATTTATTATTTATTAATTTTTGGTATTCGAAATTAATTTTGTTAATTGATTATTAATAGGAAAATAATTGTTATTGGTATTTATAATTAATTAATTATTGAATATTCTGTAATTGGTAATTAATATAAATTAATTTTTTATTGGTATTGATAATTAATGTATTTTTATTAAAATATTAATTCATTACTTTCCCTACTGTTGCACTCACTGGAGTGGGAATAGTAGTTGTAACCCCTATGCTATCCAACGCTTTCCCTACTGTTGCACTCTCTGGAGTGGGAATAGTAATTTTTACCCATACGCTATCCAACGCTTTCCCTACTGTTGCACTCTCTGGAGTGGGAATACTAATTTTTACCCCTATGCTATCCAACGCTTTCCTTACTGTTGCACTCTCTGGAGTGGGAATAGTAATTTTTACCCCTATGCTATCCAACGCTTTCCCTATTGTTGCACTCTCTGGAGTAGGAATAGTCATTTTTACCCTCCCGCTATCCAATGCTTTCCCTACTGTTGCACTCTCTGGAGTGGGAATAGTAATTTTTACCCCTACGCTATCCAACGCTTTCCCTATTGTTGCACTCTCTGAAGTAGGAATAGTAATTTTTACCCTCCCGCTATCCAATGCTTTCCCTACTGTTGCACGCTCTGGAGTGGGAATAGTAATTTGTACCCCTACGCTATCCAACGCTTTCCTCACTGTTGCACTCTCTGGAGTGGGAATAGTAATTTTTACCCTCCCGCTATCCAACGCTTTCCCTACTGTTGCACTCTCTGGAGTGGGAATAGTAACTTTTACCCTCCCGCTATCCAACGTTTTCCCTACTGTTGCACTCTCTGGAGTGGGAATAGTAATTTTTACCCTCCCACTATCCAACGCTTTCCCTACTGTTGCACTCTCTGGAGTGGGAATAGTAAATTTTACCCTCCCACTATCCAACGCTTTCACTACTGTTGCAATCACTGGAGTGGGAATAGTAATTTTTACCCTCCTGCTATTCAACGCTTTCCCTACTGTTGCACTTACTGGAGTGGTAATAGTAAATGTCACCCTCCCGCTATACTATGCTAAAAATAGTGAATATTTTTTATTAGTATTATGTTAATATATATATATATATATATATATATGTATTAAAAAATAAAAAATGTATGGTTTTTTTTAACGTACTTTAAGGGGCCGATTCTGATCCTGGAAAAATTTCCCCCGTACGAATTGTCCCACACGTCCTCGGGTCGGAAAATGTGTCCGACACCTCCCCGGATGATTTACCGTACGAATCGGAAAAATGAAGTCCGACCGCGCAAGTACGATCACTCCCGTCCTTTCGATTTTACAACTGTATGGAAAAAACACCGTACGGACCGAACTCCCATAGCAACCATGGAGACATGTGCCCGCATATGTGCCGAACACCCCACCACAGACCCCGCATGTAAGCGTAAAACGACCCCCGGCCGCGGATGTACGCACCGAACCCCCACCAGTGTATGTATGGAGCGTACCCCCACCCGTGTATGCATGGAGCGTACCAACTCCCCACCCGTGTATGTACGGACCGTACCCACAACCCACCCGTGTATGTACGGACCGTACCCCCAACCCACCAGTGTATGTACGGACCGTACCCCCACCCCACCAGTGTGTGTACGGACCGTACCCCCACCCGTGTATGTACGGACCGTACCCCCACCCGTGTATGCATGGAGCGTACCAACTCCCCACCCGTGTATGTACAGATCGTACCCACACCCCACCAGTGCATGTACGGACCGTACCCCCACCAGTGTATGTACGGACCGTACCCCCACCCGTGTATGTACGGACCGTACCCACACCCCACCAGTGTATGTATAGAGCGTACCCCCACCCGTGTATGTACGGACCGTACCCCCACCCGTGTATGTACAGACCGTACCCCCACCCCACCAGTGTATGTACGACCGTACCCCCACCCCACCAGTGTATGTGGATCCATGTCTGGCTAACCAGGCCTATGAGAACTGGATCCGGCATTCTCTCGATACCATCCTTCCCCTTAAGAACTTAACGGTAAAACGCCCCCATAAAACAGCACCTTGGTACTCGGAGGCCCTCAGGGAAAAAAAGCGACAATGCCGAAAAATTGAAAGGAAATGGCGCCTAGACTACTCCATGGAGGAAAAAACTCTATATCGAGAAGAAATAAAAGCCTACAAAAAGGAAGTAAAAGCTGCTCAAGCGGTCTACTTTGCTGACAAGATCCGAGCTGCAAAATCTGAACCCAGGGAAATCTTCCAAATTCTGCAAAAACTTACAAAGCCTCCCCCTCCCAGCAGATATGAGGAAAAATCTGCTTCCCAATGCAATGACCTGGCGAAATTCTTTTCAGCCAAAGTTAATAAAATATACGCCTCTTTTCCCTGCACTACCACTCCTCTGATAGTTCAGGATAAAACCAGGAGGACAGCCGATGTTCTAAGCTCTTCACCTACGCTTGATTACTTTCCTTGCATGGATCTCGAGGTTGTAGAGTCCATGGCTCGGAAAGTAAAATCTGGCTCGCCAACTGACCCGGCACCCCCAGAAGCAATGTTGTTAGCGTCTCAGGTTGTTTTACCTATCATCAAAAATCTCCTGAATGCTTCCATCACTTCTGGCACCGTCCCTCCTGCCTGGAAACGGGCGATGGTCCGAGCACTGATAAAGAAGCCAAACCTGGACCCACTGGACTTTGGCAATTATCGTCCTATCTCCCTGCTACCCTGGGTGAGTAAAATCATGGAGAAGTATGTCAATCTCCAGTTGGTTAGCTTTCTTGAAGATAACCAGCTGCTAGACACCACTCAGACAGGTTTCAGACCTAAGCACGGAACAGAGTCCGCTCTCCTCATGGTCATCGAGGAGTCAAGGAAAATTCTTGACCAGGGAGGATCAGTGGCAGTGATCCTCCTTGATCTCAGCACAGCGTTCGACACGGTCAGTCATAACACCCTACTGAACCGTCTTTCGAATGTCGGCATTGTGGATAAGGCCTGGCTCTGGTTAAAATCTTTTCTGAGTAACAGGTCATTCCGAGTGTTTGACGGACAGACAGTGTCTTCCAGCATGCCCCTGAAGTGTGGAGTCCCCCAGGGCTCCTCTCTAAGCCCCGCGCTTTTTAATATCTATATGAGGCCACTGGCTGAGGTAGTTCGTCCGTATGGAGTCAAGATCATATCCTATGCGGACGACACCCAGTTGGTGGTCTCATTAGCGCAGGAGGCTCAGCAACCACTTCTAGGTGGACTAATAAAATGCTTGGAGGAGGTAAAGGCCTGGATGACTCTGTCATCATTAAAGCTTAATGGTGACAAAACGGAGCTTATGCTCCTGGGCCCGGCTGATCCCACCTTTTTTAACTCACTATGGCCCACCTGTCTAGGCCCCCCCCCGGCCCCGAAGGATAACATCAAAAGCCTAGGGGTATGGCTGGACAAAAGGTTGTCATTCAACATCCAGGCCACAAAGCTCTCAGCCACCTGTTTTGGATTGCTTAGGACACTGAAGAAAGTCCTTCCTTTGCTCCCAATGGAGGCAAAGCAAACGGCTGTACAGGGCCTAATACAGTCACGTTTAGACTCTAATAACGCCCTCTACTTAGGTGCTCCTGAGTACACCCTAAAGAGGCTACAGCTGGTACAAAACTGTGCTGCTCGTACCCTGCTACAGATCTCACGAGACTGCCAGTTAGAGCGGCACTGACTAGCCTGCATTGGCTCCCAGTGCGTAAGAGAGTCACCTTTAAGGCAATGTGTATTGCTCACCAGGCCTTCTGGGACTCGGGACCCCTAATCACTCGTAGTCTAGTAAACCAGTATCGTCCAGGTAGAGATCTACGATCTAGCCAGGCTTTTATGGCAATAGTCCCTAGAATTAAAAGGACAAGATCGGGTGGAAGGACGTTTGCCTTCAACGCCACCAAGATCTGGAACTCCCTCCCCTCTCATTTGAGATCCAACCCTGACCTCGTCTCTTTCCGCAAACAACTAAAAACGCACCTGTTCAATTCTTCTCAATAAACCCAGTTCTCCTTCCTTACTGGTCCTCAACCTCACTTACCCTACCATCTGGTTCCTTTAGCGCTTGGACGCCTAAGGGCAGCAATTCGCGCTGTTATAAATTTACTTTCATTCATTCATTCATTCATGTACGGACCGTACCCCCACCCGTGTATGTACGGACCGTACCCCCACCCTTGTATGCATGGAGCGTACCAACTCCCCACCCGTGTATGTACAGACCGTACCCACACCCCACCAGTGTATGTACGGACCGTACCCCCACCAGTGTATGTACGGACCGTACCCCCACCCGTGTATGTACGGATCGTACCCACACCCCACCAGTGTATGTATGGAGCGTACCCCCACCCGTGTATGTACGGACCGTACCCCCACCCCACCAGTGTATGTACGAACCGTACCCCCACCCGTGTATGTACAGACCGTACCCCCACCCGTGTATGCATGGAGCGTACCAAGTCTCCACCCGTGTATGAATGGAGCGTACCCCCACCCGTGTATGTACGGACCGTACCCACACCCCACCCGTGTATGTACGGACCGTACCCCCACCCGTCTATGTACGGACCGTACCCCCACCCGTGTATGTACGGACCGTACCCCCACCCCACCAGTGTATGTACGGACCGTACCCCCACCCGTGTATGTATGGACCGTACCCCCACCCCACCAGTGTATGTATGGACTGTACCCCCACCCGTGTATGTACGGACCGTACCCCCACCCGTGTATGCATGGAGCGTACCAACTCCCCACCCATGTATGAATGGAGCGTACCCCCACCCGTGTATGTACGGACCGAACCCACACCCCACCAGTGTATGTATGGAGCGTACCCCCACCCGTGTATGTACGGACCATACCCCCACCCGTGTATGTACAGACCGTACCCACACCCCACCAGTGTATGTACGGACCCTACACCCAGCCCCCCCTGTATGTACGGTGCGAAACACCACCACCGATGGACGGTGCGGACCAACTCCCTGCCAGTGTTCGTACGCACCCTACCCCTGGCACACACACCAGCACCCTTCAGCACCAACATCGCGCATGTACGAGTCGTACTAAGCCATAGCAAAGGACAGCACTGTACAACAACATGGACCATGTACGCACCGTACAGACGCAAAAAACACTCGTACTGAACCAGGACAAACCAAAAAAACACAAGGAGAGTCAATTCGATGCACACAACACCACAAAACATATCCAACAAGGCCAAAGACATCCTATACACTGACCTGCAACTGACAAACAGAGGCCCAAACCACTACCACTCCTTATAACACACCCACCCAAAGTTCAAACACAGCCACGCCCACAAATGGACCAATAAAAAGGACCAGCACACACAAACCATGATCCTTTGCAACAGACCCCTACTGCCAGACCACAGAGACAACGCACTGCACCATACTACATACATCAATACACCTTACACTTGCACTCCTTCACACAACCACCATCACAAACACACCCTTATCACATTCACACACACACACCTGCACAACCACACTCACACACCCACAACCATCCACACCCACACCCCCACAACCATCCACACCCACACCCCACACCATGCCCACTAACAAGAATCCAAAGTTCACAAAGGAGGAGCTGGAGGTCCTTGTCGACGAAATCGTCAGAGTCGAGCCACAGCTCTTTGGAACATTGGTCAGACGGACCAGCATAGCCGAAAAATCTGCCATGTGGGAGAGGATAGTCAATTCCGTGAATGCTGTTGGGGCCACCAGAAGGACCAGGCATGAGGGCCAAGCCAGGTGGTACGATCTGCGGAGGACGGTCCGCCGCAAAATGACGGACGACCACAACCAGGCCAACATCACTGGAGGAGGTCCGGCCCGCAGACCGGTACACTACCATCCCTGGGAGGAGAAGGTGATGGCCACGCTGCCGCCGGTGGGAGTAGGCGGACTAGAAGGAGTCCGGGAGCCTGGTGAGTACACAAACAACTCACCTCACATGGGGGGAACGCCATATACAACCCAAATACCAATCATGCACGCAACCCCCCCAAAGCCTGCACCATACACAACCACACTCCAAAAACACACACATGCCACTAGCACCTCCATGCCCCATGCCCCAAGCAAGGCCATGCCAAGTCACAGGCCACACAAAACACCAACACAAGACAGGATGTCCCCGATGCCGGGAGGGTGGGCCTCAAAACTAACATAGAGCAACTCTGAAGCACACAACAATGCCCTCAGCCCATATGGCTGAGGGCACAGCCATACAAACAGTGTGTCCCCACACAGTACTGTTTTGCCTGCTAATGGTGGCCGCGTTGCAGGACGACATGGGTATGAAGGCACAATTTACACGTAACAGCAGCTAATGAAGACGCATCACACTGAAAGAGTGTCAGCACACACCGCCACAGCAGCAGCGCAGACTCAGACACTCCGCCCAATGGGTGCCCGCAGAGAAGAAACAAACCCACATGAACAAGCCAATGGCCTTTGAAAGACCAGCAAACTGTGTGTGCCCAGGAAGCTGGGCTGAGGTGACAGAGGGTGACACACAGAGGGAGGGAGAGGGGCAGAGAGAGGGACAGAGACAGAGGTGGACACAGGGAGACAGACAGAGGGAGGGAGGAGGCTGACAGAGGGAGGGAGAAAGGGAGACGGACAGAGGGAGGAGGCTGACAGAGGGAGGGAGGGAGAAAGGGAGACAGACAGAGGGAGGAGGCTGACAGAGGGAGGGAGAAAGGGAGACAGAGGGAGACGGACAGAGGGAGGAGGCTGACAGAGGGAGGGAGAAAGGGAGACGGACAGAGGGAGGAGGCTGACAGAGGGAGGGAGAAAGGGAGACAGAGGGAGACGGACAGAGGGAGGAGGCTGACAGAGGGAGGGAGAAAGGGAGACGGACAGAGGGAGGAGGCTGGCAGAGGGAGGGAGAAAGGGAGACAGAGGGAGACGGACAGAGGGAGGAGGCTGACCGAGGGAGGGAGAAAGGGAGACGGACAGAGGGAGGAGGCTGACAGAGGGAGGGAGAAAGGGAGACGGACAGAGGGAGGAGGCTGACAGAGGGAGGGAGAAAGGGAGACAGAGGGAGACGGACAGAGGGAGGAGGCTGACAGAGGGAGGGAGAAAGGGAGACAGAGGGAGACGGACAGTGGGAGGAGGCTGACAGAGGGAGGGAGAAAGGGAGACGGACAGAGGGAGGAGGCTGACAGAGGGAGGGAGAAAGGGAGACGGACAGAGGGAGGAGGCTGACAGAGGGAGGGAGAAAGGGAGACAGATAGAGGGAGGAGGCTGACAGAGGGAGGGAGAAAGGGAGACAGAGGGAGACGGACAGAGGGAGGAGGCTGACAGAGGGAGGGAGAAAGGGAGACGAACAGAGGGAGGAGGCTGACAGAGGGAGGGAGAAAGGGAGACGGACAGAGGGAGGAGGCTGACAGAGGGAGGGAGAAAGGAAGACAGAGGGAGACGGACAGAGGGAGGAGGCTGCCAGAGGGAGGGAGAAAGGGAGACAGAGGGAGACGGACAGTGGGAGGAGGCTGACAGAGGGCGGGAGAAAGGGAGACGGACAGAGGGAGGAGGCTGACAGAGGGAGGGAGAAAGGGAGATGGACAGAGGGAGGAGGCTGACAGAGGGAGGGAGAAAGGGAGACGGACAGAGGGAGGAGGCTGACAGAGGGAGGGAGAAAGGGAGACGAACTGAGGGAGGAGGCTGACAGAGGGAGGGAGAAAGGGAGACAGAGGGAGACGGACAGAGGGAGGGAGAAAGGGAGACAGAGGGAGACGGACAGTGGGAGGAGGCTGACAGAGGGAGGGAGAAAGGGAGACAGAGGGAGACGGACAGTGGGAGGAGGCTGACAGAGGGAGGGAGAAAGGGAGACGGACAGAGGGAGGAGGCTGACAGAGGGAGGGAGAAAGGGAGACGGACAGAGGGAGGAGGCTGACAGAGGGAGGGAGAAAGGGAGACGGACAGAGGGAGGAGGCTGACAGAGAAAGGGAGACAGAGGGAGACGGACAGAGGGAGGAGGCTGACAGAGGGAGGGAGAAAGGGAGACAGAGGGAGACGGACAGTGGGAGGAGGCTGACAGAGGGAGGGAGAAAGGGAGACAGAGGGAGACGGACAGAGGGAGGAGGCTGACAGAGGGAGGGAGAAAGGGAGACGGACAGAGGGAGGAGGCTGACAGAGGGAGGGAGAAAGGAGACAGAGGGAGATGGACAGAGGGAGGAGGCTGACAGAGGGAGAGAGAAAGGGAGACAGAGGGAGACGGACAGAGGGAGGAGGCTGACAGAGGGAGGGAGAAAGGGAGACAGAGGGAGACCAAATCACCCTTGGGAGGTGTGGCCATGTCCGCTCATCAGCAGGTGGACTGTGTGCATGTAGACAAGGTTTGGCACTGCGTGAACCCCCCCTTCAACCTTTGATAAACACTGGGCCATGTGTCAATCTGTGCACGAGTACATCCGTGCTGCAGGCACAAACAGAACCTTACACCCAGTATACCCACCCACTGTGTTTTTCAGAGGGAGGGAGAAAGGGAGACGGACAGAGGGAGGAGGCTGACAGAGGGAGAAAGGGAGACGGACAGAGGGACAGAGGGAGGAGGCTGACAGAGGGAGGGAGAAAGGGAGACAGAGGGAGACGGGCAGAGGGAGGAGGCTGACAGAGGGAGGGAGAAAGGGAGACGGACAGAGGGAGGAGGCTGGCAGAGGGAGGGAGAAAGGGAGACAGAGGGAGACGGACAGAGGGAGGAGGCTGACAGAGGGAGGGAGAAAGGGAGACGGACAGAGGGAGGAGGCTGACAGAGGGAGGGAGAAAGGGAGACGGACAGAGGGAGGAGGCTGACAGAGGGAGGGAGAAAGGGAGACAGAGGGAGACGGACAGAGGGAGGAGGCTGACAGAGGGAGGGAGAAAGGGAGACAGAGGGAGACGGACAGTGGGAGGAGGCTGACAGAGGGAGGGAGAAAGGGAGACGGACAGAGGGAGGGAGAAAGCGAGACGGACAAAGGGAGGAGGCTGACAGAGGGAGGGAGAAAGGGAGACGGATAGAGGGAGGAGGCTGACAGAGGGAGGGAGAAAGGGAGACAAAGGGAGACGGACAGAGGGAGGAGGCTGACAGAGGGAGGGAGAAAGGGAGACGAACAGAGGGAGGAGGCTGACAGAGGGAGGGAGAAAGGGAGACGGACAGAGGGAGGAGGCTGACAGAGGGAGGGAGAAAGGGAGACAGAGGGAGACGGACAGAGGGAGGAGGCTGACAGAGGGAGGGAGAAAGGGAGACGGACAGAGGGAGGAGGCTGACAGAGGGAGGGAGAAAGGGAGACGGACAGAGGGAGGAGGCTGACAGAGGGAGGGAGAAAGGGAGACAGAGGGAGACGGACAGAGGGAGGAGGCTGACAGAGGGAGGGAGAAAGGGAGACAGAGGGAGACGGACAGTGGGAGGAGGCTGACAGAGGGAGGGAGAAAGGGAGACGGACAGAGGGAGGGAGAAAGCGAGACGGACAAAGGGAGGAGGCTGACAGAGGGAGGGAGAAAGGGAGACGGATAGAGGGAGGAGGCTGACAGAGGGAGGGAGAAAGGGAGACAAAGGGAGACGGACAGAGGGAGGAGGCTGACAGAGGGAGGGAGAAAGGGAGACGAACAGAGGGAGGAGGCTGACAGAGGGAGGGAGAAAGGGAGACGGATAGAGGGAGGAGGCTGACAGAGGGAGGGAGAAAGGGAGACAAAGGGAGACGGACAGAGGGAGGAGGCTGACAGAGGGAGGGAGAAAGGGAGACGAACAGAGGGAGGAGGCTGACAGAGGGAGGGAGAAAGGGAGACGGACAGAGGGAGGAGGCTGACAGAGGGAGGGAGAAAGGGAGACAGAAGGAGACGGACAGAGGGAGGAGGCTGACAGAGGGAGGGAGAAAGGGAGACAGAGGGAGACGGACAGTGGGAGGAGGCTGACAGAGGGAGGGAGAAAGGGAGACGGACAGAGGGAGGAGGCTGACAGAGGGAGGGAGAAAGGGAGACGGACAGAGGGAGGAGGCTGACAGAGGGAGGGAGAAAGGGAGACGGACAGAGGGAGGAGGCTGACAGAGGGAGGGAGAAAGGGAGACAGAGGGAGACGGACAGAGGGAGGAGGCTGACAGAGGGAGGGAGGGAGAAAGGGAGACAGAGGGAGACGGACAGTGGGAGGAGGCTGACAGAGGAAGGGAGACAGAGGGAGACGGACAGTGGGAGGAGGCTGACAGAGGGAGGGAGAAAGGGAGACGGACAGAGGGAGGAGGCTGACAGAGGGAGGGAGAAAGGGAGACGGACAGAGGGAGGAGGCTGACAGAGGGAGGGAGAGACAGAGGGAGGAGGCTGACAGAGGGAGGGAGAAAGGGAGACAGAGGGAGACGGACAGAGGGAGGAGGCTGACAGAGGGAGGGAGAAAGGGAGACAGATGGAGACGGACAGTGGGAGGAGGCTGACAGAGGGAGGGAGAAAGGGAGACAGAGGGAGACGGACAGAGGGAGGAGGCTGACAGAGGGAGGGAGAAAGGGAGACGGACAGAGGGAGGAGGCTGACAGAGGGAGGGAGAAAGGGAGACAGAGGGAGACGGACAGAGGGAGGAGGCTGACAGAGGGAGAGAGAAAGGGAGACAGAGGGAGACCAAATCACCCTTGGGAGGTGTGGCCATGTCCGCTCATCAGCAGGTGGACTGTGTGCATGTAGACAAGGTTTGGCACTGCGTGAACCCCCCCTTCAACCTTTGATAAACACTGGGCCATGTGTCAATCTGTGCACGAGTACATCCGTGCTGCAGGCACAAACAGAACCTTACACCCAGTATACCCACCCACTGTGTTTGTCAGAACCCTGTCACAAATTGTTAAGTTACCTACCTGCATTCTCAAATTGCATGGAAAAAACACCATTTGGCCACGTACAGTGCAACACGTAAGGCGGCTCTGCATGGCTTGCTACGCCCGCTCACTACAGTGCTGACTGCGTTCACAAAAGATGCATCAACTAAGATTGTGTCACACATAGGTAAAGTTTCGAAAGCTGTGGCCAAGGGACATACCCATGCACAAGTGCACTGTGAGAGGAATGCTAGCCAAATCCAACCACCCAGAGGAACTGTGCCTAATCAAAAATGAATGAACATGGATGTCGTATGTAACACAATTAACACTGTCTCTCTCACACACAGGTCAACGTCGTCGATCTCCCCCCAACACTGGGGGGGAAGACTCACAGGACCAGGCTCTGCGTGAAGAGGACCCCACTGGCAGCGACGACTCTCACCACTCCGTGGATGACCCAGACCAACCTGGCCCCTCTGGTGTCCAACCACCTGCAGCACCTGCGTCAGGTACAACTGTGCCAACCACCACCCCCATTCCTGCCACATCCCAGGAGACACCCAGGAGCCCTGCCCGCACACAACAATACAGCTAGTCTGTCCAGGAGGGACAAGGTGCTCCAGGCACCCAGGAAGAGGCAGGCGACACCGCAAATGCCATCCCTCAGGGGTCCCGGAGACCCGATGTGCCCACAACGGCAGGCCAGGCGCAAGTGGGCAGGGGTGGTGGGAGTGGAGGACGGCGGAGGCGCGAACCTGACCAGTTGGCTCAGGAACCGGTAATGTCACATGTCCACAACATCCTGGACACATACCGGCGTGACTCCAGAGGCATCGACCATGTAGTGGAGACCCTCAATGAGATGAAGACCCTGCAGGTCGAGCATCATGCCAGTCATCTGCAACACCATGGACGGATGGAGGCAAGACTGGCTGAGCTCCTGGCGGTGCACAGGGACGTGAGCCAATCACTCCGTCAGATCGCCCAAAGCCTGGCAAACCCTTCCTGTGCCACCAGGCGTAGACCAGCACCAGAAACAGGGAGGGAGGGAGGAGGAGGAGGATTCATCTGACGGAGCGTCCCTAGCATCGTCAAGGCCTGCTTCTGAGGGTCCCCGCAGGAAGGTGGGTCGTCCACGCAAAAGACCGTGAGAGTCAGCGGAACATCACCATCTCCAGGGTCACCTGGCCTGGCACCTGGCCCTCTGGCCCAACAGCAGCACAGCAGCAAATGACATTCTCTGCCACATGGCCTTGCTGGTCACTGTCTGACCAATGTTGACAAAGATTGTGGCACAGACTCTGATGACTTTCAATGGCAGGATACCAACTCCCCTTGTGAACTTTGGATTCTACACTCCCGCCAAGCACCTCTTGTCACCCCCCCAAACACGTACCCCAGCACTAATAAAATTCATCACAATCACAAGATGATGCCGTCATTTTGCATTATTCCACTACATGTGTGTGTTGTAAAGTCAAACCATGCCTGATTTCAGAAGTAACTCCAAACATCCATACCCTGGGGTCTGAGTCTGGCACAGGACACACATGGGTCACAATGTACCATCCAAGACAGACATGGAGAAACATACTCACCCGTGATGGGCCCAACCAGCTGAGGGGGTGCCCGCACAACTGTGCCTACAGACCTATTTAGAAGAGCAACAGTCATGCGCAGAGGTCAGGGATCATGTGGAGTGTCCTGGGGTGGGAGTCCCAGGTATGTGTAGACACGTGGCAGAACCATTTCCTGCATGCTTGAGTCAGGTGTATGTGGAGAATGGTGGGCCAGCCAAGGTTGGATGCATGGAGATGGCACAATTGGGTGTTGGATCACAGTGCCACAAGGTTGTGTTGTGGTTGTGGGCTGCATCCTGAGTGTGTGCGTGGATTGAGAAGGTCATCCTGCAGCTGGCAGTGATCCACTCCCCCCATCTCTGTTGGACGTTGATGTGGCCTGGTCGCCGGATGTAGTAGCAGAGCTGTGCAGATGCACCCTGGATGTGGACAAGTATCATGGGATTTCTAACGCACATGTCCGTAGAGTGCAGGGTAGGATTAGACACGGATGTCGTAGTTGACCTGGGGGATGGTCTCCCTCTTGCCTTGAGGTTGATGGAACTGGGGATCTTGTGCATAATGCAGAGTGTGCTGCCGCATTACGCACAGATGCTGCTGATCAGCATAGCACATGTCAGCAAGCAATCCATTATGAACACCAGCTCGTTTGCGTGGACACTGGGTGCCCTTGCTGCAGGGCCTGCAGCAGCATGCGCCATGTCAAGAAAACAATGCCACAAGTAGCACACAAAGACAAGGATCTCAGGAAGGAACTATGCAAAAGGTGTATGTCAAGGAAGGAATGTCTGGTTCAACATGGCACACACACACACAATGGATTCACATGCAGCACAGTGGCCGTCGTGGAGACTGACATGCCACAATACCTACACAGCCATGGACATCATGCACAATACAGAATCTAATCCCTGACAAACAGCTTGCATCTTGCCACTCTACACATAGACTCATATGCACCATCTCTGAGAACAATGCTAGACATGCCGCATGCACAGTGGCAACAGACCACCATTGACAGAGATGAGGCACCTTGGAGGCAGAGGGACACCTTTATTACTCATGTGTGTCGGAATGCTAATGCAACTCTGTCAACACATACACAGGTCATGTGGATGAACACGTGGGACCAACACTGGCACCCCCCTTACCACCACAGATGGTGGAAATCCATGGCACTGGCACACAAGTGACGGGTTACAGCTAAACACCCCCTGCTGCTCACGGAGAGGCTGCTATACACCATTGAGCCCCTAATGGGGACTTCACACACCATGTCAACCCGGTGCAACCCGTATGTTTCCGAGGGCAGTATTACACACATTGATGGCTCCATCACAATCCACAATCCCATTACAGATGACTGTCACCAAGTCTGACCATCAATTCAGGTGAATTCAGCTCCATGTCATGTGCCCCATGGTGATTCTACATGTATGTAAAGTATCCAAACATGAACAGGAGCAGTGCACACACATTCAAAACAAATACTACTCCCAAAAAGCCGTGCTGCATCCCTTACCCGAAGGAGATTTTCTAACTTGTCCGTGCATGTAACACTGATTCAGCACATGTTGCTGTGTTCATGAGGAATAGCAGGAGCACAACAATGCCACCAGCAGACAGCATGCGCAAGTACCTGTGGATGGGAGACACACCAGAAGTCAGCCAAAAGAAGCACATCCGCATGCATGTGCATGTACTCGACACGTATGAGGTTGTCACCATGCTAGGTGACAATGATGACTCTGGAAAAACATTCTGCTATTGCACCATCACTCGAGTGACACATCCAAACACACCTCTGACTCACTTGGCAGACATGCAGATGGACACACACATTGCAACACATGCCACACACGGCCCAATGCGTGCACACTCAGACACTGGAACTCACCACTAAGCAAAGAAGTTGCGTTTGAGCCGACTCCGGATGTCCTCTACCGCCTCCTCCTCCTCCACATCACTTGCCTCGTGACCTAGCCCTTCATCCTCCACGGGTGGATGGTCCTGCTCATCTGGATCCAGGATGAGTGGCACAGCTTTCTCCACTGCCATGTTGTGCAGCATGCAGCACACGAGGAATATCTTGCAGACCTTCACCGGTGCATATGGGAGTGCGCCACCGGTCTTGTGGAGGCAACGGAATCGGCTCTTCAGGAGGCCAAACGTCCTCTCTATCACTCGCCTGGTCCGCCCATGGGCGTTGTTGTAGCGGTGATCGGCAGCCGTGCTGGGGTTGCGGAGAGGCGTGATCAGCCATGGCATGTTGGGATAGCCAGCATCCCCTACATGGAAACATCATGGACAACAGTGGGTCAGGAGAAGCAGTAAGACAGGAAGATGACGTTAAATACAGGACTGCCAGAGTATACCCACCAACAATACATGCTCGTTCGTTGCGCAGCTGCAGCATCATTTCAGGCACCCTGCTACGCCTCATGATGTAGGCATCGTGTGCTGATCCTGGGAAGCGAGCACAGACATGTGAAATCACCATGTTGGCAAGACACACCACAAGGGCATTAATGGAGTGGTAATGCTTGCGGCTCCTATACGCTACCTCCTGTGCCTGTGGTGGTACCAAAGCCACATGTGTTCCATCTATGGACCCAATGACATGGGGCATCCCTCCCAGGGCATAGAACTCACGCTTGACACCTGTCAACTGCTCAGGAGTTGGGAATTTTATGAACTCATCCAGGTGATCCAACATGGCCTCTAAAAAATCATGCAGAACACGGCTGAACATGGTTTGGGACATGCCACCGACATGGGCAATGGTATGTTGAAAGGTACCCGTGGCAAAGAAATGTAGGGCTGCCATCACCTTCATCTTGGGTGTCAGTGCAGTAGGATACCTGTGTAGCGGTTGGAGGTGTGGTGCCAGCCGTGTCGTCAAGTCCTCAATCAAACGTTGGGGGAAGCGGTAGCGGCGTATACAGTCATGTTCCCTCTGGTCAGCCAAGTCCGGAATTGCTTGAGGGAGAGGCGGAGCCCTGCAGTGAATTAGAAGGGACAACGAAGAGTGAGTACAGTACACCACCAATGTCAATGTACTGAGCACATGCTCAACAGGCAATACACATATGCTACATACAGAGTCAGGTCTGTGCAATATGCCCTGGACACGTATGCCAGGCATGTGACACTCCTACCAAGAGCCAGCTACAAACGTTGATTCTCAACCTCAATATGCCATGCCATGAAACTAGCTGTGGGCCAGTGTAAGTGAGCAGGCAGACGCATTACAGGAGTTACAGACATCCAAATATGTGCAGAAGAAGGATGTTTATTGTACAGACAGGTTGCGGAACACTAGAGGCGCAGGTCACATGTCATAGAAAAAGGACAGACCACACACCTTGCCATGAAGGATTACATGTCAAGACTGATCACACATACATTGAGAGTATGCAGATATGTCCTTGTTTTGAAACTCCGTGTCGATGCATACATACACACCTTACGTCGATATACACATGTGTGCTGGTGTGCGTAACAGTGTGCCATGCCCATCTACACACAGACACATGTTGGTTGCAGCAACTGCAGATGCATTTGACCAAACACCTACAGCAAACCTATGGGAACACATGAAACACACATGACATAGTTACAGCGTGCAACGCGGGCATTCACTTGTCAGGGGTAACATTCCGTGTACCTGGCATCAGGGGACATTTGCGGGTGTCGGTGACTGTGCCATGCCAGTGACGCATGGCTCACCAAGTCTGTACTACATGCACACATGTCAAAGGAGTGAAGGGGATGTGTGGCACAGAGGGCACCATCACACATGACGTGTACACAGCTCATCATACTTTAATTAGCTTCACACCTCAGGAGTATAGTACCACATCACAGCCTGACCCACCTGTGCCCGACACATGTAGTACTGCACAGACAATGCTGTGATGTCCAGCCTTGGCCAGGTATGACAGCTCAATTCCTTCCTGTGTGCCGCCTGTCACCACTGTCAGGTGTGAAACGCACCGTACATACGCTCTGAGGGCGTGTGTAGGGTCCCTATCACTATGGGAGTGCTGGCGTATGCATACGCCACAGTGATACGGACCGTACACGCGTGTGTAGGGTCCCTATCACTATGGGAGTGCTGGTGTATGCGTACGCCACAGTGATACGGACCGTACACACGTGTGTAGGGTCCCTATCACTATGGGAGTGCTGGCGTATGCGTACGCCACAGTGATACGGACCGTACACGCGTGTGTAGGGTCCCTATCACTATGGGAGTGCTGGCGAATGCGTACGCCACAGTGATACGGACCGTACACGCGTGTGTAGGGTCCCTATCACTATGGGAATGCTGGCATATGCGTACGCCACAGTGATACGGACCGTACACGCGTGTGTAGGGTCCCTATCACTATGGGAGTGCTGGCGAATGCTTACGCCACAGTGATACGGACCATACACGCGTGTGTAGGGTCCCTATCACTATGGGAGTGCTGGCGTATGCGTACGCCACAGTGATACGGACCGTACACGTGTGTGTAGGGTCCCTATCACTATGGGAGTGCTGGCGAATGCGTACGCCATAGTGATACGGACCGTACACGCGTGTGTAGGGTCCCTATCACTATGGGAGTGCTGGCGAATGCGTACGCCACAGTGATACGGACCGTACACGCGTGTGTAGGGTCCCTATCACTATGGGAATGCTGGCATATGCGTACGCCACAGTGATACGGACCGTACACGCGTGTGTAGGGTCCCTATCACTATGGGAGTGCTGACGAATGCGTACGCCATAGTGATACGGACCGTACACGCGTGTGTAGGGTCCCTATCACTATGGGAGTGCTGGCGAATGCTTACGCCACAGTGATACGGACCATACACGCGTGTGTAGGGTCCCTATCACTATGGGAGTGCTGGCGTATGCGTACGCCACAGTGATACGGACCGTACACGTGTGTGTAGGGTCCCTATCACTATGGGAGTGCTGGCGAATGCGTACGCCATAGTGATACGGACCGTACACGCGTGTGTAGGGTCCCTATCACTATGGGAGTGCTGGCGAATGCGTATGCCACAGTGATACAGACCGTACACGCGTGTGTAGGGTCGGTCCGTATCACTATAGTCCTGGCAGCCAGGTCCCATGAGAGAGCACTTGCCTGCACATCCTTTCATTCCACAACACTGCTGCTGCTCGTGATTCCTCTGGCACCATGTCCAGGTCTGTGGAGAGGGCCCAGCCATTCACCATGGAGGAGAACATTGCGTTGGTGGATGTGATCCTCCCACAGTACACCATGTTGTATGGTCGACCAGGGGAGCAGGTGAGTGCAGACTCCACTAGCTTAGACTGTGCCCCTGTTTTGTGACTGTGACTTCTGGCATTGTGTCCCTGTGTGACAGACATGCAATGTTGTTTGGAGTGGGTCACAGGGTGGGGAAGGCCTCATGTCTCCCATGCAGAGCATGCTGTGGTTCCTGTGTTCACTCCTCACTTGCATTGTGCTTACTGTGACAATCAATGCATGGTGCATGCCAAATTCTGCCTGGCTACTCCTCCTGGGAATGTTGTTGCTACAGTCCTGATGTGATTCTGTGTTCCCCCCAGGGAGACAGGTGACTGTACCCATAGATGTGTGTTTGTTTAGTGTACCTGTGCTGTGAGTGTACAAATGATGTGTTCGTCCCCTGGACATTGGTGTGTGTGTAAGTCCCCTGTCATGTGGGTGAGTGCATATGGGGAGTGTTGCACACCAGCTGCATGAGGGATGGATATACCCTGCCCATGTGATGTGAGCAGGGAGCGGTGCTGTGTGACTGCGGTGCTGAGCCAGCCCCACACCTGTGACACCCCCCAGTCTAGTGGCACATGGGCAGAGTGAGGTTTGTACCCGCAGTTGGCAATGGCAGGTGATTGTCCTGTGCCTGTGTGTGTCTGTGTACTCTGCTGAGGTAGCGTCAGTGGGCTGGGACATGTGACTGCTTTGAGGTGTTGTACATAATCCTTGTGTAGCTTGTGATGCACAGTGTGATCCAGGATCATTTATTGTGTGGCACCCCTCATGCCACCTGTGTACCTTCAATGCCACGTAGTGCATTTTGCCTTCCACAGTGGATTATGTCCCTATGACAAATGTGCAATGAGTTGCCTGCATACCATGGCCTGTTCAAAGAAGACAATTTGTTAATATGTGTGTCTCTGTGTCATTGCTCAGGTGAATTAAAGTATTCTCACTTTTGCATCCTCACAGGTAGGCGTCCATGCCAAGGGGGAGATATGGAAGCAAGCCGTCAGTGCCGTGAGGAATACGGAGGGTCGGAAGCGGCGCCTAGCCCAGGTGAGGAAACGCTGGCAGGATATCCGGTGCTGGACGAGGAGGATTGCACGGGTCCTGCTGGGGGACTCACCTGAGAGCCGGAAGAACCGTGGGTGCCGGCGTCTGACCCACATCCAGAAGCGTGTGCTGGTGGTGGTCTTCCCCGACTTGGATAGGTGCTTACTGGAGAAGCAGCAGCAGGAAGGGGGTAGGTACATGTGTGTTTGTTGTGTGTCACCAGCTTTTGGAAGTGCGCAGTTGCATGGATACACTGCCAGGGTTTACATGTGCAGTGCATAACCAGTTCCCCAAAGTAAACCCGTGCTGTTCTTCCTCCCTTCCCCTCCTTGCCATGTGTTCCCTGGTCTGTGTGTAGTCACTCTTGCACAAGGTAATCTAGGCTGGCAGTAAATCCAAGTGCCAGGGTTTACATGTGCAGTGCATAACAAGTTCCCCAAAGTAAACCGGTGCTGTTCTTCCTCCCTTCCCCTCCTTGCCATGTGTTCCCTGGTCTGTGTGTAGTCACTCTTGCACAAGGTAATCTAGGCTGGCAGTAAATCCAAGTGCCCAATGCTTGCAGCATCATGTGTGGGGGTGGAGTGTGACAGGTTTTGGTACCTTGGCTGTGCCCTGGCCAGTTCAGTCATTGTGGGGTCCATGTCAGTTGGCACTCATGCTGAGGCCCAACATAGGAGTGTGTCTTTAAAGTGTGCTGCCTTCCAGCATGCATGTCCAATGTTGTGCCCTCTGACATGATGTCCATGAGTGGGATTAATGCATAGTGCAGGGAGGGTTGCTTCAGTTGCAGTCATATCCATCCAGGACCATGGAGGTGTGTGGCCACTACCGTGCCCTGGGGCACCTTTTCCTAGGTATCATGTGTGTCATCCAACTATGTGGACATTTTCTGTGTCTTCGGCATAGGTTGGGCTCTGTGGCATTGTACCCTGGCCTCATCTGTATTGACGTAAACTGTGCTACATGTGTCCACTGTACAGTGTGACCCAATTTTGCTTGTGCATACTCACAGTGGGCAGTGCCTGTGTGTCTTGGAACGACAATCTGATGATGGTTGATGGTCAATGATATATGTGGACAGGCGCACCAGGGGTAGTTTGTGTACAATCAGGATTTAGTGCAGGCCATGTGTTTTTTTCCCAGAGTAAGAGGTGTAAGTAGTTCCTCTGTCACAATCACATTGTCTCTGGTAGGGGGTGCTTTGTGCGGGCAAGGCCTACATGTCCAAATCTGAAGTCTCCCTGCTAGGTCTGGCCTGTGTGTGATGTTTGTCTGGACATACACTCAAGGTGCAGTGACCCAGTCATGTTGTGCATGTTTTTATGTATTGGCTTTGCAGCATGTGCAAAAAGTTAATAGACATGGTTCCTGCTCATCCCTTTTTTGTCAACGCTGTGTGGTACAGATGCTGTGCACGATTGTCCCCAGAGCCTGGCTCCTCTGTCCTATTTGATAACAAGTAATTTGCTGTTGGGTCATGCTCTCCATTGTTTCTCGGTGGCATGGTGGGTCAACCAGCTGGGTGTTGCAGGGCCTACATATGTACCTTGTGTTGTAGATGTTACTCATGTTGCTTTTCAGGCTATGCACTGTGACCTATGTCGATTTGACTTATGTGACATATGTATACAGGTGTCTGATCATTTCCTGTCTCTTCACCTTGCCCACAGCATCGTCGGGGGACTCCGAAGGAGACACTGGCACGGACCGTGAGGAGGGAGCAGGCACCAGTGGCAGCAGTGCTGTCTTGTCTGGCACATCGAGTGGCACGGAGGCCGAGGGGAGTGAGGCGGAGGACCTGTCCAGTTACACCACCGACTATATATAGTAGAGAGTGAGTAGTAGAGAGTGAGTAGTAGAGAGTAGTAGAGTAGTAGAGAGTGAGTAGTAGAGAGCAGTAGAGAGTAGAGAGTAATAGAGAGTAGTAGAGAGTGAGTATTAGAGAGTAGTAGAGTGAATAGTTGAGTGAGTAGTAGAGAGTGAGTAGTAGAGAGTAGTAGTAGAGAGTAGTAGAGAGTAGTAGAGTAGTAGAGAGTGAGTAGTAGAGTGTGAGTAGTAGAGAGTGAGTAGTAGAGTGAGTAATAGAGAGTGAATAGTAGAGAGTAGTAGAGATTAGTATAGTAGAGAGTGAGTAGTAGAGAGTGAGTAGTAGAGTGAGCAGAGAGTAGTAGTAGAGAGTAGTAGAGAGTGAGTAGTAGAGAGTAGTAGATAGTGAGTAGTAGAGAGTAGTAGTGAGTAGTAGAATAGTAGAGAGAGTAGTAGAGAGTGAGTACCAGAGAGTAGTAGAGAGTGAGTAGTAGAGAGTAGTAGAGAGTGAGTAGTAGAGAGTAGTAGTGAGTAGTAGAGTAGTAGAGAGCGAGTAGTAGTGAGTGAGTACCAGAGAGTAGTAGAGAGGGAGTAGTAGAGAGTGCGTAGTAGAGAGGAGTAGAGAGTGAGTAGTAGAGAGTGAGTAGAGAGTAGTAGTAGAGAGTAGTAGAGAGTAGCAGAGAGTAATAGAGAGTGAGTAGTAGAGAGTAGTAGCGAATAATAGAATACTAGAGAGCGAGTAGTAGAGAGTGAGTAGCAGAGAGAAGTAGAGAGTGAGTAGTAGAGAGTAGTAGTAGAGAGTAGTAGTAGAGAGTAGTAGAGTAGTAGAGAGTGACTAGTGTAGAGTAGTAGAGAGTGAGTAGTAGAGAGTGAGTAGTAGAGAGTAGTAGATAGTAGTAGAGTAGTAGAGAGTGAGTAGTAGAGAGCAGTAGCGAGTAGAGAGTAATAGAGAGTAGTAGAGAGTGAGTAGTAGACAGTAGTAGAGTGAATAGTAGAGTGAGTGGTACAGAGTGAGTAGTAGAGAGTAGTAGAGTAGTAGAGAGTGAGTAGTAGAGTGTGAGTAGTAGAGAATGAGTAGTAGAGTGAGTAATAGAGAGTGAGTAGTAGAGAGTTGTATTAGAGAGTAGTAGAGAGTGAGTAGTAGAGTGAATAGTAGAGTGAGTAGTAGAGAGTGAGTAGTAGAGACTAGTAGTAGAGAGTAGTAGAGAGTAGTAGAGTAGTAGAGAGTGAGTAGTAGAGTGTGAGTAGTAGAGTGTGAGTAGTAGAGAGTGAGTAGTAGAGTGAGTAATAGAGAGTGAGTAGTAGAGAGTTGTATTAGAGAGTAGTAGAGCATGAGTAGTAGAGTGAGTAGTAGAGCATGAGTAGTAGAGAGTAGTAGTAGAGTGTAGTAGAGAGTAGTAGAGAAGTAGAGAATGAGTAGTAGAGAGTGGGTACTAGAGAGTAGTAGAGAGTGAGTAGTAGAGAGTGAGTAGTAGAGAGCAGTAGTAGAGAGTAGTAGAGAGTGAGTAGTAGAGAGTGAGTAGTAGAGAGCGAGTAATAGAAAGTGAGTAGCAGAGAGTAGTAGAGTGAGTAGTAGAGGTAGTAGAGTAGAAGAGAGCGAGTAGCAGAGAGTGAGTAGTAGAGAGTGAGTAGTAGAGAGTAGTAGTAGAGAGTAGTAGAGAGTGAGTAGTAGAGAGTGAGGAGTAGAGAGCGAGTAGCAAAGAGCGAGTAGCAGAGAGTGAGTAGCAGAGTGAGTAGTAGAGAGTAGTAGAGTAGTAGAGAGTGAGTAGTAGAGAGTGAGTTGTAGAGAGTAGTAGAGCTTGAATAGTAGAGAGTAGTAGAGAGTGAGTAGTAGAGAGTGAGTAGTAGAGAGTGAGCAGAGAGTAGTACTAGAGAGTGAGTAGTAGAGAGTAGTAGAGAGTAAGTAGTAGAGAGTAGTAGTGAGTAGTAGAGTAGTAGAGAGCAAGTAGTAGTGAGTGAGTACCAGAGAGTAGTAGAGAGGGAGTAGTAGAGAGTGCATAGTAGACGGTAGTAGAGAATAGTAGAGAGTGAGTAGTAGAGAGTGAGTATAGAGTAGTAGAGAGTAGTGGAGAGTAATAGAGAGTGAGTAGTAGAGAGTAGTAGCGAGTAATAGAATACTAGAGAGTGAATAGTAGAGAGTGAGTAGCAGAGAGAAGTAGAGAGTGAGTAGTAGAGAGTAGTATTAGAGAGTAGTAGAGTAGTAGAGAGTAAGTAGTGTAGAGTAGTAGACAGTGAGTAGTAGAGAGTGAGTAGTAAAGAGTAGTAGAGAGTAGTAGAGTAGTAGAGAGTGAGTAGTAGAGAGCAGTAGAGAGTAGAGAGTAATAGAGAGTCGTAGAGAGTGAGTAGTAGAGAGTAGTAGAGTGAATAGTAGAGTCAGTAGTAGAGAGTGAGTAGTAGAGAGTGAGTAGTAGAGAGTGAGTGGTAGAGTAGTAGAGAGCGAGTAGTAGCGAGTGAGTAGCAGAGAGTAGTAGAGAGTGAGTAGTAGAGAGTAGTAGAGAGTCCGTAGTAGAGAGTAGTAGAGAGCAGTAGAGAGTGAGTAGTAGAGAGTGAGTAGAGAGAAGTAGTAGAGAGTAGTACAGAGTGAATAGAAGAGAGTGAGTGGTAGAGAGTAGTAGAGAGTGAGTAGTAGAGAGTAGTAGATAGTGAGTAGTAGAGTAGTAGAGAGCGAGTAGAAGAGAGTGAGTAGTAGAGAGTGAGTAGTAGAGAGTGAGTAGTAGAGAGTAGTACACAGTAGTAGAGAAGTAGAGAGCGAGTAGTAGAGAGTGAGTATCAGAGAGTAGTAGAGTGAGTAGTAGAGAGTAGTTGAGTAGTAGAGAGTGAGTAGTAGGGAGTAGTAGAGCTTGAATAGTAGAGAGTAGTAGAGAGTGAGTAGTAGAGAGTCCGTAGTAGAGAGTAAAGGAGAGCAGTAGAGAGTGAGTAGTAGAGAGTGAGTAGAGAGTAGTAGCAGAGAGTAGTAGAGAGTGAATAGAAGAGAGTGAGTAGTAGAGAGTAGTAGAGAGTGAGTAGTAGAGAGTAGTAGATAGTGAGTAGTAGATAGTGAGTAGTAGAGTAGTAGAGAGCAAGTAGAAGAGAGTGAGTAGTAGAGAGTGAGTAGTAGAGAGTAGTAGAGAGTGAGTAGTAGAGAGTGAGTAGTAGAGAGTAGTAGAGAGTAGTAGAGTAGTAGTAGAGAGTAGTAGAGAGTGAGTAGTAGAGAGTGAGGAGTAGAGAGCGAGTAGCAGAGAGCGAGTAGCAGAGAATGAGTAGCAGAGTGAGTAGTAGAGAGCAGTAGAGTAGTAGAGAGTGAGTAGTAGAGAGTGAGTAGTAGAGAGTAGTAGAGCTTGAATAGTAGAGAGTAGTAGAGAGTGAGTAGTAGAGAGTGAGCAGAGAGTAGTAGTAGAGAGTGAGTAGTAGAGAGTAGTAGTGAGTAGTAGAGTAGTAGAGAGCAAGAAGTCGTGAGTGAGTACCAGAAAGTAGTAGAGAGTGAGGAGTAGAGAGCGAGTAGCAGAGAGCGAGTAGCAGAGAATGAGTAGCAGAGTGAGTAGTAGAGAGTAGTAGAGTAGTAGAGAGTGAGTAGTAGAGAGTGAGTAGTAGAGAGTAGTAGAGCTTGAATAGTAGAGAGTAGTAGAGAGTGAGTAGTAGAGAGTGAGTAGTAGAGAGTGAGCAGAGAGTAGTAGTAGAGAGTGAGTAGTAGAGAGTGAGTAGTAGAGAGTAGTAGTGAGTAGTAGAGTAGTAGAGAGCAAGTAGTCGTGAGTGAGTACCAGAGAGTAGTAGAGAGGGACTGGTAGAGAGTGCGTAGTAGAGGGTAGTAGAGAATAGTAGAGAGTGAGTAGTAGAGAGTGTGTAGAGAGTAGTAGTAGAGAGTAGTAGAGAGTAGTGGAGAGTAATAGAGAGTGAGTAGTAGAGAGTAGTAGCGGGTAATAGAATACTAGAGAGCGAGTAGTAGATAGTGAGTAGCAGAGAGAAGTAGAGAGTAAGTAGTAGAGAGTAGTAGTAGAGATTAGTAGAGTAGTAGAGAGTATTTAGTGTAGAGTAGTAGACAGTGACTAGTAGAGAGTGAGTAGTAGAGAGTAGTAGAGAGTAGTAGAGTAGTAGAGAGTGAGTAGTAGAGAGCAGTAGAGAGTAGAGAGTAATAGAGAGTCGTAGAGAGTGAGTAGTAGAGAGTAGTAGAGTGAATAGTAGAGTGAGTAGTAGAGAGTGAGTAGTAGAGAGTAGTAGTAGAGAGTAGTAGAGAGTAGTAGAGTAGTAGAGAGTGAGTAGTAGAGAGTGAGTAGTAGAGAGTGAGTGGTAGAGTAGTAGAGAGCGAGTAGTAGAGAGTGAGTAGCAGAGAGTAGTAGAGAGTGAGTAGTAGAGAGTAGTAGAGAGTCCGTAGTAGAGAGTAGTAGAGAGCAGTAGAGAGTGAGTAGTAGAGAGTGAGTAGAGAGAAGTAGTAGAGAGTAGTAGAGTGAATAGAAGAGAGTGAGTAGTAGAGAGTAGTAGAAAGTGAGTAGTAGAGAGTAGTACAGAGTAGTAGAGAAGTAAAGAGTGCATAGTAGAGAGTGAGTAGTAGAGAGTGAGTAGTAGAGACTGAGTAGAAGAGAGTAGTACAGAGTAGTAGAGAGTGAGTAGTAGAGAGTGAGTAGCAGAGAGCAGTAGAGTGAGTAGTAGAGAGTAGTAGAGTAGAAGAGAGCGAGTCGCAGAGAGCGAGTAGCAGAGAGTGAGTAGCAGAGTGAGTAGTAGAGAGTAGTAGAGTAGTAGAGAGTGAGTAGTAGAGAGTGAGTAGTAGGGAGTAGTAGAGCTTGAATAGTAGAGAGTAGTAGAGAGTGAGTGGTAGAGAGTGAGTAGTAGAGAGTGAGCAGAGAGCAGTAGTAGAGAGTGAGTAGTAGAGAGTAGTAGAGAGTGAGTAGTAGAGAGTAGTAGTGAGTAGTAGAGTAGTAAAAAGCGAGTAGTAGTGAGTGAGTACCAGAGAGTAGTAGAGAGGGAGTAGTAGAGAGTGCGTAGTAGAGAGTAGTAGATAGTAGTAAAGAGTGAGTAGTAGAGAGTGAGCAGAAAATAGTAGTAGAGAGTAGTGGAGAGTAGTAGAGAGTAATAGAGAGTGAGTAGTAGAGAGTAGTAGCGAGTAATAGAATACTAGAGAGCGAGTAGTAGAGAGTGAGTAGCAGAGAGAAGTGGAGAGTGAGTAGTAGAGAGTAGTAGTAGAGAGTAGTAGAGTAGTAGAGAGCAAGTAGTTGTGAGTGAGTACCAGAGAGTAGTAGAGAGTGAGGAGTAGAGAGCGAGTAGCAGAGAGCGAGTAGCAGAGAATGAGTAGCAGAGTGATTAGTAGAGAGTAGTAGAGTAGTAGAGAGTGAGTAGTAGAGAGTGAGTAGTAGAGAGTAGTAGAGCTTGAATAGTAGAGAGTAGTAGAGAGTGAGTAGTAGAGAGTGAGTAGTAGAGAGTGAGCAGAGAGTAGTAGTAGAGAGTGAGTAGTAGAGAGTGAGTAGTAGAGAGTAGTAGTGAGTAGTAGAGTAGTAGAGAGCAAGTAGTCGTGAGTGAGTACCAGAGAGTAGTAGAGAGGGACTAGTAGAGAGTGCGTAGTAGAGGGTAGTAGAGAATAGTAGAGAGTGAGTAGTAGAGAGTGTGTAGAGCGTAGTAGTAGAGAGTAGTAGAGAGTAGTGGAGAGTAATAGAGAGTGAGTAGTAGAGAGTAGTAGCGGGTAATAGAATACTAGAGAGCGAGTAGTAGATAGTGAGTAGCAGAGAGAAGTAGAGAGTAAGTAGTAGAGAGTAGTAGTAGAGATTAGTAGAGTAGTAGAGAGTATTTAGTGTAGAGTAGTAGACAGTGACTAGTAGAGAGTGAGTAGTAGAGAGTAGTAGAGAGTAGTAGAGTAGTAGAGAGTGAGTAGTAGAGAGCAGTAGAGAGTAGAGAGTAATAGAGAGTCGTAGAGAGTGAGTAGTAGAGAGTAGTAGAGTGAATAGTAGAGTGAGTAGTAGAGAGTGAGTAGTAGAGAGTAGTAGTAGAGAGTAGTAGAGAGTAGTAGAGTAGTAGAGAGTGAGTAGTAGAGAGTGAGTAGTAGAGAGTGAGTGGTAGAGTAGTAGAGAGCGAGTAGTAGAGAGTGAGTAGCAGAGAGTAGTAGAGAGTGAGTAGTAGAGAGTAGTAGAGAGTCCGTAGTAGAGAGTAGTAGAGAGCAGTAGAGAGTGAGTAGTAGAGAGTGAGTAGAGAGAAGTAGTAGAGAGTAGTAGAGAGTGAATAGAAGAGAGTGAGTAGTAGAGAGTAGTAGAGAGTGAGTAGTAGAGAGTAGTACAGAGTAGTAGAGAAGTAAAGAGTGCATAGTAGAAAGTGAGTAGTAGAGAGTGAGTAGTAGAGAGTGAGTAGTAGAGAGTGAGTAGAAGAGAGTAGTACAGAGTAGTAGAGAGTGAGTAGTAGAGAGTGAGTAGCAGAGAGTAGTAGAGTGAGTAGTAGAGAGTAGTAGAGTAGAAGAGAGCGAGTCGCAGAGAGCGAGTAGCAGAGTGAGTAGTAGAGAGTAGTAGAGTAGTAGAGAGTGAGTAGTAGAGAGTGAGTAGTAGGGAGTAGTAGAGCTTGAATAGTAGAGAGTAGTAGAGAGTGAGTAGTAGAGAGTGAGTAGTAGAGAGTGAGCAGAGAGCAGTAGTAGAGAGTGAGTAGTAGAGAGTAGTAGAGAGTGAGTAGTAGAGAGTAGTAGTGAGTAGTAGAGTAGTAAAAAGCGAGTAGTAGTGAGTGAGTACCAGAGAGTAGTAGAGAGGGAGTAGTAGAGAGTGCGTAGTAGAGAGTAGTAGATAGTAGTAAAGAGTGAGTAGTAGAGAGTGAGTAGAAAGTAGAAAGTAGTAGTAGAGAGTAGTAGAGAGTAGTAGAGAGTAATAGAGAGTGAGTAGTAGAGAGTAGTAGCGAGTAATAGAATACTAGAGAGCGAGTAGTAGAGAGTGAGTAGCAGAGAGAAGTAGAGAGTGAGTAGTAGAGAGTAGTAGTAGAGAGTAGTAGAGTAGTGGAGAGTGAGTAGTGTAGAGTAGTAGAGAGTGAGTAGTAGAGAGTAGTAGAGAGTAGTAGAGTAGTACAGAGTGAGTAGTAGAGAGCAGTAGAGAGGAGAGAGTAATAGAGAGTAGTAGAGAGTGAGTAGTACAGAGTAGTAGAGTGAATAGTAGAGTGAGTAGTAGAGAGTAGTAGTAGAGAGTAGTAGAGTAGTAGAAAGTGAGTAGTAGAGTGTGAGTAGTAGAGAGTGAGTAGTAGAGAGTACTAGAGAGTGAGTAGTAGATTGAGTAATAGAGAGTGAGTAGTAGGGAGTTGTATTAGAGAGTAGTAGAGAGTACTAGAGTAGTAAAGAGTGAGTAGTAGAGCGAGAGTAGTAGAGAGTAGTAGTAGAGTGTAGTAGAGAGTAGTAGAGAAGTAGAGAATGAGTAGTAGAAAGTGAGTAGTAGAGAGTAGGAGAGAGTGAGTAGTAGAGAGTAGTAGTAGACAGTAGTAGAGAGTGAGTAGTAGAGAGTAGTAGATAGAGAGTAGTAGAGAGTGAGTAGTAGAGAGTGAGTTAGTAGAAACTAGTAGAGAGTGAGTAGTAGAGAGTGCGTAGTAGAGAGTAGTAGAGAGTGAGTAGTAGAGTGAGTAGTAGAGTGAGTAGTAGAGAGTGAGTAGTAGAGAGTGAGTAGTATAGAGTGAGTAGTAGAGAGTAGTAGAGTGAGTAGTAGAGAGTGAGTAGTAGAGAGTGAGTAGTACAGAGTGAGTAGTACAGAGTGAGTAGTAGAGAGTAGTAGTGGAAAGTAGTAGAGAGTAGTAGAGTAGTACAGAGTGAGTAGTAGAGAGTAGTAGAGAGTGAGTAGTAGAGAGTAGTAGAGAGTGAGAGTGAGTAGTAGAGAGTGAGTAGTAGAGAGTAGTAGTGAGTAGGAGAGTAGTAAAAAGCGAGTAGTAGTGAGTGAGTACCAGAGAGTAGTAGAGAGTGAGTAGTAGAGAGTAGTAGAGAGTGAGTAGTAGAGAGTGAGTAATAGAGAGTGAGTAATAGAGAGTGAGTAGTAGAGAGAGTAGTAGAGAGTGAGTAGTAGAGAGTGAATAGTAGAGAGTAGTAGAGAGTGAGTAGTAGAGATAGAGTAGTAGAGAGTAGTACAGTAGTAGAGAGTGAGTAGTAGAGAGTGAGCAGCTCTACTGACCTGGTTTCTCTGGCTCTACAGCAGCTCCGTTGACCTGGTTCTCTGTCTCTAGAGCAGATATGCTGACCTGGTTCTTAGACTCTAGAGCAGCTCTGCTGAACTGGTTCTCTGGTTCTAAAGCAGCTCTGCTGACTTGGTTTCTCTGGCTCTAGAGCAGCTCTGCTGGCCTGGTTCTCTGGCTCTACAACAGCTCTGTAGAGTAGTAGAGTAGTAGAGCGTGAGTAGTAGAGAGCGAGTAGTAGAGAGTGAGTAGTAGAGTAGTATAGTAGAGAGCGAGTAGTAGAGAGTGAGCAGCTCTATTGACCTGGTTTCTCTGGCTCTACAGCAGCTCCGTTGACCTGGTTCTCTGGCTCTAGAGCAGCTCTGCTGACCTGTTTCTTAAACTCTAGAGCAGCTCTGCCGCCCTGGTTCTCTGGCTCCAAAGCAGCTCTGCTGAACTGGTTCCATGGCTCTAAAGCAGCTCTGCTGACCTGGTTCTCTGGCTCTAGAGCAGCTCTGCTGACCTGGTTCTTAGACTCTAGAGCAGCTCTGCTGACCTGGTTCTCTGGCTCTAAAGCAGCTCTGCTGACCTGGTTCTCTGGCTCTATGGCTGCTCTGCTGGCCTGGTTTCTCTGGCTCTACGGCAGCTCTGCTGACCTGGGTCTCTGGTTCTAGCGCAGCTCTGCTGACCTGCTTATTAGGCCCTAGAGCAGCTCTGCTGACCTGGTTCTCTGGCTCTACAATGGCTGTGCTGACCTGGTTCTCTGGCTCTAAAGCAGCTCTGCTGACCAGGTTTCTATGGCTTTACTGCAACTCTGCTGACCTGGCTCTATGGCTTTAAAGCAGCTCTGTTGACCTGGTTCTCTGGCTCTACAGCAGCTGTGCTGACCTGGTTCTCTGGCTCTACAACAGCTCTGCTGACCTGGTTCTCTGGTTCTAGAGCAGCTCTGCTGACCTATTTCTTAGGCTCTAGAGCAGCTCTGTTGACCTGGTTCTCTGGCTCTACAACAGCTATGTAGAGTAGTAGAGAGTGAGTGGTAGAGAGTGAGTAGTAGAGAGTGAGTAGTGGAGAGTAGTAGAGAGTCCATAGTAGAGAGAAGTAGAGAGCAGTAGAGAGTGAGTAGTAGAGAGTGAGTAGAGAGTAGTAGTATAGAGTGAATAGAAGAGAGTGAGTAGTAGAGAGTAGTAGAGAGTGAGTAGTAGAGAGTAGTAGATAGTGAGTAGTAGAGTGAGTAGAGAGTAGTAGTAGAGAGTGAATAGAAGAGAGTGAGTAGTAGAGAGTAGTAGAGAGTGAGTAGTAGAGAGTGAGTAGTACAGAGAAGTACAGAGTAGTAGAGTACTAGAGAGTGAGTAGTAGAGTGTGAGTAGCAGAGAGTAGCAGAGTGAGTAGTAGAGAGTAGAAGCGTAGAAGAGAGCGAGTAGCAGAGAGCGAGTAGCAGAGAGTGAGTGGCAGAGGGAGTAGTAGAGAGTAGTAGAGTAGTAGAGAGTGAGTAGTAGAGAGTGAGTAGTACAGAGTAGTACAGAGTAGTAGAGTAGTAGAGAGTGAGTAGTAGAGAGTGAGTAGTAGGGAGTAGTAGAGCTTGAATAGTAGAGAGTAGTAGAGAGTGAGTAGTAGAGAGTGAGTAGTAGAGAGTGAGCAGAGAGTAGTAGTAGAGAGTGAGTAGTAGAGAGTAGTAGAGGGTGAGTAGTAGAGAGTAGTAGTGAGTAGTACAGTAGTAGAGAGTGAGTAGTAGTGAGTGAGTACCAGAGAGTAGTAGAGAGGGAGTAGTAGAGAGTGCGTAGTAGAGAGTAGTAGAGAGTAGTAGAGAGTGAGTAGTAGAGAGTAGTAGCGCATAATAGAATACTAGAGAGCGAGTAGTAGAGAGTGAGTAGCAGAGAGAAGTAGAGATTGAGTAGTAGAGAGTAGTAGTAGAGAGTAGTAGAGTAGTGGAGAGTGAGTAGTGTAGAGTAGTAGAGAGTGAGTAGTAGAGAGTGAGTAGTAGAGAGTGAGTAGTAGAGAGTAGTAGAGTAGTAGAGAGTGAGTAGTAGAGAGTAGAGCGTAGTAGAGAGTAGGGGAAAGTGAGTAGTAGAGAGTAGAAGAGAGTGAATAGTAGAGTGAGTAGTAGAGAGTGAGTAATAGAGAGTAGTAGTAGAGGGTAGTAGAGAGTAGTAGAGTAGTAGAGAGTGAGTAGTAGAGTGTGAGTAGTAGAGAGTGAGTAGTAGAGAGTGAGTAGTAGAGAGTAGTAGAGAGTGAGTAGTAGAGTGAGTAATAGAGAGTGAGTAGTAGAGAGTAGTATTAGAGAGTAGTAGAGAGTAGTAGAGTAGTAGAGAGTGAGTAGTAGAGAGAAAGTAGTAGAGAGTGAGTAGTAGAGTGAGTAGTAAAGTGAGTAGTAGAGCATGAGTAGTAGAGAGTAGTAGTAGAGTGTAGTAGAGAGTAGTAGAGAATTAGTGAATGAGTAGTAGAGAGTGAGTAGTAGAGAGTGAGTAGTAGAGAGTGAGTAGTAGAGAGTGAGCAGAGAGTAGTAGTAGAGAGTGAGTAGTAGAGAGTGAGTAGTAGAGAGTAGTAGTGAGTAGTAGAGTAGTAGAGAGCAAGTAGTCATGAGTGAGTACCAGAGAGTAGTAGAGAGGGACTTGTAGAGAGTGCGTAGTAGAGGGTAGTAGAGAATAGTAGAGAGTGAGTAGTAGAGAGTGTGTAGAGAGTAGTAGTAGAGAGTAGTAGAGAGTAGTGGAGAGTAATAGAGAGTGAGTAGTAGAGAGTAGTAGCGGGTAATAGAATACTAGAGAGCGAGTAGTAGATAGTGAGTAGCAGAGAGAAGTAGAGAGTAAATAGTAGAGAGTAGTAGTAGAGATTAGTAGAGTAGTAGAGAGTATTTAGTGTAGAGTAGTAGACAGTGACTAGTAGAGAGTGAGTAGTAGAGAGTAGTAGAGAGTAGTAGAGTAGTAGAGAGTGAGTAGTAGAGAGCAGTAGAGAGTAGAGAGTAATAGAGAGTCGTAGAGAGTGAGTAGTAGAGAGTAGTAGAGTGAATAGTAGAGTGAGTAGTAGAGAGTGAGTAGTAGAGAGTAGTAGTAGAGAGTAGTAGAGAGTAGTAGAGTAGTAGAGAGTGAGTAGTAGAGAGTGAGTAGTAGAGAGTGAGTGGTAGAGTAGTAGAGAGGGGTTGTCTGTTCCTGAAGCGGTTTATTTGTCTACCCGCTCCTTGTGTCAGGGTGTCCTAGTCAGCGCCAGCGGGACGCACTCACCACCGCACTTTGGGGTTTCCCTGCCGCCGCCGTACCTACCATCTATACGGCCGCCGTGTGCAGGGAAAACTACAGTTCCCGGCGGCCCTTGCGGGACGAACCCGCCAACGTCAGCGGAAGCGCGCCTGAAGCGTGTTAGACCTGGCACCTTGGCGTGAGTCTCCCTTCCTCTTTTTGTCGCTGTGCCTCATGTGTTTTTATGGTGTTGGCCGCTCAGCGCGCTGTGCCACTGCCAACCAGTGTCGCGGTGCGAGTGCTCCCTATGTAAATTGTATATGTTGGTTGGATTCCATGATTGGATTGTTTGATTTACTGTCAGACCCCAGTAAAGTGCGCCAGGGGCGCCAAGGCATGTAAATGCGAACACCGCTGGTGGGCTTGCAGCACTGGTTGTGCCACCCACAGAAGCGGCCGGTAAAATATGTCTGAGGTCTGCCACCGCAGAACCTGCGTGCAGTCTGGTACTGACATGCTGACCGGCAAGTGCCCACACTTGCCAGTCCCTAAAACCTTCCCTTAGCTGCATGTTAGTCACCCCTCTGGTAGGCCCACGGGCAGGGTGCGTTGTAAGCCTAAGGTAGGACAAGCCCGGATGCGTGGCATGTCCTAGTAGTGAATTACCGCCATCTTGTTGTTCACTACTGCAAGGCTACCCTGTTCTCATAGGCCAGTATGGGCGGCCTGGATTATTACACCCTATGATCCTAACCGACCCAGGGAACATGGTAGAAGATCGAGTTTAGTATGCCTGAACTCGGAATAATAAGGTACATCTTTTCGCAAGGTTTATTTTAATATTCCGGGTTTGCAAATGCCGCTTTTAGAAAGTCGGCCTTTGCTTGCCTAAACATTTCAGCCGCCTCTGCGTGATGTGTATCTGATGTCTGGCTGGTGTGAGTGACAGGGCTGGGGGAACCCAGATGGGCAGGGCTAGGTAGCCTGGTATGAATAGGACGATCGACAGGTAGATGGGTGGGAGGAGTGCTCCTAGG
Organism: Triturus cristatus; assembly: GCF_964204655.1. Taxonomy (NCBI): domain Eukaryota; kingdom Metazoa; phylum Chordata; class Amphibia; order Caudata; family Salamandridae; genus Triturus; species Triturus cristatus. The sequence goes on from NC_140580.1 coordinate 35,160,848, forward strand.
TTCTGAATAGGACAGTGCTCCGCTACCCCGATGCCGGCTCCACCCCCTGTGGAGCGTCTGATGACTCTGCCCTGCACTCTGAAAGAAGAAGCCTGCATCACGTAAACAAAGTGCTCAGAAACCGGACTGAACTAGGCAAGGGCCCCCCTGGCCTGGGAGAACAAAAGATTTGTGGTATAAGTGGAGGAGCCCTGCTCCTAAGAAACTAGATCCGCTTTTGACCAAGAAGAATCTCTGCCTGAGGAGGAGGCGCCGGGAAAGCTGTAGGAGGAAGACTGTCCCTATCCTGGGGGATTGGCCTGCAGTGGCGACCTTGCTGCCAAAGGAGAGAAGAGAAACTGTTGCTGAAGACTTTACTTTACTTTTACTTTCAAGACTTGTGCTTTTCCAAAACGATCTCCAAGGGCTTGGAACTGAGCTTGCCCCCTGAACTGAGCCCCAGGACCATTGGGCTCTACCTGATCTTCACTCGCCTGCTGCTGGACTGTGGTGTCCTTTCCCTCGCCGGAGCTGTGACCCTCGTGCCCAGTCCCTCCCTGAGCCGTGACCAGGACTGCTTAGCCGCCCCCGCCTTGGGAAGAGCCTCGCTCGATCGGAGCCGCTCCCCCTACGCTGTGCTGGGCTGCCCCGTCACCTCGCTCGTGGAGGCTCGCTGCGCACCTTCACCCTCCCGCCGGACTCGGCGTTTGTGAGCATCTCCAAGCCTCGGACGGCCCGGACGCATCTGCGTACCCGGCTGCCCCGCTTTGTTCACACGCCACCTGCAACACCCCGCTCTTGTCGTGAGCCTGAAGATCAGACACCCTCGTGAAGTGTGGGAGCCCCGGACGCCGCCTCGCTCTTCTGTCGAAGAGCCGCTGAAATCCCGCACCCGCCTTTTCGTCAAGAAACAAGGTACTGTACTTACGACCTCGACCGCGAGCTCGCATCGGATCCAGGGTCCGCAACGTTCTTATTTCCCTGTCATCTGCTGTGTGCTCCCTGGGCGCTGCCTCAGCACGAAGTGCGCTGAGGCCTACAGTGACCTTGTGCCCGCCTAAAGAACTTTCCGTAAAACAAAGAGACCTTGACCGTATTTTCAAGAATTGTGGCCCCATCAGTTCAACGTTACTGGGCCTTGTATTTGAATCTGCTGAATCTACATAAAAGCTTATTTTTATATACTTCCTCATTGGTGTCCGTTTGTGGTGCATGCAAGGGGTTTACTGTATGTGTAATTGCATTTGCTTAACCGTGTACGCCTGAGACTTAACCTACACTGCTCGCGCCACGCACCTAGAGGGTGAGCAGGGGTTATTCTGGGGAGTCATCCTTCGCCCTGACAAGAAGTAAAGGGTCCCTGCTTGTTGTGGGTTCACACCTGCGTCAACCAGAGCCCCCTCATTTCTAACATTGGTGGCAGCGGTGAGGATTTACGGATTTGCATTTGTGGTTTGCGTATAGTGAATCACTGATCACCACGTAGTGAGAGCAGACCAGTAACACAGCCACAAGGCTAGCATTTGTTTTTGTTTTGCCAAGAGTCTCCGTTGTTAGAGCCATGCCTGGTTCACTTTCTGCCGGAAGGGCGGCTTCCATAATCTCTGGATTTGAAGACGTAGATTGGGAAGAAGACGCGCTTCTGAATCGTACCAATGAAGACTTGAAAGGTCTTTGCTCCAAGTTCAGGATTGCCCAAACTGGATTGAAAAAGAAGGAACAATTTGTGAAGGCGCTGAGGGCCTGGTATGAGTCAAAGGCACCAGAGAATCAGGTGGAAGTGGTTCCACCAGAAAGTGTCCATGAGTTTGGCAGAGGCCTGTCGCCAGAAGAATTGGCAGACAGGGCAGCAACCCGGGCACACGAGGTGGAAATGGCAAAACTTCATGGGCAGATGGATATGGAAAAACAAAGATTAGCCATGGAAGAAAAGAAACTACAATTAGAGCATGACATGAAGCTGAGGGAGCTGGAGCTGAAAGCAAAAAGTTTGGAGCTTAATCCCTCTGGTGGCAGCACACCGCCAGTACCGGCGGAACCAAGAGTTTATATTCCCAAGGATGTAGTGAAGGAGTTCTTCAGGAATGACGACATCGGGCAGTGGTTCAGAGCCTACGAGGTAGCCATGTCTTCCCACCGGGTCCCTGAGAAAGATTGGGGAGCGGGGTTGTGGGGAAGGTTCCTGAGTGAAGGGCGGGACACACTGTTAGATTTACCTGTTGATGTTCGTAATTCTTATGCCCATATGAAGGAAGCATTGATGGCTAGGTATGGGTTGACCCCTGAGTTATATAGACAGAGGTTCAGGGGTTGCACTAAGATTCCCAATAGTACGTATGTGGAGTATGTGACTTTCTTTTGCAGAGCGCTGGATGGTTGGGTAAAGGGTAGTAAGGTGAATGATTATCAAGGGCTTCTTGATTTAATGGCATGGGAGCACTTGTCCAGTAATTGTTTTCCTGAGCTACGCCAGCACCTGATCGTTAGTAGGCTGACTAACCCTAGGAAGCTTGCTGAGGAAGCGGACCGCTGGGTCAGTACCAGGGTCCACAAGGGTACCGTGGGGGATTCCGCCAAAGGTGGGCAGGGTCCCCAGCAGAAGAGTGGGGGGGACAGGGGTAAACAGAAGCAGTTCCAAAAAGGGCCCCAAAATAGTCCCCAAGGGAACCAAGGGAAGGGTTCTCAGCCTCCCCCACCCCAGAAACCGACCGGGGCCCCGACAGGTCCTCCTGTTCAAAAGGGGCCCGTAAGATGTTACAGGTGTAACAATTTGGGGCATTTTGCCTCTGATGTAAAGTGTCCATTGTTTGGTAAACCAGCACCCACTGGTGCTCCACCCCGGCAGGTGACTAGTGTAGCCTTGGGGGAGGAGAGGGATGTCCAAGGTGGGTGGGGTCCCGCAGAGATGTCCCTGGTCTCGCTAGGAGACCGTGAAGTGGTCCCTCCAACCCAGCTGCCTGAGAACACTAAGAAGTACAGGCAGTGGGTGACCATAAATGGCCATAGAGTGGAAGCTCTTAGAGATACAGGAGCCAGTGTGACGGCTGTCAGGTGTCACCTGGTGTCTCAGGAGCAGGTGGTCCCCAATGCATTCTATCCCGTTGTTGCCGCTGACAACACAGAGAGACACTGCAAGGTGGCTCAGGTTCCCTTTGAGTGGGGGGGGGTCTCTGGTACTCTTCAGGTAGCTGTGAGGCCCGCCATGCCTGTAGACTGTTTGTTAGGGAACGATTTGGAGAGCTCACCTTGGGCTAAGGTGGAGCGGAGTGCTCACCTGGAGATGTTGGGTATGCCGGATTGGGCGTGTGTCACCACACGGTCCATGGCAGCCAGTAGAGGTACTCAAGAGGTCCTGGAGCCTGAGAGGGAGGCCCAGGAACCGGCCTCAGAGAGAAGGAGCAAGGGGCGCGGGAAGCCGGCCCCTGAAGTTCCCACGGTCCAGGAGGGAGCAGACCTTGAGGGGGATGCCCTGGAGCCTACAGGGGAGCAGATAGCTGAACTGGGAGACCTGCCGGAGCTGACCCATTGGCAGCAGGAAGGGGGTCCCACCAGGGAGGACTTTTGCAAGGCACAGAAGGAGTGCCCTTCTCTCGTGGGTATGCGGCAGCAGGCTGCAGACCAGGCCGCAGGTGATCAGTCAGGATCACATTTCGTTTACTGGGAGAACGACCTCCTATATACAGAGCCTAAGGTTGCTGAGCCTGGGTCAGCCCGTGCGCTGGTGGTACCCCAGGACTTCAGAGCCTTCCTACTGGGGCTGGCTCACGATGTGCCGTTGGCAGGGCATTTGGGGCAGGACAAGACCTTTGAAAGGCTTGTCACCCACTTTTATTGGCCTCAAATGCGCAGGAGTTCAGATACTCACTGCAGGACATGCCAGACTTGCCAGGCAAGTGGAAAGAGTGGAAGGAAGCAGAAGGCTCCACTCCAGCCATTCCCTGTGGTCGGTACCCCATTCCAGCGAGTGGGGATTGACATTGTAGGGCCCCTGGACCCCAGGACAGCGATGGGCAATAGGTTCATCCTGGTCCTGGTGGACCATGCCACCCGGTACCCGGAAGCCATTCCTCTAAGGACAGTGACGGCCCCCGTGGTGGGACGGGCACTGATGGGAATTTTCTCCCGAGTGGGATTCCCTCTAGAAGTGGTGTCTGACCGAGGTACCAATTTCATGTCCAAGTACATGAAATCTCTTTGGCAAGAGTGTGGTGTAACCTACAAGTTCACCACCCCTTACCACCCCCAAGGAAACGGGTTGGTTGAGAGATTCAACCGAACCCTCAAAGGCATGATAATGGGCCTAGAAGGAGCCATGAGGCGTAAGTGGGACGTCCTCTTACCATGCCTTCTCTTCGCTTACCGTGAGGTGCCACAGAAGTCTCTGGGGTTCAGTCCCTTTGAGCTTCTGTATGGTCACCCAGTCAGAGGACCTCTAAGTCTGGTCAAAGAAGGCTGGGAGCAATCTCCCAGGAAGCCTCCCCAGAATGTATATAGTTACATGCTGGCCTTCAGGAATCAGACTAGGCGATTCAGGCAACTTGCTGAGGCAAATCTGGAAGCCAGCCAGGAGGAGATGAAGCGGTGGTACGACCAGAATGCCACTCTGGTAGAGCTTCAGCCTGGACAGAAAGTATGGGTCTTGGCCCCCGTGGAGCCGTGTGCGCTCCAGGATAAGTGGACCGGTCCCTTTGAGGTGGTGGAGCGCAAGAGTCCTGTTACCTACGTGGTGGACCTGAAGTCTCATAGGAACCCCTTAAGGGTCCTACATGTCAACCGCCTCAAGCCCCACTTGGAGAGGTCCCAAGTGGGCATGCTCTTGGCAACAGATGCTGGAATGGAAGAGGAGACAGAACCTCTTCCTGACCTCCTGTCAGCCAAGGAGCAAGATGGGTCAGTGGATGGTGTCATCCTCTCTTCCACCCTGACCCCTGAGCAACAGAATGATTGTCGCCAGTTGCTGGGACAGTTTTCTGACCTGTTTTCCCTGGTCCCTGGTGTCACTGATTGGTGCGTCCATGATGTGGACACTGGGGATAGTCCACCTGTGCGACACAAGGCCTACAGGGTGACTGACAGGGTGAGGACATGCATCAAGGAGGAGGTCTCCAAGATGTTTGCACTCGGGGTAATTGAGTCTTCTAGCAGTCCTTGGGCCAGCCCCGTGGTCTTGGTCCCAAAGGCTGCAGCGCCGGGAGCCACACCCGAACTCCGGTTCTGTGTGGACTACAGAGGACTCAATTCGGTCACTAGGACAGACGCCCACCCCATCCCCAGAGCTGATGAGCTCATCGATCGGCTAGGGGCTGCCAACTACCTCAGCACGTTTGATTTAACGTCTGGGTATTGGCAGATCGCCTTGACCGAGGGGGCCAAAGAGAGGTCAGCATTTTCCACCCCAGATGGGCACTACCAGTTCCGGGTTATGCCATTTGGGATGAAGAATGCCCCTGCCACCTTCCAGAGATTGGTCAACCAGGTGTTGGCTGGGCTGGATTCGTTCAGTGCAGCCTACCTGGATGACATCGCCGTGTTCAGCTCCACTTGGGAGGAACACTTGCGTCACCTCTGGGAAGTGTTGATGGCGCTGCGCAAGGCAGGCCTCACGATCAAGGCGAGTAAGTGCCAGATCGGGCAGGGTTCCGTGGTGTACTTGGGACACCAAGTTGGGAGTGGCCAGGTGGCACCCCTTCAGCCCAAGATAGAAACCATCCTGAATTGGGAGGCGCCCAAAACCCAGACGGAGGTGAGAGCCTTCCTAGGTCTCACCGGGTACTACAGGAGGTTTGTCAAGGGGTATGGCAACATGGTTGCCCCCTTGACAGCGCTGACTTCGAAGAAGCAGCCCAGGAAAGTGATCTGGACTGACACCTGTCAGAAAGCTTTTGAGGCCTTGAAAACTGCTATGTGCACGGCGCCCGTGCTCTTTGCTCCCAACTTCTCCAAAGAGTTTATCGTTCAGACGGACGCTTCAGAGCATGGTGTGGGGGCTGTTCTTTCACAGATTAATGAGGAGGGCCTAGATCAACCCGTAGCCTTTCTTAGCAGGAGGTTACTTCCACGGGAACAAAGGTGGAGTGCTATTGAGCGTGAGGCATTTGCTGTGGTCTGGGCGCTGAAGAAGCTAAGACCCTACTTGTTTGGGTCTCACTTCCGGGTTCAGACGGACCACAGGCCCCTCAGATGGTTGATGCATATGAGGGGTGAGAATCCAAAGCTGTTGAGGTGGTCCATTTCCCTACAGGGTATGGATTTCACGGTGGAACATCGCCCTGGTACAGATCACGCCAATGCTGACGGTCTGTCCAGATTTTTCCGCCTTAGTGATGAGGAACTCCCTGGGGTAGGGTAGTTCTCCCCACTTTTCAGCTGGAGGGGACACGTGTTAGACCTGGCACCTTGGCGTGAGTCTCCCTTCCTCTTTTTGTCGCTGTGCCTCATGTGTTTTTATGGTGTTGGCCGCTCAGCGCGCTGTGCCACTGCCAACCAGTGTCGCGGTGCGAGTGCTCCCTATGTAAATTGTATATGTTGGTTGGATTCCATGATTGGATTGTTTGATTTACTGTCAGACCCCAGTAAAGTGCGCCAGGGGCGCCAGGGCATGTAAATGCGAACACCGCTGGTGGGCTTGCAGCACTGGTTGTGCCACCCACAGAAGCGGCCGGTAAAATATGTCTGAGGTCTGCCACCGCAGAACCTGCGTGCAGTCTGGTACTGACATGCTGACCGGCAAGTGCCCACACTTGCCAGTCCCTAAAACCTTCCCTTAGCTGCATGTTAGTCACCCCTCTGGTAGGCCCACGGGCAGGGTGCGTTGTAAGCCTAAGGTAGGACAAGCCGGATGCGTGGCATGTCCTAGTAGTGAATTACCGCCATCTTGTTGTTCACTACTGCAAGGCTACCCTGTTCTCATAGGCCAGTATGGGCGGCCTGGATTATTTCACACTATGATCCTAACCGACCCAGGGAACATGGTAGAAGATCGAGTTTAGTATGCCTGAACTCGGAATAATAAGGTACATCTTTTCGCAAGGTTTATTTTAATATTCCGGGTTTGCAAATGCCGCTTTTAGAAAGTCGGCCTTTGCTTGCCTAAACATTTCAGCCGCCTCTGCGTGATGTGTATCTGATGTCTGGCTGGTGTGAGTGACAGGGCTGGGGGAACCCAGATGGGCAGGGCTAGGTAGCCTGGTATGAATAGGACGATCGACAGGTAGATGGGTGGGAGGAGTGCTCCTAGGTTCTGAATAGGACAGTGCTCCGCTACCTCGATGCCGGCTCCACCCCCTGTGGAGCGTCTGATGACTCTGCCCTGCACTCTGAAAGAAGAAGCCTGCATCACGTAAACAAAGAGCTCAGAAACCGGACTGAACTAGGCAAGGGCCCCCCTGGCCTGGGAGAACAAAAGATTTGTGGTATAAATGGAGGAGCCCTGCTCCTAAGAAACTAGATCCGCTTTTGACCAAGAAGAATCTCTGCCTGAGGAGGAGGCGCCGGGAAAGCTGTAGGAGGAAGACTGTCCCTATCCTGGGGGATTGGCCTGCAGTGGTGACCTTGCTGCCAAAGGAGAGAAGAGAAACTGTTGCTGAAGACTTTACTTTACTTTTACTTTCAAGACTTGTGCTTTTCCAAAACGATCTCCAAGGGCTTGGAACTGAGCTTGCCCCCTGAACTGAGCCCCAGGACCATTGGGCTCTACCTGATCTTCACTCGCCTGCTGCTGGACTGTGGTGTCCTTTCCCTCGCCGGAGCTGTGACCCTCGTGCCCAGTCCCTCCCTGAGCCGTGACCAGGACTGCTTAGCCGCCCCCGCCTTGGGAAGAGCCTCGCTCGATCGGAGCCGCTCCCCCTACGCTGTGCTGGGCTGCCCCGTCACCTCGCTCGTGGAGGCTCGCTGCGCACCTTCACCCTCCCGCCGGACTCGGCGTTTGTGAGCATCTCCAAGCCTCGGACGGCCCGGACGCATCTGCGTGCCCGGCTGCCCCGCTTTGTTCACACGCCACCTGCAACACCCCGCTCTTGTCGTGAGCCTGAAGATCAGACACCCTCGTGAAGTGTGGGAGCCCCGGACGCCGCCTCGCTCTTCTGTCGAAGAGCCGCTGAAATCCCGCACCCGCCTTTTCGTCAAGAAACAAGGTACTGTACTTACGACCTCGACCGCGAGCTCGCATCGGATCCAGGGTCCGCAACGTTCTTATTTCCCTGTCATCTGCTGTGTGCTCCCTGGGCGCTGCCTCAGCACGAAGTGCGCTGAGGCCTACAGTGACCTTGTGCCCGCCTAAAGAACTTTCCGTAAAACAAAGAGACCTTGACCGTATTTTCAAGAATTGTGGCCCCATCAGTCCAACGTTACTGGGCCTTGTATTTGAATCTGCTGAATCTACATAAAAGCTTATTTTTATATACTTCCTGATTGGTGTCCGTTTGTGGTGCATGCAAGGGGTTTACTGTATGTGTAATTGCATTTGCTTAACCGTGTACGCCTGAGACTTAACCTAGACTGCTCGCGCCACGCACCTAGAGGGTGAGCAGGGGTTATTCTGGGGAGTCATCCTTCGCCCGGACAAGAAGTAAAGGGTCCCTGCTTGTTGTGGGTTCACACCTGCGTCAACCAGAGCCCCCTCATTTCTAACAAAGCGCATAAATCGATTGTGAGCCCTCGGCAGAGCGGGGTTGTCTGTTCCTGAAGCGGTTTCTTTGTCTACCCGCTCCTTGTGTCAGGGTGTCCTAGTCAGCGCCAGCGGGACGCACTCACCACCGCACTTTGGGGTTTCCCTGCCGCCGCCGTACCTACCATCTATACGGCCGCCATGTGCAGGGAAAACTACAGTTCCCGGCGGCCCTTGCGGGACAAACCCGCCAACGTCAGCGGAAGCGCGCCTGAAGCGCATAAATCGATTGTGAGCCCTCGGCAGAGCGGGGTTGTCTGTTCCTGAAGCGGTTTCTTTATCTACCCGCTCCTTGTGTCAGGGTGTCCTAGTCAGCGCCAGCGGGACGCACTCACCACCGCACTTTGGGGTTTCCCTGCCGCCGCCGTACCTACCATCTATACGGCCGCCGTGTGCAGGGAAAACTACAGTTCCCGGCGGCCCTTGCGGGACGAACCCGCCAACGTCAGCGGAAGCGCGCCTGAAGCGCATAAATCGATTGTGAGCCCCCGCGCCGCGGGACGCGCGCGGGCGACGCCGGGCTAAGCCCGGGCAAAGGGCGGGCCCTCTGTGGCCCTCAGAGGACCGATTGAGGCCGGGACGGGCCCCCCCACTAAACTGTAAGACCTTATTGGATTGTTTTTAATGTTTGGTTACTAAGTCTCATTAGGTATTATTATACATGTTGGCGTTGCCACATCTGTGAAAGTTTAATTGAAGTTTTAGGCCCTCCCAGGGGTATAACAAAATATGGCTAAAGCAATTGCAGGAGGTAAATCCACGACTATATCAACGTTGGATAACTACCTAGTTAAAGTTGTCACTAAAATCAACAGTGATAGGCGTAAATCATTAGGTCAGGGTTCAAACTCATTGACTACTGGTCCTTTGTTAAATGACACAGACACTGTATTCTCTACTTCATCCCACGCCACCAACTGTGTAAATGAAAAGAATGATTTAGCACTCTTGGATGATCACTTCCCTAGCGAACAACAAGAACCACTTGAAGTGAATAGAGATTTAGCAACTGACGTTAATGAGATTGTAGAAGACTCTCCGGACCGGCCATCCCAGAGAGCGTTAAGATCCCGTAAACGGACTCATCTTAAACAGGGTTCCACACGAAGTAATCATAAAAAGACGGGTCCTGTGCCAATAATTCAGGCCACTAAGGAACCAGCCACTACTAACCATCTTATGGCCAAGCTAGATTCCGATCAACTTGATTCCTTGTTAGGCCTCGTAGAGTCTAAAATCCTGAAAATTGTTGAACCCCTAGTCACCAAAATTGGCGAATTATCTGTTGAGATTGAAGGCCTACGTAATCTTTTGGCAAATAAGACCAATTCCTCTGAGAATCTGACTAAAGCCACAGAGGGCGTACCTGTCTCTGTTGATATTACGAGGTCCTCAAAGGATACCCTAAATAGTACAGCCCCATTGGTAGTTGTTTCACCAGTAAACGAGACAAACACTTTATCTTCTGGCAGCTGCTTAAGCGATAATAACGCAACAGCAAGTACCTACTTGGGAGGAGCAAAACCAGATCTCCCCCCTGACTGCGCCCCTTTTGTTATTGTGCTAAAAAATGTTCCCCCTTTGAAGGACGTTGCCCAAAACCCTTTTTTTGAAACCCATGAATCTCTTAAAAATAAATCAGTCTCGTGGCTAAATAAGAATTATGGTTTTCCAGCACATCTATCTCATCTGATTTTAACCGCGAGAAGAGTTTCCTGGGTTGGGCGCTCACGCAAGACTATAAAGGGGGATTGTGTAATAATAAACTTTAGTAATCCCCATATAGTGCATAACATCCTATCAAAAGCCACCCTGCTCCCTCACACTGGCGAGGGTATTACCCTGCATTCACTGGGCTACTTCTATAAACAACAGATACATTTACCCCCCAGTGTTCCATGGGAATTCAGAGTAAGTCATCCTGAAAGCCAGTTTTTTCAAGGTTTTGCTATTTCAAATCGCTTTCAGGCTCTGAGTAATTTAGACTCTAACGATTGACTGCACCCTGACGGGGGCACTTCAAGACTCAGCGTGGAAAACTTAACCGTTGTGGAGGGAGAGGTCACGGCATCAGGCGATTCTGTACCAGCTACATGTGGAGAGGGCACACAAAATGTTACGTCTGCATCGGGGACTGTCAATGATGAAAGAGTGGATGCGACTGTTAGTGCCTCTCAAATGCCCCTTGGCACAAGTGTCCTTAGTTGGAATATAGCTGGACTAAATAACAAAACTCATGACCCTACCTGGAGGGACATTCTATTAGGCCATGAAATTATTGGCTTACAAGAAACTTGGGACACTGAAAATACTTTTTTGCTGGACGGATTTTGTGCTTTTTGGTCACCAGCGGTGGCCTCTAATAGGGGAAGGGCTAAAGGTGGTCTCTTGACCCTTATTGCACTAACCATTGATGGCAAATACAGTAAGGTGGAAACGGGCTCGCCTTACTGTTTAGCAGTTGAAATTCATTCCAACTTAAATGGGATCTGGCTTATTGTTAATTTTTATAATTCATTTATTCAGAATATGCCTAATGAACATTTACGCAGTCTATTTGATTTTTTACAAATGTATAATGAACTTTGTAAAAATCCGTATTCGGTTATTGTGCTTGGTGATTTTAATGTTCATCCATGTTTTAAAAATTGTTTTATATGGGACAGTTTAGGTCCACAAGATCAAGGCAATTTACACTTTGAACACACACCACAAGGGACTTTTTTAGATGAGCTTCTAGTGGGGAATCATTTGGTTTATCCCGTAAATGACATAAATGACACCCCGACCTTTAAAGGAAGTGGAACAGGATCCACTATTGACTACATCTTTGTTACGTCTAACTTAGCTGGTAATGTAAGTCATTATAAGGTCAATTGGTCTACTCTTAGTGACCACAATCCCGTCCAGTTAATTCTTACTGATGATCTTAAAAAAGGAATAGTGGATAAACCTACTGTCAGTATACTGGACATAAGGCCAACAGACCAAATGCGACGCCTGAAATGGTGTCAGTTGGTCCCAGAGGATTTCACCAAAAATTTGTGGGAGACGGTTGGGGATGAAATACTTCTGTGTTCACAGGACGGGATTTGTAGTGATGCAGTTCTGACAGCTTATGAAAAAATCTGCTGTCAGGTGAACAGTGATCTTAAAAAAGCATGCAAGGACAAACCCAACGTTGGGGAGAAATGGTTTGATCACAGCTGCTCATCCTCCCAACGGAAGCTTATGTCAGCTCTTAAAGTGGTTCCACCTGACAGAGCGGAAATTGCCATTTGTAGGAAGGCCTACAAAATGGCTCAGAAGAAACGTAAAACCGAAATTAGGGAAAATGCATGGAATGACCTCCTGTCTACTGATGTCATTAATAATAGTGCGAAATTTTGGTCTATTGTAAATAAACCTTTTTTTAACGGTAAAAGTCACACCGAGCTTGAATGCGGCATCCAAGAGGATGTTTGGTATGCTCATTTTAAACAGGTGTATGATGGAGACGGCTCAAGGGCGGGGCCCTTACTTAACCTTGACAATTATACGCTGACCTTCACAGAATTAGAGGTGAGAAATGCTATTTTACAAATGACAAGTAATAAGGCGCCGGGACCCGATGGAGTCCCGGCGGACCTTTTCAAATCAGATATCAAACTCTGGTCTAAAATTCTTTTTAATGTTTTTATAAATGCATGCCAACAGGGCCTCCCATCAACATGGGCGAAATCAGTCATCGTCCCTATTTTTAAAAAGGGGGACAGAGGCGACCCGAGCTGCTATCGACCAATTTCTCTTATAGACTCCTCAGTGAAAGTCTTGGGGAGGGTTGTTCTCGCCCAACTAAACGGTTGGCTAGAGGAATCTGGAAAACTCTCTATGGTCCAGTACGGATTTAGGAAAGGGATGGGCACCATAGACCAATGTTTAAACTTACAACTCTTAATTGGTAAATACACGGTGGCCAAAAAAGGAACCCTGTTGGTTGCCTTTATGGATTTGTCTTCGGCCTTTGACCGTGTAAATAGATCAAAACTATGGCCTATGCTCCTAGAACTTGGTGTTGATAAAGAGATCGTTCATTTTTTAGCGGACCTACATAGAGAGTTAATAGCCACAGTTCGTTATGACCAAAAGGGAAATTGTACCAAAGATATACCCATATCTTATGGGGTCAGGCAGGGGTGCATTTTGGCACCTCTCCTTTTCACTCTATATATAAACGATTTGGACAACACCCTTGTCGCCTCATGTAAAGATATCCCCCGTGCAGGGAAATATTCGGTCCCTGCCCTTTTATATGCTGACGATGCTGCCTTAATCGCCAGAACGGGAGTGGGCCTTCAGCTACTATTAAATTCTTTCGCTGATTTTATGAAGGATTTGGACTTATCTGTCAATTTTGTTAAATCACACGTTATGGTCATTGGCCCTAAATCTGCCAAATCTAAAACCTTTTTATGTGGGAGTCATCAATTATCGAGGGTCTCTTCTTTTCCTTATCTGGGTGTCCTTTTCGATGATCGAGATTCCGGGGTTATCCAAATACAGGCAAAAAAGATTGTGTTTTCAAGAGCTACAGTAGGAGTCCTGGGTTTTGCGAGAAAACTGGGAGCCAGACCATTGAAGGCCCTTATCCAGGTGTACAAGGCTAAGTGTCTCTCCATAGCCTTGTACGGAGCTGAGGTCTGGGGCATTAACAACGCTAAAAGCATTCAGACTGTTGAGGATAGATTTCTAAAAAATCTCCTCTCAGTACCGATTTGTACCGCTAATTATATTGTCCATCAGGAACTAGGTATTGGTTATCTTGAAGACAGCATTGCCCTGGCCCCGATGCTGAAATGGATTAGCATCTGGCTTAACCCGGATTTACACTTGAACCACATCATTTTGAGAGATTGTCTGTCGCTCGATCATGGTTTGTATATACCCTGGTTGAAATACATCTGGACCCTGGCCAAAAATCTCGGGAGACCAGAGCTGTATCTTTCTCCCGAGACCCTGGTAAAAGGCGACATCAACTGGTGCAAAGAAAGTTATAGTTGCATATCCACTTTGGCAAGGGAAGAGAAGGAGTTGGTTAAGGGTTCCGTTAGGAGCCACCAACTCTGTAAAACAACACCTCTTATGGAACCTTATCTCGGATATGTAACAAATCCAAATCACCGTTTTCTTTTAACCAGATTTAGATTGAACCAACTATACTCATTGATCGGAGTTAAGAAAGATTGGAAAAGGGCGTTGGACCCTGGCCCTTGTTCCTGTGATAACTTTTCCCCCCAGGACATTATACACCTTTTTTTCTTCTGTGAGCACTTTATTGACATTAGGAAACGTTTTTTAATCCCAATTTTAAAAGATAAAGGCTTTGTTCAAGTGAGACCTGCTTTTTTGTACTTACAGCTTTTAAATAATGTCTGGGAAACCTTCAACATTGCAAGTTTTTTAACCGTGGTAATTCGTACCTTGAAGAAATGAACTGTACCCTTTTTAATGTTGGTATTTTATTAATAATGAAATCTTTGTTTTTAATATGTATTTATTGTAGTATGCTTTTATGGTTTGCACTAAAACCGAATAAAAACTTTATGACTGACTGACTGAGTAGTAGAGAGCGAGTAGTAGAGAGTGAGTAGCAGAGAGTAGTAGAGAGTGAGTAGTAGAGAGTAGTAGAGAGTCCATAGTAGAGAGTAGTAGAGAGCAGTAGAGAGTGAGTAGTAGAGAGTGAGTAGAGAGAAGTAGTAGAGAGTAGTAGAGAGTGAATAGAAGAGAGTGAGTAGTAGAGAGTAGTAGAGAGTGAGTAGTAGAGAGTAGTACAGAGTAGTAGAGAAGTAAAGAGTGCATAGTAGAGAGTGAGTAGTAGAGAGTGAGTAGTAGAGAGTGAGTAGTAGAGAGTGAGTAGAAGAGAGTAGTACAGAGTAGTAGAGAGCGAGTAGTAGAGAATGAGTAGCAGAGAGTAGTAGAGTGAGTAGTAGAGAGTAGTAGAGTAGAAGAGAGCGAGTCGCAGAGAGCGAGTAGCAGAGTGAGTAGTAGAGAGTAGTAGAGTAGTAGAGAGTGAGTAGTAGAGAGTGAGTAGTAGGGAGTAGTAGAGCTTGAATAGTAGAGAGTAGTAGAGAGTGAGTAGTAGAGAGTGAGTAGTAGAGAGTGAGCAGAGAGCAGTAGTAGAGAGTGAGTAGTAGAGAGTAGTAGAGAGTGAGTAGTAGAGAGTAGTAGTGAGTAGTAGAGTAGTAAAAAGCGAGTAGTAGTGAGTGAGTACCAGAGAGTAGTAGAGAGGGAGTAGTAGAGAGTGCGTAGTAGAGAGTAGTAGATAGTAGTAAAGAGTGAGTAGTAGAGAGTGAGTAGAAAGTAGTAGTAGAGAGTAGTAGAGTAGTAGAGAGTAATAGAGAGTGAGTAGTAGAGAGTAGTAGCGAGTAATAGAATACTAGAGAGCGGGTAGTAGAGAGTGAGTAGCAGAGAGAAGTGCAGAGTGAGTAGTAGAGAGTAGTAGTAGAGAGTAGTAGAGTAGTAGAGAGCAAGTAGTCGTGAGTGAGTACCAGAGAGTAGTAGAGAGTGAGGAGTAGAGAGCGAGTAGCAGAGAGCGAGTAGCAGAGAATGAGTAGCAGAGTGAGTAGTAGAGAGTAGTAGAGTAGTAGAGAGTGAGTAGTAGAGAGTGAGTAGTAGAGAGTAGTAGAGCTTGAATAGTAGAGAGTAGTAGAGAGTGAGTAGTAGAGAGTGAGTAGTAGAGAGTGAGCAGAGAGTAGTAGTAGAGAGTGAGTAGTAGAGAGTGAGTAGTAGAGAGTAGTAGTGAGAAGTAGAGTAGTAGAGAGCAAGTAGTCGTGAGTGAGTACCAGAGAGTAGTAGAGAGGGACTAGTAGAGAGTGCGTAGTAGAGGGTAGTAGAGAATAGTAGAGAGTGAGTAGTAGAGAGTGTGTAGAGAGTAGTAGTAGAGAGTAGTAGAGAGTAGTGGAGAGTAATAGAGAGTGAGTAGTAGAGAGTAGTAGCAGGTGATAGAATACTAGAGAGCGAGTAGTAGATAGTGAGTAGCAGAGAGAAGTAGAGAGTAAGTAGTAGAGAGTAGTAGTAGAGATTAGTAGAGTAGTAGAGAGTATTTAGTGTAGAGTAGTAGACAGTGACTAGTAGAGAGTGAGTAGTAGAGAGTAGTAGAGTAGTAGAGAGTGAGTAGTAGAGAGCAGTAGAGAGTAGAGAGTAATAGAGAGTCATAGAGAGTGAGTAGTAGAGAGTAGTAGAGTGAATAGTAGAGTGAGTAGTAGAGGGTAGTAGTAGAGAGTAGTAGAGAGTAGTAGAGTAGTAGAGAGTGAGTAGTAGAGAGTGAGTAGTAGAGAGTGAGTGGTAGAGTAGTAGAGAGCGAGTAGTAGAGAGTGAGTAGCAGAGAGTAGTAGAGAGTGAGTAGTAGAGAGTAGTAGAGAGTACGTAGTAGAGAGTAGTAGAGAGCAGTAGAGAGTGAGTAGTAGAGAGTGAGTAGAGAGAAGTAGTAGAGAGTAGTAGAGAGTGAATAGAAGAGAGTGAGTAGTAGAGAGTAGTAGAGAGCGAGTAGTAGAGAGTGAGTAGCAGAGAGTAGTAGAGAGTGAGTAGTAGAGAGTAGTAGAGAGTACGTAGTAGAGAGTAGTAGAGAGCAGTAGAGAGTGAGTAGTAGAGAGTGAGTAGAGAGAAGTAGTAGAGAGTAGTAGAGAGTGAATAGAAGAGAGTGAGTAGTAGAGAGTAGTAGAGAGTGAGTAGTAGAGAGTAGTACAGAGTAGTAGAGAAGTAAAGAGTGCATAGTAGAGAGTGAGTAGTAGAGAGTGAGTAGTAGAGAGCGAGTAGTAGAGAGTGAGCAGCTCTATTGACCTGGTTTCTCTGGCTCTACAGCAGCTCCGTTGACCTGGTTCTCTGGCTCTAGAGCAGCTCTGCAGACCTGGTTCTTAGACTCTAGAGCAGCTCTGCTGCCCTGGTTCTCTGGCTCCAAAGCAGCTCTGCTGACCTGGTTCCATGGCTCTAAAGCAGCTCTGCTGACCTGGTTCTCTGGCTCTAGAGCAGCTCTGCTTACCTGGTTCTTAGACTCTAGAGCAGCTCTGCTGACCTGCTTCTCTGGCTCTAAAGCAGCTCTGCTGACCTGGTTCTCTGGCTCTAAAGCTGCTCTGCTGACCTGGTTTCTCTGGCTCTACGGCAGCTCTGCTGACCTGGGTCTCTGGTTCTAGCGCAGCTCTGCTGACCTGCTTATTAGGCTCTAGAGTAGCTCTGCTGACCTGGTTCTCTGGCTCTACAATGGCTCTGCTGACCTGGTTCTCTGGCTCTAAAGCAGCTCTGCTGACCTGGTTTCTCCTGCTTTACTGCAACTCTGCTGACCTGGCTCTATGGCTTTAAAGCAGCTCTGTTGACCTGGTTCTCTGGCTCTACAGCAGCTGTGCTGACCTGGTTCTCTGGCTCTACAACAGCTCTGCTGACCTGGTTCTCTGGTTCTAGAGCAGCTCTGCTGACCTATTTCTTAGGCTCTAGAGCAGCTCTGTTGACCTGGTTCTCTGGCTCTACAACAGCTATGTAGAGTAGTAGAGAGTGAGTGGTAGAGAGTGAGTAGTAGAGAGTGAGTAGTGGAGAGTAGTAGAGAGTCCATAGTAGAGAGAAGTAGAGAGCAGTAGAGAGTGAGTAGTAGAGAGTGAGTAGAGAGTAGTAGTAGAGAGTGAATAGAAGAGAGTGAGTAGTAGAGAGTAGTAGAGAGTGAGAAGTAGAGAGTAGTAGATAGTGAGTAGTAGAATAGTAGAGAGCGAGGAGAAGAGAGTGAGTAGTAGAGAGTGAGTAGTAGAGAGTAGTAGAGAGTGAGTAGTAGAGAGTGAGTAGTACAGAGTAGTAGAGTACTAGAGAGCGAGTAGTAGAGTGTGAGTAGCAGAGAGTAGCAGAGTGAGTAGTAGAGAGTAGTAGCGTAGAAGAGAGCGAGTAGCAGAGAGCGAGTTGCAGAGAGTGAGTGGCAGAGGGAGTAGTAGAGAGTAGTAGAGTAGTAGAGTAGTAGAGAGTGAGTAGTAGAGAGTGAGTAGTAGGGAGTAGTAGAGCTTGAATAGTAGAGAGTAGTAGAGAGTGAGTAGTAGAGAGTGAGTAGTAGAGAGTGAGCAGAGAGTAGTAGTAGAGAGTGAGTAGTAGAGAGTAGTAGAGGGTGAGTAGTAGTGAGTAGTACAGTAGTAGAGAGTGAGTAGTAGTGAGTGAGTACCAGAGAGTAGTAGAGAGGGAGTAGTAGAGAGTGCGTAGTAGAGAGTAGTAGAGAGTAGTAGAGAGTGAGTAGTAGAGAGTAGTAGCGCATAATAGAATACTAGAGAGCGAGTAGTAGAGAGTGAGTAGCAGAGAGAAGTAGAGATTGAGTAGTAGAGAGTAGTAGTAGAGAGTAGTAGAGTAGTGGAGAGTGAGTAGTGTAGAGTAGTAGAGAGTGAGTAGTAGAGAGTGAGTAGTAGAGAGTAGTAGAGAGTAGTAGAGTAGTAGAGAGTGAGTAGTAGAGAGTAGTAGAGAGTAGAGCGTAGTAGAGAGTAGGGGAAAGTGAGTAGTAGAGAGTAGAAGAGAGTGAATAGTAGAGTGAGTAGTAGAGAGTGAGTAATAGAGAGTAGTAGTAGAGGGTAGTAGAGAGTAGTAGAGTAGTAGAGAGTGAGTAGTAGAGTGTGAGTAGTAGAGAGTGAGTAGTAGAGAGTGAGTAGTAGAGAGTAGTAGAGAGTGAGTAGTAGAGTGAGTAATAGAGAGTGAGTAGTAGAGAGTAGTATTAGAGAGTAGTAGAGAGTAGCAGAGTAGTAGAGAGTGAGTAGTAGAGAGAAAGTAGTAGAGAGTGAGTAGTAGAGTGAGTAGTAAAGTGAGTAGTAGAGCATGAGTAGTAGAGAGTGAGTAGTAGAGAGTAGTAGAGAGTGAGTAGTAGAAAGTGAGTAGTAGAGAGTAGTAGAGAGTGAGTAGCAGAGAGTAGTAGAGAGTGAGTAGTAGAGAGTGAGTAGTAGAGAGTGAGTTAGTAGAGAGTAGTAGAGAGTAGAGAGTAATAGAGAGTAGTAGAGAGTGAGTAGTAGAGTGAGTAGTAGAGAGAAGAAGAGAGTGAGTAGTAGAGAGTGAGTAGTATAGAGTGAGTAGTAGAGAGTAGTAGAGCGAGTAGTAGAGGGTGAGTAGTAGAGAGTGAGTAGTACAGAGTGAGTAGTACAGAGTGAGTAGTAGAGAGTAGTAGTGGAGAGTAGTAGAGAGTAGTAGAGTGGTAGAGAGTGA
The DNA here is from genome assembly GCF_964204655.1 of Triturus cristatus. Lineage (NCBI taxonomy): Eukaryota > Metazoa > Chordata > Amphibia > Caudata > Salamandridae > Triturus > Triturus cristatus. The sequence continues at coordinate 35,179,680 of NC_140580.1, forward strand.
GTAGTAGAGAGTAGAGCGTAGTAGAGAGTAGGGGAAAGTGAGTAGTAGAGAGTAGAAGAGAGTGAATAGTAAAGTGAGTAGTAGAGAGTGAGTAATAGAGAGTAGTAGTAGAGGGTAGTAGACAGTAGTAGAGTAGTAGAGAGTGAGTAGTAGACAGAAAGTAGTAGAGAGTGAGTAGTAGAGTGAGTAGTAGAGTGAGTGTTGGACCCGGCCTCGTGGCGTGGTCTTAACCCTCTTGGACTGTGCTCGTCCCCCGCACCGGCCTACACGGGCCGTCCTTTCAGGCCGTCAGGGACTCCTCCTCCCTTCGAGGTCCCCCTTGGATTGTACCCGTTTGCCTACACCCGCCTCAGCGGCCCCCTTTTCCAGGCCGCACAGGAACCCCTCATCTCTTCGGGGTTCCCCCCATGCTTGCTCCACGCACCAGCCCACGCGACCCGGCTCGCCCCGGCCTCGGCCCCAGCGAAGCCCCGACATCGAGGCACCACGATCTGGCCAGGGGGCACCGCATGGCCACTTCACCTCTCCCGGAGGAGGAGAGTTTCGATGGGACCCCCACCGTCCCTCCACACCTAGGTACGATCGTCCTCCGGCCTCTCCGGGCCTGGCGCCTCTCCCGCTGGGCGTCTGGCCTCTCCCAGCCCGGCCTCTCCGCCCCCCCCAGGCGCAAGGGTCCGGACATCAAAGGGCTCCAGACCTATATCTGGAACAGCAGTTGTATCCCGGAGTCAAGAGCCCTGCTGATGGAATCGCGGCTGACCCTACGGTGAAGAACTCTTGCTTGACCCTATACCAAGAGCCCAGCTGACTGCGTCGCGGCTCCACCTTATTGAGACAAGGAACCTCACGGAACATCGGGGCCCTGCTGACGCTGTCGCGGCCCAACCTCACTGAAGCCTCCCCCAGAGCCCTGCTGACGTCGTCGCGGCTCGAGCTGAACTGAACCACCTTAAGAGCCCTGCTGACCTAGTCGCGGCTCAAGCTCCACGAACTGATCACCAGAGCCCTGCTGACGCCGTCGCGGCTCGACCACTCCGGGACACGGAGTCCCTTCAGCTTGAGGAACAAGAACTGGGCCTAAGGTACCCTCGTACCCAGCTGCTACCAAAGACTGTCCCGCTACCCCGTCCCTACCAAAGACTTTGAGACTCTTGCGGATCCCTCGATCCCCCCTTGTATATATCGATAACCGTAACTTCCTAAATGCTGATAAAGAATTGCTCATCGTGATAAACATCCTCGAGTCCTGTGTGGTGGTGTTACTGTGCTGGTACGGTATAGGAGAAGGACCTCGCCTAGGAGGCTTCTCAGCAGCGCTCGGCTACTTTGTACAGTGTGGGGGCCCCCCTAGGTGGTCTCTCCGACTCCCCCAGGGTTCGCCTTCTAACAGTGAGTAGTAGAGCATGAGTAGTAGAGAGTAGTAGTAGAGTGTAGTAGAGAATAGTAGAGAAGTAATGAATGAGTAGTAGAGAGTGAGTAGTAGAGAGTAGTAGAGAGTGAGTAGTAGAGAGTCAGTAGTAGAGAGTAGTAGAGAGTGAGTAGCAGAGAGTAGTAGAGAGTGAGCAGTAGAGAGTGAGTAGTAGAGAGTGAGTTAGTAGAGAGTGAGTAGTAGAGAGTAGTAGAGAGTAGAGAGTAATAGAGAGTAGTAGAGAGTGAGTAGTAGAGTGAGTAGTAGAGAGAAGTAGAGAGTGAGTAGTATAGAGTGAGTAGTAGAGAGTAGTAGAGTGAGTAGTAGAGGGTGAGTAGTAGAGAGTGAGTAGTGCAGAGTGAGTAGTACAGAGTGAGAAGTAGAGAGTAGTAGTGGAGAGTAGTAGAGAGTAGTAGAGTGGTACAGAGTGAGTAGTAGAGAGTGAGTAGTGTAGAGTAGTAGAGAGTGGGTAGTAGAGAGTAGTAGAGAGTAGTAGAGTAGTAGAGAGGGAGTAGTAGAGAGCAGTAGAGAGTAGAGAGTAATAGAGAGTAGTAGAGAGTGAGTAGTAGAGAGTAGTAGAGTGAATAGTAGAGTGATTAGTAGAGAGTGAGTAGTAGAGAGTAGTAGTAGAGAGTAGTAGAGTAGTAGAGAGTGAGTAGTAGAGTGTGAGTAGTAGAGAGTGAGTAGTAGAGTGAGTAATAGAGAGTGAGTAGTAGAGAGTTGTATTAGAGAGTAGTAGAGAGTGAGTAGTAGAGAGTGAGTAGTAGAGAGTAGTAGTAGAGAGTAGTAGAGAGTAGTAGAGTAGTAGAGAGTGAGTAGTAGAGTGTGAGTAGGAGAGAGTGAGTAGTAGAGTGAGTAATAGAGAGTGAGTAGTAGAGAGTTGTATTAGAGAGTAGTAGAGAGTGAGTAGTAGAGTGAGTAGTAGAGCATGAGTAGTAAAGAGTAGTAGTAGAGTGTAGTAGAGAGTAGTAGAGAAGTAGAGAATGAGTAGTAGAGAGTGAGTAGTAGAGAGTAGTAGAGAGTGAGTAGTAGTGAGTAGTAGAGAGCGAGTAGTAGAAAGTGAGTAGCAGAGAGTGAGTAGTAGAGAGTAGTAGTAGAGAGTAGTAGAGAGTGAGTAGTAGAGAGTGAGGAGTAGAGAGCAAGTAGCAGAGAGTGAGTAGCAGAGAGTGAGTAGCAGAGTGAGTAGTAGAGAGTAGTAGAGTAGTAGAGAGTGAGTAGTAGAGAGTAGTAGAGCTTGAATAGTAGAGAGTAGTAGAGAGTGAGTAGTAGAGAGTGAGTAGTAGAGAGTGAGCAGAGAGTAGTAGTAGAGAGTGAGTAGTAGAGAGTTGTAGAGAGTGAGTAGTAGAGAGTAGTAGTGAGTAGTAGAGTAGTAGAGAGCAGGTAGTAGTGAGTGAGTACCAGAGAGTAGTAAAGAGGGAGTAGTAGAGAGTGCATAGTAGAGGGTAGTAGAGAATAGTAGAGAGTGAGTAGTAGAGAGTGAGTAGCAGAGAGAAGTAGAGAGTGAGTAGTAGAGAGTAGTAGTAGAGAGTAGTAGAGTAGTAGAGAGTAGGCAGTGTAGAGTAGTAGAGAGTGAGTAGTAGAGAGTAGTAGAGAGTAGTAGAGTAGTAGAGAGTGAGTAGTAGAGAGCAGTAGAGAGTAGAGAGTAATAGAGAGTTATAGAGAGTGAGTAGTAGAGAGTAGTAGAGTGAGTAGTAGAGAGTGAGTAGTAGAGAGTAGTAGTAGAGAGTAGTAGAGAGTAGTAGAGTAGTAGAGAGTGAGTAGTAGAGAGTGAGTAGTAGAGAGTGAGTGGTAGAGTAGTAGAGAGCGAGTAGTAGCGAGTGAGTAGAAGAGAGTAGTAGAGAGTGAGTAGTAGAGAGTAGTAGAGAGTCCGTAGTAGAGAGTAAAAGAGAGCAGTAGAGAGTGAGTAGAGAGTAGTAGTAGAGAGTAGTAGAGAGTGAATAGAAGAGAGTGAGTAGTAGAGAGTAGTAGAGAGTGAGTAGTAGAGAGTAGTAGATAGTGAGTAGTAGAGTAGTAGAGAGCGAGTAGAAGAGAGTGAGTAGTAGAGAGTAGTAGAGAGTAGTAGAGAGTGAGTAGTAGAGAGTACTGTAGAGTAGTAGAGAGTGAGTAGTAGAGAGTGAGTAGTAGAGAGTAGTACAGAGTAGTAGAGTAGGAGAGAGCGAGTAGTAGAGAGTGAGTAGCAGAGAGCGAGTAGTAGAAAGTGAGTAGCAGAGAGTAGTAGAGTGAGTAGTAGAGGTAGTAGAGTAGAAGAGAGCGAGTAGTAGAGAGTAGTAGTAGAGAGTAGTAGAGAGTGAGTAGTAGAGAGTGAGGAGTAGAGAGCGAGTAGCAGAGAGCGAGTAGCAGAGTGTGAGTAGCAGAGTGAGTAGTAGAGAGTAGTAGAGTAGTAGAGAGTGAGTAGTAGAGTGTGAGTAGTAGAGAGTAGTAGAGCTTGAATAGTAGAGAGTATTAGAGAGTGAGTAGTAGAGAGTGAGCAGAGAGTAGTAGTAGAGAGTGAGTAGTAGAGAGTGAGTAGTAGAGTAGTAGAGAGCAAGTAGTAGTGAGTGAGTACCAGAGAGCAGAAGAGAGGGAGTAGTAGAGAGTGCGTAGTAGAGGGTAGTAGAGAATAGTAGAGAGTGAGTAGTAGAGAGTGAGTAGAGAGTAGTAGTAGAGAGTAGTAGAGAGTAGTGGAGAGTAATAGAGAGTGAGTAGTAGAGAGTAGTAGCGAGTAATAGAATACTAGAGAGCGAGTAGTAGAGAGTGAGTAGCAGAGAGAAGTAGAGAGTGAGTAGTAGAGAGTAGTAGTAGAGAGTAGTAGAGTAGTAGAGAGTAAGTAGTGTAGAGTAGTAGACAGTGAGTAGTAGAGAGTGAGTAGTAGAGAGTAGTAGAGTAGTAGAGTAGCAGAGAGTGAGTAGTAGAGAGCAGTAGAGAGTAGAGAGTAATAGAGAGTCGTAGAGAGTGAGTAGTAGAGAGTAGTAGAGTGAATAATAGAGTGAGTAGTAGAGAGTGAGTAGTAGAGAGTAGTAGTAGAGAGTAGTAGAGTGTAGTAGAGTAGTAGAGAGTGAGTAGTAGAGAGTGAGTGGTAGAGTAGTAGAGAGTGAGTAGTAGCGAGTGAGTAGCAGAGAGTAGTAGAGAGTGAGTAGTAGAGAGTAGTAGAGAGTCCGTAGTAGAGAGCAGTAGAGAGTGAGTAGTAGAGAGTGAGTAGAGAGTAGTAGTAGAGAGTAGTAGAGAGTGAATAGAAGAGAGTGAGTAGTAGAGAGTTGTACAGAGTGAGTAGTAGAGAGTAGTAGATAGTGAGTAGTAGAGTGGTAGAGAGCAAGTAGAAGAGAGTGAGTAGTAGAGAGTGAGTAGTAGAGAGTAGTAGAGAGTGAGTAGTAGAGAGTGAGTAGTAGAGAGTAGTACAGAGTAGTAGAGAAGTAGAGAGTGCGTACTAGAGAGTGAGTAGTAGAGAGTGAGTAGTAGAGAGTGAGTAGTAGAGAGTAGTACAGAGTAGTACAGAGTAGTAGAGTAGTAGAGAGCGAGTAGTAGAGAGTGAGTAGCAGAGAGTAATAGAGAGTAGTAGAGCAGAAGAGAGCGAGTAGCAGAGAGCGAGTAGCAGAGAGTGAGTAGCAGAGTGAGTAGTAGACAGTAGTAGAGTAGTAGAGAGTGAGTAGTAGAGAGTGAGTAGTAGGGAGTAGTAGAGCTTGAATAGTAGAGAGTAGTAGAGAGTGAGTAGTAGAGAGTGAGTAGTAGAGAGTGAGCAGAGAGTAGTAGTAGAGAGTGAGTAGTAGAGAGTAGTAGAGAATGAGTAGTAGAGAGTAGTAGTGAGTAGTAGAGTAGTAAAAAGCGAGTAGTAGTGAGTGAGTACCAGAGAGTAGTAGAGAGGGAGTAGTAGAGAGTGCGTAGTAGAGAGTAGTAGATAGTAGTAGAGAGTGAGTAGTAGAGAGTAAGTAGAAAGTAGTAGTAGAGAGTAGTAGAGAGTAGTAGAGAGTAATAGAGAGTGAGTGGTAGAGAGTAGTAGTGAGTAATAGAATACTAGAGAGCGAGTAGTAGAGAGTGAGTAGCAGAGAGAAGTAGAGAGTGAGTAGTAGAGAGTAGTAGTAGAGAGTAGTAGAGTAGTAGAGAGTGAGTAGTGTAGAGTAGTAGAGAGTGAGTAGTAGAGAGTGAGTAGTAGAGAGTAGTAGAGTAGTAGAGAGTGAGTAGTAGAGAGTAGAGAGTAATAGAGAGTAGTAGAGAGTGAGTAGTTCAGAGTAGTAGAGTGAATAGTAGAGTGAGTAGTAGAGAGAAGTAGTAGAGAGTAGTAGAGAGTAGTAGAGTAGTAGAAAGTGAGTAGTAGAGTGTGAGTAGTAGAGAGTGAGTAGTACAGAGTGAGTAGTAGAGAGTAGTAGTGGAAAGTAGTAGAGAGTAGTAGAGTAGTACAGAGTGAGTAGTAGAGAGTGAGTAGTAGAGAGTAGTAGAGAGTGAGTAGTAGAGAGTGAGTAGTAGAGAGAGAGTAGTAGAGAGTGAGTAGTAGAGAGTGAATAGTAGAGAGTAGTAGAGAGTGAGTAGTAGAGATAGAGTAGTAGAGAGTAGTAAAGTAGTAGAGAGTGAGTAGTAGAGAGTGAGCAGCTCTACTGACCTGGTTTCTCTGGCTCTACAGCAGCTCCGTTGACCTGGTTCTCTGTCTCTAGAGCAGCTCTGCTGACCTGGTTCTTAGACTCTAGCGCAGCTCTGCTGACCTGGTTCTCTGGCTCTAAAGCAGCTCTGCTGACTTGGTTTCTCTGGCTCTAGAGCAGCTCTGCTGGCCTGGTTCTCTGGCTCTACAACAGCTCTGTAGAGTAGTAGAGTAGTAGAGCGTGAGTAGTAGAGAGTGAGTAGTAGAGAGTAGTAGAGAGTGAGTAGTAGAGAGTGAGTAGTAGAGAGAGAGTAGTAGAGAGTGAGTAGTAGAGAGTGAATAGTAGAGAGTAGTAGAGAGTGAGTAGTAGAGATAGAGTAGTAGAGAGTAGTAAAGTAGTAGAGAGTGAGTAGTAGAGAGTGAGCAGCTCTACTGACCTGGTTTCTCTGGCTCTACAGCAGCTCCGTTGACCTGGTTCTCTGTCTCTAGAGCAGCTCTGCTGACCTGGTTCTTAGACTCTAGCGCAGCTCTGCTGACCTGGTTCTCTGGCTCTAAAGCAGCTCTGCTGACTTGGTTTCTCTGGCTCTAGAGCAGCTCTGCTGGCCTGGTTCTCTGGCTCTACAACAGCTCTGTAGAGTAGTAGAGTAGTAGAGCGTGAGTAGTAGAGAGTGAGTAGTAGAGTAGTAGAGAGCGAGTAGTAGAGAGTGAGCAGCTCTATTGACCTGGTTTCTCTGGCTCTACAGCAGCTCCGTTGACCTGGTTCTCTGGCTCTAGAGCAGCTCTGCAGACCTGGTTCTTAGACTCTAGAGCAGCTCTGCTGCCCTGGTTCTCTGGCTCCAAAGCAGCTCTGCTGACCTGGTTCCATGGCTCTAAAGCAGCTCTGCTGACCTGGTTCTCTGGCTCTAGAGCAGCTCTGCTTACCTGGTTCTTAGACTCTAGAGCAGCTCTGCTGACCTGCTTCTCTGGCTCTAAAGCAGCTCTGCTGACCTGGTTCTCTGGCTCTAAAGGTGCTCTGCTGACCTGGTTTCTCTGGCTCTACGGCAGCTCTGCTGACCTGGGTCTCTGGTTCTAGCGCAGCTCTGCTGACCTGCTTATTAGGCTCTAGAGTAGCTCTGCTGACCTGGTTCTCTGGCTCTACAATGGCTCTGCTGACCTGGTTCTCTGGCTCTAAAGCAGCTCTGCTGACCTGGTTTCTCCTGCTTTACTGCAACTCTGCTGACCTGGCTCTATGGCTTTAAAGCAGCTCTGTTGACCTGGTTCTCTGGCTCTACAGCAGCTCTGCTGACCTGGTTCTCTGGCTCTACAACAGCTCTGCTGACCTGGTTCTCTGGCTCTAGAGCAGCTCTGCTGACCTGGTTCTCTGGCTCTAAAGCAGCTCTGCTGACCTGGTTCTCTGGCTCTAAAGCAGCTCTGCTGGCCTGGTTCACTCCCTCTAAAGCAGCTCTGCTGACCTGGTTCTCTGCCTCTAGAGCAGCTCTGCTGACCTAGATCTTAGGCTCTAGAGGAGCTCTGCTGACCTGGTTCTCTGGCTCTACAACAGCTCTGCTGACCTAGTTCTCTGGCTCTAAAGCAGCTCTGCTGACCCGGTTCTATGGTTCTAAAGCAGTTCTGATGACCTAGTTCTCTGGCTCTAAAGCAGCTCTGCTGACCTGGTTCTCTGGCTCTAAAGCAGCTCTGCTGACCTGGTTCTGTGGCTCTGAAGCAGCTCTGCTGACTTGGTTTCTCTGGCTCTACAGTAGCTCTGCTGACCTGGTTTTCTGGCTCTAGAGCAGCTCTGCTGACCTAGTTCTTAGGCTCTAGAGCATCTCTGCTGGTCTGGTTCTCTGGATCTACAACAGCTCTGTAGAGTAGTAGAGTAGTAAAGCGTGAGTAGTAGAGAGTGAGTAGTAGAGAGTGAGTAGTAGAGAGTGAGTAGTAGAGTAGTAGAGAGTGAGTAGTAGAGAGTGAGCAGCTCTACTGACCTGGTTTCTCTGGCTCTACAGCAGCTCCGTTGACCTGGTTCTCTGGCTCTAGAGCAGCTCTGCTGACCTGGTTCTTAGACTCTAGAGCAGCTCTGCTGCCCTGGTTCTCTGGCTCTAAAGCAGCTCTGTTGACCTGGTTCCATGGCTCTAAAGCAGGTTTGCTGACCTGGTTCTCTGGCTCTAGAGCAGCTCTGCTGACCTGGTTCATAGACTCTAGAGCAGCTCTGCTGACCGCTCTAGAGCAGCTCTGCTGGCCTGGTTCTCTGGCTCTACAACAGCTCTGTAGAGTAGTAGAGCGTGAGTAGTAGAGAGTGAGTAGTAGAGAGTGAGTAGTAGAGTAGTAGAGAGCGAGCAGTAGAGAGTGAGCAGCTCTATTGACCTGGTTTCTCTGGCTCTACAGCAGCTCCGTTGACCTGGTTCTCTGGCTCTAGAGCAGCTCTGCTGACCTGGTTCTTAGACTCTAGAGCAGCTCTGCTGCCCTGGTTCTCTGGCTCCAAAGCAGCTCTGCTGACCTGGTTCCATGGCTCTAAAACAGCTCTGCTGACCTGGTTCTCTGGCTCTAGAGCAGCTCTGCTGACTTGGTTCTTAGACTCTAGAGCAGCTCTGCTGACCTGCTTCTCTGGCTCTAAAGCAGCTCTGCTGACCTGGTTCTCTGGCACTAAAGCTGCTCTGCTGACCTGGTTTCTCTGGCTCTACGGCAGCTCTGCTGACCTGGGTCTCTGGTTCTAGCGCAGCTCTGCTGACCTGCTTATTAGGCTCTAGAGCAGCTCTGCTGACCTGGTTCTCTGGCTCTACAATGGCTCTGCTGACCTGGTTCTCTGGCTCTAAAGCAGCTCTGCTGACCTGGTTTCTCCTGCTTTACTGCAACTCTGCTGACCTGGCTCTATGGCTTTAAAGCAGCTCTGTTGACCTTGTTCTCTGCTCTACAGCAGCTGTGCTGACCTGGTTCTCTGGCTCTACAAGAGCTCTGCTGACCTGGTTCTCTGGCTCTAGAGCAGCTCTGCTGACCTGGTTCTCTGGCTCTAAAGCAGCTCTGCTGACCTGGTTCTCTGGCTCTAAACCAGCTCTGCTGGCCTGGTTCACTCCCTCTAAAGCAGCTCTGCTGACCTGGTTCTCTGCCTCTAGAGCAGCTCTGCTGACCTAGTTCTTAGGCTCTAGAGCAGCTCTGCTGACCTGGTTCTCTGGCTCTACAACAGCTCTGCTGACCTAGTTCTCTGGCTCTAAAGCAACTCTGCTGACCCGGTTCTATGGTTCTAAAGCAGTTCTGATGACCTAGTTCTCTGGCTCTAAAGCAGCTCTGCTGACCTGGTTCTCTGGCTCTAAAGCAGCTCTGCTGACCTGGTTCTGTGGCTCTGAAGCAGCTCTGCTGACTTGGTTTCTCTGGCTCTACAGCAGCTCTGCTGACCTGGTTTTCTGGCTCTAGAGCAGCTCTGCTGACCTAGTTCTTAGGCTCTAGAGCATCTCTGCTGGTCTGGTTCTCTGGCTCTACAACAGCTCTGTAGAGTAGTAGAGTAGTAGAGCGTGAGTAGTAGAGAGTGTGTAGTAGAGAGTGAGTAGTAGAGTAGTAGAGAGCGAGTAGTAGAGAGTGAGCAGCTCTACTGACCTGGTTTCTCTGGCTCTACAGCAGCTCCGTTGACCTGGTTCTCTGGCTCTAGAGCAGCTCTGCTGACATGGTTCTTAGACTCTAGAGCAGCTCTGCTGCCCTGGTTCTCTGGCTCTAAAGCAGCTCTGTTGACCTGGTTCCATGGCTCTAAAGCAGGTTTGCTGACCTGGTTCTCTGGCTCTAGAGCAGCTCTGCTGACCTGGTTCTTAGACTCTAGAGCAGCTCTGCTGACCTGATTCTCTGGCTCTAAAGCAGCTCTGCTGACCTGGTTCTCTGGCCCTAAAGCGGCACTGCTGACCTGGTTTCTCTGGCTCTACAGCAGCTCTGCTGACCTGGGTCTCTGGTTCTAGCGCAGCTCTGCTGACCTGCTTATTAGGCTCTAGAGCAGCTCTGCTGACCTGGTTCTCTGGCTCTACAATGGCTCTGCTGACCTGGTTCTCTGGCTCTAAAGCAGCTCTGCTGACCTGGTTTCTCTGGCTTTACAGCAGCTTTGCTGACCTGGCTCTATGGCTTTAAAGCAGCTCTGTTGACCTGGTTCTCTGGCTCCACAGCAGCTGTGCTGACCTGGTTCTCTGGCTCTATAACGGCTCTGCTTACCTGGTTCTCTGGCTCTAGAGCAGCTCTGCTGACCTGGTTCTCTGGCTCTAAAGCAGCTCTGCTGACCTGGTTCTGTGGCTCTAAAGCAGCTCTGCTGGCCTGGTACTCTCCCTCTAAAGCAGCTCTGCTGACCTGGTCCTCTGCCTCTAGTGCAGCTCTGCTGACCTGGTTCTCTGGCTCTAGAGCAGCTCTGCTGACCTAGTTCTTAGGCTCTAGAGTAGCTCTGCTGGCCTGGTTCTCTGGCTCTACAACAGCTCTGCTGACCTAGTTCTCTGGCTCTAAAGCAGCTCTGCTGACCCGGTCCTATGGTTCTAAAGCAGTTCTGATGACCTGGTTCTCTGGCTCTAAAGCAGCTCTGCTGACCTGGTTCTCTCCCTCTAAAGCAGCTCTGATGACCTGGTTCTCTCCCTCTAAAGCAGCTCTACTGACCTGGTTTCTCTGGCTCTACAGCAGCTCTGCTGACCTGGTTCTCTGGCTCTAGAGTAGCTCTGCTGACCTGGTTCTCTGGCTCTAGAGCAGCTCTGCTGACCTGGTTCTCTGGCTCTAAAGCAGCTCTGCTGACCTGGGTCTATGATTCTAAAGCAGCTCTGCTGACCTGGTTCTCTGGCTGTAGAGCAGCTCTGCTGACCTGGTTCTTTGGCTCTGAAGCAGCTCTGCTGACCTGGTTCTCTCCCTTTAAATCAGCTCTGCTGACCTGGTTCTCTGCCTGTAGAGGAGCTCTGCTGACCTGGTTCTATAGCTCTAAAGCAGCTCTGCTGACCTGGTTCTCTGCCTCTAAAGCAGCTCTGCTGACCTGGTTCTCTGGCTCTAGAGCAGCTCTGCTGACCTGGTTCTTAGACTCTAGAGCAGCTCTGCTGACCTGCTTCTCTGGCTCTAAAGCAGCTCTGCTGACCTGCTTCTCTGGCTCTAAAGCTGCTCTGCTGACCTGGTTTCTCTGGCTCTACGGCAGCTCTGCTGACCTGGGTCTCTGGTTCTAGCGCAGCTCTGCTGACCTGCTTATTAGGCTCTAGAGCAGCTCTTCTGACCTGGTTCTCTGGCTCTACAATGGCTCTGCTGACCTGGTTCTCTGGCTCTAAAGCAGCTCTGCTGACCTGGTTTCTCCTGCTTTACTGCAACTCTGCTGACCTGGCTCTATGGCTTTAAAGCAGCTCTGTTGACCTGGTTCTCTGCTCTACAGCAGCTGTGCTGACCTGGTTCTCTGGCTCTACAACAGCTCTGCTGACCTGGTTCTCTGGCTCTAGAGCAGCTCTGCTGACCTGGTTCTCTGGCTCTAAAGCAGCTCTGCTGACCTGGTTCTCTGGCTCTAAACCAGCTCTGCTGGTCTGGTTCACTCCCTCTAAAGCAGCTCTGCTGACCTGGTTCTCTGCCTCTAGAGCAGCTCTGCTGACCTAGTTCTTAGGCTCTAGAGCAGCTCTGCTGACCTGGTTCTCTGGCTCTACAACAGCTCTGCTGACCTAGTTCTCTGGCTCTAAAGCAACTCTGCTGACCCGGTTCTATGGTTCTAAAGCAGTTCTGATGACCTAGTTCTCTGGCTCTAAAGCAGCTCTGCTGACCTGGTTCTCTGGCTCTAAAGCAGCTCTGCTGACCTGGTTCTGTGGCTCTGAAGCAGCTCTGCTGACTTGGTTTCTCTGGCTCTACAGCAGCTCTGCTGACCTGGTTTTCTGGCTCTAGAGCAGCTCTGCTGACCCAGTTCTTAGGCTCTAGAGCATCTCTGCTGGTCTGGTTCTCTGGCTCTACAACAGCTCTGTAGAGTAGTAGAGTAGTAGAGCGTGAGTAGTAGAGAGTGTGTAGTAGAGAGTGAGTAGTAGAGTAGTAGAGAGCGAGTAGTAGAGAGTGAGCAGCTCTACTGACCTGGTTTCTCTGGCTCTAGAGCAGCTCTGCTGACATGGTTCTTAGACTCTAGAGCAGCTCTGCTGCCCTGGTTCTCTGGCTCTAGAGCAGCTCTGTTGACCTGGTTCCATGGCTCTAAAGCAGGTTTGCTGACCTGGTTCTCTTGCTCTAGAGCAGCTCTGCTGACCTGGTTCTTAGACTCTAGAGCAGCTCTGCTGACCTGGTTCTCTGGCTCTAATGCAGCTCTGCTGACCTGGTTCTCTGGCCCTAAAGCGGCACTGCTGACCTGGTTTCTCTGGCTCTACAGCAGCTCTGCTGACCTGGGTCTCTGGTTCTAGCGCAGCTCTGCTGACCTGCTTATTAGGCTCTAGAGCAGCTCTGCTGACCAGGTTCTCTGGCTCTACAATGGCTCTGCTGACCTGGTTCTCTGGCTCTAAAGCAGCTCTGCTGACCTGGTTTCTCTGGCTTTACAGCAGCTTTGATGACCTGGCTCTATGGCTTTAAAGCAGCTCTGTTGACCTGGTTCTCTGGCTCTACAGCAGCTGTGCTGACCTGGTTCTCTGGCTCTATAACGGCTCTGCTTACCTGATTCTCTGGCTCTAGAGCAGCTCTGCTGACCTGGTTCTCTGGCTCTAAAGCAGCTCTGCTGACCTGGTTCTGTGGCTCTAAAGCAGCTCTGCTGGCCTGGTACTCTCCCTCTAAAGCAGCTCTGCTGACCTGGTTCTCTGCCTCTAGTGCAGCTCTGCTGACCTGGTTCTCTGGCTTTAGAGCAGCTCTGCTGACCTAGTTCTTAGGCTCTAGAGTAGCTCTGCTGGCCTGGTTCTCTGGCTCTACAACAGCTCTGCTGACCTAGTTCTCTGGCTCTAAAGCAGCTCTGCTGACCCGGTTCTATGGTTCTAAAGCAGTTCTGATGACCTGGTTCTCTGGCTCTAAAGCAGCTCTGCTGACCTGGTTCTCTCCCTCTAAAGCAGCTCTGATGACCTGGTTCTCTCCCTCTAAAGCAGCTCTACTGACCTGGTTTCTCTGGCTCTACAGCAGCTCTGCTGACCTGGTTCTCTGGCTCTAGAGTAGCTCTGCTGACCTGGTTCTCTGGCTCTAGAGCAGCTCTGCTGACCTGGTTCTCTGGCTCTAAAGCAGCTCTGCTGACCTGGTTCTATGATTCTAAAGCAGCTCTGCTGACCTGGTTCTCTGGCTGTAGAGCAGCTCTGCTTACCTGGTTCTTTGGCTCTGAAGCAGCTCTGCTGACCTGGTTCTCTCCCTCTAAATCAGCTCTGCTGACCTGGTTCTCTGCCTGTAGAGGAGCTCTGCTGACCTGGTTCTATAGCTCTAAAGCAGCTCTGCTGACCTGGTTCTCTTCCTCTAAACAGCTCTGCTGCCCTGGTTCTCTGGCTTTCAAGCAGCTGTGCTGACCTGATTCTCTCCTTCTAAAGCAGTTCTGCTGACCTGGTGTCTCTGGCTCTACAGCAGCTCTGCTGACCTGGTTCTCTGCCTCTAGAGCAGCTCTGCTGACCTGCGTCGCTGGCTCTAAGGCAGCTCTGCTGACCTGCGTCTCTGGTTCTAGAGCAGCTCTGCTGACCTGCTTATTGGGCTCTAGAGCAGCTCTGCTGGCCTGGTTCTCTGACTCTACAATGGCTCTGCTGACCTGGTTCTCTGGCTCCAAAGCAGCTCTGCTGACCTGGTTCTCTGGCTCTAAAGCAGCTCTGCTGACCTGGGTCTATGATTCTAAAGCAGCTCTGCTGACCTGGTTCTCTGGCTGTAGAGCAGCTCTGCTGACCTGGTTCTTTGGCTCTGAAGCAGCTCTGCTGACCTGGTTCTCTCCCTTTAAATCAGCTCTGCTGACCTGGTTCTCTGCCTGTAGAGGAGCTCTGCTGACCTGGTTCTATAGCTCTAAAGCAGCTCTGCTGACCTGGTTCTCTGCCTCTAAAGCAGCTCTGCTGACCTGGTTCTCTGGCTCTAGAGCAGCTCTGCTGACCTGGTTCTTAGACTCTAGAGCAGCTCTGCTGACCTGCTTCTCTGGCTCTAAAGCAGCTCTGCTGACCTGCTTCTCTGGCTCTAAAGCTGCTCTGCTGACCTGGTTTCTCTGGCTCTACGGCAGCTCTGCTGACCTGGGTCTCTGGTTCTAGCGCAGCTCTGCTGACCTGCTTATTAGGCTCTAGAGCAGCTCTTCTGACCTGGTTCTCTGGCTCTACAATGGCTCTGCTGACCTGGTTCTCTGGCTCTAAAGCAGCTCTGCTGACCTGGTTTCTCCTGCTTTACTGCAACTCTGCTGACCTGGCTCTATGGCTTTAAAGCAGCTCTGTTGACCTGGTTCTCTGCTCTACAGCAGCTGTGCTGACCTGGTTCTCTGGCTCTACAACAGCTCTGCTGACCTGGTTCTCTGGCTCTAGAGCAGCTCTGCTGACCTGGTTCTCTGGCTCTAAAGCAGCTCTGCTGACCTGGTTCTCTGGCTCTAAACCAGCTCTGCTGGTCTGGTTCACTCCCTCTAAAGCAGCTCTGCTGACCTGGTTCTCTGCCTCTAGAGCAGCTCTGCTGACCTAGTTCTTAGACTCTAGAGCAGCTCTGCTGACCTGGTTCTCTGGCTCTACAACAGCTCTGCTGACCTAGTTCTCTGGCTCTAAAGCAACTCTGCTGACCCGGTTCTATGGTTCTAAAGCAGTTCTGATGACCTAGTTCTCTGGCTCTAAAGCAGCTCTGCTGACCTGGTTCTCTGGCTCTAAAGCAGCTCTGCTGACCTGGTTCTGTGGCTCTGAAGCAGCTCTGCTGACTTGGTTTCTCTGGCTCTACAGCAGCTCTGCTGACCTGGTTTTCTGGCTCTAGAGCAGCTCTGCTGACCCAGTTCTTAGGCTCTAGAGCATCTCTGCTGGTCTGGTTCTCTGGCTCTACAACAGCTCTGTAGAGTAGTAGAGTAGTAGAGCGTGAGTAGTAGAGAGTGTGTAGTAGAGAGTGAGTAGTAGAGTAGTAGAGAGCGAGTAGTAGAGAGTGAGCAGCTCTACTGACCTGGTTTCTCTGGCTCTAGAGCAGCTCTGCTGACATGGTTCTTAGACTCTAGAGCAGCTCTGCTGCCCTGGTTCTCTGGCTCTAAAGCAGCTCTGTTGACCTGGTTCCATGGCTCTAAAGCAGGTTTGCTGACCTGGTTCTCTGGCTCTAGAGCAGCTCTGCTGACCTGGTTCTTAGACTCTAGAGCAGCTCTGCTGACCGGGTTCTCTGGCTCTAAAGCAGCTCTGCTGACCTGGTTCTCTGGCCCTAAAGCGGCACTGCTGACCTGGTTTCTCTGGCTCTACAGCAGCTCTGCTGACCTGGGTCTCTGGTTCTAGCGCAGCTCTGCTGACCTGCTTATTAGGCTCTAGAGCAGCTCTGCTGACCAGGTTCTCTGGCTCTACAATGGCTCTGCTGACCTGGTTCTCTGGCTCTAAAGCAGCTCTGCTGACCTGGTTTCTCTGGCTTTACAGCAGCTTTGATGACCTGGCTCTATGGCTTTAAAGCAGCTCTGTTGACCTGGTTCTCTGGCTCTACAGCAGCTGTGCTGACCTGGTTCTCTGGCTCTATAACGGCTCTGCTTACCTGATTCTCTGGCTCTAGAGCAGCTCTGCTGACCTGGTTCTCTGGCTCTAAAGCAGCTCTGCTGACCTGGTTCTGTGGCTCTAAAGCAGCTCTGCTGGCCTGGTACTCTCCCTCTAAAGCAGCTCTGCTGACCTGGTTCTCTGCCTCTAGTGCAGCTCTGCTGACCTGGTTCTCTGGCTTTAGAGCAGCTCTGCTGACCTAGTTCTTAGGCTCTAGAGTAGCTCTGCTGGCCTGGTTCTCTGGCTCTACAACAGCTCTGCTGACCTAGTTCTCTGGCTCTAAAGCAGCTCTGCTGACCCGGTTCTATGGTTCTAAAGCAGTTCTGATGACCTGGTTCTCTGGCTCTAAAGCAGCTCTGCTGACCTGGTTCTCTCCCTCTAAAGCAGCTCTGATGACCTGGTTCTCTCCCTCTAAAGCAGCTCTACTGACCTGGTTTCTCTGGCTCTACAGCAGCTCTGCTGACCTGGTTCTCTGGCTCTAGAGTAGCTCTGCTGACCTGGTTCTCTGGCTCTAGAGCAGCTCTGCTGACCTGGTTCTCTGGCTCTAAAGCAGCTCTGCTGACCTGGTTCTATGATTCTAAAGCAGCTCTGCTAACCTGGTTCTCTGGCTGTAGAGCAGCTCTGCTGACCTGGTTCTTTGGCTCTGAAGCAGCTCTGCTGACCTGGTTCTCTCCCTCTAAATCAGCTCTGCTGACCTGGTTCTCTGCCTGTAGAGGAGCTCTGCTGACCTGGTTCTATAGCTCTAAAGCAGCTCTGCTGACCTGGTTCTCTTCCTCTAAACAGCTCTGCTGCCCTGGTTCTCTGGCTTTCAAGCAGCTGTGCTGACCTGATTCTCTCCTTCTAAAGCAGTTCTGCTGACCTGGTGTCTCTGGCTCTACAGCAGCTCTGCTGACCTGGTTCTCTGCCTCTAGAGCAGCTCTGCTGACCTGCGTCGCTGGCTCTAAGGCAGCTCTGCTGACCTGCGTCTCTGGTTCTAGAGCAGCTCTGCTGACCTGCTTATTGGGCTCTAGAGCAGCTCTGCTGGCCTGGTTCTCTGACTCTACAATGGCTCTGCTGACCTGGTTCTCTGGCTCCAAAGCAGCTCTGCTGACCTGGTTTCTCTGGCTTTATAGCAGCTCTGCTGACCTTGTTCTATGGCTCTAAAGCAGCTCTGCTGACCTGGTTTCTCTGGCTTTACAGCAGCTCTGCTGACCTGGTTCTATGGCTCTAAAGCAGCTCTGCTGACCTGGTTCTCTGGCTCTACAGCAGCTGTGCTGACCTGGTTCTCTGGCTCTACAACGGCTCTGCTGCCTGGTTCTTTGGCTCTAAAGCAGCTCTGCTGACCTGGTTCTATGGCTCTAAAGCAGCTCTGCTGACCTGGTTCTCTGCCTCTAGAGCAGCTCTGCTGACCTGGTTCTTAGGCTCCAAGCAGCTCTGCTGACCTGGTTCTTAGGCTCTAGAGCAGCTCTGCTGACCTGGTTCTCAGGCTCTAAAGCAGCTCTGCTGACCTAGTTCTCTGGCTCAAAAGGCTCTGACCATCCAAACATACCTCTGTAGTCCAACACCGCCTCACACAAAATATACTCGTCAGTTCATCATAATGCGCAAATGAATGCATGAATAGATTGCTTTAAAAAGCTAAACACAGCTAAACACCAGAGACATAAGGTGCGTTGATGATGCAGCAGAATTCCACATTTTGCGAGGGTGGGGGGCTGAAGCAGGAGAGGCTGTCAGCGGCCATTACAAGCGTGTTGATGGCGCTGCAAATTAGAAAAAAAAAGTGCTTTGAGTCCTTTAAAGGAATGAGTGTAAATCCGCCCGTAAACGATCCAATCCCAGTGGGTGTGCCTAAAAGGAGACAGGGTGGCAACAAGGAATGATTGGCATGCCCTCAGTGCAATCATTGCACTGCTTTAGGCGCTAATTCGTGACGCCAAACGACGCGCACAAATGAAATCTGCTGGCAGAGCTGGGACGAGGCTTCTTGGAATCGTATCGATTCCAAGAAGGCACGTATGACGAGTGCAGCGCATGCGCTGCTGACGTCAGGCCGAGACCTAAAAAGAAACACAGTTTAAACAGGAATATAACAGACGCAGCCCAACTCAAGATATAAAAAGGATGGAACCAAGCATTTACAAAAACAATTGTATATGGGATGCCTGTTGGCCCAAGGCTATACATCAAGTGTACCCAAAAGCCCCAAAAGACTGTATAAATTTGTAAAGCAAAAATAAATAAATACATAAGTACACATTAAAAAAAACTAAAGAATACACATAATTCTCCCGCAAAACCACGAGTTAACGTTGGGCTACTCCTGTGAAAAGATATGATGCAAATAGGACTTTCCAAATATGGATGGAGACCTCAAGGTTCTGCACTTTAGCATACGCATTATTTATATCCCCAGAAGTGTATAGAACCCAAAACTTACCTGCGCTGTGCAGCAGCAAGCATATATTCTAGTTGCCAGACTGCCCAATGGCTTTTGAACCAGCAGATTCTTTCCTCTGAGACTCTACAAAAGAACAAAAAAGAGTTAGAGCAGACTAGGCTAGCCCTTTTCCATGCCACTCCATCCCACAACACTGCCACTTACCCCACTACGCCACACTTTAAAAATACAGCCCCCCCCTCCCCAAATCCACCACTGAGCCCACCACATGTTTCGTGTGCAGCAGGCCCAAAACAAACATTTTTACAAATATAATGCCACACAGGGGCCACGAGGCGGGCCCAGAGCAAAAAAACGAAGTATGCCATACACCAAGGAAGGTTTTTAAGGCATGGGAAAAGTGGGCTCTGGCCCAGGGCCCCAGCTTTTTAGGCGGCCCACTGATACAGATAGCTCTGCTCTGCAGAGAGACTTGCCCTGATGACCTTCAATAAATGTATTAAACTGATTGTTTTAACTACTGGTTGCCTTTAATTTATTTTCAATGTGACTGATGTGTGAGAGTCTATACAGACGTTTTGCATAGAAATGTTGTGTTCATGTTTCATGCAACATCTATAAAGTTTCTTTTAGATGAAAACAGGACCGCACATATGAGAAATGGGAGGGTATCACAAAGATTAGTTTCAGTAATATTAGCTGCAGCTGTGTTACAATATTAAAATGCGTCACTATCCCTGAATATTGGATGTAAACACATTTAGAACTTGGACCAGTGTGCCTGATCAAAGAGGGCATGAAAGCAGTTCCAAACATGGGCCCCCAAATACAAAAGAATTAAATGCCTCTGGGCACACTGGGCAAGCAGCGGGCCTAAAACATAAAAAAAATAATGCCACCTGGGGCCCGCTGCATGCCCCATGTTTGGCGGGTCCAAATCCTAAAAAACAAAAATGCCCCTGAGCCTACAAATAATGCCCCTGAGCCTGTCACACACTAGGCACGCGGCAGCCCCAAAACATAAAAAAAAATAATGGCACCATGGCCCCGCAGATGCCCCGTATGCGGCACTCCCAAACATAAAAAAAAGAATATTGTCCCAGGGCCTGCCGCACACTGTGCATGCGGCGGGCCCAAATTTAAAAAAATGCCTCCGGGTGCACAGGAGGCTGGGACTGGGATAACCTATCTGGTGTCCCCCAGTCTCCAACAGCACCGTACCATCCAATGGTGAGCTGAGCGGTGGTCAGGCCAGGTGCAGTGCAGCTCCATGCAGTTAGGCTCCTCCAGGCAGATGCTCCTCCAGACAAAGGAATGAACAGAAGGGCAGGTGTGGAGTGTAAATAAACACCACCTCGCATGCCTGCTATAAAGACCCTGCTTCTATTGGCCCAGTGGCTCTTGCAAGTGAGGGTCCACATTCCTTGAATTTTGCAGGTACTTTTGTAAAAAGCACAGCCTTTGTACAAAATTGCAGATTTTGTGATGTGGAAGGTCTGAATGGAGCAATATTGTAGAGTTTTCAGTTATTGAAGGTGCTTCATACAGCATTGTTGAAGTGGGGTTTGCTGTCCTTTGAAATTGTGACACATTCATTTCGTATTAGGGCAGCAACAAAAGCTGGCACTAGGGGTGTTCTGAGGAAATGATGAGGCGTATGGCCAGGTGGAGATTTAAATACTATACAAAGATATGTACGGCCAGATTTGTTGGTGGTATATTATATTTAAGTGGTGACCTAACATAATTTTGTTTTCTCATAGACTGCATTATTGAACCCAGCTTAGCAGTGGTGTCAGGGTGGGTCTGTGGCCATTCCTTTGTAAGATGGCTATCCAAACAGGTGGCACCAATCAGATGCGAACGAGTCAAAGTCCTCGACTTGTAATCCTACTTCATGAGAAATACGTACACCAGTAATAGAGGTAGATCTTTGAATTGCATTCACCAAGAAATGCTTCTTTAATTTTAGTACTCTGATAAATTTAAATAAATCTATCCTAGTTTGGACATAATCCAAGTTGGCTTCAGGGCAGAATGTTCATCCCAAATTTGAAAATATCTTCCTCTTGACTGGTGAGAGTCACATTCGTCAAATTGATTATTGTTGCTCTACTTGATGTTATTATTTCCGATTGTTCTTCTTCTCTTTCCCTTCTACAAGTAATAGAGGATTGAAACGCTATAATCAAACAAAGGCCCACTTGGGCATAATTTCAAAATCATGAATTTAAATTTAGATTTAAATTTAAATTTAAATTTTAAATGTGTAACAATTTTGTATGTATATTTTATACTGTATTTAATTTTCATGTTTTAATAAGATTCATGTGAGTTTGAAGAAAAGCGTTTTTTTGTACATCACAATAACAGTTGACAATGAATTGAGGAAAAACTACAAGTCATTTTTCATATGCACTTATTTTGTAGTTTTAGTAAATCACGTGTGAAATATCGAAAACATGGCCGCTCGCTGTGATCTCAATGTCAGTGGACTCGAAACGCGTTTGACAAGTGCCTAAATAAAGATTCTTAAAAAACCGCACAAGCCTTTTTTTCCCTTCGACGAAATTGGAAAAGTTTTTTATATGAATATATATAGTTATATATACATATATATATATATATATATCCATTTCAAATATCTCGACTCAGGACAAAGAGTGGGCACTCCAGGCTTTTCAGTTCCCTGACACGTTTCGGCTGATCCCAGCCTTTTTCAAAGTTACACTGGCCATAGCTCCATATCATTTTAAAGGTGCAGCATATCATAGATATGGAAGACATGTTTCCTTAGTCATTTTTCTTTTTTCATCTATATATTATAATTCATTTAGTAAAATATAGTCACGTTGATGTAATACACATAAAGATTTTAAACAATTTTTTCTATTCTTATAAAATTCATTTGCAGAAAAAAAGTCTTCACACATCGTTCAAAGTGTACAAGATTTTGACTAGGGAACCAAGAGGCCTAGATGGGTCAAATAGTATCTTGGGCCAGTGCCCTTAATTTCATGTTGTATGACTTACATTTTTCTGATACTCGGAAATTTTAAGGAAACCATCTCCTATCTGATCAATTGCTGATAGTCACTCTCTCCTAATAATACTTAAAATATACTAAATATGAAATAAATGAGAATCTTAGAGACTTTTGTAGATTAAAAACAGAAATATATATATATCCTATACAGTGCCTCTGTGTAAAACCACTTACAATGGACAATCAATATATACTAAAATGAGTTTCTTCAATATATTATAATCTACATCAAAATGGGGTTTCTTCCTATGGCATAAATACTGGAGAATATATAATTTCAAAATACCAATAGTGTAAATTCATCATATAAAGCCATTAATGTAATCAATAAATAAGTCAGTAATATCAGAGGAGAGGTGCTAATGGAAAAATAATTGAATAATGAGGACACGTCACACCTCCTAATCCATCTACTTTATATAACAGGAGCAGGCTACTACTTAGGTGACATATGGAGGAGGCATCATTCATTTGTTAATGGTCAGCCCAGATGCACTTCCTTTTTTTTAAATTCTTTTTTAATTTTATTTAGCCATAAGTTTACTTCATAATAACAACTTAAAATACAAAAAATAAAAAGGAAACATTTCCAATCAAATATTAGACTTACATAACCCAAGAGGAGATCGCTATATATGAGGTAAGAAAGCAATATCATCAATTAAAGCTTAATACAAAAGAAGGCAAAAAAAAGGATACAAAACATGCCAGGAAAACAAAATAACATCAAATACAATAATCAATTCCAATGGAAACTGGCCTTTTGAATTTAAGCCACGATCGTGGACCTCTAGCTTTAGCTACTGCTAATTCCATTTTGTATATTTGCCTGAGTAAAAGCCAAAATTCATTAATGCTTGGACTCGTATTTTGAATCCACACTAGAGCAATACATAAATGTGCACAAATGATAAAAATAGAAATAAGAGGTCTCAAATAGCTACCCATATCTCTTATAACCCCTAATACTATTTCCTTCTCGTCAATCTGGACATCGTACCCTATGATCATTATAAGTGCTGAAGTTACCTCTGCCCAAAATAAATTTAGACTTGGACACATCACAAACATATGCTTTTAAGTCTGCAGCATACGTTTGGCATTTTGGCCACTGTGATTTGACCAATGAGTGGGTAGTGGCCCATTTAGATATATGCTCAGGAGTATAGTATAACATAAATATTATCCAATGCTGTTGAAGTTTCAGGTTAACTGATGTAATAGCTGTATCTATACACTTCAGCGAGTGTTGGAAGATGGGGTGGGGGTGTTTTAGCTGTCTCGCACACTCATGGGGGATTACTCCTGTGGATGCACTACCTAGTAGCACGGACATTATTGGGGTGAATGCTGTACAGAGGTAGCTTATGTGCCGGGGTGATTATTGCAAGATGTCCTGATTTGGCTGGGGGGAGGACTATGGGGGACGGGGATTGACTGCATTGTGTTCTGTGACCTAATAAAGTTTGTTTAAAAAAAATCTATACACTTCAGCGAATCCTGTACTTCCTTGTGAGTTATCTCGGTCTGAAAAATCCGACTAAGTTTCTCTGTGACATGTAACCCCTCATCACTGACAGCTGCTAACAACTTATAATACACTTTGCCAATAGTTCCTTGACCAACAGTCATAAACAGTGTTGATAATAGTTCTGGGGTATTCGTCAGCTCTAAAAGCCTCTGACCACATACAAAATAATCCCTCATTTGCAAATACTTAAAAAATGTATTCTGTTGTAAAGCATACTCCTCTTTCAAAGCTGCAAAGGACCGAACCCCTTGTTTACCATAGAGTTGACCCAGTTGCGAAACACCCCTGTGCTGCCAATTTTTGCCAATAGCGTCATGAAATCTGTCGGCCCAGATGCACTTCCAACTCCTCATGCTTATTTAGCCCAGCTGGGAATTTTGTGTGTAGGTCTGGGATATATCTAGACTCTAAGCATCTCAAATTACTCACCCTATTCCCTCCTCTTATATTTTTGACAACTCTGTCTACCGCAAAGTAGTTCAGTAATCCTGGATCACTCTCATGCTGATCATAAACATGTCTAGCCACCGAGTAGGTAAAATTGTGATTTCTGATTGCTCGTTGGTGTTCCAGAATATGCTTTTTCAATGGGAAAATGGTACTCCCAACATTCATCAGGGGACAGGGACATGATAACACATATACACAATTATCAATGTTACAGTTATAAAACCCATTAACCCTTCTTTTTTGTCCATCTGAAGTCTTGAACACAGATACCTTGTTGATTATCCTACAGGCTTTACAGTGACTGCATTTAAAAATTCCTTAGTAGTAGATAGCCAGGTGTCTGATTTATGTCTTCTTACAAAGTAACTGTGTGTCAGGGTGTCTCCCAACATCCTACCTTTCCTGTATGTCACTGGAGGTACTGATGGTAAGTCTTTCCCTATCACTGTATCACTTTTCACTAGCTTCCAGTGATTTCTCATTATTTGGTATACCTTAGGTGACACAAAAGTAAAAGGGGTGATGAATCTAGTGATGGAATTACCTTTTGCCGCCCTGGTATTCGGATAAAGTAGCTGATTTCTAGTTATATTGCTTGATTTAGATTTTGCAATATTCAATGTTTTCAAACAATAACCTCTCTTTCGAAATTCGCTGTTCATTCATCACTTGTTTCTCAAATTCTTGCTCCTGACAGCAGATCCTTTTCAATCTAAGGGTTTCGCCGTGGGGAATGTTATCTTTCAGATTCTTCGGGTGCTGACTTTTAAAGTGCAGAGTGCTGTTTTCCTGCGATAGTTTTACGATAGACTGTGGTGTTAATACTCCCATCCTTCACTTGCAGCAAAATGTCTTAAAAAGTAATCTCACTTGAACTCATATGTGATGTAAAGTGCAGATTGAAGGTATTATCATTGAGAACCCTTATATTCTCCTCAGCCTTTGACCTGGACCCATTCCATATTAAAAATAAATCGTCAATGTAATGGGTCAAGATCAAGGTATTCTGAACATATTCAGAGTTAGCATCCACCCAGACTACATGCTACTCCCACCAGCCCATCACCAAATTGGCGAAACTGGGGGCGAAGCAGGTCCCCATAGCAGTCTCCATCTTTTGCCTATACAGGGTCCAATCATGTATAAAGATGTTATCCTTCAGGCATATGCTAATCATCTTTAAGAGCATATGATTAGGTTCCAAGAAGCAAGCCTGCCTCTTTTCAAGAACATATTCGCAGGCCTGTACCCCAAAGTCATGGTCAATAGAAGTGTATAGGGCGGTTACATCTAATGTAATCATGATGTACGAGTCTGCCCAGACAAGATTGTTATTCTTGTAAGGATGTTACCGCTATCCTTGCAATATGAAGGAAGTGATTTCACGAATGGAAACAGGAAAGAATTGATATAGATGGCAGTATTTTCCAGAAAGCTCTCATTGGATGAGACAATAGGTCGCCCTTGTGGATTCTGCAAACACCTGTACACCTTAGGTAATAAATAGAACAATGGGATTCTCGGATATTTAGATTCAAAAGAAATATATATATATTGTTGCGGGGATTCTGCTTATGCACAGGAAACCAGGACCTCAGAGAATTGTGGTGTACCAAAAAACTCACCTCAGTACCCAGAACCCCTATCCGACTAGCATCAGTGTCTCATTCGTTCTCCGTACTACAGCGAAGCTACCAATGATTAGACAACCCAGAACAAGCAACTTAGGGTACTCTCAGGAATGGTGGGAATCAAAAACACTCTCTCGTTTTTATTCTCATACAAGTCCACAACGTAAACAGAGAGACGGAAAGGTTTAAAATGTTTATTTTTAACTATGTGCTCTAAGATGCAGTATTTTGGCTAACATAAGCAGGCAAATGATTAGAAATAAAACAATCAGCATTGTTGCAATTCCATAAAACACAAAGGGAGAAATCATGTTATAATGATAGTGGTAACAGGTTTTATAGCGCCTTGTATACCACCCTCCCCTGGCTAGAAGCTAGTTTTATAATAATAGAAGGTCTCTAGGTTTGAATGGGGAACCCCATACCCCCAAGATCAGCAGAGGTGAATCACATCACAGGATCAGCAACGCTCTCTGTAGTTGGAAAGGTTTTCTCCAAGTGCCAGCATCATGCATGCAATGCAATATTAAAGGCACCCGAGTTTCAGATATTTGCAGTTGTGTTGTGTCTAGAGCGTGGGACGATCAACCTGAATCAACAGCATACATTGTTATTATGACCTTGAAGACTTCTGCACACAGTGTACAGACTAAGGTCGCGGTGTAAGTCTAGGGATGTGAAAAACAGACCGTTCCCATGTGAAGAAAAGCAAGCATTTTAACTTACAATTACAGATACACGTAGTGTCATGTGCAAAAGCGACCAAATGGCAAAATGGCGCTTATGCTAAACATAGCAATGTGTGCAAGCAGAAACCTGTCTTCACTACACCCTCCTCTGATCGGACCACAAACAAAAAGGGAAGCAATTTAGGAACGCAGAGTCCAAGTACGAGTGAGACAGAACCAAGTTCATATTTTGCCAAACCTGATAATTGGAAGTGATAAGTTCGAAGTTGTGAGGAAAAAAAAATAAAAGTGTCCACAAAGGGGCGATACTAGGCCCATTATTGAAAAAGGAAAGAAAAAAAACGTACGCTTTGAAGATGGATGAGAGCCAATTTAAACCATCAGCGTGTAGACACAGTATGTTGCAACAGCCTCCAAGAGGAAGTCATTATTATCGTCAATAAAGGAATCAGCCATCCAATTTAATAAAGTAAATGAACATACATGTTCTTCGATAGGCGGAGCCTCTAGCACCATCAGAGGACAACTTGCGTGTTCTTTGAGGTAAGTTCGTGCCAGGAAGTCATGTGCTGCTGCACATATATACCGATTCCCTAGAACTCCATGCGCACTAAGGGTGCACAGTCCAACTCAGGAGCCACTAAGGGTGCACATCAGTCGATCATAATCCGGGGCAGGAGACACCATATTGGAGAGGCACAAATCGAAAGCCCATTCAAAGGAACAATCCAGGCAATGGAAGACAACTTGAACGCAAGTAAAGTATGAGAACCGGAAGGATAATCCATAGGCTACACTCAAAGTGGCCAGAGGTAGTGTTCCATAGTATTCAAGCATCCGGTTGCGAAACTGGAACAGCCGGGGTAGGCTGTCTTGTGACACAGATTGTGCAACCATTTCGGAGCAAACAAATCAACAGCAGCACACCAACAGCCAAGGCGAGAATTAATGGTAACCCGCCGAAGATGCAGGAAAAAATAGAACGAAAAAATGCCGGTATCACACCAAATATTGTTTGGAACGAGGTCACAAGACCGGAGCCCACAAGTTTGAAAAAATGCGCTAAGCTCGTTGTTGATGAGGCATTGAATATAGTGTGAATTAGAGCGCCGAAATGAAGTGGGAGATCAGTATTCAAAAGCGCATGCACCTCGGTGCGGGTGTTAGCTATGTGAAGGACAAATGTTTCATGAGAAGAAGTTAGGGCGACTGACTTCTTTTTGGGACAATAGAGCCCTTATTCTGCTCATCTTGTTAAACTCTGCTTTCAAGGTCGGTATGGAGGCCAAATGGATATATCGAGTCTGCCATGTGGGGGAGGGAAAAATACATTCTTACAGCAAACTACACGTTGGGAGACAGTCACAATGTATGGAATCCCTGCTAGTATCCCGCAACACGCTTCATTATTTAAAAGCAAATAACTACCGTTAGCTAGTAATGTGAAAGTTGGTGTAATGGCTGGCACTGGATTACCCTTTAAAATGCAGGCTAAATTCGGGGCTTGGATGTTACACGTGCCGTGAAATTGTATATTCTTGCACACTAGTGAGTGATCAGATGTAGAAGTGCACTCCTCTCCATTCGAATAAACTTCTTTTCCCTCTCTCAGGCACCTGTATGTGAATGGGAGCGAGCAAACTTCATGGAGAAAAGCGCTACCTAATGGTTCATATCTGCCCAAGGCATAGTGTTTCATACATGAACTGAACTTAAACAAGGGAAAAGGTAGTGTTATTAACCCATGAATGAGCCATACAGCCGAGTTAGATTCGGACACAGAAAATGATAAGGTTCCAACTTTTCATTGTGTAAAAGCGAATATGTTGCATCCTTCATGGACATGGACTGTTGTTTTTCAGTCAGATTAAATGGTAAAAACAGAGATGAGGTATTCATGTAGTCCCAAGGAACTTTCCCAGATTTCAGTGTTTGTAAAGTCCATGCAAACTGCATAATAGAACGTAATTGATGTTGACCATGGTATAAAACAGTCACTTCATCCTGTACAATATCCACAACCGATGAAACAATATTATCTAACGTGTAAATTCTGGAAGAGTATTAATGCTATTATCAATGACAGCAAGCACTTTTTCTAAATTAGCTTGATCAATAGCCCTCAATCTAGAAGCAGCTTCAATTTGAGATAATTTCCAAACTTCATTGTAAATAGCATATATCCATCTTTTGGGCCTGCCTCCTACAGGGCCTTTAACAAAGTCATTCAAATCAACATCGTCAGTCAATTGGGACAAATGAACTTTAACTGACGCTAAGGTGGAATGTTTAAGCCAGTTTTGACATAATTTGCCTACTGAATAGGTAGTAACAGAATGAGAGTTTTCAAAACGGGGGTCCACCCTAACCTGTGTATAGCCTGGGGTCAGACCCAGAAAACGATGTTGGCATGAATCAGAACTTTTGTGCCATAATAACCATCCTTGCGGATCCAAGCTGGAAATATTGAAGGAGATATTAGTAATTAGGGACTGCAATTCATCAAGGGACATGTCTGTTTGATTGTCCCACATAGGATAAGCACCCAGATCAGGAATGATAGGGGCAATAATTTTTTTAGAAGTAGCCAATCCAAAGCAAGTAGATTGGAAAATACTAGAACTCAAAAACAACGTGTGGTTAGGGATGAGGCACGACTGATGTAAAGCTTCTATGCCTTGCACCTGCCAACTTTTAGAACACCAAACAGATTTAAGATCAATTGTATCTTTCCACAGCTCATAGCCCCCTATGGCTAATTGATCAATAAAGGACTTTGAATACAATAATTTAGTGTGTGTGAGTTTAACTTTGGAAGTGGACCCAGCAGTCACTTTGAAATAAAAGGCTTCAGGATTGGATCGACAAAAATCTGTAAAATATGTAAATATTTTCAATAGAGTTTTCGAACTATCTTCAATGGGAGCTGGGCAGTGTTCCCATTGTGTATAATTAACTACATTGCTAAATGTATTAGCTTTATGCAGGAAATGATTGCCATAGTGCTGGTAACAAAATAACTCTGCATAACTCGCTGAGTCTAAGTACAAATCTTCAGAATGAAAAGCAGCATAATATTTCAAATCAGAAAAAAAAGCCTCAATGGCTTTGACATCCCAATCATCAGAGCGTATGTTTTGTTTCACAACATCCCCCGTAGAAACACGAAGTACATAAGGGATATTAATCACCTCTGAAGGGCCATGAATTTGAAATTTTACAGCATTCCATACAATCCCATCTAACACAGGCCAGGCAGTAATATTGACAAAAGTCTGGTCCCTCTTCATGATGTGTGAGGAGGAGTGGGGTGCCAAAGTTCCATCAATTAATCTAATTGCAGATCTTTCTGTCAGATAATGTCCATTCACTAGACGAAAAAAGACAACCACAAATCCAATCGACATGAACAAAAAAATAGAGATTAGCACCAACCAAATATAAGTCCAAGAGGGAATTTAAAAATGTCTTTTAAACGAAACAACAAAAATAGAAATTTTCGATGGAGCACTCGATGGTGTAGAGTTAGTGTCAAATGAAAAACGTGACCGGTCAACTGCACTTGCGTGCACACCAGGCAACGACACATCTGTGGGATAGGTATACTCAGTATCTTCATGGGGATCACCAGCCGGTAGAGTCAATAACGGATTAGTAACTGTATGCATCTCGATGGCAATGTCAGGTCTGTTCGTATTTGCCGAGGCCAAAACAGAATTTCTCAGCATTGCTGGACAAGAGACCGCTGGAGTCATACTAAGAAGAATCGGCCACTCGTTGCAGTTTGACATTGTCAATGGAGATGTACCTGTTATCCTTGCAACCAGGAAGTGGAAGTAAAATGACTGTTCTTTTACCCTGCACGGCAAGCACTGGAACAGGTGCATGGTAAGAGGGGTCAAACTCCTTCTTGTTCACCACCTTCTCACGGACCAGGTCACCGACTCGAGGTAGCCAGCCAACTACCGGAATCTGAAGTGCAGCATCAGTTGTGGATGGCAAGTGTTCCTCCTCAAGACTGTCTCAAGCCTCTTGTAGATTCTGTAACACAGCAGAATGATCATCTATGTCAAAGGGTGCGGCCGCCGCCGCCATGTCTAGACCTTAGATTTTGTATGGGGTCCGCCCACCCAGAGACATTCTAGGGAGATTATTAAGTGCACGTTGTAGGTTATACAAATGGGCCAACAAGTTTCTGCCAGTACCTAAAACCCTAGCTGTCAAGGATTGCTTAAAGTCACGGTTAATTTGCTCCACAGCAGAATTGCCCTCAGGCCGGTATGGAGATGAAAATTTGACTTGGACCCCCAAAGACCTCATGGCGTCTTTGTACACCTTAGATGGGGAACGCCGGACCCTGGTCCGAATGGAGGGTACCACATGCAAAACTTCCCACAAAGACACGCAAATCCCTGATGACAGTTCGAGCATCAGCGCTGCGTTGTGGCCAAACCCATAGAAAGCGTGTGCACGAATCCACTGCAACTAAGATGAACTTATACGCAGTATCAGAGGAGAATGGACTGTGTTTGAGATGGACGCCCAGCAGTTGAAGGCTTAATCTGCTGGCAAATGTCACAAGTAAGGACATAATCACGAGTCTGCTTATACAATCCGCGCACCAGTAACGTTGCTGCAAGATAGTGACAGTCGCTGAAACGTCTGCATGAGCCGAGGCCATGCCCTCGTAAGCGGCTGTTATCAAGGAAAGCCTGTGGTCTGCGTTGGGAATCAATCTGTCACCAACGTAGTTAATTCTCACATAGGGAACTTTCTCAGGACTTAAATGATAAGAGTATTTAGAAGGGAAACCTCTAGGGTAATTATCTCCCTTCTCGGTCGCAGCAATAGTTGCCAAGATGTCATCATCAATCTTACTTTTGCATCTTGTAACTGCTGCTACTAGATATGTCGCCATTGCAGTTTTCGCTGCTTCGTCAACTAAACTGTTACCAACAGCATGTACTTCTACGCGCTTGTGACCAAGAGTATGAATTACATTCACGAGAGGCAGGCACTCTTTAAGTTCTGCAACTTGAACCCAAAACATTTTATGTTTGATTGTTCTACCTTTGGAATCACAAAATTCATTCTGAGTCCAAAAGAATACATTTTCATTGAAAGACTGTACACAGTAGGAAGAGTCACTTACTATAACAGTAGTCACGCGGGGGTCTGCCAACTGGGCGGTACAGTCCCCTAATGTCTGCGTGTACACGACATCGGACTTGAATTCGCCATTCACCATGGTACCTACCACTATTGCGCAGGCTGCTGAATAAGCATGCTTTGATCTCGTCGCCGGTTATGCCGAACCGTCAGTGTATATGATACAATGGTAATCCTCAAGCGAGCGCATGGACTGAGGAGCAGGATGAACAAATTCATACTGCAAGTGCTCCTGAGTTTGCAATGAGGAATCAAAGATAAACATGACATCTGGAGACATCAAGGAAGTGGCCCATTGTATCAAACGTGGATGCAAAGCTTTAGAATTCATTACAGTGAACTGCCTCAAGGGCAGGATACGGTGTGACAACCAACATGCGTTTCCCCTGCGACAGTGCTCTTTCTTTTAGAATCGCCATCTGCACTGCAGTCAAAACTTTTTCGACAGTAGAAAAGCGCATTTCAGCCGAAGTGTACAAGTGTGACTTGTAAGCAATAGGGACTGTGTCACCTTCATTAAATGTCAAATACGTGAAACCCACTGCGCCTTGCACAATTCTTATTACCAGGTTAGTGTGGTTGTCACGTGTCAGTAAGTATTTAGATGCAAGAAGATCAGCCTGCAAAGATTGCAGTATAGCTGAATGTTCTGGAAGCTAGCAACGTTTGGTAAAAGTAGGTTGTATCAAGGCATATAGTGGCTTGATACGCTGGGCATAATCGGGAATGTAAGAACGCCCGAAATTCAAAAAACCCAGCAAAGATTGTAATTTTTTCAGAGTTGTTGGAGCGCACAAACATGCACATTTCTCCAAGAAGTGAGGAGCTAGACCTCGTCCTTCGTTGTTGAGCTCATAGCCCAAAAACAACGCTGTGTACTCTGCAATGTGTGATTTTGCATCATGACAATGATGCGGTCAGCGCGACACAAATGCGGCCATAATTCGTCATCTGTGAGATAAATGTCATCAACATACGAGTACGCATCAGGGTCAATGCTCTCTAACAGCGAGACAACACGAGCGGCAAAGATGCCCAGGCTGTTTTTATGGCCCATGGCTAATCTTTTAAACTGTTTTACACTGTTTTTGTTTGCCGCCAGAAGTAAAGGCTGTCCATTGACTACTAATAGAGGACAGATTATTGGAAATGTCAAGTGTGGTTTTAAACCTTTTTCTCACAAGACTATCGACCAGGGCTGAACTGTGGGTATTCTGTACCGCGCACATCCGACAATGAGAGTTCAAATGCCGATAATCCAAAACTAGGCGGTACAACCCATCAGGTTTGGTTACAGTAAAAAGAGGATTATTCATGGGTGACACACATGTTTCAATTACACCTTGATATTCCAATTGGTCTAGGATTTCTTCAACGGGAGCTTTCGCTTCACGCCGCATGGGATATTGGGGTTGTGCCTGTGGCATTGACCGCAATGGAATCTCATGGATGGGCAAAAGTTTATCCCAACCAACCTGAGTACGGTGCAACACCGGTGCAAGCACCTGAGCCCACTCTTCTGCAAAGCTCTGCGCCTGCTCCTTTGGCACAGTGTGTGCGAAAGAGGGGAGGATTACCTCCTGCCCTCTCGGAGCGGCCAAAACGAAAGGTGGGGGCCAGTCTGCCTCAGCTAACAAAATGTCATATGTAGAGGTCAGATTTTCCCCAAAAATCCCTCTTATTGTACAATGTATGTCACCTTCAATTAAAAGGACTATTTCATTGAGTCTATCAGGGGGAGCCACTCTAGTGTCAGCAGTTTCTACGGTAATGAACGTGTCAGTTGTTGTCGCCTTCAGATACAGACGCAGTGTTTGCTGCACTATTGTAACATCCGCTGCCCTGTCTAACAGCGTTAGCGCCCATGTTAGGTCCAAAGCTGTGTTCTCACTATCTGTGGCATACCTAGCGGTTAATGCAGAAACTTTCTTTTTCTGAACCGGAGGGCGTTGACGTGACAAGTCGTCCTGCTTGCCTTTACCATCAGCTGGGCGGGGCTGCTCACGTCCTTGTGGGGCACCACGACCTCTGCCGCGTTCTCCTCCAATGGCTTGTGAGACCGATGTAAAGAACGAGGAGAACGTTGATCAGGAACCTGAAATCTATCAGGAGACCTAATTCTTCCGCAATCGCGCAACTCAGATGTGCATTCAGTAGACACTGGTATTGCTGATGCAGGACGTGACCCTTGTATCTGTTGCTGCTTCCCCTGCTTTTAATTTTTCCAATTTTGTTTAGGAAAAACTGGACGGTCGTCTTTAGTAGACTTAGCCGTCTGAGTTTGCGGTTGAGCTGCTATTTTAGCAAAAGGCCTAACAACCAAACTATTGCGGCCCATGGTCTTGTAAGCCTCTGCAATAATCTTTGGTAACTGCCGGGGTTTATCGGTGTCCGCGATGAGGCGTAACTCATTTGACACTTGAAAGTTAACCGCATCTCCTTGACGTTAGCAAGGATGAGATCAGCAACTACGTCAAACACTCCGACAAGCCTCATTCCCAACTCGACCGCCGCCTCCGGACCGCGCTCATCCTGAACACGCTTAATCACGGATGGCAGTACAGTCATAGACGGTGTGCCGAAGAACTTCGCATAGACTACTGCAAATACTTTACCCCAGTTCTCACAATCGGTCACCTCAGGTACTAAGTCTTTCTGCAAACTAATTGTGAGAATCCTGTGTTTTTCCACAGGAGTCGTATTAGGAAATACTGCTTTCACCTGGTCAATAAGGCATGTCGTTCTTATTCTGGGGGCGCTTGCCCATTATCGAATTAACCATTACGGGACTAATAGAAATCCCGGCTGGTCCAACTGGTTGCGTCGCAACCCCAGGGGCCCCCACCTGGAGGTTGTGTGAGACGTATTGCACTAAAGCCCTGTATACCGCTATTAAGGCGGTATGTAGCTGTCGTACGTCGTCCACTGGGGCTTGCAAATAACATGGATGTGGTGTGAAACCGGCCAAGACTGGCCAAGTGGCCCCAGGGATAGGCAAAGGGCCTAACCGAACCGGAGTTATGGCGTGGGGTAGAGCGCCATTAAAACAAATACGATGCTGCCATGCCGAAATCTGAATCTCCTGTGTCCTATATGGTGTGTAATTCGCAGTTATCGTGGTGGGAGTGTAAGAATGGAATTTTTATCATCCGCATCTACTGCAGGAAACTTAACCCAAGAGTAGAAAAGCTCAAAGGGGAATGCTGCATCGGCACTCACCACAAAGATTACGGATATACCATCGTCGGGCACCCCAAACTGCGTCAGATGACGCCGGAGCGCTCCGTGACTATGCGGTGCAATATTAATATCACCCATAAGGACACAGAAAAGAAAAACAATCTATCTGAAATGTAGCACAAAAAAGGATAGTAATTCAAAATGTAAACCTTTTTAATTATCAAGCTTGAATGAACCTACAATGTATCCATATAGGTAGGTTAAACCGTCACTTCCATCAACTGGAAACAGGAGTGAGGGCGTTGGGGACAAATATAAGCACCACTACTAAAACGTCTCGAATGTAAGACCAAATCTTAGGTACGCCATGTTGTGGGGATTCTGCTCATGCACAGAACTATGCACAGGAAACCAGGACCTCAGTGAATTGTGGTGTACCAAAAACTCACCTCAGTACCCAGAACAAGCGACTTAGGGTACTCTCAGGAATGGTGGGAATCAAGAACACTGTAGGAGAGTAGTATCTGCACTTATGTTGCCCCCACTTTTATTCTGATGTTTACACTGGTTTCTGGCTATAGTCTGGCTGGGTCCCTGCTAATCAGGTCCCCAGCCTCTCTGTTCTCTCTAAACAACTTGGAGTGCATATTAGATGCACTAGTGATTGGATACTGTGGTACCTTATGAGCCCCTAGTATATGGTACCTTAGGTACCAAGGGCATAGGTACTTCACAGGCCTACCAGGGGCTGAAGCATGTATTATGCCACCCCTGGGAAGCAGACTAAATCTGACACCACAGGCCTGCTACTGCAGCCTGGGTGAGGTAGTGTTAGCAATCCTCACTGAGGTATAGGTTCCCTATAACTCACCTTACACACACATATAAACCTATCAGTCACCCCTAAGGCAGGCCCTAACAATCCTTTAGGGCAGGATGCTTGGTTTCCATGTGAGGGGGTGCCTCTGCCTGAGCAGGTCCCAGCTCTCAGAGTCTAGTTTCTGTAGCTGTTTGTGGATGCGGTTAAACCATATACTCTTAAGTGCATTATAACCTAGCGGTAAATGCTAACTTTGGGATGGCTACATCAAAACATGTTGTGTTTGGTGTCAAACGCTTTGGAATCATACCCCCACACCAGGAGCTAGTCTCTCCCTTCCTTGTAGTATAAGTTAGGGAACTCTTGCCATTGCAAACTAGATATCCCTGGACGACGCTCTGAAGAAGAATCCTGGACCTTCGATGTTCCACTACCTCTGGAAGACTGAAGAATCTCCCTTGGAGTCAAGGAGTGACTTCCCTGCTTGGCAGGCACCAAAACTTTGCATCAACAGTCGCAAACTTTCCCACTCCCACCGGAGTTCGAAGTTCCTGCAGCCCTGGAAGTAGATATTCTGACTTCTCCAAGGTCATCGTGAGTCCGCAGTGAAGCCGAGGCAAGTGGACCCCACGAGTGATGAGGAACAGCAATACCCAGGTACCATGCACTATTGTCAAGTGCAACCCCTTCACGACATTCTACGAACTTGTGCTTTGGACCACATATGGCCCAAGCCTCCAGCACAATTTCCTCTGAAGATCAGGGGCCTACCCCATCCCGAGTGACTGTGGGCTCCTGGTGAGTGAATCCTCCTGAGGCATCTTCACGATCCCTTGCCGGTTGGCTTGTGGGTCCCCAGAAGACTTTTCTACAGAACCAAAGGGCTCCCCTGGTTGCTCCAGGCCTGCCCTGACTTACCCTTGCTGGGTGAGTCCCTCAGACCTTGCTGGTTTGCACCGCTGACTTTCTTCACTTTCCGCAAGACTTGCTGTTGCCAAGGCTTGATTGATTGATTGATTGATTGATTGATTGATTGGGGTACTTATAGAGCGCAACTATCACCCTACGGGCATCTTGGCGCTTGCATTGGGAACCCGTCCTGGTTTTTCCCTGTAAGATAACCCGTACTGGGCATCCCCAAGGTGAAAGCCAGGCATCCCGCCGCGGGGGGCCGTTGTGGAGATTAAGCAGGCTTGTTGCCCAGAGCTGCATAGTGTGAACTCGTGCTTAGAGTGGGCACCGAAGCGAGAATTATCGAGTCCGTGGACAATTGGGTTCTGGACCCTGCCGCGTCAGGAATCGAACCCAGGTCCCGGGCCTGATCTCTGCTTCAGGGTATGCCTCCTCCAACCAGTGAGCTACACTTCTCCACTTCTCCTTCTTGTTGGTTCCAATCCGGTTGCCGACACCTCAGTAAGCTGCAGACTTCACGAGACACACCGAATCCAGCTCCTGGTCATCGTTGACGCCTCCTGGACCTCGTGGCTGAAGAGTCAAGACACCCGTGATCACCTGAAATCACGCGACTACTGTGGGCATCCAGCTTCCTGGCCCCGGGTCACTGGCAAGTGACTTTGAACACTGTCTCCTCTGTTTTCAGGTATTCTTTCTTCTGAATCCAGCCTTGGATTCCACCGGACACTTCTCCTGTCTTCACAAGCAGCAAGTCTTCTTTGGCTCCCATAGAAAACGACGCAGCGACCCGACACCAAAAGACACCTATGCACCCGGCTTCCCTGGGTGAGATAACACGTGAACAAGGGAGCAAGTCCCGAAACGCGTAGAGTGGGCCGTTTTTGCAAAATAAACCTGTGCATTTGAAAAGCCTGAAGAGTCCGTGGTTGCTGTTACTTTCGTATCCCGAAAAATTCAGCTGTGGTGCATTTGTTGAGGTTCGCTTCCTCGCCACGGACCGCCAGCACCGATGTATAAGTATTGAGATATATATATATATATATATATATCTCCAAAACACACGTCTCCCAAGATAACGTGAGGCGCACTCTGAGCTCGTAATCCAAAAGTAAATCTTTATTCCTCACTCTCCGTGGAAAGCTGACACACGCGTTCCGGCACCCTGGCCTTCGTTATATATATATATATATATATAACGCTCCAAAGTTCCACAAGATGAACAAAGGACCAGCACTCCGGTTAGATTTTAATCCCAATTCGGATTTATTGGTGCAGAACAGACGCGTTTCAGCCGTAGCTTTCGTCAGTGTCGGCTCGCGTTCAGAAACGGAAATTGATTTATATCTTATTCTGTAAACATAAACGAGGGACCAATTCAATATAACTTTGGTCGCCATCTTTAAACATGCAAAAAGACATTTCATTCATGTTATACGTTCCTTATAATCAAATTAAACTCTTAATTCATTCAATTCTTTAGCTCTAAATTGCATGTTTGACAATTCATCAATTCATTGTCAATGAGGCATCTCATTATCATCATATACCAAAAGTATAAAGCCCTGGATGGGCATAACCCAAAATTACATGTTCACAATATCATTGGTGTACTTTAAACGAGATATCTCATTACATCATTAATCACATTTATACAAGTTTTACAGTTCTTCCTTAACTTCTATTCAGCTCAAATGTGGGAACACAGTGACAAAATAGTTTCTCATAAATGGGTAATTAGCTCCTCCCCTGAATTCAGTCCCTCGGGTGTTTTGGTTTGGAGTTCAATAATATACCTGGATTCCAGGCGCCTCAGAGCTTTTTCCCTATCTCCACCTCTAATATATATATATTTATTTATTTATTTTCTTGGCGTCCACCACTGTCGCTCCACTCGGCACGGGTGCTTTCCTCCGCGTTGGTGAAACGCGATACGAATCCAGCAGGGTGACCCTTTCCTCCAATTCGGTCACAGATCGAGGCGCACTCTGGCTCTAGTGTTTCAAGTTTTTAATCACACACACGAACACGGACAGACGCAATTCGGCATCACGCCTTCCTCAATGTCATTGTATATATTATCTACTGGCGGTTGCCAGTAGATAGTTATAGTTAGGACCTATTTTCCATAGGAAATCCGCAACATTCTATTCCCAATAAGTCTGGCGCCGGTTGTTGAATCCTTGCGAAATTTTCCAAACTTTTGGCCAGCTCCGCTCCGCTCCTACCCTGAAAGTTTTGTGGTGATTTGTAAAGCGGGGGCCGAGAAAAAAGGGGGGTCCCAAAACGCGTTTTCCCCATGCAATTTCCCATAGGATCTGTTGTCGCAGCTACAGCCCGAACCGCTGAACGGAATGACACCAAATTTGTCAAAGAGGTAGTCCTCAGTTCAGACTCGTGCCTTTCGCTTAAATGGTATGAATCTGTTCATTAGTTCCTGAGAAAATTAGGGTAAAATAGTTAGTGATATCTATGGCCGGGGAGGATCCGCAGACCCTACCCGCACCATAAGCACACCCTCCCCGAATCGAGCGCGCACACTCCCGATCGCGCGCTGAATACTAATTGGCTGTCGAGTGTCTGTCTACATTCGAAACCAGGAGTTGTTGGTGGCCATTTTCTGCCTCGGTAGAAGCGAGGCTGAAGAAGCAAGGGGAATAAGTGTGTAAAACATATAAAGGAGGCAGAGTGGAAATACTCTGACCCTCTAGAGGTGCTTAGGGGGTCCCAGAAGGACCCTCTGGGGCCCCCTTTTTTGTAAAAAACAAAAACAG
This sequence comes from Triturus cristatus, assembly GCF_964204655.1. NCBI lineage: Eukaryota > Metazoa > Chordata > Amphibia > Caudata > Salamandridae > Triturus > Triturus cristatus. The sequence goes on from NC_140580.1 coordinate 35,217,767, forward strand.
CGAAATGCGCGCAGGTTGCGCACATCCTATCGCGTTTGGTGCACGGATCCTCTTGCGTTGGGTGCGCGGATCCAAGGAAAAAAAAATTGAAAAAAGACAAGAAATCATTGGTTGTATGACAACTTTCTACACTGAAAGGTAGGGTGTATATTTCTGTTTTTTTAACGCATGATTCTTATTGGTTAACAAAAACTGAATGTAAGGAACATTATATATGATAAGCTGATATGTTGAAAAGTCAAGCACACTTGCTGTCTTGTTTAGCAACATTGTGTGCTGAACTTGTCACCTGTGTGCTCAGTACAGTGTTCCATGACCTGTTTCTATGGTAACAGGCAGAAGGCAGATTGGGGGAAGGGTTGAAATGTATATTTCATTTGGAAAGGGTTGAAATGGTTAACCAATAGAAATGTGTGTTTTCTTTTGAATTTATGTGTGAAGGATTGTGATTTGATGTTTACATGTATATGTGTGGAAAATGAAAGGGACATTTTGCCATTCTTTGTTTTTGCTGAGAGGTGCACAGTGCAGAGATTCTGTATAAGAAAATCTGGTGTGTGACTGATATCTGGTGTGTGACTGATATACTTCTTAATCTACAAAACAACTTGAAAGGTGAGTTATTTAATTGTGAGGGGATGTATGTAGACTATTTTGATTTTAATCAGACTAATGTATTTCTCCTGCTAAAGTGTAGGGAGTACTTTTTTTCTCTACAATCTTATTGACAGTGTGTGTGCATATAGAAACCATTCTGTGATAAGCATTTGTGTTTTTCATGTGTTTGCAGACAGATAACTGTGCTGTTTTTATATTTTGTTAGAATTAGAAATCAGTCATTGTTTATGAATTTGTGAAATGAGTTATTTTTCTATACTAAAATGTAGTACTCCTTCTAGATGAAGAAATGTGTTTTGGTATAGTGCAAGGGATAGTGTTGTTTGTCTAGAATCACACAGCGAGTATGTGTGTATTTGGGAACCACTGTGAGAGAAGCATTTGGTAACATTGTGTATTTGCTGACAGATAACTGTTTTAAAACCTGTCATGTTGTCAAGTTTTAGTAGTATTAGAAGCCAGTCTTTGCTTATGCATTGATAAAATAAGTCATGCTTTGACACTAATGTGCTGTACTTTAATATGTAGATTGTGTGTAGTCTCCTTACCCTTTGCACAGTAGTGAATGAGTTTTTGTAAGCTGCTAGGGATAGTGTTACTTGTCTAGAATCACACTGTGAGTCTGTGTGCATTTGGGAACCACTGTGAGAGAAGTATTTGGTAACATTGTGTATTTGCTGACAGATAACTGTCTTAAAACCTGTCTTGTTGTCAAGTTTTAGTAGCATTAGAAGGCAGTTTTTGCTTATGCTTTGATAAAATTAGTCAGGCTTTGACACAAAAGTGCAGTCCTGAAATATGTAGATTGTGTGCAGTTCCCTTACCACTTCCACAGTAGTGAATGATTTTTGGTAAACTCCTAGGTATAGTGGCTGTTGTCTAGAATCAAACTGTGAGTCTGTGTGCATTTGGGAACCACTGTGAGAGAAGCATTTGGTAACATCGTGTATTTTCTGGCAGATAACTCTTTTAAAACCTGTCATGTTGTCAAGTTTTAGTAGCATTAGAAGCCAGTCTTTGCTTATGCGTTGATTAAATGAGTCATGCTTTGACACTAATGTGCTGTACTTAAATATGTAGATTGTGTGCAGTACCCTTACCTCTTCTAGACTAGTGAATGAGTTTTGGTAAACTCCTAGGATAGTGTTGCTTGTCTAAAATCACACTGTGAGTCTGTGTGCATTTGGGTAAGGATTGTGATAGAAGCAGTTGGTAACATCGTGTATTTGCTGACAGATAACTGTTTTAAAACCGGTCATGTTGTCAAGTTTTAGTAGCTTTAGAAGCTATTCTTTGCTTATGCATTGATAAAATGAGTCAGGGTTTGACACTAAAGTGCAGTACCATGTACTATTCTCTTCACTGTGCCAGAACTGAAAATTTAAAAGTTTTACCCAGGCACTGTCCTAGCAGTAGTCTGATGATTTAGTCAGTTTCCAAGTACTCATGTTGTGAACCATACATTACCACATAGACTGCTTCAAATGTCTATGCAGTATGCATGCAGTCTTCTAACATACTATACACTTGTCTTTCACACCTTCAATTCCCTAGTCAGTATCCATACAGTCCAGCAAACATCCTGTCACTCCCTTTGCACTCCTCTAGTGACCCATTCAGTACCAAGTACTAATCCATTCACTGTGTCAAAAGCCAACCACTTATAAATTCAGCCAGGCACTCTCCTTGCTGTACTTTAATCATTCCGTCAGTACCCAAGTACTCATGCAGTGAGCCAGGCCTTAGCACATAGACTGCTTCAAATGCCTATTTACTATGGATGCAGTCCTCTAATCACCTACACAGTTGTCTTTCACACCTTCAATTCCCCAATCAGTATTCATACACTTCTAGCAAACACCCTGTCACTCACCCAGTGTGTCTCCTTATAGTACTATAATCATTCAGTCAGTTAGCATGTAGTCTTTTAGTGAGGTAGGCTTTAGGGCATGAACTGCTTCAAAGTAGTATGCACTATGCATGTAGTGTTTTAACCATCGTCACACTTGTGGTTCAGGGCTATAGTTTCTTAGTCAGTTTTTATATAAAATGTGTTTGTACAGTAATGGAATAGTATAAATTTGACAATTATTAATATACATTTATTTGTGATTCTTTTTTACAGATACTGTTTTCCAACGTAAAAATAGAGAAATCATGCCAGAAAAAAAAGAAAAAGAAAAGAAACTCAGAAAGGCGCAGGAGCAGGAGTGTTTCTCATCCGTTTGCACTCTTCTCGTGCAAGATTGTTCGGATGAAGGGTCCTTAGGCGTTTCATCATACTTGCCGTGCCGTACGAGTATTTCTTGTTAGGATCCCCTCGCTACAGAACTCTTTTGCAAATCTTGCACGTGACCAAGGTGGCATTGGTCTTTGTTTGCCCCTCGGGAAAAGTCAAAAATGTCCACACCACTGAAGAAAAACGTTGTGGGCGTGGTGCCTTCTCCAAAAATTCATCCTCAGATGTATGAGGAGAAGCAGGTGATGCCTGCTGCCCTGAAGCCATTTTTAGTTGAAAAAAGTTAGAGCTAAGTGTAAACTTAGTCTAAAAAATCTTCTTCTCTGCAAAGAGATGCTCCTCCAAAGAAGGTCAAAGAAGAATGATTGAATTGGGTGGGGTCTTTCAATAGTTAGAACAGGAAGTGTAATGAACCAATCAAATCTCTTTTTTTGCAGGTCACATGGGATCCGCGCACCCTGCGCATAGGCAGCACGCACCCAGCGCGCATCCGCGAAATTGAATTTAAAAAAATTATAGGATTAGATGTAAAAATATATTAGTTTTAAGACTAGTTTAGAGTTTGTCATCAATTAATATTCACATGAAATACATATATATATGTTTTTTTAAATGTTAAATATTTTGCGGGATCCGCGCACCTACCGCGTCATAGACGCAGATGACGCATCGCGGAAGCGCGTAAACATCGCGTTACGTACATCGAACGTGTCGCGTATAGGCTGGGAGTCGCGTACAAGTCGCATTGCGATCACGCACTAAACACGTACCCAACGCATGCCATGCGCGGATGCTAATGCGTAGAAATCGAGAACGGTGCGCATAGGGTGCATGGATCCAAAAACATGGAAAAAATATATATAAAATAAAGTTTTGAACATATAGTTAAAGAAATATTTTTAAAAATATAAAAAAAATGTTTGAAAAACCCAATAAAAACAAATAATATTTTTTACGTTTTTAAAAGAATTAATTAAAAAAAAAAATGGTGATAAAAAAGAGTTTCATAAAAACATAATTAATGTAATTGACACACTGAATTTGACAAATATAGAAATCCAATGAAAATCATTAAACATGATATCTAGAGATAAGTTATAGATAGGAATTAGCATTTAAAAAACCTTTGACATTCACTGAAAAAACCATAGGTTTCATGCACGTTATAGTTAGGAATTGGCATTTTAAAAACCTTTGAAATTCACTGAAAAAAACAAAGGTTTCAGGGGCGTTATAGTTAGGAATTGGCATTTAAAAAACCTTAGAAATTCACAAAAAAAAACATAGGTTTCAGGGGCATTATTGTTCGCTGGACATTTCCCTCGTACAAAACCCTAGAAATTCACCTGTTATAGTTAGTTCAGCTAACTATAACTCGCGTCCCCGCAATGCACTGCTGATGACGTCACATATTACATCAATCATGACATGGTCAGTGACATCACTCATGACATCACTGATGACATCTCAAATGGCATCACTGATGACATCACAGATGACGTCATCCATGTGATAAATTAGTGCATCTTCTCACACCCTAATATAACCTTTGATACACCGACTCAAAATTTCAGACGGCCATTTTGAAAACCATAGATACTCCAATACCAATAACTACACACCCTCTCATTGACTCTTAGGTCTACATACATCTCCACTCACTCACCTGCACAGTCACTCATACTTACAGTCACTCTGTACAAGACTATCATATGCATTTATACACCTATATAGACACTCACACACCACCAATCATCCATTGAGGTACTGACACATCTAGCCAGTCATGCAAATAATTAATCACAGTCCAATTTACTCACCTATACAGTTAAACACACTCAAGTTCACTTACTCATAAAAATACTAACAAATTCTGACGCTCTTATACAATTACTGATACAAGCACACACTCATCCATAAAGCCACTCCCAAAATCACACACTCTCATATATAGATAGTTATATACTCTTACACACATATACACTGTGTTTCACATATGTAGTTACTGACGCATGTACAACTGAGATATACATTCAATCACTAACACACCCTTACATACAGTCACCCAACCATACAGTCCAACACAGATGCGCTCTTAAAACCATGCACCCACTGAATCACCCACTCACACATCTATGCACAGAGTCACACACACCCTACCCACACAAACACTCAGGCACCCATACAGATACTCAGACAACCAATCAATAACCCATATAGACACTCATCTAGCTATTCACAAAACCATGCAGCCACTTATACACCAAAACACAGACACATACAGACATTCACACAGTTTAGTCACTAGTCTGCAGTAAGATACATTTAATGACTCACTTATAGAGTCAGTTACGCACCTAGAAAATCACCCATTCACACACTTATACACCCACTCATTCTTCCATAGGCCTTTGACTATAAATATATAAAACATATTTAAACTTTACAGAAACACAGTCACTGGATGACATATTCAGTGATGTCATTTGAGATGTCATCAGTGATGTCATCAGTGATGTCACTGACCATGTCATGAGTGATGTAATATGTGACGTCATCAGCAGTGCATTGCGGGGTCGCGAGTTATAGTTAGCTGAACTAACTATAACAGGGGAATTTCTAGGGTTTTGTACGAGGGAAATGTCCAGCTAACTATAACGCCCCTGAAACCTATTTTTTTTTAGTGCATATATATATATATATATATATATATATATATATATATATATATATATATAAAAACGCCACATCCGATTCTCCACACCATGAACCGAACACCGACACAGGGAGATTTCAGGAGATAAAGTCTTTATTCCTCCATTACGCTGCGACGCGTTTCGGCATCCATGCCTTGATCACACAGTGATCACTTCCTGTTTAGTGTGAATATATTAAAATTCAGCAGAGTAGCCCGATCACATGATCGGGTTATTTTCATAAACCAGGAAAACAGAATTTCTTATCGGCACAACTGACCAGTTTCAATCACTTATTTTTAACTTGCAATATTTACATTGTTGTGCTCGATATTATTAGGCAGAAACTCCTAGTTCATTCCATACATGGGAGCTCATTTTGAATCCATAAATACAATTATTGATCAAAGTATACAATCTATAACTATTTACAACATTGGTTTCTGGTAAAGTGCAAGTGCAAGAATTGATTAATGTACACTCTTTAGTTCTTTGACTAATTTCACAGTTCTTTGCATAGATTATCAATCCAATACTGGGCAAGTGCCCGTAGACCCCTTAGGTAGTAAATAGAACAATGGGATTCTAGGATATTCAGATTTAAAATATATATATATATATATTGAAGCTGTTCTTAATATGTATTTTACAGATATATATATATATACATATACTGATTTATGAACTCTGTCTGAATTAGGTATTTATGGTGCACTTTACAACATTTATGTTTTTATTAAGTGGCCTAACGCTATATAAGAAAGTAGTATGTTTTCCATGTCCATGGGATTTTCAATTGCACTTGCACTTTAAAAAGCGAAGGAAAATGTCAAAGAGGTGTCATGTGATCAAGGGCGGGATCGCCCGAAACGCGTCTTGGCAGAACTGGCAATAAATTAAAATATTGCACGACTAACTTGGGTCCATGCTCGTTTTTCCTGACTGATCAAGTGGAAGCTGAGAGTGAGGAGAGGAATATATATACATATATATATTATCTACTGGCGGTCGCCAGTAGATAGTTATAGTTAGGACCTATTTTCCATAGGAAATCCGCAACATTCTATTGGGAATATCTTTGGCGCCGGTTGATGAATCTTCGCAAAATTTTCCAAACTTTTGGCCAGCTCCGCTCCGCTCCTACCCTGAAAGTTTTGTGGTGATTCGTCAAGCGGGGCCGAGAAAAAAGGGGGGTCCCAAAACGCGTTTTCCCCATGCAATTTCCCATAGGACCTGTTGTCGCTGCTACAGCCCGAACTGCCGAAACGGAATTACACCACATTTGGCAAGTAGGTAGTCCTCAGTTCAGACTCGTGCCTTGTGCTTAAATGGTGTAAATCCGTTCAGTAGTTCCTGAGAAAATTAGAGTTAAAAGTTAGTGATATCTATGACCGGGGAGGATCCTCGGATCCTCCCCCGCACCCTCCCCGAACCCTCCCAAGCACGAGCTAAATGCTAATTGGCTGCCAACACTCTGAATCAGGAAGTGTTGGCAGCCATCTTGTGCCTCGGTAGAACCGAGGCACAAGAAAGCACAAAAACAAAGGCGCAAAACGCGACAAGGGGGCAGGGTAGAAACACCCTGACCCCCTAGGCCTGCTCAGGGGGTCCCACAAGGACGAGATTCGCGCACCTAGCGCAAATTTCGGCCGAAAATAAAAAAAAAAGAAGCACGGGCTCCCGCGCTTCTTTGGTAATTGGCCCCCGGGGGGGCCAAATCTGGGGGCAGAAATAAAAAAGTGTGGGGGGGTCCCAATCCCCCCCACACTGTCCCAGGGACCGCCACCCCCCGGGGCTCAGAGATACTATATGGGGGGGCTCACGACCACCACCCTTATAGAACATGGGTGGGGTGCTCGTAGCCCCTGCAGCCCTGGGGACCGCCACCCCCGGGGCTTGAAAGTTTTTGCGATGGGGGGCTCTCAGGCCCCCCCAGCCCCGGGGACCGCCACCCCCCGGGCAACTTGTCCGTGTGGGAGGGGGGCCCCACGGCCCCCCTCCTGGAGCCAATGATGGCCCTGGGGACTGCCACCCCCCAGGGCTGGCTCCTGCAGTGCCCCGGGGTGCCCACCCCCGGGACACTGCTCTTTGCAATGACAGGGTGGGAGCCACGAAGAGCAGGGAAACCTGCTCTCGCTTCAATGAAGCAAAACTGATTGCTTTTCCACTTGGGGAGCAGCTTGTTAGCTGTTCCCCATGTCGAAAAGCAATGCCAGCAGAAAAGATCGGATCGGGCCGGAGGCCACGCCCCCTTCTTACACCACTCTGCAAACGCACCCCCTGGCGCGTTTGCAGAGGGGGAACTAATTCCCCTTGAATACTGGGGGTCCCTGGGGACCAACTAACCCACCAGGAACCTCCAGTATGCGCCAGGGGGCTGCGTTGCAGAGAGGTGTAATGAGGCCACACCCCTTTTTACACCTCTCTGCAACGCAGCTCTATGGCGCTTACTGGAGGTACCTGGTGGCCTAGTTGGCTGCTAGGGGACCTCAGGATTCAAGGGGACTTAATCCCCCAACATAAAACGCGCCACGGGGCGCGTTTGCACAGTGGTGAAGGTAGGGGACGGGGCCTGAGGTGATACTGTGCTAACACGCCCTGTGGCGCATTTTAAGTTGGGGAATTCATTCTTCTTCAATCGAGAGGTCCCCTAGGGGTCAACTAGCCCACCAGGTACCTCCAGTAAGCGCCACGGAGCTGCGTTGCAGAGTGTTGTAAAAAGGGGTGTGGCCTCTGAACACCTCTCTGTAATGCAGCTCCCTGGAGCATACTGGAGGTACCTGGTGGGCAAGTTGGCCACCAGGGGACCTCAGGATTCAAGGGGACTTAATCCCCCAACTTAAAACACGCCACAGGGCGCGTTTGCACAGTGGTGAAGGTAGGGGGCGGGGCTTGAGGGGATATGTGTGCAAACACGCCCTGTGGCGCGTTTTAATTTAGGGAATTAATTCCTCTTCAATCCAGAGGTCCCCTAGGGGCCAACTAGCCCACCAGGTACCTCCAGGAAGCGCCACGGAGCTGTGTTGCAGAGTGTTGTAAAAAGGGGCATGGCCTCTGAACACCGCTCTGCAACGCAGCTCCCTGACGCATACTGGAGGTACCTGGTGGGCTAGTTGGCCCCCAGGGGACCGCAGGATTTAAGAGGAATTAATTCCTCAACGTAAAATGCGCCACAGGGCATTTGCACACGTCACCTCAGGCCCCACCCCTTTCATTTACCATTGTACAAATATTCCTCTAAAATCAGCCGAACTATGAATTCCGATTTACTCACCTGTTATCAGGAGAGAACCCAGGGCTGCATCTTTTAGCCCAGCACTGACCCTGAAAAGTGTGACCCCCTGTGCCCCCACAGCCGGTCGCTCCTACCTCACTGCTCTGCCGCCTGCCTGCCTGGCGCCTGCCTACCGCTGGGACTGCCGCCACTCACCTTCTCTTCGCCGCTGCCTCTGCCTGCTAGCTCGTAGGTGCCGCCTGCCACTCTGCGCCTGCCGCTGCTGCCCCTTCCTCGGCCGCTGACCACCGCCGCTGCCCGGTCACTTCCCCTCCGTTTTCGCGCCGTTTTCCTGCCGCCGCTGCCCCGGTCTCCTGCCTCCTGCTCCCGCCTCCGCCTGCAGTCCCGCCTCCCCTCCCTGCCCATTGGCCACCCCGCTCCCGCCTCCCAGGTGACCCTCCCTCCCGGCTCCTGATTTAAGGGGACCGTGACGGGCTGGTCAGTGTGACCCCCTGTGCCCCCACAGCCGGTCGCTCCTACCTCACTGCTCTGCCGCCTGCCTGCCTGGCGCCTGCCTACCGCTGGGACTGCCGCCACTCACCTTCTCTTCGCCGCTGCCTCTGCCTGCTAGCTCGTAGGTGCCGCCTGCCACTCTGCGCCTGCCGCTGCTGCCCCTTCCTCGGCCGCTGACCACCACCGCTGCCCGGTCACTTCCCCTCCGTTTTCGCGCCGTTTTCCTGCCGCCGCTGCCCCGGTCTCCTGCCTCCTGCTCCCGCCTCCGCCTGCAGTCCCGCCTCCCCTCCCTGTCCATTGGCCACCCCGCTCCCGCCTCCCAGGTGACCCTCCCTCCCGGCTCCTGATTTAAGGGGACCGTGACGGGCTGGTCAGTGTGACCCCCTGTGCCCCCACAGCCGGTCGCTCCTACCTCACTGCTCTGCCGCCTGCCTGCCTGGCGCCTGCCTACCGCTGGGACTGCCGCCACTCACCTTCTCTTCGCCGCTGCCTCTGCCTGCTAGCTCGTAGGTGCCGCCTGCCACTCTGCGCCTGCCGCTGCTGCCCCTTCCTCGGCCGCTGACCACCGCCGCTGCCCGGTCACTTCCCCTCCGTTTTCGCGCCGTTTTCCTGCCGCCGCTGCCCCGGTCTCCTGCCTCCTGCTCCCGCCTCCGCCTGCAGTCCCGCCTCCCCTCCCTGCCCATTGGCCACCCCGCTCCCGCCTCCCAGGTGACCCTCCCTCCTGGCTCCTGATTTAAGGGGACCGTGACGGGCTGGTCAGTGTGACCCCCTGTGCCCCCACAGCCGGTCGCTCCTACCTCACTGCTCTGCCGCCTGCCTGCCTGGCGCCTGCCTACCGCTGGGACTGCCGCCACTCACCTTCTCTTCGCCGCTGCCTCTGCCTGCTAGCTCGTAGGTGCCGCCTGCCACTCTGCGCCTGCCGCTGCTGCCCCTTCCTCGGCCGCTGACCACCGCCGCTGCCCGGTCACTTCCCCTCCGTTTTCGCGCCGTTTTCCTGCCGCCGCTGCCCCGGTCTCCTGCCTCCTGCTCCCGCCTCCGCCTGCAGTCCCGCCTCCCCTCCCTGCCCATTGGCCACCCCGCTCCCGCCTCCCAGGTGACCCTCCCTCCCGGCTCCTGATTTATGACGCCCTCTCAGTGACCGCGCAGCGGACGCGCGCAGCGGGAGCACCGAATGAGCGCCGAAGGTGCGCCAAAGGTAAGCCCGTCTGCGCCCGTCCGCGCCTGGACCGCGCCCAGCGCCAGACCCCCTGGCCCCCGCGCCCGTCAGCCCCCTCGCAGGACCTACGACTTCGCAACGCTCATCGCACTCAAAACCGCCCGAGCCCCCGGATGCTACCGAGCGTCCCCGCGACGCACCCATGGACCCTTCGCCTGCCGTTCCTGCAACTTCTCCTGCCTCCAAACAAGCACCACGCCCACCAAGACGGACAACAGCAACCACCTGAAGTGCATCCTGCTCAACACCCGCTCCGTCCACAGACACGCCGTGGAACTCTGGAACCTCCTCGACACAGCATCTCCAGACGTCGCCTTCCTCACGGAAACCTGGATGAACGACTCTTCAGCCCCCGACATCGCCATAGCCATCCCGGACGGCTACAAGATCATCAGGAAGGATCGCGTCAACCAGACCGGAGGAGGCATCGCCATCGTACACAAGAGCACCATTCGCATCTCGACTGACTCCATCGACGTATTCAACGCCGCCGAATACCTGCACTTCCAGATCCACACCGACCCCAAGACTACCCTCAGAGGCACCCTCGTCTACAGACCCCCAGGACCAAGCGCACAATTCTGCGAGGACATCGCAGACTTCATCAGCCCTCACGCCCTCCCCTCCGCCGACTACATCCTCCTCGGGGACCTCAACTTCCACCTGGAGAACAACAATGACCGCAACACCACCGCCCTGCTGGATAACCTCGCCAACCTCGGACTTCAGCAACTGGTCAACACCCCCACCCACTACGCCGGCCACACGCTCGACCCACTCTTCTCGTCCAGCAAGCACGTCACCTTCAGCCACTCCACCGGACTTCACTGGACCGACCACAGCTGCATCCACTTCAGCTTCAGAAAGAACACGGTCCACCATCACCCGAAGCAGGCTCCCCACAGAAACTGGAGCAAGATCACTGGCTCCCTGTCAACAAGAGGATCACGTTCAGACTCCTCACCCATGCACACAAGTCCCTCCACGACCTAGGCCCAGGGTACCTCAACTGCCGCCTCACCTTCTACACGCCCACCCGCCAGCTACGTTCCGCTAACCTCGCCCTCGCCGTTGTCCCTCGCATCCAGAGAGCCACCGCTGGAGGAAGGTCATTCTCCTACCTGGCAGCTAAGACTTGGAACTCCCTACCCGTCCACCTGCGGATGACACAGGACCACCTGGCCTTCAGGAAACAGCTCAAGACCTGGCTGTTCGAGCAGTAGCAGACCCCCTTCCCCAAGCGCCTTGAGACCCTTACGGGTGAGTAGTGCGCGATATAAGTTCCGTGATTGATTGATTGATTGATTGAAAAATAATTCTAAGCATACTTACCAGTAACTTGTATTTCCTTCCATAGGAATCCATTTTGTGGTTTTCAGCAGAAAATTTTCTAAGTGTCCATTTTTGAAACGTACAAATATTACTCTAAAATCAGCCGAACTACGAATTCCGATTTACTCACCTGTAATCAGGAGAGAACCCAGTGTTGCATCTTTTAGCCCAGCACTGACCCTGAAAAGTAATTCTAAGCGTACTTACCAGTAACTTGTATTTCCTTCCATAGGAATCCATTGTGTGGTTTTCAGCAGAAAAGTTTCTGTGTCCATTTTTGAAACGTACAAATATTCCTCTAAAATCAGCCGAACGACGAATTCAGATTTACCCACCTGTAATCAGGAGAGGACCCAGTGCTGCATCTTTTAGCCCAGCACTGACCCTGAAAAGTGATTCTAAGCGTACTTACCAGTAACTTGTATTTCCTTCCATAGGAATCCATTGTGTGGTTTTCACCAGAAAATTTTCTAAGTGTCCATTTTTGAAACGTACAAATATTCCTCTAAAATCAGCCGAACTACGAATTCTGATTTACTCACCTGTAATCAGGAGAGAACCCAGTGCTGCATCTTTTAGCCCAGCACTGACCCTGAAAAGTAATTCTAAGCGTACTTACCAGTAACTTGTATTTCCTTCCATAGGAGTCCATTGTGTGGTTTTCAGCAGAAAATGTTCTAAGTGTCAATTTTGAAACGTAGAAATATTCCTCTAAAATCAGCCGAACTACGAATTCCGCTTTACTCACCTGTTATCAGGAGAGAACCCAGGGCTGCATCTTTTAGCCCAGCACTGACCCTGAAAAGTAATTCTAAGCGTACTTACCAGTAACATGTATTTACTTCCATAGGAATCCATTGTGTGGTTTTCACCAGAAAATTTTCAGTGTCCATTTTTGAAACGTACAAATATTCCTCTAAAATCAGCCGAACTACGAATTCCAATTTACTCACCTGTTATCAGGAGAGAACCCAGGGCTGCATCTTTTAGCCCAGCAGTGACCCGGAAGAGTAATTCTAAGCGTACTTACCAGTAACTTGTATTTCCTTCCATAGGAATCCATTGTGTGGTTTTCACCAGAAAAGTTTCTAAGTGCCTATTTTCACAAACTAAAAATATTCCTAAAAAATCGTCTGTATGACTTAAACACATTCTTTCAACTGTTTACAGGAGGTTGGCCAGTGCTGGATCCAGGATCCACCACTGAGTAAGAAAAAGTAATGATAACGCTACTTACCTGCTAAGTGAATTTTCTGCCGTAGGATAACATTGGTGATTCTATGTGTAAACATTTCTAAGTGTCAACTTTTAAAATACAATAATATTCTTTAAAAATAACTACTGTAACCAAAGCGCTTTTACTCAACTGTTTACAGGAGATGTCCAAGGACTGAATCTAGGATCCAGTCCTGTGGTTAGAAAAGTAATCCATAAAGTAACTAATTGCATTTCACTAGAAATTCACATTGAGCTCAATGTTGCTTTGTGTTTGAAATTGTGTTACCCATTGCACAACTGTAACTACTGTACTTAAAAGTGTGTTGCCTATTTGCCAAGTATTTAAACTAAAGTAATGTATTCTGAGAAAGTATATTTTGTATTGTAATGTATAATGTAATTATAATGTAATTACAAAAATATATCTAAAAATAAATAGTTAAAAAATATAGTAAATCAGTATCAAAAAAGTCAGTATAACAATTAATACATTCAAAATTGTCATTTACAAAACCTTTGAAATTCACTGAAAAAACCATAGGTTTCAGGTCTGATATAGTTAGGAATTAGCATTTAAAAAACCTTTGAAATTCACTGAAAAAACCATAGGTTTCAGGAGCGTTATAGTTAGGAATTGCCATTTAAAAAACCTTAGAAATTCACGGAAAAAAACATAGGTTTCAGGGGCGTTATAGTTAGCTGGACATTTCCCTCGTACAAAACCCTAGAAATTCCCCCGTTATAGTTAGTTCAGCTAACTATAACTCGCGCCCCCGCAATGCACTGCTGATGACGTCACATATTACATCACCCATGACATGGTCAGTGACATTACTGATGACATCACTGATGACATCTGAAATGACATCACTGATGACATCACTGATGACGTCATCCAGTGAGTGTGTGTTTCTGTAAATTTTAAATATGTTTGATATATATATAGGGAAAAACCTATGGAAGAATGAGTGGGTGTATAAGCGTGTGAATGGATGATTTAGTAGGTGCGTGACTGACTCTATAAGTGAGTCATTAAATGTATCTTACTCCAGACTAGTGACTAAACTGTGTGAATGTCTGTATCTGTCTGTCTGTTGGTGTATAAGCGGCTGCATGGATTTGTGAATAGCTATATGAGAGTTTCTATGGGTTATTGATTGGTTGTCTGAGTATCTGTTTGGGTGCCTGAGTGTTTGTGTGGGTGGGGTGTGTGTGACTCTGTGCATACATGTGTGAGTGGGTGATTCTATGGGTGCATGGTTTTAAGAGTGCATCTGTGATGGAGTGTATGGTTGGGTGAGTGTATGTATGGGTGTGTTAGTTATTCAATGTATATATCAGTGGTACATGTGTGAGTAACTACATATGTGAAAGGCAGTATATATGTGTGTAAGAGTATATAAGTGGGTATATGTGAGAGTGTGTGATTGTTAGAGTGGCTGTATGGATGAGTGTGTGCTTGTATCAGTGATTGTATAAGAGCGTAAGAATGTGGTACTATTTTTATGAGTAAGTGTTCTTGTGTGTGTATAACTGCATCGGTGAGTAAATGGGAGTGTGATTAATTATTTGCATGACTGACTAGGTGTGAGAGTACCTCTATGGATGATTGGTGGTGTGTGAGTGTCTATGTAGGTGTATAAATGCATATGATAGTCCTGTACTGAGTGACTGTAAGTATGAGTGACTGTACAGGTGAGTGAGTGGATGTGTGTGTATATCTAAGAGTCAATGAGTGGGTATGTAGTTATTGGTATTGGAGTATCTATGGTTTTGAGAATGGACGTCTGAAATTTTGATTGAGTATATCAAAGGGTGTGAGAAGATGCACTAATTTATCACATGGATGACGTCATCTGTGATGTCATCAGTGATGTCATTTCAGATGTCATCAGTGATGTCATCAGTGATGTCACTGACCATGTCATGAGTAATGTAATATGTGATGTCATCAGCAGTGCATTGCGGGGGTGCGAGTTATAGTTAGCTGAACTAACTATAACGGGGGAATTTCTAGGGTTTTGTATGAGGGAAATGTCCAGCTAACTATAACGCCCCTGAACCCTATGGTTTTTTCAGTGAATTTCTAAGGTTTTTTAAATGCCAATTCCTAACTATAACGCCCCTGAAACCTATGGTTTTTTCAGTGAATATATATATATATATTTTTTATTTTATTATTTATTTATTTATTTATTTTCCATAAGACAAACGCACCATTCAACAATTTTTTTTTAATTTAAATAGTAACTGTCTCTTTAAATGCAACACATGGACATTGGTCCTTCTTCACTGTTCCAGTTACGTTTGAAAGAGCTAACAAACCCACCCCTGATTAGAAGCATATGATGAAGACTGGCATCAGTTGAAACGCGTAATGTTGTGTTATCTTGAATTAAAGAAAGTTTGAAGCACGTCGGTGTGGCCTGTTCATGTTGCTGAATGGTGTGTGTGTCTTATGGAATATTTTAGGTGTCTGACACACCTGAAACAGGATCCGACCCGAAAGGCTGAGGCACCCCTCTTGTCAGATCTGCATTTGGAATATATATATATATATATTCACTGAAAAAAACATAGGTTTCAGGCACGTTATATTTAGGAATTCGCATTTAAAAAACCTTAGAAATTCACTGAAAAAAACCATAGGTTTCAGGGGCATTATAGTTAGCTGGACTTTTCACTCGTACAAAACCATTGAAATTCCCTCGTTATAGTTAGTTCAGCTAGCTATAACTCGCGCGCCCGCAATGCACTGCTGATGACGTCACATATTACATCACTCATGACATGGTCAGTGACATCACTCATGACATCACTGATGACATCTCAAATGACATCACTGATGACATCATCCAGTGAATGTGTGTTTTTCTGAAAATTACATATGTTTTATATATGTATATCTCAAGGCCGATGGAAGAATAAATGGGTATATAAGTGTCTAAATGGATGATTTGTTTTTGAAAAATTGATTGTATAACTGACTGATTAAGTGTATCTTAGTGAATACATGGCTTAGTGAGTAATGTTTAAATATGTAAATATCTGTATCAGTCTCTCATTTTGTGTATAAGTGGCTGCATGGGTTGGTGAGTAGGTACATGAGTGTCTATATAGGTTATTAGTTGGCTTTTTGAGTATCAGTATGAGTGTCTGAGTGTCTGTATGGTTCGGTGGGGGGTATTACGTAGTGCACAGGTGCATGAATGAGTGACTCACTGTCTGTATGTGTTGAAGACAGCATGTGTGCAGGACTGTATGGGTAGATGAGTGTGTGCATGGGTGTGTTAGTGAGTGAATGACTGTCTCAATAGTGTCTTTATGAGTAACTACATATGTTTTAAACTAGTATATGTGACTATTGGTGTATATAAGTGAGTATATGTGAGAGTGAGAGATTGAAAGAGTTCCTGTATGAATAAGTATGTTTTTCTATCAGTGATTGTTTAAAAGACTAAGTATGTGTAAGTTTCTGTAGAAGTAAGTGTGGTGGTGTGTGTATAACTGTATATGCAAGTAAATGGATGTTTGATTCTTTATTAGCATGAGTGACTATGTGTGTGAGTAACTCTATGGATGAGTGGCATTGTGTAACAGGATGTATAGGTGTATGAGTACATATGATGAGTGAGTATATGTATGAGTGACTGTATAGGACTGTTGGTGAATGAGTGAATGTGTATGTGGATCTTAGAATTACTGAATAGGTTGTTGTAACTGGTATTGGTATGTCCATTGTTTTGAAAATTTTTGTTTCTATTTTTGAATGTGTGTATCAAAGGTTATATTAGGGGGAGAGGAGGTCTGCCACTCTATCACAAGGATGATGTCATCAGTGATGTCATTTGAGATGTCATCAGTGATGTCACGAGTGATGTCACTGACCATGTCATGAGTGATGTAATATGTGACGTCATCAGCAGTGCATTGCGGGCGCGTGAGTTATAGTTAGCTGAACTAACTATAACGGGGGAATTTCAATGGTTTTGTACGAGTGAAAAGTCCAGCTAACTATAACGCCCCTGAAACCTATGGTTTTTTCAGTGAATTTCTAAGGTTTTTTAAATGCTAATTCCTAACTATAACGTGCCTGAAACCTATGTTTTTTTCAGCGAATTTCAAAGGTTTTTTAAATGTTAATTTCTAACTATGGCTACAGAGATAGGACATGTGAAGAAAGAAGAAAAAACGCACAGAAAGAAAAAAAAGAAATGCAGAAAGAAGCAACAGAAGTCCTCAAAGACGAAGAAAAGTGCAGGAAGAAGGATAATGTGCAGAAAGAACAAACAGAAGAGCAGAAAGAAGCCTTGTTGCAAAATCATCCTGTACCCTCAACTTTTTCAGACGGATACTGGCGGTAACTGAGTCAGACTAACCAGTCCTAGAGCCAGTGCTATGTTAAAATAAACTCAGAATACAGTGAAAACACCTACATACACTAGGGAACACTATGCGTTGGGGTCCCCCTGTGATTAGCATGACCTCCTCTGTAAGCCCCTAGTATATAATAGGGCAGGGGATTAAAACTACCTCTTAAAACGTGCCACAGGGCGTGTTTGCACACGTCACCTCAGGCCCCGTCCCCTCCCTTCCCCACTGTGTAAACACGCCCTGTGGCCGTTTTAAGTTGGGAGATTAAGTCCCCTTGAATCCTGAGGGTCCCTAGGGTCCAACTAGACCACTAGGTACCTCCAATAAGCGCCACAGAGCTGCGTTGCAGAGAGATGTAAAAAGAGGCACGGCCTAGACCACCTCTCTGCAACGCAGCGCAGTGGCGCTTACTGGAAGCACCTGGTGGGCTAGTTGGCCCCCAGGGTCCCTCAGGATTGAAGGGGAATTATTTCCCCAACTTAAAACGCGCTCAGGGCGTGTTTGCACACGTTAACTCAGGCCCCGTCCCCTCCCTTCACCACTGTGTAAACACGCCCTGTGGCCGTTTTTAGTTGGGAGATTAAGTTCATTTGAATCCTGAGGGTCCCTAGGGTCCAACTAGCCCACTAGGTACCTCCAGTAAGTGCCACAGAGCTGCGTTGCAGAGAGCTGTAAAAAGTGGCACGGCCTGGACCACCTCTCTGCAACGCAGCTCAGTGGCGCTTACTGGAAGCAGCTGGTGGGCTAGTTGGCCCCCAGGGTCCCTCAGGATTGAAAGGGAATTATTTCCCCAACTTAAAACGCGTCACAGGGCGTGTTTGCACATGTCACCTCAGGACCCGTCCCCTCGCTTCACCACTGTGCAAATGCGCCCTGTGGCCGTTCTAAGTTGAGAGATTAAGTCCCCTTGAATCCTAAGGGTCCCTAGGGTCAAACTAGCCCACTAGGTACCTCCAGTAAGCGCCACAGAGCTGCGTTGCATAGAGGTGTAAAAAGGGGCATGGCCTCAGAACACCTGTCTGCAACGCAGCTCCCTGGCGCATACTGGAGATACCTGTTGGGCTAGTTGGCCCTCAGAGAGCCTCAGTATTGAAGGGGAATTAATTCCCCAACTTACAACTGGCCAGGGGCGTGTTTGCAGAATGCTGCAAGGAGGGGGCGTGGCCTCCGGCGCAATGCCGGTCTTTTATTTATTTTATTTTTTTAAGAAGGAGGGCTGTGTGGCCCCCTTGTTTTTCTACTTTATTGGCCCTGGGGACCCCATCCCCCAGGGCCTGCACCCTAATTTATTTTGTTGAAAAAATACATTTGGTCCTCCCAAGGCCTTAAACGGCCCCGGGGACCCCAACCCCCGGGTCATGGCCTTTTTTTTTTTTATTCTTTAGGATGGGGGCTGCGTTGCCCCCCTCCTCAGGCCACTTAAAGCCCCGGGGACCCCATCCCCGGGGCCGGCCGTTGTTTTTTTTTTTGTTTTTTTTAAATATATATTTATAGAAACACCTAGGACATGCTGGGCAAACCGTATGTACCTATCACCATGACGATTTGCGTGATATTCATTAAAAGGCGACTATGCATACAATGAATCCACGTGGAATGTATTTGCACTGCTAGTGAAGCTCTGACGTGTCTGATGCCCTACCGTGCCTAATCCCGGCGCCCCTGCCGGTGGGTACTCTCCAAGTAGACACCCTTGTCGTTTATTTATACAAACATGGGTAGCTATTGACAGGCACATTTAATACACACGCACACCAAGCCATTCAAAGGGGATTCGACTAAAATTCATCCAAACTATGCAAGAAACCCCCCTCACATTTAATAAAACACACATCCACCGCCGGATGTGTAATACTTTTTATTTTACTCTCTGGAAAGGAGACGAACCTCACTTGAGAGTCACATTGTGCTCCTCGCTGAGCCCAATGCTATGTTACACCCACCAGTGCCCGCCGAGTGCCACACACCTCTGTGTTGTATTCCACCAGCTAGTGCGTATGCTATGACACCCTTCTGCCCTCCCTGGTCTGTTGTGCTGCAACTGCTCCTCCTGCCTGCCCCTCGCGGTCTGTTGTGAGGCCCCTTCCCATGAACTCTCTTGTCTGTGCCCAGGTCCTGACCCTCCCTTCTATCCTCCATGGTCCTTTGTGCATGCCCCTGCACCCTCCTTCTTGCCCATCATAGCCATTGTGCTGCCACTAACCCTCCCGCTTGCCATGCATGGTCTTCTGTGCTGCCATGGCCCCTCCCACCTTCCCTGTGTGGTCAGTTAGCTGCCCCTGACCCCCTCCCACCTTCCCTCCATGGTCTGTGTGTATTCCGTCATAGTCTCATTGTTGCTCTCCATGGTGTGTCTTGTTTCTAGTGCCCATCCTGCCTGACCTCCATGGTCATCTTGCTGCTCCTGCCCTGCCCCCTTGCCCCCAGCCCTCTGTTTCCATGTGCAGACCCCTATTCCATCCCTCCTGGCTTGTCTGTTCCATTGTAATGCCCCTGATCCGTCCCTCCGGCCCTTTATGGTCTGTTATCCTGCAGCTTTCTCTCCTGTCTGTCCATTATGGTCAGCTAGCTACCATTGCCTCTTTCCCCTCTGTTCTCTGTTGTCCATGTGCATGGTCCTGTCCCCTCCCTATTGCTTTCTATGGATTGTTGTGCTGCACTCCCGTCCTGCATGCCCTGTGTGGTGTATTGTGCTGCTGCAAACCCTGATGCCTGCCCTGTAGGGTCAGTTTGGTGCACCTCTTCATGTCCCTCCTGTCCTCTGGTATCCGAGTCCATGTCCCTACCCCAATTCCTCCTGCCTACCATGATCCAATTTACCATACTTGCGAACATTTTGAACTTGGTAAGAGGGAGATCTTGAAAAAAAACTGGGGTATTGATTTTCCCCTTTGAGTTACATGGAAAAAGAGGAGATTGTAGACAGGAGACAGATCAAATAAAGCCCATTTGAGCTTAAAAACATTGGACGTTTCCTGGCTGAAACGGGTCTGTTGGCATGTATGGTTGTACTACCACTGCCTCTTCCTTCTGCCCACAATGGTCTATTATATTGCCACAGCCTCTCTTGCCAGTCCTGTATTGTTAGTTTGTTGCCCCTGCCCCCCTTTCCACTGCCCTCCATAGTCTGTTGTGCTGCTACTGCCCTTCCTGCCTACCCAGTGTGGTCAAATTGTTGCCTCTGCACTCTCCTACCTGCCTTCAATTTTCAGAGTCCGTGCCCCTGGCCTCTGCCTCTCAACAGTATCCCAATGAACAACTAGATTGCTAACATTCTATATTTATTACAAAAGTGTGGAGCGCCTGACGTCATCTTGATGTAATCAAAACTGTAATACCTAGAGCATTTCCTTTAGAAATTACATATATGAGAGGGTCTTATTTGCATCAAAATTATGGTTGGTGCTCTAAAAAACTAAAATGAGGACATATTTTTTGAGTTTTCAAATAGCGACAAAGAACTTTTAAATTATTTGTAATCTTTATGGTTTTTTATCCAGTTGACCACTTGATTAAATGTTGCACCTAGGGGAGAGGATGTGGTGTTACTTTCAGAGCTGCAGACTTTGCAACTGGGGAACCAGGTTGGAGTTTCTGCTTCAGCTCAACATTCTGTGATTCTGGTCAAATCACTTAATCTCCCAATGTCTACAACCAAAATGAATTTGATCTTGTGTGATATAACCAATGCTCACATAAAGCACTCCAATACCTGACAAGTCTGCACTATATAAAACTGCAAATACACAAAAAATAAGTGTTTTGCACACTTCTGTCATTGGGCTACATGTGGGCTACATCTGGGTGATATTTGTGCTGCATTTGGGCTCTTTTGTCTCTGGTGGCCATCTTGGGAGATTTATTTGTTATGAAGCTTCCTAATTTCATCATTTACTGCACTCTCCTCAGTAGAAAATGCTTTCAGTTTTTTACTTTGATTCCATCAAGAAGGTATTCAGATATGTCACACATTTGCCATAAATTCTGAATGTTAGCACTCTAGTTGCTCATTAGATCACTGTAGTAAAGCTACTGCTCACCACGGAAGTCTGCTGCTGGTATTAAAAGTGCATGTTTCAGTCTGCATATCAGAATTTTTTTATGAAATAGAAGAGGATTTGAGAAGTCACTCAAAATGTGCCCTAATTTTTCTTTCTTCAGCACTAATCATAATTTCGATGGCAAAATGAACCCCCTCATTGTGTTCCTTTTTAAATTAAATGTTTTAAGTGTTACCAGTTTATTCCAATGAAGATGGCTTCAGGTGTGCCATACTTTTGTCATAAGTAAGAAAGTAAGCGCTCTAGTTGTTCGTTAGAACACTCTGGGACATTCTGTCATTGGGCTATACTTGGGCTACATCTGGGTGATATTTGGGCTACATTTGGGCTCTTTTGTCTCTGGTGTCCATCTTGGGAGATTTATTTGTTATGAAG
This sequence comes from Triturus cristatus, assembly GCF_964204655.1. Classification (NCBI taxonomy): domain Eukaryota; kingdom Metazoa; phylum Chordata; class Amphibia; order Caudata; family Salamandridae; genus Triturus; species Triturus cristatus. The sequence goes on from NC_140580.1 coordinate 35,239,623, forward strand.
TTTCCTAATTTCCTCTTTTTCTGCAGTCTCCTCAGTAGGAAATACTTTCAGTTTTTTACTTTGGTTCCATCAAGAAGGCATTCAGATGTGTCACACATTTGCCATAAATTCTGAATGTTAGCACTCTAGTTGCTCATTAGATCACTGTAGTAAAGCTACTGCTCACCAGGGAAGTCTGCTGCTGGTATTCAAAGTGCATGTTTCAGTCTGCATGTCAGAATTTGTTTATGAAATAGAAGAGGATTTGAGAAGTCAAAATGTGCCATAATTTTTCTTTCTGCAGCACTAATCATAATTTCTATGGCAAAATGAACCACCAATGTTCCTTGGTAAATTAAATGTTTTAAGTGTTACGAATTTATTCCAATCAAGATGGCTTCAGGTGTACCATACTTTTGTCATAAGTAAGACTGTTAGCGCTCTAGTTGTTCGTTTGAACACTCTGGGAGACTCTGTCATTGGGCTATACTTGGGCTACATCTGGGTGATATTTGGGCTACATTTGGGCTCTTTTGTCTCTGGTGGCCATCTTGGGAGATTTATTTGTTATGAAGTTTCCTAATTTCCTCATTTACTGCAGTCTCCTCAGTAGGAAATACTTTCAGTTTTTTATTTTGGTTCCATCAAGAAGGCATTCAGATGTGTCATACATTTGCCATAAATTCAGAATGTTAGCACTCTAGTTGCTTATTGGATCACTGTAGTAAAGCTACTGCTCACCAGGGAAGTCTGCTGCTGGTATTGAAAGTGCATGTTTCAGTCTGCATGTCAGAATTTTTTAATGAAATAGAAGAGGATTTGAGAAGTAACTAAAGTCTTAAAACTTTCTATTAACTGCAATGCTTTTTAATGAGGTGCTATCATGTATATTGGTCCCAAGATGGCTGCCAACACTTCTTGGATGAAGTACTGACAGATATCACGATGAGATGTGTGGTTAGGCTCCGCCCATATATATCTATCTTTTTAACTCAAATTTTCTCAGGAACTTCTGAACGGATTTACACCATTTAAGCAAAAGCCACAAGTCTGAACTGAGGACTACCTCTTTGCCAAATTTGGTGTAATTCCGTTCAGCAGTAGGTAGTTATAGTAAGGACCTTGTTTCTATTCAAAAAGTGTTTTATTCTTTTGTCAATATCTTTTGCGCCGCTTGACGAATCTTCGTGAAATTTTCAAAACTAATGGTTCACTCAGGTCAGCTTCTGTCTTGAAAGTTTTGGGGTGATTCGTCAAGCGGGGGCTGAGGAAAAAGGGGGGGTCCGAAAACACGTTTTCTCCATGTTAATTTACATAGGAACTTTAGACACAGCTACAGCCCAAACTGCCGACCGGAATTACACCAGATTTGGCAAAAATATAGCTCCTGGTTCAGAAAGCGCCCTTTTTTTAAATGGTGTAAATCCGTTCAGTAGTTCCTGAGAAATTCAAAAAATAAAAATATCGATATCTGAGGGCCGAGAAGGATTTACGAATCCTCCAGAGCACGAGCTTGATTCTGATTGGCTGTCATCACTCCAAATCAGGAAGTGTTGGCAGCCGTCTTGTGACTTGATAAAACCGAGTCACAAGAAATCTGTAAAAAAAAAAAAAGGGAAAAAAACAAGAAGAAACACCCTGACCCCCTAGGCCTGCTCAGGGGGTCCCACAAGGACCCCCAGGCCAAAAAAGCATTTTTGTAAAAGAAATTAGCCGAATTCGCGCTGGGTGCGTGAATCCCACTGAAGTTTTTTAAAAAAAACAAAGCGCTGGGTTCCGCACTTCATTTGTTTGCACTCCCAGGTGGGCCAGGTCCCAGGGGCAATGGGAAAATTATATGTGGGGGCCCACGGGGACGGCCACCTCCCCGGGGCTTTATTCATTATGCAAGGGGGGTTTGCGGCCCCCCTGCAGCCCCGGGGACCACCACCTTCCCAGGGCTTGAAAATAAAATGTGTGGGGGGGCTCCTGGCCCCCCACACTGCCCCGGGGACCAACACCAACCGCAGGCATTGATAATGAAAAGCGGGGGGCACATGCCCCCCCCCCGCAGCCACGGGGAGCACCACCTCCCTGGGGCATTGAGTTAATAAATGCTCCCACCCTGCAAGAGCAGTAATCCCTGTTCTCGCTTCCAAGAAGCAGAGCAGAATTGCTTTTGGATAAGGGGAGCTGCATGTTAGCAGCTCCCCATGCCAAAAAAGTAATGCCAGCTCCTGCAGGAGGCGGGGAGCCGGTTGGGACCGTGGGGGCATTGGGGCTCCCCCCACGGTCCCCAATGTAAGGCCAGGCCCCAGGGATGGGGTCCCCGGGGCCATAATTGGCCTCAGGAGGAGGGCCACATGCCCCCCCCGAAAAATAAAAAACAAAGCCGGCCTGGCCCTTGACCCTTTATTAAAAGAAAATGAATGTCCAGGCCCCGGGGGAAGGGGCCCTTGGGGCCGAAATCTGCCTGGGGAGTTGGGCCACGCGGCCCCCTTCCATAAAAAAAAAAAAAAAAAATTGCTAAAGAATGGCCAAGCCCCGGTGGATGGTATCCCTGGGGCTGAAAATGGCCCTGGAGGGGGGCCACTTGGCCCTCCTCCCTTATTTTCTAAAAAAAAAAAAGAATGGGTTAGCATCGGGGGATGGGGTCCTTTGGGCGAAATTGTGCAAACAATCCTTAGCACACGTCCTCGTATCACAAAGTAAAAATTATTTCATGTTTTCACATTTACTGTACAAATCAGTTAGCAGAAGAAATAAATTAGTCTTCTCTTCTAGATGGTTCTTTATTCATTAGGTGTCTTCTCTGTGGTACATAACAGCCAGCCAACACGTGTTTCGTCGCAACAAGGGAATGTACTCCCGCGACTTTTTCAAGGCTGTATTTACAAAAAAATTAAAAACCTATATTGTACATAACTTGAAAACATGTACTTGATGATAATGTCATAGCAACATGGTGGTGAGAGTCAAGAACCGACGTAAAGCGGGTGAACTATGTAGTCCATTGCAATAACAGAACGTATGAACATTGAACATATCACCATGATTCGTGAAATCATAATATAACCAAAAAGTTTCTATGATTCTAATAACAGTGGAGAGAGCTGAAAAATCGTGCTTAAGTGGGGAAACACGCCGAAAATAAAGCTAATCCTATTTGTGAATGGCAAACCCACGTGAAAATAGTCGTGGTGTGATGAAGCGGGTTTAATTCGCTATATTTAAGACTATAAGGTGTGCGTGTGGTGATATTTTCAATGTTCATACGTTCTGTTATTGCAATGGACAGAGAAGACACCTAATGAATAAAGAATCATCTAGAAGAGAAGACTAATTTATTTCTTCTGCTAACTGATTTGTACAGTAAATGTGAAAACATGAAATAATTTTTACTTTGTGATACGAGGACGTGTGCTAAGGATTGTTTGCACAACTGTTTAGAGCAAAGGCTCTTAATTCTGGGAAGTCAGGCGGTACTTCCCACCTTATAGCACCGTCAAACTACTTAGCAAGAAACCTGATAACATATGTGAAGTTTCCCTGTGGCGCCTTTACCTAAACCCAAAACCCCAGTAACAGCATTTCAGCTTTGGGCGAAATTGGCCTGGGGAGGGTGACTGCATGGCCCCCTCCTCTTTAAACAAAATAAGAAAGGCCTAGCCCTGGGGGATGGGGTCCCCAGGGCGGTAATTAGCCTCAGGAGGGGGCCGCATGTCCCCCATCCTTTTTATTAAAAAACAAATGGCTCAGGCTCCGGGGGATGGGGTCCCTGGGGCCCAAAAGGGTTAATGGAAGCCCCCCTTCCTAAAATATATTTTTTTTAAAGAAACCGGCAACTCGCGGGAGGCCCCACCCTGCACCACTCTGCAAATGCACCTCCTCGCGCGTTCTGGGTTGGGGGATCAAGTCCCCTTCTATCCTAAGGGTCCTTAGGGGCCAACTAGCCCACCAGGTACATCCAGTAAGCCTCACATAGTGGGATTGCTGAGAGGTGGTCCAAAGCCATGCGCCTTTTTGCACCACTCTGCAAACACGCCTGTTGGCGCACTTCTGGTGGGGCGATGAGGTCCCTGTGAGTCCTGAGGACTTCAGGACTAAAGTGGGATTCATCCCCCAAGCAGCAGTGCGCCACGAGGTGTGTTTCCAGAGTGCTGTAAAAAGGCGGTATGGCCTCTGACCACTCTCAGTAATCCAGCTGTGTGGGGCTTACTGAAGGTAACAGGAGGGTTAGTTGGCCCCCAGGGACCCTCAGGAGGCAAGGGGACTTTATCCCCCAACCAAGAGCGCACCAGGAGGTGCGTTTGTAGAGTGGTGGAGAAAGGGGGCATGACCTGTGTCCACCTCTCAACAATCCCACTGTGTGGGGCTTATTGGAGGAAACAGGTAGGTTAGTTGGCCCGTAAGGACCCCCAGCAGCGAAGGGGACTTTAATCCCCATCCAAGAGCGCGCCAGGTAGCGCGTTTGCAGAGTGGTGGGCAAAGTGGTCCTTCAGGCCAAATACCCCTCCTGTTACCTCCAGTAAGTCCCATACAGTGGGATTGCTAAGAGGTTTTCGGAGGCCATGCCCCCCCTTAGTCCACCACTCTGCAAACGCGCCTCCTGGCACACTACTGGTTGGTGGATGAAGTCCACTTTACTCCTGAAGGACTTTGGGGGCCAGTAAGCCCTCCTGGTACCTCCTGAAAGTCCTATGCAGCGGAATTCCTAAATGCTTGTCGGAGGCCCAGCCCCCTTTCTTCACCACTCTGCAAATCCGACTACTAGTTAAACAAGGATTTGCAATGCAATAGGTCTTGCATTCACGAGAGTTAAAGCTATTGGCGTTGTAAATGTAAAATATTTTTACTAATGTTTTTTGGAGTAGAGTGGATTACGTTGTGTATAGTGGAATTATATGGTATGTTGTGCAGTGAAATTATGTGGATAGAAAGTATGGGTTATTTAGTGTTTAGGAATTATGTGGAGTGGGATTCTAAGTTATGGAGAGTAATTATGTGGTATTATAGTCTGTGTTGTGGAGTGGTAACCTCAGGTTTAGTCTTCCTCGTTTACATAGAAGCAAACTATAAACTCAATGAGACACAAAAAAAGAAGGCTGCACCAATTTTCACATAATTAAACATGTTCCGCCTTGCCAAATCTGCATATTTGGACAAAAAAAACATTGTTTCTAGCTCAAACGGCTCAAATGTTCCCAAAAATATAGCGTGACGTGTTACAGCGTAGTGAAAGGCCCTTTGCAAAGCTGGGATGGTCACATGTTACTTATTGCTAAATGTGGGTGTTTAACTGGCACTAATGGTGCACAAAACTCTCTTACTTCTTTTGTGCCTCTCTTGCCTCTTTCTGCATTTCTCTTGCTTCTTTCTGTACCTTTCTTTCTCTTTCTGCACCCCACTCTCTTCTTTCTGCTCTTATCTTGCATCTTTCTGCACCTCTCTAGCCTCTTTCTACACCTCACTTGCCTCTTTCTGTATTTCTCTTGCTTCTTTCTACACCTCTCTTGCCACTTTGTGCATTTCTCTTACTTGTTTCTGCACTTCCCTTGCCTCTTTCTGTACCTCTTGCCTCTTTCTGCACCTCACTTGCCCTTTTCTGCACCTTACTCTCTTCCTTCTGCACCTCTCTTGCCTCTTTCTGCACTTCTCTTGCCTCTTTCTGCACTTCTCGTGCCTCTTTCTGTACCTCTCTTGCCTCTTTCTGCACCTCAAGTACCTCTTTCGCACTTCTCTTGCCTCTTTCTACACTTATCTTGCCTCTTTCTATACCTCTTTTTGCTCTTTATGCACCTCACTTGCTACTTTCTGCTCTTCTCTTGCCTCTTTCTGAACCTCACTCTCTTCTTTCTGCACCTCTCTTGCCTCTTTCTGCACCTCACTTGCTTCTTTCTGCATCTCTCTTGCCTCTTTCTGCACCTCTCTTTCTGAAAATCTATAGCTTCTTTCTACACTTCTACTCAGCGGCAGCTCCTCCACGTGGGTGGAGGAGCATTGCTCCACTTCCTTTCTGGCAGCGCAAGAAGCAGTAACATAAAATGGTATACCATTTTATGTTACTGCTTCTCGCACTGCGAGAAAGCAGGAGAACGGTTTGGTTGGGGGCGGGCTGGTGGGCAGGTCGGGGAGGAGTGGAGTGGATAGCCCAATGTTGGTCAATCCCAGGGCCGACCAAACCAGTCATGCACACTCTCCCGTTTTCTCCATGTCAGCTACATGCAGCCTGCATGGAGAAAACGGCCTCCCCATGGACGCCTGTACGGACGGCGTCCTAGCTAATCACAATGTTGCCATTGCAGCATTGTGATGGGCTTAGGGAGGGTAGGGAGGCTGCCTACTTGCTTCCTGCTGCAGCGACAACGCGGGACCAGATTGGGCGGCTAAGGTACGTTTTTTTTCTTTTATTTCTAAAATCTAATTAAAATTAACCCCCCTGCATCATGCTAACCGCGACTGCATGGTTAGATGCCAGCGTGCCTTCATATTTTCACTGAAAGCCTACTTGGTCAGTATGCTGGCCGAGTGACGGAAATAATTGAGTAATCTCATGTTCTACTGTGAAAGTTGGCAGAAACGTAGCCCCGAACAAAATCCTACTTCGGGTTGGGAGGCCTAATAGACCATTTTTTTCTAAATGCCAGCATACTTTTAATTACAATTAATCGTAGAAAAAAGACATTTAAAAAAAAAATCATATAGAGTCCAGACATATGTTGATGCACTTACATTAATTGATTGCATGTAGCGCCAATATACTATTAATGACAAAAGCACTAGAAAGTGCTTGAAAAGCGTTACCAAACGACCCAGCTAAAACAAGAGGTCTTGCTTGTCTTTCTTAAAGTCCTCCCAGCTACATAAACATAATCCGTCCTTGAAGAAAAATGCTTCACAATCCTAACACACGAGGCGACTCCGGAAAATTAATGTTCCCAACAGTATAAATGTCTTAAATACCACTTCCACTGACTCGTTGCACCATTACGCCCTGAGATACAAAGAATGTCTCGCGCGGCGCCTTCCACCCAACCTCTTTTTTTTAATATAACAAAATGCTCAAGTTTAAATGCAATTGAATGAGCCCTGGAAAATGGTCTCTTATGTTTGACTTGTCTTCATAATGATAAACGATAGAAATGATTTTGTAGAAAGTACATGTTCCTCCTTGTCTCTGATAAGCTTTGTAACCTCCTCACACAGATCTGAGGAAAAGGAGAGGGAAGCTGTGGGTGGCATGAAGAAGAGTTTGTGAAAGAAAAGGAAGATATATTTATGTGTGTGTGTGAGGCAGGCAGTAGGGATGTGGGTGCTGGAGAAGAACAAAAGGGTGAAATAAAGATAGGAAAGGAATACGAGAGAGGCAAAGGAGAAAAATAAGAAGAAAGTTGAAAATGGTTAAAACAGCAACTTAATTACTCCTGTGGTAATTACTAGGTTCACTGGAACACACACGGTTTCAAATTGGAGTTAAACAGACAGACCTGCAGGTGAGGTGACGAGCGTGTCTGCAGAGCACCACTCTACCAGTGAGTTCCCTTGCGCTGCTGTGCATATGTCCGGGTACATGACAGGCTCTGCGCCATGAAGCTCCTTCAGAGAAGAGCTTGGACTTGAAGGAAGCTCAGCTCATGCTCGGTGGTGGTAGTCAGCCTCATTAGCGTGCAAGATTTCAGGCTTCATTAAAGCTTAACGCCTTGGGCTCCACCGGGAGATAATTGGTCATAAACGTAGTTAGGTTCCCTAAGCTGTTCACAGGTGTCGAAAATAAACTTTACAGTGTAAACAATCTATGAGATTCCTTGATTGTTGCTTTCCCCACCAATTGCTGCTGCTTTCCTTCCTTCAATTACCCTCACCCATGTAGCCTGTGTTGACCAAGTCCTAGTGCAGATTTCCAGAAAAATTTAGCAGCACCCTTATTTTGCCTGCTTTGTGTTCACAGCAGCAAATTGCAGGAGGTGAGGGAGGTCTGGACAAATTAATGCCTGCCTAATGCCAGAGCACAGCACCACTAACACTGCTTGTGACTCCGTTTGTTACCTAAACTGCCATCAAACTCAACTGGACTATATTTGTTCAATGAAGAGGTGGTGAAATCAGTAGAGGTGCATATAAGGAAGCGACATTCACAGCAGAGAATAAAAATATGAAATACTTTGTCTGCGATGAGCGGCTTGCCAGAGTCTGGTTCTACTCCTGGTCTCGGTCTTCGATCCAGAGGGATAGTTTTCAGGTTTTTTTTGGTTTTGTCTGTGTATATGTTCATAATCTCTTTAACTATTAGAACATCTAAAACAGAAACACTGATATTCTGTCTGCAAGAGAGATAAGTAGAAGCTCAATTATATATATTTTTTTGTGAGTCAGGCAAGGCTGACTAGGATGGGGGACGTATGTATTTAATCATCTACAACAAAAACACATGCACTTTACTCTTCACAGTCAAAAAGGAGGTGAGCGTTGGCCTAGACTAATTAATAGTTAGTTTAGACCAACCCTCACCTCGTTTTTGATTGTGAAGAGTAAAGTGCATGTGTTCTCAAATTTGCTTGAAAATGCACCATTTGCCCACTCATTTTTCAAAATTTTCTCAGGGTGAGAACCCTCCCGAACCCTCCTTAGGTAGTTCGGGCTCACTTGCTACGCTCGCTCGCTGCGATGTGCTGCACCTCAAATTTTAGGCACACCACTTTCAAATATCACCAGCCTCTTATTTCTGTACTTTTCTTGCTTCTGTCTACAGCCATCTTGCCTCTTTGTGCACCTCTCCTACCTCTTTCTGCACCC